>NC_089822.1:133507762-134132762 GCF_035046505.1 Tiliqua scincoides | reverse complement strand
CTCAAGTTATCCATCCAAGATCCTTGGAAATTTCCTCCCCATCAAGATCTTCTCTGCCAGGGGCCCCTCATTTACCCACAACCTATGCAATTCCACCTGACTATGTGGAGTTTGACAGGGTAGGACTAGCTCATCTTGGCTACTCTTAATGGGATTTAGACACCATTCCACTTACAAAAGTTATGATATCTGGAAAATATTTAGACACTGGTACCTCTACGTGGCTTTTTCACCATCCAATCCCAGTGTGCCCACAGTCTTGAACTCCTTATAAGATGGCTTGGACAACGGCCTGCAACTAACACCACAGGCTGCAGCCTTTCAGGGCATTTTAGGAATGGATCTATTGAGTAGCCTATCAGGGCTCCATAAGAGCGAGTCTAGGAACTAAAATATTTCATCTCCCCATGCTAACCACATGTTAAGAGATTCCTGAGAGGCAATAACTCTCCTGAATCCTCCTCCTGTCAAAAGAATTCGTACTGGGACTTCAACAGGGTTTTGCACGTTCTCACTGCCCCACGTTGCAAACCCCTGGCCAAAACTCCTAGAAGAGAAATCATTTTTGAAGTTTCCTTTCAGGTCAAAATCACTTGTACTCTCAGAGTTTCAGAACTGATTTCCCTGTCCGTGCTTCCTGAGCTTTCTGTGTTCCATAAAGAAATGGTAATGCTACGTACTGACCACACTTATTCCCAAAGTAAACTCTTTATCTCATAGAGAGCATTAAATCAGTCTTCCCTTCTTTTGCAACAACCAACCCATCCACGAGAGAAAATCTGGCACCAGTTGGATGTGAAAAGAGCACTCCATTTTTATATCTAACACACCAAGCTGTTTCTTAAGTCTGAAGCTCCGTTCATTGCCTTTCAGGGAAGCTCCACAGGAAAGAAAATCTTCTCCTCCATTTTAGCATACTGGATAGTGGAATGCATAATAAAGTGCTATAGCGTATCGGAGGTCTCTCAGAGGTGTGGCTACCTCAGGTGGGGCTACCTTTGCGAGGTGTGTTGCAAAGCAGCAATGTGGACTTCTCTCCACATCTTCACCAAACTTTGTCAAATTGATACTGCTGCTTCTTCAGATGCCTCCCTTGGGAGAAGCGTTCTTGAAAAGGTCTTTAATCCCTAAGCAAACGTCCCTATCTCCCACCCAGAGGGGGTACTGCTCTCGAACATCCTACTAAGGAATGCACCCTTCCTCCACTGGAGAAAAGACAAATTCCTTACCTGGGAAGTCTTGTTCTCTGTGGAGAAAGGGTGCATTCCACCCACCTCCTAAAACGGGGCGTTCTCTCTCCTTGGGATTTTTGGGGACCAGGAGAAAGTAAAGTCAAAAACCTTTATTGGCATAAATAATAAAACCAGGGTGTTAAACAGAAAAATATTCATATGCATTAGACTCAGCTTCTTAATTCTTGTATAAATGCAATAAAGTTACTTTGCCATGTTAGTTGTTAAAATCTCATTCCTGATGGTTAGTAACTGGACGGGAGATAGTAGGGTACTTCCTCCTCTATTCACCTCTCTTATTCTATGCGCTATTTAACTTGACTCAAGGCTCTTCCTAGTTTCTATTTCTGACTGTGCCTGGAGATTTATTTTCCTATCAGGAGTTACTGTGGATTGGTTCTTAAGCTCTACATACCGTCTGGGAAATGAGAGCCCTCTGTGTGGAGGAGGTCATGTGACTTGATTAGACCCTGCCTAGCAACACAAGGGCAAACCCATACTAAGGAATGCACCCTTCCTCCACAGAGAACAAGACAAATTCCCAGGAATTTGTCTTTTCTCAAACTGTGGGTCAGGACCCACTAGGTGGGTTGCGAGCCAATTTCACGTTGGGTCCCCATTCATTTCAATATTTTCTTTTAATATGTTAGACTTGATGCTCCCATGGTATGTGACTGCATTTGGGGAAATGTTACAGACCTGTACTTCTAACAAGCTACTATGTATATTCTTTTAACAATGATAGTCAATGAGACTTACTCCTGGGTAAGTGTGGGTAGGATTGCAGCCTAGGATAGCTAAAAAATTTTCTGCTTGATGATGTCACTTCTGGTCATGACATCACTTCCGGTGGGTCCTGACGGATTATCATTCTAAAAAGTGGGTCTTGGTGCTAAATGTGTGAGAACCACTGTTCTAGATCCATCACTACTGAAGAGGCTGCCAGCTGCAGTGAATTTAAAGTCTAGCAGTTAACATTCCATCAATGACAAAGAAATGTATACAGTTGCCCCACTCTCCAATCAACTTCCTGCCCAGCAGCAAATACCAAACTCTAGTATATTCTGCACTGTCTGTGTGGCAAGTTATTGAGACAGCCCCATAATTGTCACAGAGACCATGAAACCCTGAGTTGTTGCAGACAAGGAGGCCTCAGTGTGGATGTTGAAATCCCCCAAGGCAATAATAGTCATGGAATCCAACAGCACATTTGAAACTATCTTGGCTCAGGCAGGGAGATTGTTGGACATCTGGGGTGGACAGTGCATTAATACAATCTCTGATTTGTCTGTCACCCACCATTAGGTGCGCACACACAAAACTAAGCATCTGCCAGACGGGATGTTTTCAAGCTGATGGTAGCATGAATAGTGCAATGTAGCTGTGGCCTGCTACTGTAAACGTGACGGACAGAGCTAAGGTCTCTGTTACATATGCCAGGTCAGCATATTCATCCAAGATAAAATCCTGAATGGCTGTGGTCTTACCTTTAACTGCCTTAGCATTAAGGAACAAAATGTTCAGATTGGTAATCCAATTGGAATCCTCTATAACCATTTCAGAAACCGTTTTCTCCTAAGTAGAAAACCAGCCAGCCCACCCTTATCACAGCAATTGATGTGGGACACACTGTCTTTTTTTTTTTTTCATTGTAGGACTGAATTCAACATCACAGAGCACCATCACCTGGGCCATGTTCTCAAAGGTGAGTGACTGTCCATCAAAAGGCCTTCTGTGTCTCCTTCAGATGCCCGCTCTAGCAGTATTCTCTCTTAAGGTTTCTTCAATTCCATCTCCTCAGGATACTGACAGTGGTTTCTCCTTCTGGACCTGGCTTGATGGGATCTTGGGCCTGATTCAGGAGCACTTGTTGCAACTTTGGAACAAGGGGTAGGTAATGGAAAGTGGCACAGGGTGTTAAGAAGAAGAAAGGAGAAGATTTAACCCCTGCTATAGTATGAAATAGACCTTCAGGAATCATTGATCCTAGCTGCCCTTTTATGGCAGCATCCAGACTGTTGCAGTTTAGAGGACCATAGCATCAACTTCATTTTCTTCTTTTGCATGTTAAGTGGAGATCAGATTGGGATCTTGGTGGGGAGAGAGGGTTTGTAACCCTACATCTACCCCCGATTTGGTCCCAGTCCAAATCTGGAGCCTCTACAGGTGCCTTTTACCATGGGGAGTTCTCATTGACATCAATGAGAGCATTTTCCCTCTCTTGGCAAATAGCTGGTGGTAGAAGGGGGATCTGGATTAGGACTGCAGCAGGTGATAGATTAAAGGCTCCCCCCCCCAGCGTAGGTGCTATTTTACTTTTTATTTAAGCCCATAACATCTAGTTTGACCTTTAGTGAGCCACAAGAAAGTTTGCCATGAGTAAATGCATTAAATGCACCTGTCCGTCTGGAGCACCCATTCACGAAGATGCTGAACGCTGTGTTTCAGTATAACTTGCAGCTCAGTCCTGTCTGTCAGCAGGTTATGTGGGTGTGTGTAATTTTGCTGCAACTCTACTTCAGATGCAGTTAAATGATCCAGTCACCTCTGCAGCAGACTTGCAGGCCTTCAGAAGGAGCCTCCAGCACACTCAGAACAGTGACTTGTGCAGAAACACACAAAACAGACTCCTCTGAGGATGTGAAGTGCGCCTCCAATTTGAATTGGGGGTGGGGTATGTGCTTCAATGATCAGAAGTTTAAGAAGCACTTTTTTTCTTGGCCTGGAGATAAGTCAGGCTGGAGCAGTGGCTTCATTCCTGCAGTTGTGGTGAGCAAGTCAGCATAGGCTATGCTTGCGGTGAGAGGACAGCTCGATAGGATTTTTTGCTACATAGTGAGAGCAGAGCCATTGGGCAGTCTTTGGCTGGGATATAGAGCTTTGGCCAGTATGTAGAGCAAGGGTGTCCAAAGTTTTTGGCAGGAGGGACACATCATCTCTCTGACACTGTATTCAAATTTGAATAAATTTACATAAATGAATATATTGGAGATGGAACTTATATAAATGAATGAAAGACTTGGAATAGCTTAAGGCCTATAAAAGGCCTTGCACAAAGCAAAGTCAGCCTTTCCTTTGCTGTTGCTGCTGCATCACAGATGTGAAACTGCAAGCAGTGGAGGGAGCCCTCGTCCCAAATCTCACATGAGAGGTCAAACAGTTGGCTGTCATGCTGAGAGCAGTTGCATCAGGCCAGCGTAGGCTCCAGCAAGTCTGTGGAGGGCCAGAGGCTCATTGGAGACTAGGGGCTCCCTGAGGGCCAAATTGGGAGTCCTCAAGGGCCACAAGTGGCCCCAGGGCCAGGGTTTGGGCACCCCTGATATAGAGCTTTGACCAAGACTGAAAAGGCTTGTCCTTCTCAGAGTCATCTTGGTCCAAAGGTTTTTTCTCACTAGGTGAAGAGTGGGGCACTTGATGCCATAGGAAGGACCATGCAACAGGAAAAGAGAAAAGCAGCAGGCTAAAAGTCCAGACTGGAGGATGCAGCAGCCTGCCAGGATCCAGTGGACTCAGGTTTTATTGAGTAGTGTAGAGCAAACAAGAAGGCTACCATGTTAACGTTTTGCCCCAGGCACCAATTTCCCAATGTTGACTGCCATCCTGAACCATGGGGGGGGAGGCAAAACTTTTGATTTCAGCCAGGGGGGGGGGGGAATTGATGGACAGTTGTAGTAACAACTGTAAAGCAAGGATGTTGAGTGCCTGACATTCACTCCTTCCCCCCAGACTCATCATGGGATTTGTGAGCCGCAAGCGTGAGAGAAGTTTGCTAAAGAAGAAGAGAACAGGCACCTTCCTGCTGCGTTTCAGTGAAAGTACTCAAAATGGTGGCATCACCTGTACTTGGGTGGAGTACGACAATGACGGTGAGCTCCTGTTCTCTTTTCTGCCCCTCTTCCTGATGCTTTAGAGAACACCGGATGTTTACCTGCAGCCCATTAAACCAAGGCCTTGTGTGCACAGTGCTTGACGGCTTCAGTGTCAGGCAATTGCTTTTGTATGTGAGCTTACTATCGTGGATATAGTACCCCAGGTAGACATTTACAGCTTAGCTTGCTTGACCTCAAACTCGTGGTCTTTCAGTGGACTTGGTTCATACATTCAGTTGCCATAGGTGCATGTGCAAGCTAGGATTCTCAAAAATGAGATGATTATGCCCCCCCTCATTTTGTTTCTGTCCAGCTCTGTTTTTCTGAGCTCACTTCATGTACCTGATGCATGCATGCAAATAAATTTTGAACCTTCAAGATGCCACAGGACACTCTTTGGCTTTTGGCTACCAATTTGTTTGTAAACTTTATAGGTACCCCCAAGTTTCGTTCAGTCGAGCCCTACACCAAAAATGAGCTGAAGGTCTTAGCCTTGCCGGACATCATCCATGACTACCAGCTTGTGGCTGCGGAGGACATACCTGAGAATCCACTCCAATATCTCTATCCTGACACTCCTCGGGATGAAGCTTTTGGTCCTTTCTACAGTGAACGCCGAGAAGGTTTTGCTGCCTCCCAGCTCCTCTTGACTTTCTCCCCTCTGTTTAATCTTGCAGTCCTAAAACAAATTTTGAGCCTTTATGGCAGGGATGTCCGAACATTTTAGCAGGAGGGCCACATCATCTGTCTGACACTGTGTTGGGAGCCTGGAAAAAAAATTAATTTACATTTAAAGTTTGAATAAATTTACATAAATGAATATATTAGAGATGGACCATTTGAATGAATGAAGCAGCTAAAGACTTTTCCTTTGCTGTCACTGCTGCCTCACAAATGTGAAACAGCAAGTAGTGGAGGGAGTCCTCATTCTGCAGCTCACATGAGAGAGCAAACAGTTGCCCTCATGCTGAGAGCAGTTGCATCGTGCCAGCGCAGGCTCCAGCAAATCCCTGGAGGGCCAGAGGTTCATAGGAGACTGGGAGCTCCCTGCAGGCTGGATTGAGAGTTGCCAAGGGCCGCAAGTGGCCCCTGGGCCAGGGTTTGGTCACCCCTGCTTTATAGTTATTGGAGAAGGATTATGAGGAGAAAAGTTTGTTTTCACATTTTTATACTGTCATTTTCTCCAAGGAACTCAGGTGGTGTACATAGTTCCTTCCTTTTATCCTCTCAACAACCCTGTGAGGTAGGTTAGGTTGAGAGATAGGGATTGGGGTCATTCCATGTCAAGTGGTCTAGGGTTACCCACATGACCAGCACGGATTTTAATGAAATTTTGTGTGCAGAGTCCCACATGTCTCAAATGAACTTTGGTAAAGTTTTAGGTTTGCCAGTGGAATACTTGTGGAGATATAGCCATTTGTTTGACCCCCTACTGCAACCCTGTTCAGTACGATTGTGAGATTTTGACAACTTTGAGACATAATATCTCCCTTGATATTTTTCCAAAACAAATGAAACTTAGCTACTTTATACAACTTTTTGCGCTCTATTTAATGAAACTAATAACAATCTTTGTTGAGCGTGTCCAAAGTGGTTAAAATTGCAGCAAAGTTGACCAAAAAAATCAGTGCTCCAAAAAAAATCCAAAGTTTAATGTTGAATAGCTCCAGCAATAATTAAGTAATAATTGTGAAATTTAGTGCATAAAATCCCAATATAACCTTGTTTCCAGATATGTAATTTCAGCCTCCTAGCTCTTTCCATTAGTTTACAAATTAAGTATAAAGTTGATGATTTTTGTAAAAAGGCCAAAAATAGGGTATTTTCAACCTGCTTTTACAAAAAAGCACCTTCTAGAAATGCTTTTAAACTAATCTCATTAGAAAGAGCATGTTTCAAACCCCCCAGAAAAATGGGTTTGATTTTCTAAGGCAGGCAAACAGTGACTGAAAAATAGGGACAAAGTTGGGAGACATTGCCATAGCAACAGCCTATATTTCAACATACAATTCTGTCATTTTTCAGGTCGTGTTGATTTTTTTAAAACATTTTTTTATCCACATGATTATAACTATTCCATGGTGACATCATCACTACCAGTTCAAGAATTTGTGAACCTAAAACTTTACCAAAGTTCGTTTGAGACATGTGGGGCTCTGCACACAAAATTTTGTTAAAATCCGTGATGGTCGCTCGGGTCACTTTTCAAAAACTAGACTGTTTGACATGGAATGACCCATTGGCCCAAGGTCATCAAGGAAGCTTCATAGCTTAGCAGGGATGTGAACCTGGATCCAGTCCAAAAAGGGAGATCATAGTGAGTCCTTCAGCTGCTGTGTATAGACCTAGCTTCTTCTCAGCTTTGCAATTAGAATGACAGCTAGGCATATCGTGACTGCTGGCTCATCCACCACTCTTGCACAGCCTTTAAATCAGCTTTACCTTTTCTGTTAAAAAAAGGAAAAAGCACAAATTGTATATACAATAGTTAAAAGCTCCACACAATTTTTATCTGTTCATTCATCACTACAGGTTGAGTCTCGGTATCTGCAAGGGTTCCATTCCCAGAACTCAAGTGGATGGCAATAATCGCGTTAAAGCAAATCCATTTAAAAAACAATGTCCCTTTGCTCAGCGACTTAAAATCAGCCTTGCTTACCTTTGTGATGTAAGACAGAGACATTCGGTGGACGATACATCAATCAGTCTCTCTCCGGCTGCTTAGAAAGGCTTCTCTCTGAGGCAGGGACCCCTCCCTTCACTCTGAGCACAGCGCTGGGAAAGAGTGAAGCTGTTTGAAGTGCCTGGAGGGAGAATGATTGATGGATTGTCAACTGGTTGCCCTCTCTTGTGTTAATGAGGCTATTGTTAAACTACTTTTTTTCCTTTAAATTAAAGGGCCTTTCTCATCGCATGGCAATAAAACCACAGATGAAAAATCCATGGATAATTAGGCTATACCTATATATTAATCAAAGAATGGAAACTTAAAGAAGTCCTGGAACGGCTCTAAAAGTGGGAGAGGGTGAGAGGTTGGGGTGTGTCTTGGTGGCATCACAGAAAGGGGCAGGTGGTTGGTCCCATGGAGAGCCAGGTTCTGCTTTAAATTTGCAGAACTGACCATTTTTTGGTGCTTGGTCCTGGAAAGGATTAATACAACTAGGGCACTTCTGGCATTAACCGCTATTGCAGAAATGTTACTTCTGTTTTTTTACCTTAATTTAAACATGAGCAGATATGCTTGAAATGGTTAGCGTTGCCGGGTGAAATCCCAGAAAGCAGAAGGAGGCTGGGGAGGATTGCCTGTTGTCAGAGAGGAAGGTTCCATCGGCCCTTGGGGTTGAGCAAGCTATGCTCAGGCTCTGATTTCCAGCATGGAACGTCAGTAATGTTAGTGTAGACCTTGGCCACCTTTAGCATAGAATGTAGTTCAGGGTGCTTGAGCCCAGCACAGTCTTTGCCTGCCTTGGTTGTTTGTGAGGGCTGTTGCTGCTGCTTTTTACCCTCCATCTCACACGCCTGTTCTGTCTCCCTTCTAGGAGACCTGTTGGAACACAAGAAATACCTGAACCGCCGCCTGATTAGGGTCTCCGCTAGGTGAGCAATGCTGCCTTCTCTCTTCTCTACCCCTTTGGGAACATAGTTGCTATGATTCTTCCCCAAATGCTCTTTTTGGTGACCCTGAATTCACTTGCCAAATTCAGTCCCCTTTCTTGCTGGCCCGGGTTCTGTGCCTTAGCCTTTGAGAGGAGCATTTGGGGTTACCTACTTCATCCCCTAGGCCAGGGGTCGGCAACCTTAAACACTCAAAGAGCCATTTGGACCCATTTTCCAGAGGAAAAAAAACTTCAGGAGCCACAAAACCCTTTTGACACCTAAAATAAAGATAACACTGCATATATAGTTTTTTTTACCTTTATGCTCTTATAGATCCCATTTTTATAAAGTAGCCCCCTCTTGTAGCTTTTAGTTAGTTTTGTCATACATTCTTGTCCTGTGTTTTCAGACGCCTGGTCCTCTATGATGTTTTGCCTGATTCCAAGGCGATTCTCTGCCTGGAGAATTATGCCCACTTTAAGCAAATTAGCTCCCCTTTCCCCCAACAAATGACCCTGGTTCTGCCCTGCAGTCCTGCTGGACCCCACCTCCAGGGTAGCTCCCCTGTTCAACCTGCAGAGGTCCTCTCTCCTGCCAGCAGCCTCCCACCACTACAGCATACCCTGGGTCATCAGCAGGTCTTGGGCACAGCAGTCCCTTAGTCACAAAGTCAGTCAGAGTATCCAGGGCAGAGTCCAAAGTCAATAAGCCAAGTCACAGTCCAAGGTCAGATTCCAAAGTCAGTCAAATCAGTCAGAGTATCCAAGTCAAAGTACAAAGTCAATAAGCCAGGTCAGATTCCAAAGTCAACCTGCACTCCTTCTACAACCAACAAACCCCTCATGCCTCAGGTGCACTTATATCCCTGAGGGCCCTATTGCCTTCAAGTGGCTGCAGCTGTGCAGCACACTCTGCTGGATGCCCAGGCCTTATCCTTAAAGGGGCCACTGCTGACACCACATCTACCTCCTCACCAGATCTTCCTCGATTCCAATACAAGTGGGGGGGGAGCAGATCTCTATACAGACCAGTGCAAAAACAGGGAGAAGGTGCGGGGGAGGGAAGATCTCTATATAGGTATCACAGCAAGACCATTGCAAAACCCCTTGCACACAGAACCAACAGATGGAAGTTGGGGGGGGGGGCAGATCTCCATACATACCAGTCCGAAAACAGGGGGAAAGGTAAGTCAGCCCCAGTAGAGTCAACGGGGCTTCATCCCAGGGATGCATGGACAGGAGTGCAGCCTGCGAGTGGCTCCTCTCCCTGTCTACTCAGAAGTCAGCCCCAGTAGAGTCAACAGGGCTTCATCCCAGGGATGCATGGACAGGAGTGCAGCCTGCGAGTGGCTCCTCTCCCTGTCTACTCAGAAGTCAGCCCCAGTAGAGTCAACGGGACTCGCTCCCAGGGGAGTATATATACACTGCATATATAGTTTGCGCTCCCCTCTTATAGGTCACAGTTATATAATACACTTCCTTCTTCTAGGTCCCACTAAAAATCAGGTCCAGACCCACAGTTGGAGAACAACTGTTTTAGATTGTGCACAGGTGAACTGCTTGTGAAGGATACTGTCATTCTTTACTGTCATTTACTTCTGTACTTCTGTAAATGCCTTTCCACACAATACTACCTCTGAACAAGACCACTTAGTACTACTTAACACTGTTCACAAAGGTGCTCCTGAACAAACAAGCTAAGAGTTCAAAACTGCATAAAATAAAAGGCATACTAACAGTGATTACTTCCCAACAATGAAATATGCTTTGATGCTACATATACAGTATGTTACACATACAGTATACAAACATATACAGAATACCGTCTGGTGCAGGGGTCTCCAAACCCCTTTCAAGTTTCCAAGTGAAGGAAATGGAGCAGTGAGCTTGTGAGTGAGTGACTAGGGAATGCTGAGTGGGCAGCTTGAAGGCTGTAATCCTGGGCACACTTTCCTGGGATTAAGCACAATGGGACTTACTTCTGAGGAGACACACACAGGATTGTGCTCTGAGCTTTGGAGGAGGACAAAGCAGCTTGCTTTTGCTGTGATCATGGGGGGAAACAAGTGAAGGAAAGGGGCAGTGAGAGGGTGAGTGAGTGATGGGGGAATGCTGAGTGGGCAGCTTGAAGGCTGTAATCCTGGGCACCCGTTCCTGGGAGCAAGCACAATGGGACTTACTTTTGAGGAGACCCGCACAGGAGAACTGAGCAGCTGCACTCAATTGCTTGCTTTTGCGCTGCGGCTCGGGCAGGAGGGAACGGGCGGTGTGGGCTCTTTGGGTAGGAGCTGCTCCGCCAGCCCATTCGCGCCCTCTCCTATGGGGCGCAGCCGCAGGATGCGTGGGAGCTGCGCTAGTGTGCTCAGGCTGGTGAGGGGCAGGTGCGTTGCGGGAGGGGTGAGCCCCTCCCTCCCACAGGTTGGCCCCGCACGGAGCCGCAGCAGAAGGCTGAAAGAGCCGCTTGCGGCTCCAGAATGGCAGGTTGCCAACCCCAGCCCTAGGCGAAAAGGTTTCCTGCACAGACTTCCTGTTGTGGGATCTGGATGTGGATAAATTCTTGGATTTATAGCTGTCTTCATACTTGGCTAGGAGGAAATCTATCAATTCCACCAAGTTCTGCAGCAAAATAAATAAATAAATATAGATCTATATATAGATATATCTATATATGATATAGATAAATATAGATGTATAGTTATATAGATATAGATATATAGTACAGTATATATTTTTTTCTGTTGTGTTTACATGTATGTATGTGTATAAGCACAGAGAATTATTTGTATTAAGCACATTTCCCTGACTTAATGGCAAAACATGAGTGGGTTTGTCTGCCTGAGGTCTTGGAGGGCTACAAAGGACTGTGCTACGTGCTCCAATAGTTCAGCAGGATAAACTGGCTACTTAAGAGTAATATTTATATACCGCTTTTCAACAAAAAGTAGTCCACAAAGTGGTTTACATAGCAGAATAAATCAATAAATGGCTCCCTCCGCAAAGGGCTCAGTCTAAAAAAAACAAAAGGTGCAGCCAGGAAAAGACAGCATGCGGGGATGTAAAGGACAGTTGCTCTCTCCTTAGTAAGTATAAGAGAGCACCACTTTAAAAGTTGCCCAGGAAGTAGGGGTAGGAAACACAAAGCTACTTGGGAAAGGACTCCTGTTTTCACAAGTCTCTTTCCACCTCCAGTAGCATGTAGTACAAACTTGCCTCATGCTCTGTAATGGTATTTCCCTGCACCCACCCTATGACTGGGTGCTGCTGGGGGTGGAGAAAATGCTTGGCATGATGACAGAGCTCCTGTCCTGGGCGACGGCTCTCTTTTGTCTTGTGGAGTATAATTCTACCCATGTAGCCTTAGAGTTGAAGGCTGACGCTTGGCTCTGTGTTCAGGAGATGGCGCTTTCCTTATCCCTTCCCCATAGCTGCTGTCTGCTAGTTACATAATAAATTCTGATGTTTAAATAAATGGTGTTTCCTTAGTGGAAAATTTTGGTCAGCACTCTTCCCTCATGCTAACTAAAGGCTTATGTCTATTTAGACAACCAGGAGAATCTCAAACTCTGGAGGTGAACAGTATCCATCATGTAGAGAATATGTTGTTGCCTGCTGATGTACTTCCAGTGGAACCTGTGCCGTTGTCCAATGGGACACTCCCTGTGGAAGGTGTGCCATTGCCTGAAGATGTATACCATGTGGCGGTTGATGAGCTGTTACCCAGTGGTATAGTCCCTGAACATACAGAGCTGCTGCATGCTCTTCAAGGGCTTATGTTTGAGAAGCAAGGTATGTGGTAGTCAGGGTTCTTTGAGGGTGAGTTGCCTCAGAAGCAGGGGCAGCCCAGCATGGGACAAAGAATTATCTCCTAGGATTACAGATGCCATGCTTCTGTACTCCCCCCCAATGCTTACCCCTACTCCTGTTTCCCTCCCCCAGTTCACAGCTAATGCTCCCCTCCCCTCTTGTTCTTTCAGACCCATTTCTTCCACCACCAGGTGAAGAGCAGCAGCAGCTGCCTCAAGAGTTGTTTGAACCCCCTTATGAGTTCCCAGAGCTGAGTGTGACTGAGGACGATTTCCAGATCTAGATTCTCTTGCAGCATCTCTGCCCCCCCTTGATGGCTTCGAAATCAAAAAATTCTGCAGAGTGTTTAGGGTGTTTGGCAAGGGTCAGGACTCTGTTCCCGTTCTATGGATCATGGCCTTTCTCAAGCCCCTGCATGAAGCAGAGCTTTCTTGTTCATCATCTCCAGGAAGACACTGAGCCAGCTTGGAAGTGCGAACCTCTGTGAATGTCCAGATGGATCTGTGTGATGGAAACCAGAAAGCACCAGAGCATAATATGATGGCAAAACCAGAAAGGCTGACAGGGAACTGCCTCAATGCAGGCACAGCGTGAATGCTGCCCCAAAGGATCTCTAAAAGCAATGCCTTGGAAATTCTAATAGCCAACGCTTGTGTTACAGAAACTGCAGATCATTTTTTTCTCTTACAAATGTTGGAATAGGATAGCTGCCTCCAAACCTGGAGCCATAGATTGACATCTCATTTGAGTCCTGATGATAAGTGGACTGTTAGTGATTGAAGTGTGGTTTAATTTATACCATTATCCCTGAAGAAGAGCTTCCCAAAGTACAGGTCCTGACCCACTGATAGGTCGTGATCAGGGCCTGCCCACCCACCCTTGTATCGGTTTGGTTCTAAGTAGGAGCCATTCCAGAAGACTTCCCGGAGCATCTGGAGCCCTCTCCCATTCCAACAATCTACAGGCCTCCAAATGGCCCTCAGAAGACTCCATAACCCACTGCTGGTTTTGTGAAGCCAGTTTTGCTTCTGAAAACCAGAAGTGGCTCGCAGAAGCTTCTGAGGGCCATTCGGAGGCCTGTAGATGCCTCAGGCACCACCAGTAGTGTCGCATCCTACTGCAGAGGACACGGTGGGTCACGGCACTGCAAAGTATGGAAACCCTAGCATAGCTCAAAGTATATGTACATTAGCTTACTCTTTGGCTCAGTACATTTATTTTTGCTTGCACAAGTTTTTTAAGAAACACTTTTTCTAGAAAGTCATTTTGGCATCTTATTCACACATTCCTGCTTAGTAAGAAAGCTTCAGTCTTGAGTAATAGTCTGGGCTAGTTGGAATAAGTTGGAAAACAAAAGTAAAGAGTTTGTGTTTCAGAGCTGGCTGGGAATGGTTATAAAGATGTGTAACTGGCAGGAACAGTCTTTGGGGGGGGGGAGATCTTGGGACTATGCTGAGCTTATAGTCCTTGAGGACCAACCAATTCTTGACCATGACTCCTTCTACACTGTTCAACATGTATATTTGTAAATAAACATATATTCCTTCCAGCACTCCCTTCAGAGTCAAAGCAACTTTGAAAGCTGTCCTGAACATTTTCCACCATTTGAAACAGTGGAGGGTACAAAACCAGAATGTAAATTGGTGTCCGCAGCTTCATTCAGCACGTGCAGATATGTTCTTGACGATTACTGTTAATCCCACCACCAGACCCACATATCAATTCAAGATTGGTTCAGACACTATAATCCATGACATGTTGCATCTGTATTTGTGTAGGTTTACCTCTTAGGTGTGTTTGTATAGGTGTACCTGTCATGAATATGTACAGTTTAGGCCTAGGTTAACATGTGAAGCCTGAACCAAGCTAAGTCAGTAACGGAGAAGTGACTAGCAGTTCCTAGCTGCAAGAATGTGAGTAAACAAACAACAAAAATTACAACCCATTGGAATGTTTTAACACCTCAGCAGCCTGAGGGGCACCTGATCAAGCGGAATGGAATGCAGTTATGGATCTCCATTTGGGAGGGGTAAGAACTAGGAGGGTTTTATGCCTAATAAAGGTTTGATTGATTGAACTAGGAGGGCTAGCAACCAGACCCACTATGAGAAGGTTCTGTCCTCAAAAGTTTCTGATTGGACAGTCTAAATAAGTATAAAGTCACCTCAGTACTATTAGCATAAGAAGTATAATAATGAGGCCCAAAGGGTGTGTCCGGTCCCTTCTTGGAGAGAGTTTTTGGGTGCAATGTCCTGCACGCTGTGAGCTCCATTGTCCAACATGGGCATCTGGCCTCACAGGTAGCCTGGAGCTAAAAGATCTACAAGAGAAGCTGACCCAGGAGCTAAAAGATCTACAAGAGAAGCTGACCCAGGTGAGAGATAGGGATTAATAGAGATAGCCAGCTAGCTTTATTATTTTATTACTGTTGTGTATCCTAGATGTTTATGCCTCTAGCATTTGCTGCCTTATATAACCTTATGTACTTAATAAACTAAAATCTCTCTTACCAAGTTGTTTCACTGTCTGTTGGGGACAAAGGTTCAGAATCCTGTTTAGCCATTCAGCAAGCTACCAAGTGCTCAATGAGGTCTATTAACCTGAGGACTGAAGCTTTAATTGGAGAAAGAGCTCAGTGCCTGCAAGGGATAGAGTTAAGCCTAGAGGGTCTCAGTGGCCCTGGACTCAAGCACTGGCACATACAGGGAGGTGCCTTGAGGGCTTTAGGGTTTGAGAACCAAGAATTCTGAGCACCCCAAGCGCCCCTAAGTTTGCGACAGTGCCTCACATAAAGTCAGTGATTTGCCAAATCCAACTCTGACCACCTTTCCTTCCCCTAACCCCCTGAACTAGGTAGCTTCTAGGTAGCTAAATAGAGCTACCTAGTCAGTCTTTGTCAGTCTCCTTTCACTCCAACAGATACCAGTGTGGGGCTTTCAGTCTCATGGGTAGCAGTGTGCTTGTGGTGTCATGGACGGAAGCAGTTGGCCCAGATTGAAGATTTCACATAGATTAGGCCATTGTTTCTCATATAGTGGGTCTTGAGCCAATTTCAGGTGGGTCCCCATTCATTTCAATGTGTATTTTATTTTTAAATCAGACTTGATACTACCATGGTATGCAACTGCATTTGGGAAAGTCTTACAGATCTGTACTTTTAACAGGCTTCCATGTTGTAAAGTTTATAGTCAAGTTCTTCTGAAAAATTCCTATTGTGTCAGTGTTGTTGGATGGGAACCAAGCGCTAACCTGACAAGTGCAGTTGCTGAAGAGATTGGCCATAGTAATGTTACCAAGTAAGAAAAGGGGGGTTCAGCATTTTGGCATTGTATGGTGGCAGTGTCAGGATTGTGTGGGGGTACTTTTTCCCATCAACTTTGTGGGCATAGTTGGTGATGAAGTCTAGTGCACAGTATAATTCGTGAGAGCTACAGTAGTGGATATGGAGTGGATACAGTAGTGGATATTGAATGTGCTAACAGGCTGCAGCAGCAACACTTGAAGATGGAAGAGATGGGAATAGAGAGTGCTGTGGAGGGCATGGACAGCGTTACCTCATTGCCTTTTTATGAGGAAATGAAGTGGTAGGAGGTTGTGAAGAAAAAGGAGCTGATGTTATCAGATATGGAGGCTCTGATGAATTTTCCAAGTGCAAAAGAGGATAGGGAACAAATAAAACAGCCGGTTGTGTGATTGAAGCAGCCACTAGTACAGTTCCACAGGGAGAAGTTAGAAGGAGGGGACAGACAAAAGGCAGGGATGAGAAGTGGAGACACTGGACAGTTTTTTTCAAGGCACAGAGCAGACCTGTTCCAATGAGAGTTGCAGAAGCTTCATAAACAGGTGGAGTCTGAAGAAAGAATGGGAACCTGAGCAGCAGAAGACAATCGGAATGATGATAGAGATTGGGAGAGAGTGGAGTACCTTCTACAACAATTACGAGAAATGCAGCAACAAATTGATGAGTTGGGGAGGGGAGAGAAGAGAGGCAAAGTTGATGCAAGTATAGAAGTGAAAGTAAGGAGGAGACCCCAGAGTTCCTAGAGGAAGAGAAGCAGCAGTGTGCAATCAGGGGTCCTCACCTAGCCCAGCAAAGGGGGGGGGAGAGGAAAGGACCCAACAAGCTTTAAAAAAAGCCCCACTGTCTTAAAGGTCTTCCAGATCTGGCAGCTGCCACTCAGGATGTACTGTCTTAATTCAACCTCTGGGTTGTATGATCTCACCCTTTTGATGCTCCATGGAGCGCAAGCAGAAGTATTTCCCTTAAAGCAGTGGTTCTCAAACTTTAGCACCGGGACCCATTTTTTAGAATGAGAATCTGCCAGGGCCCACTGGAAGTGATGTCGTGACCAGAAGTGGCATCAACAGGCAGGAAGAGTTTTTACAATCCTAGGCTGCAATCCTACCCACGCATACCCAGGAGTAAGTCCTACTGACTATCATTGTTGAAAGCATATATATAGTAACCAGTTAAAAGTACAAATCTGTTACATTTCCCCAAATGCAGGCATATACCATGGTAGCATCAACTTTAATACATATATTAAAAATAAAATATTGAAAAGAATGGGGTCCCACCTGAAATCATCTCGTGACCCACATAGTGGGTCCTGACACACAGTTTGAGAAACACTGCTCTAGAAGAGAGCACCACTACAGTGACATGCAGTCAGGTGTGGCAGGGTCTCACCTAACCAGCAGTTAAAAAAGAAAAAGTAAAGGACCTAAAAAAGTTTTTTTTAAGTACCTTCCCCATGCTACTTCTTCCTACTCTGTCCATTTAAAGCAGTACACATACAAACACAGAGGGAACAAGGAAAGCTGCCAATCAGTATTTGTTGTGGTGGCTTGCAAGTTGCTGCGGTGGCTTGCAAGGGACAAAACAGCCAGGGAAACCCAGTGACAAACCTGCCATTAACTAAAAGGAGCAAATAACCCAGGCGCAGAGCCTAACACACCTCTAGGACTGTGCAGAAGCCTCTCTGAGTCTCCCAATGGAATTGGAAACTGCTTCTGGTTTGTCAGAAGCACTGTGTGGGGAAGCCTTAAGAGGCCTCCCTGGTGCGTCGTGCGAGGCTCTGTTTTGCTCCAGGTAAGTGGCAGGGGTGGATTTGCACATGGGGGATGGTGGCACCATCTCAGACCTTTGGCCCAGGGCGTGGGGCTGGGGAGGTCCACCACTGGGGAAGCCTGTTCAATTAAAGCAGGGGTGTCCAAAGTTTTTGGCAGGAGGGCCACATCATCTCTCTGACTCTGTGTCGGGGCCGGAGAAAGAAAGAATTAATTTACATTTAAAATTTGAATAAATTTACATAAGCTTACATAAATGAATATATTAAAGATGAACTTATATGAATGAATGAAGGTCTTGCAATAGATCAAGGCCTATAAAAGGCCTTGCACAAAGCAAGCCTGGCCTTTCCTTTGCTGCCACTACTGCATCATAGACATGAAACAGCAAGCAGTGGAGGGAGCCCTCATCCCACAGCTCACGCAAAGAGGTCAAACAGTTGCCTTCACGCTGAGAGCAGTTGTGTCAGGCCAGTGTGGGCTGCAACAAATCTCTGGAGGGCCAGAGGCTCATTGGAGACTGGGGGCTCCCTGAGGGCCGCATGTGGCCCCAGGGCTGGGGTTTGGGCACCCCTGAATTAAAGCTACCAGGGAGAGCTGCCTCAGTTTGCCCAATAATAAAAAAGACAGTGCTTGTGTCATCAGTATCTGGGGAGGCATCAGAAAGAGTTGCCTCCAGCAGGTTAGGCTGTAATCATGGGTGTCTTCCAATTTTAAAAAAAGGGCAGCTGGCTTCCAATTAAAGAACAGCAGAATTCCTGCATCAGTAAGCTCTGGGGAGGCAGCAGGAATTACTTATCTTCAGTTTTTTTTTAAAGCCATGAACAAAGCAGGGAGCCTGTGCAAACGACCGCTCCAGGAGAGGCAGCTTTTTGCTTGCTTCAGAGGGCCTGTGCTGAGTGCTCCCTAGCTCCAAGTGGGGGAAGAAGAGGTATTTTTTTATTTATTCCTGGTGGGGTTGTGAGAGAAAGTGCGTTCCAGAGACTGATCTTTATTGATTTTCCGAGCAGGGAGGGAGAGTGTGTGTTTCAGAGGGTGAACTTAAAGGGGGAGAGTGAGGCTGCAATCCTATCCACACTTTCCTGGGAGCAAGCCCCATTGACTATAACGGGACGTACTTCTGAGTGAACAGGCCTAGGATTGGGCTCTGAGTGTGTATTGCCTCCCCAGGCCTGGACCTCACTGCACATCACTGATCCACTTGGCATGCCAGCTTGATTAGAACTATAGGGTGGTTGATGCACATATTTATTTAAAAGATTTTTGTCCCACCTTTCCTCTGCTGGAACAAATGCCCAAGATGGCTTACAATTTATAGAAAAAAAAGCAATTTATAAAAATGAATAAACTCAAAAATAAATAAATAAAAACTAATTGGAGGAGGGCAAAACTATTAACATATTGGATCATTACTTTGTTTATTGAAAGAAAAGCCAGTTGCCTTCTCACAAGCTAGTCTACAGCTTGAAATGGCAGGCTGGGGTACTTACCCATGGTGTAGGTCTAATGGTGAATACATTCTCCAGCCTGTTTCATGCTGTAGGCAAACTTGGGAGAATCTGTGGTCCTTGAGATGTCTAGCTAGATACTGAAAGGGACACTAGAAGGCTGCAGTTTTTTAACAAGTCACTGATTTCTCCACACTCCAGACTTGAGGCTCTAATCAGGGATATCATTGCTGAGAGATAAATCTCAGGAAAAATAAGTGAGGTTTCTGGGACTAGGCATCTTGCTCTCAGCGTCGGTCCTTGCTGATCAAAGCCTGGCATTCACCAAAGTGCTCTCCTCCCTCCGTCACACAAATGAGACAACAACCTATTTCCATATTAAAAAAAGAGCTTTATTTGAAGAAATTGTACAAAATATATAAATAGAAAAAAAGCCTCACAAATCATCCCTCAAAAGGGAATATATAGTTTGGCAATAAAATGGGTGAAAGGGTGAGGTTCTACAACAAACCTGTTCCTTGTTAATATTAAACATTAGCAGACAGCTCCCCCATCCAGTTTGAACAACTGGCAAATCAGTACCTAGGAGGCAGGGAAGGAGCCACATATTTTTTAAAAAATAAATAGATAAAATAAATACAGGCATATGATAAATAAACAAAATAGATAAAATAAATAGATGCATAGATATCCTGCAATTCTCTACTCATTCACGTCTGCACAATGGGCAAAGACTCTTGCCACCAAGACAGAGAAGGACTGCAGGCGCGACAGGGTCTCATTTTGAAGCAGTCCAAACTCCCAGGCGGTGAGATTCTCATGATGTTTCGGGTTTTCTCCTTCATTCTGTGAAATAGAGAGAACCAGAGTTGCATATTATGCTTCCCACCCATATTTTTAAATCTCTATCAACAGCTGTGAGGGGCAAGGGTTGCTAGATGAAGAAAGTGGATCAGCCCAAGTTATTTTGTCTTCTTCGTTCTGGTAATGTTGATTTTTTTTTTTAATGTCCAACTGTAAAAATAACAATTGCCTAGCTCAGAGGGAATAAGTAAATGCTAGCTATTGACAACTTGGCATGAAGACGATTTCCCTTACATCAGGGGTGCCCAGACCCACAGCCCTCAGGGACTCCCAATCCCGCCCGTGTGGAGATGCCGTGCTGGCCCAACGCAACTGCTCTCAGCGTGAGGGCAACTGTTCGACTTCTTGCATGAGCTGTGGGACGAGGGCTCCCTCCACTGCTTGCTGTTTCATGTCTGTGATGCTGCAGCAGCAGCAAAGGAAAGGCTGGCCTTGCTTTGTGCAAGGCCTTTTATAGTTTATATCAATGTACTCTCTTAAATCATCCCCATCCCTGATTCATGATGCCCACAATGCTGTTGCCTAGATCCCTTTCACCCCATAGATACTCACCTGTGGAAGGACACTCATCTGTCCAAGACCTTTCAGTAGGTCCTGGACAGCACATTTGAGATCAGTGATGGTGGGCTTTGATTCAGATTTAAATTCAGAAAGCCATGACAAAAGATCATGATACTGCTGAAGTCTCTGTCTGATCTTCTGCAAGCAGGGCTAGGAAAGAGCAAACAGGAGCCTATGGTTAGTTTACTGTGTTTTTTAATCTGCCAGGCTAGAGGCCCACAGAATGGATGTGCCTGAGGCTGAATGATGATAAGAAACCACTAGGAGCCTCCATGACACAGATTTTAGTATAGCAATTTTTAATGTTTGAAAACTATAGAATTCCTGCCCCCCCCCCCACAAACATACATTTTCCACACAAAATAAGACCTGAGTTAAAAAGCACAAGCTATTTTATCTTTGGTGCTGCCATTCATTCTGGGTGAACACACTGCTGCCCAATCACACCTCTGCTAAAATTCCAAATTTTGCCACTGTTTTCGGTTAACACCTGCCATTTCCATCTTGGGGGGGAAACATAAAGTAGTGTCAAAAGGAACTTGGATGTTCTGTCTCGAGAAAATTGAACCATCACTCTAGTATTTTCATTTGAAGCTGCCTTAATATTGGTCCATCTAGCTCAATGTTAAATGTATTGCTATAATATTAAATATTATAATATGCTCTGGCAGGTGGGATCTCTCCAGAGACTTGACCCTGCTACCTGCCAGTCAAAACAGGGAGTTTTTACATGCGAAGCATGTTCAATACCACTAAGCCAGTGTTTCTGAAACTGTGGGTCAGGACCCACTAGGTAGGTCGTGAGCCAATTTCAGGTGGGTCCCCATTCATTTCAATATTTTATTTTGAATATATTAGACTTGATGCTCCCTTGGTATGTGACTGCATTTGGGGAAAAGTTACAGACCTGTACTTTTAACAAGCTACTATGTATATTCTCTTAACAGATAGTCAATGGGACTTACTCCTGGGTAAGTGTGGGTAGGATTGCAGCCTAGGATAGTTAAAAATTTTCCTGCTTGATGATGTCACTTCCGGTCATGACATCACTTCTGGTGGGTCCTGATAGATTATCATTCTAAAAAATGGGTCCTGGTGCTAAATGTGTGAGAACCACTGCACTAAGCTGTGAATTCTCCCCTTTTCTTTCTCTTTGGTTTAAACAGGACTCTGGACAGGCCCTGTTTGAATGAGTGTGCCTGAAAAGATACTCAGTGTTGTCTAGTGTTTGCACACTGCATGCGTTTACCAGTAGTAACAGAAAAGCTGTCTTTCAGGGACATGTGTCTGTCTTCTCACTGATGAATTCTCGGTAAGCTTCCATCCAGGAAAGCCCAGAGTCTCCCAGAATACATTTTCAAAACCATTATATATTTATTTTTCACATTTTTATACTGCCAAAGAGCTCAGGGCAGTGAACACAGCTGCTCCTCTCCTTTTGTCCTCACAACAACCCTGTGACGTAGGTGAGGCTGAGAGAAAGTGACTGGCCCAAGGTCACCCAGGAAGCTTCGTGGCTGAGGGGAGATTTGAACCTGGATCTTCCAGGTCTGAGTCCACCTCCCTAACCACTACACCACCCTGGCTCTTTAGTGCAGGTGGTGTATTAACTTTCACAGACTTAGGGCTCAATCCTAACCCACTTTCCAGCACCAACATAAGGGCAATGCAACTTCGAGGTAAGGAAACAAACATTCCCTTCCCTTGAGGAGGCCTCCGTGGCTGCCTCCCAACTGCAGGATGCAGCACATAACTACTACCTTACAAATGTTAGCCAAGCAGGAGATCAACTATAGAGAGACTGCACTAGGTGCAAATAGGCATTAGTTTGTGGATTTTTGTTCTAATATAGACCAATGCAGCTCCTTCGTTTTGGCTCAAAACACTTACCATTTTATTTCCATTCAGAGAATCTGGATCACAGCTGTCATTGCATTCAATTGGCTGGGGAAGTGGAAAGGGCCATCGTGTCTCCTTTGGGGGAATAAAAAAAAACAGACGCTAGGTACAAGGATATTCTGCAAGCATGCTTGAAATCCAGCTTCATGCTAAACACAACCATCCCAGCCACACATACCTCCTCTTTTACCACCTCTCTGTTTCAACTGTTCTGAAGTTTATACACCAGGGCCTCTCACAGCCCTTGCAAATGTGAGTCCAAATCATGAGGGGTTCCTCTTTCTCTTTGCATGCTTTCTGTCAACCTCTGCAGCCCCTCCTGCATCTTGTAGTGTAGTATCTGAGATTATGAGATGGTTGGGTCCAGCTAGCCTGTTCAGTGTTGATTCTTCTATGAATTATGTGTAGTGGGAAATCATGTCCATGCAGTTGCTTTTTCAGGTCAAACTGCCCCTGAAGTGGCCTGCCATCTGGAGGCAGCCTTGGAGGCAATCTAATGGCAGCCAGTTTAAGGTGGAGGCTACCTTGCCACCATCAGTCCTACATGTACTTCTTGTGTATGCACTCTCTCTGCTTTAATATGTACTTTCTATTCTGCAGCATCGAACCAGGAGTTGCAGAAAACTGCCTTCTAAACATGCTCCAAGTGACTCCTCCACTTTCCCTCTACTGAGATTAACAGTGCTATAAGTATTCAGCGGTGTTGTCTTTGCACTTAACATCAACTGCTCTCCGTGATCCATATTGCAACTTGAACCTGAGCCAGAGAACTATGGAGTGCACAGATATGATAATGAATGTGCTCAAACTTCTAGGATCTTCAGATCCAAAGCAGCATTGATGTTGCAAATTTTTCTTGCCACGCCCTCCCCAATTTTCAAGACCCAGTGTATGATCCTTCCTTTTGTATCCAAGCAACAATAAGAAGAGATACTATACACAGGCAAAACCCATATCTACACTACAAATGCATGCCACTTTAATTGTCATGGCATCTGATGGTGGATGAAATGTAATTGTGAAAGTGCGCCCAGATGTGGATTTGAAAAGGTGTGGTGATAGGAGGCAATCACCTAAAACATCACACTTCAAAACTATCCTGCAAAGAAGCCAGAACACCAGCACTAAGGTATCTACACTGGAGGAGACTGCACCTCAGTCCTGTTACTTAAAAGTGGAACTTTCTAAGGTCTGAAGAGAGATGGCAAGAGCATAAGAGAAAACACAGGATCATGTGAATGACCCATAAAAAGTGAGTGAAAAAAGTTTCAGAGTGAAAACCTTGTCTCAATGTAACATAAGTCTGTGGCATAGATATGATCTTAAGCTGCAATCTTATATACACATCTGTGAGAATGTCCCATTAAACACCAGAGGGCTTACTTCTGAGTAGACATCGGTAGGTTAACAGCTGGATTTTTTTTTCTGTCCTTAATGTCCTTTCACTGTGCTACAGCAGGGAACAAAGAGGGGATTTTTTTTTTCTCCCCTCTGAGTCATGTGAATCAAGGGCTAATGATGCTGCAATAATAGAATATTAAATGAAAAAGCAGCAATTGCATCACATCACATGGCTTTATTCTTGGTTGCAAGAGGAATCTGGACCGTGGGAAAATGTTCGCTATTTGGGAGGGATTGTTTCATATGAGAAAATTCTGGAAATGCTTTATAGAAAAATATTCTTAATGATTTTGTTTTGTGCCTCAATTCTTCTCCCCACCTTCTTCGTGCATACTAGGGGTGAACTGGAGACTCTAATTTGAATTAGTGACTATGAGCAGAGTTAGACAAAAGTAGTTATTCCAGTTTCCAGATTAAGTAACAAGGATCACATATGTGGCATTGTCCCATCTCTATCACCATCCCTTGTCTCTTATCAAAAGATCTCTGGCCCCTAACACCAATCCTAGTTTATACCTGCTTCCTCCTAGCCCCTTCCATTCTCAGACTCCCTAGTTTTGTTCTCTCACAGTTGGATAATAAAACCTTATCCTCAACCAACATCCACTTACAAAACAACCTCCCTAGAGGCCGGGTGTGTTCTTCAGTCTTTTTCTCCTGTCATGTCCCAGTTTGCTTTGCTCTGGGGAATGTGGAGTCACTACAGCAACTGAGCCCATCTCACCTGTACGTTAAACTGGGAATCTAGAACCTTGGGGTCTCTCTATAGACCCTTTATTTGTTTATTTACGTACTAAGGGGCCAATCTTATCCAACTTTCCAGCACTGACGCTGCTATGCCAACAGGGTGCGTGCTGCATCCTGTAAGTGAAGGGCAGTCTCAGAGGGCTCCTCAAGATAGGAGAACATTTGCTCCCATACCCTGGGACTCCATTGTAGCTGCACCGGGGCTGGGACGTTGGATAGGATTGGGCCCTTTTACCTATGTAAACGGCTTTCTGAATTTTTGTTGGTTAAGAAGCAGTATATAGATATTCTAATTCTTAATAATAATAATAATATACTCTGTAGCACACGTTCCTATTTGAGACTCTGGACCATGTTGTCCCATGAAGATGACAAGTTCTTTTTTTACTCACCACAGTAAACGTCTTGACACCCATCTCCCATAATTTCTGGATGATCATTTGTGAGGTATTTTTACAGTTCTGCCAAACACTGCTATCTTCTTTAGACAAAGGCATCCCTCCAGAAGCAGTAAATAACAGCAGGAGGCCAAGGAGGCAGCTTTTCCAGTGGTTCCTCTGATTGTTCTTCATCTTTCTGGCACTCAGGTCAAAGCTGGGATGATGCACCAGGAACTGAACTTCCAGTATTTATGTTGTTACAACCACAGGTGACTAAGGCAAACAATGGGGATTTCCCTCTGGGTTCACAGGTGGGGGTGGTACAGTGGCAGTGATGTAAGGGTTCAGCCAACTCCAGCAAGTTGTCCCATTCAGTGTCCTATCACGGAGCACACTGAAAAGCAGAAGCGATACTCCCCTCTGGGCTCTCCAGTGTAAATTGTGGGTAACCTCAGAGATCAGTTCATTTGACTAATGGTTCCCCGGTTTAGTAATTAGCTGGGTGGGCTAATTGCAAATCCCCCTTTGCTCTCCCTACCTGTACACAGAAAACCCCCCAAAGTATTTCATTGCTTCATTCAATACCATACCTATGTCAGAAGAAGGGCTGGGAATACCAGCCCTTGTCTCTCATTCCCAGCTTGTCTCCCATTCTCAGTTGCCCACAAGATGAATTCAGAAGACCTCATGCTCCTCCTTTAGAACCCGAGAGTCCTAGCATCTTAGGTCATCCTATATATGTTTTATTTCCTTCTTGCTTTTCACTAACTGAAGCTATACAAACTGACAACATCAAACAATTTAAAAAACCCACATACCCAGTGAATAAAACATTGACCTCACACCCATTCAACAAAAACTAGCATTTTTTTTTTAACAACCCTATAAATACCTCAAAGCAGTTGGCAATATTGCCATAGCAGGCCTAAGGCACAAAAATTTGGCAAAATAAATGGGCCTCTTCTAAATGAGTCAATAATGTAAATGTGGCATCTCCCAGGAAGGAATTCCATAACCCAGTGGCCATCACTCAAAATGCCCTTCTCATTGTATTAAATTGCCCTGCCTCAACAGGCATTCAAAGAAAGATCTCTCCTGGAAAGTTCTACATGTGAGAGATGAACCCTAGATATTTCAAACTTCAGTCATATAGAGTGTAATGTGCCCTGGCTTACAACCATGCAGCCACTTTTTGAGCTAGGTGAAATTATTGAACTGTATTAAAGGACAAGCACCATATAGGACATGATAGTAGTGAACATTCAGAGTTGGAATTAGGAACTGAGAGCTTCCAACCTACTCTTAGATCAATTTAGGGTGCAATCCTAGAAACTGCTTTGGAAGGGTTGCAAATGTGCTGTAAAGCATGTTTGCGCCTACTCGAGAGGAAGCCGGGCCAGCGCTCTGAAAGGCACTGGCCTGCGGAGGTTGACATAAGCCTCTGGGCCAGCTTCCTCTCAGATGCTTGCGTGGGCCTGGCTGGGCGGACGCAAGTGGAAAAGGTAGGACCCTGGGGAGGAGGTGAGAGGGAGATGTTCCTGGGCGGGGGGAGGGTGGGCAGTGGGCGGCCCTGGGACGGGAGGGCAGGGAGAGGGAGGTGGGGCTGGGATCAGGCAGTTGTGCTGGATCCCAACCCCCATCCCCGGGGAGAATGGAGTGACTTCAAGCCGCTCTGCTCTTCTCGGACTTGTGCCACCTCCAGAGGTGGTGCAAGTCTGAGGAGACCCATCAGGGCCAGCGGCTCTTACCCGGAGGTAAGGGGAAATGTTTCCCCTTTCCTCTGGCTGAGCCACTCATGGCCACTATCCTGCGCTGGATACAGCACAAACCTCTTGGC
Source organism: Tiliqua scincoides (assembly GCF_035046505.1). Lineage (NCBI taxonomy): Eukaryota > Metazoa > Chordata > Lepidosauria > Squamata > Scincidae > Tiliqua > Tiliqua scincoides. The sequence goes on along the minus strand of NC_089822.1, from coordinate 134,106,054 downwards.
TTGCCTGTTCCAGCACAGGATAGGATTGCGCCCCTCCTCTTTGATGCTTAAATAGCATCAACATTGTGCCAGATGGGATATTGTACAGAACACAGAACTGAGATAGCCACTGTCCCAAAGATTTACAATGTGCCTGGATGAGAAAGGAATGAGGAGAGAGGTGAGGTGTAGAGACATAGGAGGGACATGGGAGAAGAAGGAAAGAAGAGAGAGGGACATGATTGACATTCATCATTATTCATGGCATGAAGGAAGTGAAGATTTCTAGAAAGAAATGACTCTCCCTCTCCACTAGAACTCAGGGTTACCCGATAAATGAATTGGTATTAAATTCAGGATAGTCAAAAGACAGTGTTTCTTTGCACAATGCCTAATTAACTTCTAGGATTTCCTGCCATAAGATGTGATGATGGCCACTATCGTATTTGGCTTGAAAGGGAGTTAGATAAATTCACTGAGGAAGAGAGGTCTATCAATAGCAACAGCTATTAGGCAGGAAGGAACTTCCATGTTCAGACACATTATATCACCATAAACATCAGTTGTTAGGGAGACAGTCTACAGGGGGAGGGCAGAGCTATTGCCTTCATGCTCTGTTTGTAGACCTGCCACAGGAAACAGGATGCTGGGCTAGCTGGTCCCTTGGCCTGATCCATCAGGGCTTGGCTTCTGGGAAAAGAGGTGAGGTGGTGGACTGTCCTTATAAGAGCTGGTCTTCTGGGTGAAATATACCACTTTGGCTTTTTCTGTTTTTGCTCTGATCAGCTTTGCCTGAAGCTGAAGTTTTCAGCATGAAGCAGACCTCCCTGGAGAGATCAAAGTAATTATTAGGAAAGACACAGCCTCATTTATTTATTTTTCACATTTTTATACCTAATTGAGGGTTGGTTCAATCTGAACCACCCCCTTATCCCACTTTCCCATGTCTTCCCAGCCATAACTTCAACACCTTTCAGCGGCCTTCGACACCATCGACCATGGTGTCCTTCTGGGTTGGTTGGCTAAGTTGGGGCTTGGAGGCACTGTCTTGCAGTGGTTCCGCTCCTTCCTGGCTGACAGATCCCAGAAGGTGGTGCTGGGGGATGCTTGTTTGGCATCCTGGCCTCTTAGGTGTGGGGTGCCACAAGGTTCCATTCTGTCCCCCATGTTGTTCAACATCTACATGAAGCCGCTGGGAGCGGTAATCTGGAGGTTCGGGGTAGGGTGCCATCAATATGCTGATGACACAAAACTCTTTCTTTCCTTTCCGCCTGATTCTGAGGAGGCAGTCAAAGTCCTGGACGGCTGACTTGGGGGCTGTTGGGAGCTGGATGTGGGTGAACAAGCTGAAATTGAATCCTGATAAGACAGAGGTTCTCCTGGTTCAGAAGTCCAAGACTCGGGTATTGGTCTATCATCCTGCTCTGAATGGGGTTGTACTCCCTCTGAAGGAGCAGGTCCACAGCTTGGGGGTGATCCTGGATCCACAGCTGCTCCTGGATTCCCAGGTAGCGGCGGTGGCCAGGAGAGCCTTTGCTCAGCTTCGGCGGATTACTGCGAATACTTGGATCGCTCAGACCTGGCCACGGTGACCCATGCCCTAGTGACATCCAGATTAGATTACTGCAACTCGCTCTACGTGGGGCTGCCTCTGAAGTTGGTCTGGAAACTGCAACTAGTGCAGAACGCGGTGGCCAGTGTGGTTGCTGGGGCTCATTGGTTCAAGTTGGGCCACTGCTTCAGCAGCTACACTGGCTGCCAGTTCATTTCTGGGGTGAATTCAAACTGCTAGGTTTGACTTTTAAAGCCCTATACGGCTCAGGTCCAGGGTATTTGAGGGATCATCTCCTTTCATACAACCCAACCTGTCCTCTCAGGTCATCAGAGGGAACCTTTCTAACTGTGCCGCAACTAGTGGAGGTGAGGGGGATGGTGGCAAGAAAAAGGGCCTTCTCGGTGGTGGCTCCCCTTTTGTGGAACTCCCTCCCCCTGGAATTGAGAACAGCTCCCTCTTTAGAGTCCTTTCGGCTGGGGCTTAAGACCTTTTTATTTAGGGAGGCCTTTATGCTGACACCAGGGGGCATGGCGCTTTTTGAATGTATTTATATATATATATATAAACCGCTTGAACTTTTAGTTGAAAAGCGGTATATAAATACTGTTAATAATATATAAAATTATATATATATATATATATATAATGTGTGTGGGTGTATGTGTATATATATGTGTGTATATTTTATTTTTTAATATGTTCTGAATTGTGAGCCCTTGTGTGTCCTTCATTGAATAGAAAGGGGGATATAAATTTCTAAAATAAATAATACCCATACCAGATCTGAACCTGCTCAGTTACAGCAAGATGGCTGCAACTGGTGCCTTCAGGTGCCTTCAGACTATGCCCTCAGACCCGCAATTCCAAAGAGATCTCAGCTGTCTCAGCATTGAGTGTGAATGACTTGTTCAATCATAGCTGATGCAGAGACGTGACAAGTTTGCTTTCAACACAAGCTCCCTGGATGGCCAGATCTGTAAATCACGCAGGGGCACAGCAAGCAGCCTCCCCTTTGGGAGGTTAAAATCAAGCAATGCTTAATAAACACAGTACTTGCAGTTCTTGTGGACCACCGTACTGTGCCTTGTCACACACTTTGGAAATTACTTTCCAAATAATAATCTTTCCAAAGTCTTTGGAAAGTCTTGCTAGACTTTTTTCTAACTGGACTTTCCGAAGAACAATCAACAGGTATCTTTATTAATAGAGGTCAGCTTTACCCATGTGGCACCTTCCTTTTGATTTTTATGTTTTAACATTTTATTTTATGACTTAAGGCTGCAATTCTTTTATAGCTATGGGTTACTTCTGTAATAATTGGAAGCAGGTTTGTACATCAAAGTACCTAGAAAAGTTATTACAGAATCTAATGATCAGTGTCTACTTCATTTTAAAAAGCAGTAAATTGTCTTTAAAAAAAAGCCCATGCATGTTCTGTTTTTTGCATACTTGTATATTCTCTTAGTTTATTGTGCCACTCCTTAGTGAGAAATCTTTGGTTGATGCCAATATCAGGTGCAGTTTACCTCGGGGGCTGCTACCATATACAATACTAGTCCATTATCCATTAACTAGATTCAGAGCTTCTAGTAAGACACAGCTATAACCATGGTAACATTCATGTAAGAAGGATTGATGCAACCACTTAATGAGAAGGCATCAACAAGGAATATTTAGAAAATGCAAATATGTTGACATCATAGTCACTATCGACTCATGTTCTCACTTTCACAGCATGTCACAAAATGTTGCAGCAGAACTAGACTTGTTGGCAGGCCAGCTCCAAGTTTCAGGGCCCTTTGGCAAACTGCCCAACATTGCCAGCCTCTGAGTCTGGTCCTGCTTGTTGAACACTTAGGATTTTATACACAGAACAATTGGCAACAACTTCCAGGAAGCTGGCAATGCATTAAAACATCCATCGAGATAGCCAGTTAAAATGGATGGAAATAGAAATTGACGGACAAAAATACTGACTTCTAGGTGGACACCTGTGAAGAGTGTTGTGTAGATGGAGTTTTATGCTTGCTAGGTTTAGATGGTACATCAAAATTGAGGAAATGTGGCCAAAGGGAACATTTTTCACACCTGGTAGAGCAGTCCTGAGCTCTGTTTTTACTGAATATTGTGAAGAGGATTGTGTGAATTTGCTCCCTTCCCAGTTAGTTTTCCTTTCTCTCATTGTTGTAAGATCTTGTAAATTGTAAAAGTGCCTGAGATCTCTATAAACTTGAAAAGTGATGAAGTATAACACATATTAAAGCTCTTTCAAGCACCAAACCTGGTGACCAGGGGGGTGGGGGGAGGAAAATCTGGGGCAGTCTCTCCCAACATACCTTTCTGTTTGAGTCGCATGTCCTAATTTGGCACACAAACACAATTAGTAATAACTATGTCTTGATGTCATAGGCTGTAGTATTGCCACTAAGCAAAGGTGTTCAATAAGCAGTGGCGTCGCTAGGGGGGTGCAGGTGGTGTGGGCTGCACCAGGTGATGTGCACTGGGGGGTGACACGCTAAATTTGCGATGGTTAGGAATAATACCATCATGTTTTGTACTGTTGGATGCGGAATTTCCAGCTGAATGCAATGAACAAAACCGGACCGAAATATCTCCTTTCTATCAAAAGTTATTGGCAAAAAACCAGAAAATTAAAACTGCATGGAGCCCTATGGAAAGTGAAACTGAGCCATATAGCGCGTTTACTCCTGAGTAGGTGAGCTTGCCTTAGTCTGTTGGAAAGGGAAGGCTGAGAGGAATCAAATGACACCTGAATGGTCCTGATCCAATGAATGTAGCCCCCCAAAAACACCCGAGAAGGAGGTCCCTCCCTCCAAGCTGGCAAATGTATTGAACCCTATGGAAGGCGAAAGTAAGCCACACAGTCACGTTTTCTCACAAGTAAGCAAACGTGCCTTGGCTCCTGGGCAGGTCAGGCAAAGGGAAATGTGAGGCCACCAGAATAGTCCTGATCTGATGGAACTAGAGCTCAACAAATGCTCCAGAAGGCAGCCACCCCCCCCCCCCAATAAAAAGAATGAAACAGAGGCTTGACAGGGTAAGGTGAATTTTTTTTTTCTGTTTTAGGCTGCAATCATATCCACACTTTCTTGGGAGTAAGCCCCACTGACTATAATGGGGCTTACTTCTGAGTAGACAGGCATAGGATTGGGCTCTCAGACTTGTAAAGCCAGGTGGGTCCTGATAGTGATCTGCTTGAAATATAAGAAATTGAACTGGGTGCTGGGTAGAGCTGGATCTTACTGATACTTTTTTTTGGACAGGGGGTGTTATTGCTGGCAGGCTACAGAGAAAGTGGAACAGTGCTGGATTCCTCTTTTTTAATTATTTGTTTTACTTTGATTATTTATAATTATTTTAATTTGCTTTATGATGTCACTTCCGGCCATGACATCACTTCCAATGGGTCCTGGTCAGATTGTCATTCTAAAAAGTGGGTTCTGGTGCTAAAAGTTTGAGAACTACTGCAATAAGGTGTTAGTAAGTTGACACTCGGGGGGGGGGGGCGTGACACCACTAGTGACCAAAATCACTAAAATGACAGTTTGTAAGAATAATACCATCATGTTAAGTATCTATCAATGCATAATTTCATGCAGAATGCAGTGAAACGAACCGCGTTGAAATATCTTTATTCTATCAAAAGGTACAGCCAAAAAACCAGTGGGGGCAGGGCGATTGTAGATCATCACGCCCACCACCTGGAGTATTGCCCCCCTACTGCATGGGGTGACGCGAACCCTAATGAAGCCACTGTTCATAAGACAAATCATTAAGATAAAGGGAAGTTGTTTGTACAGTTACCCAGCAGGGCTTCTGCTGAGGGCAGGGAAGGTGTCAGAGGCTAGCCAGCCTGGGCATCGCCTGAGGGCCTATGCTTTCAAAAGTTCCACCTGACTAGGCCAACACAAATCTTCAGTAGCAGTGGCAGCAGCAGCATCCAATGTCCTATTACAGGGCAAGTGTTGGAATGCCATGAAGGCCCCAGGCTTACTCCCAGAGCCCTCAGCAACCTGGCATTGGCACTGGCCGTGGGTCTGTAGGAACCAGATTCACCCTCCCATAGAAAAGTGAAGTTTCCATCTGTTTACTTCTGGAATCCTTACCTGTTGGTGTCTCCTATGCCAGGAGCAGTTTTGCTACTGTGGAGAATTGCTCTCTCTGTTGTCTTCATTGCAGAAACACATACATTTGTACTCACACATACACACATGCACGCAGAGATTCAGGCATATGGTCTCAAGCCTTTTCCTTCCCTACACAGCAGCAGAGACTTTGCCACAGTTCTCCCCTTATACACCTCAAGAGTTTCATTCCCATGAATGAGGTAAGGTGCAGGCAAATAAGAATGACACTTGTTTGGAAAGAGGGGTTAGCTGGTTTGTGTGAACGTGAGTTGGTGAATGGAGCCAACATTACGGGACCAGCAAATCTTGTTCAGTTCAAAACATTGTCATTATTAACCCAGGCTCTGTATCCTCCACCTGTATCAGATTAGCCTATATGCCATCTACTTTTCAGTGCTGAAGTGGAACTGACAGTAGATCATTAAGGTGCAAGGCTTGCTGTGAAGACCAGGCAGTTAACAAGATAGTTAATGCAAGGTAATAAGAGGCTGCGGGAGATTGCCTTTAAGTTCCTAAGCATAGAATCCTCTTATCCTGTTCTGTATCCTCAAGACATTTGACTCTAGGCACACTGTCAAAAAGGCATTCATTCTCTCCACACTTCTTACCCACCACATCCTGGCCAACAGACCACAAGATAGTAACTGCATCTCCTTGAATGTCACTACCCGGGCTTCCCCTATGAGCAGCTGAGTCCTATTCATAATGCTTTTGTGGGAAGAGACATAGCAGAGAAGACATCCCTAGGGGCTTCAAGGGGAATTGTCTAGAGCAGGGATGTCCAAAGTTTTTGGCAGGAGGGCCACATCAGCTCTCTGACACTGTTGGGGGCTGGGGAAGAAAATAATTAATTTACATTTAAAATTTGAATAAATTTACATATGTTTACATAAGTGAATATATTAAAGATGAACTTATATGAATGAATGAAGGTCTTGCAATAGCTCAAGGCCTATAAAAGGCCTTGCACAAAGCAAGGCTGGCCTTTCCTTTGCTGCTGCTACTGCATCACAGCCGTGAAACAGCAAGCAGTGGAGGGAGCCCTCATCCCACAGCTCACCCAAGAGGTCAAACAGTCGCCCCCACTCTGAGAGCAGTTGCGTCGGGCCAGTGCAGGCTCCAACAAATCTCCTGAGGGCCAGAGGCTCATTGGAGACTGGGGGCTCCCTGAGGGCCGCATTGAGAGGCCTCAAGGGCCGCAAGTGGTCCCAGGGCCGGGGTTTGGGCACCCCTGGTCTAGACCTGAAGGAAATGTACTCATTTTCTTAAAAAAAAAACTACGTAAGACCCATATCCAGATACTAGAGATAAACCTGGGTATGCCCTCCTTAGCATGAAATGTAGCACTGGGTAGTATGTCCAGAATTTGGACAACAGGCTATGTGGTAGCCCTCACTGTCTCCCACGGGGCTCTTTCACACCAACCTGCCACACCACCCTTGATGACTTTCCTAGATACCACTTCCATGTAGGAAAGGAGTACGTACAGTACAATAGCAGATAGGATAAGTATCCATATGTATTTTACGGCTATGCACATAGTGGTGGAAATAATCACTGGCTGTTGTTTCCCAATGCCAGTACTTGATTATCTAACTCATATGATCACATACGAGGAGGCACATGAGATGCCTTCCTGTGGCAGTTCCAGGCTGAAGATGTGAATTGCACTGATCCAAATTCATCCAAGATCTCCAAGGCACATGCAGAGTATGCTCCCTCCCAGTCAAATGCTTCATTTAATTTCAAGAAGAGAGATGTCTGGGTTGAAACCTGGCAGGGAATGACACCCCCAACATGAAAGCCTTTTCCCCTAACCATAGCTTGTTGACCTTGATGGTCAGTGGCTCTCCAGGGTTTCAGGTGTTGTTTTTTCCCCCAGCTGCAACTGGAGATGCCAGGGATTGAAGAGGGAACTTTCTGCTTGCAATGCAGGTGCTCTGCCCCACCCCCATCAACTGCTCCTGTGCTTTCTTTCAAATGAGAGTGGTCTACTTGTGCTAACTTGGTATGGGGGGGGGGGGTCACCTCTCATCAGCATTCCAGAAATGAAAATAGTGATAGCCTGGTGACATATTCCTATGTCACAATCAGCATCCTTTCCCACCTCCCATTAAATATTCTTGTATACGCTTTTCTGCCAACTGTACGAGATTGTTCAGTATTCTTTTACACTGTGGTAGCCTGTCCTGTACCAGCTTTGAAGAAGCATGTACAATACTAGGACATTGATACAACTGACCGCTACTAAGGGAAAAAGTCCATCTCAAAATTTAAATGTGTGAATATATTTTTTCTTCTCCCCCCCCTTCTTTTAAAAAGCCAGCTGACCACAACAGTTTCCCTGAAAAATAAGACACATTAAGGCTGCAATCCTGTCCATACTCACCTGGGAGTAAGCCCCACTGGGACTTATTTACTATAATGGGAGTTACTTCTGAGTAGACAGGCACAGGATTAAGACCATGTTAGATCTTTAATGGAACTGGTTGTGATACTACTAGTATAATTATAGAATAATTAACACAAATGAATTTAGCAACCTTCAATATCATGGCAAGCGATTGTGCAGGGTGTCACAGCACAGCAGGGCACCAGACAACCAAGAAAGATTTCATTTAGCCACAATTAAAAAGCAGAGGCTGCCCATATCTGAAAACAACAAAGGGGGTGATAGTAAGGAAAGCATCAATTATCTTGTGACATGTAGGTACAGGTGCACTTCCAAATCAACCTCACCAGTGTGATAAATGGCAAGTGTACTTATTAGTGAGTACTATAATGCACTCTCCTCCTCTTCACATTTCTTCTTCCTCTCTGTCCCCCTCTTCTCCAGTCCAAGGACTGAAGGCAAGTGGGAGGTGGAAGCTCCCCCCCCCCAATCTGCAGCCTGGGGCAACCACTTCAATTGGCCTCATTGGTGGTCCAGCTCTGAAGTGCCCCATTTGTGCAACACTGTCCCTAGGAGATCTGATACATACTTCCATTTGTTTGTTTTTGAATGCAAAGGCCAATTTTTATTATAACCCCAAGGGGCATACAACATAACAAAAATAGTAAAAAAACTAAAAAATCAGCCAACTGTAAAACTAAAAGCACAGTAAAGAATCTGAACAAAAACTCCCAGTCTCAACTGACTTTAATTGCCTGGGTGAACAAACCCATCTTAACCAATGCTGGAAAAACAGGAGGAATGGGACACTACACACCTCCAGGGGAAAGGAGATTACAAAGCCTGGACACAGTCACCAAGAAGGTTCTACCTGATGACACACTGATGTCCTTTTGGCACAAAAGAAAGGCTTTCAGGCTCTTTTAGTCTTCACTGAATTGTTTTTTGTTGCTTTGATGTTTTAGGTTTTTGTTTTTTTTCCTACACATTTCAAATTTTTTTATACCACCCTTTCTCCAAGGAGCTCAGGGTGGTGCACATAGTTCCACCCTTTCTTTTGTCCTCACCCTTCCTTATGGGTCAGTGCTAGGCTGCAGTGGGTTTAACAGTTCATTAGATCTGAGAAATGCAAATGGGGATTGGTTTAATCCAAGTCTTGATGCCTTGTGGCTTTCTGGGGAAGAGTGTGAATCGAAAGGGCACCTTCACTCTGTGCCCTAGAAAGACTTTTCTAGCAAGCACTCTGTGTTCGTGCTCTCCAGCCAGAACACTACAGAATCTGGAGACTCGAGTGCTGGAATTCACTGGAGGTCCAGCACGCCAGACACAAGGCTGGCCTGATGGAGATTCCCAACATTGTTAAGTGAAATCTCAACAGAGCAGGGAATGCCCCTTCCTGTTTTCCTAACGATCCCACATTGCACAGAAAGGTGCAGTACACAGCTATGAAATTCACATGACACATTTCAATGTCCCCAACCAATTAAAACACTTCAACACTTCCCATGTGTTGCCTTTGTTTGAAAACACACAGTGTGTGTGAGGAGTGGAAGGGAAGTGAAAACAGAAATTGCTCAATCATTAGCCACAGGCACCTTCAAACACCAAGGAATATTTTTCTCTTGCCTCACTCTGGTCACAGCTATGCAAGGAACTGGTGAGCTGAGCTCTGAGCGTGGCATGTCCAACCCTCCACATGACAGCTCTCAAACCAGCCTGCAGTGGGCTTGACCACTTCAATGTTTTGCCCAGATGTACCAAGAGTATGGAAGCAGGATCACTCTGAAAGGACATCTGCATAGTTGTTCAAGTACATAAGAACTGACTTACTGGATGAGACCAAGTTCTAGCAGTCTTGTTCATTCATGGCCAAACCATCTGCCCCTGGGAACTCACAAGGGAGGCATGATGGACATAGTAACCTCTCCAGCAACTAGTGATTAGATGTACACTCCCCCTAGACCCTAGAGTTTCCATTTCTATCTCTCATAGCAACTGGTGGTTGATAAGATTGATTCCTCTGACAGTACAATCCAAATGCTCCCCTGACCAAAGTCCCTTGCACTGGCTCCTGAGTGTTGTGAATGTGCCATAAGTACATTCACAGCTACTTGGGAGGAGGCTAGGCCAGTGTGATGAAGTGCGCTGGCTTAGCTGCACTGAACCTAGTTCACGATGGGGACGGTCTGGGCCAGCCTGGGAAGGCCAGCGCAGGGGGTGGGAGAGCGTGGCAGGAGGGTGTAATGGAGGCGGAGAGGGACGTTTTTGGATGAAGGGAGGTTGGCCTGGGGAATGGATCAGGCCCAGGAGAGGGGTAGGAGCACCTGTGGCAGTGCAGCGCAGATTCTAACACTCATCTCCATCCTGACTGGCATTACATGGGCTGCTTGGATTTGAACCCGCAAAATTATGGGCGCAGATCCAAGTAGCCCCATAGGGCAGGCTGGCGAGCAACATGGGGTAAGGGAAATAAAATCCTCTTATTCCAAGTTGTGCCCCAGCCTACACCTGCCTTGTGCTGGATACAGCACAGGCAACTTGGCCTTCCTGTTCCAGCACAAATTAGGATTGCACCCTTAGACAAATTCGGTTCATTCCCTTTAAAAAAGGCATCTAAGGCAATGCTTCTACACACTGATGTTGCATCTCTGCCTCATATCTCTGCCACCCCCACCCCATCCGGATACTGATCCTTCAGAATTTTCTTATATCTTGAAGTCTTTGCTACAAACTGTGTAACAGCTAAGAGCAGGAAGTGAATGTTGTAGATTCCAGCAGTGGATACTGCTGGCTAAACTCTCATCAGAAACTCCTTTCAGTTTTCAGGATTGCATTGGTGTTCCTGGGGGGATGGGGGGAAATGCCCCAGGGCTTCCCAGGGGGGGGGGTGCTGCCATGACCCCCTCCCCCAGTTGCCTATTTGTGTGTGTGGGCACAATCCTAACTGGGTCTACTCAGAAGTAAGTTCTATTTTGTTCAATGGGGCTTACTCTCAGGAAAGTGTGGTTAGGATTGCAGCCTGTGTGTTTTAAACTGAGCTTTCCAGGCCTTTCTAAGGCCCTTTGAGTAGTGGGGAGCCCTCCGAAGAGCCTTCTAAGACCTCCAGAAGGCCTAAAAACATCACTTCCAGTTTTTGGCCGAAAACTAGAAGTGACCTTTTTAGGCCTTCCAGAGGTCCTCAGAAGGCCTTCAGACGCACCTGGTGGGGGCTGGGGAGGGATGGGGGACAGAATTCTGTGATCCTGGCCCCAGGTCGCACAAGGGCCAGGATCACAATTGCAGGACTGTATTTTTGCCATATGGAGCAGAATAGTCATGGTGTGTGAGCCTAGTATGAGGCCAGAGGTCTCATAGGTCGCTGCTGCTTGCTGGCCTATTTGTTCCAGGCAGTAAACCAACCGACGGACAGTAAACCAACTGGTGTGGCTAGACCACACTAGCATGGGACTTGGTTGTCAGATAACTTGTAATGACACAAAACCCTGCTGGAAGGAGATGGTTGGCAACGCTCATGTGTTTCTCTTTCATATGCTGCTCTACCACTGGCACTGTTCAATTAAAACTTTGACTGGCTTGCACATTATGTTTTAAGCAGGTAGGGATTTCTTCTTCCAATCTGTAAGTTTCTTACTTGGTTTTCAGCTGGTTTTCAGCTGGCCGCAGGGTGTGACTCAGTGGGAGGAAGAGACCCCTCTGTTCTTAGGGTCTGCAGCATCCTCACTCTGTGACTTCTTAGGTTCCAGTGTGGGGGATGCTCCCCTGTGGTCATAAGCCCTGTGTTTTCTATTCCCATGGTCAATGAGACAAGACAGTTGCAGGAACAACTGTCCCTGTGTCCCTGTGACTTACATGGGTTCAGGGAGGGCAGCCTACCAACAGCCATTCAAGCAGGTGCCAGCAATTATGCAAAGGGCATGGAACATGTGTGGTCATGGGTGGATAGCTGGGCAGGCCACTGCAATAGGTGCCCTATGTCACTCACCCATGCAATGGTCCCTATGATAGGTTCCTGTGCTACAGCCTCCCAGGATTGTGCTCTAAATGATTTTCTGCCCCCAAAGGGCTCACAAAAAATACAGAAGAAACACCAGCAACAGCCACTGGAAAAGACACCATGCTGGAGCAAAGAGGGACAATTGCTCTCTTCCTTCTAATATAAGAGGATACCATTTTGAAAGGTGCTTCTTTGCCCAGTTAGCAAGGGTTGTGGATTTTATGTTCTGAATTTTGTTCCTGCCCATCTTTTTATTAATAAAGGAGAAAAGCGCAATGAAGCCATGATATATGTGACAAACGGCTCAACTTCAGGAGAAAGGAAGCACAGCTCATCAAGGGAAATGTGCGTGTTAGTAGTGGAAGAGTATTTTTGGAATAGAGCGTTTTGCTGACTTCCTCTATAGGAGAGGACTTAGCATGTTTGGGAGGCATAGAACTAAGTAATAGTATGGAGGGATGGGCTTGCTTAGATTTTTTTTTTTTGTATCTGAATGAATTTGAATTTTTTTGCATTCCAGTATGCAGCTTTTGTGGTACACACTGGAATTCCCTGGGCTCTTGCCCTTCCCATGGTAGTGAAATTCCATTCATCTCACAAAACTGACTAAGAAATAGGGTACTAATTAGGACACTTTCTAGATTAAGGAAATTCTAACTTGTGTTTTTAAGAAAAATAATGGGAACCTGAAGGGATTATCACCTTTATGTAAACACCTGCGGCCTTGGGAGGGGGTGCTGACATTGGGGGAAGAAGCAGGCACATCTTTTAACATGCTAATTTTGACAGTTTGACTCAGGATAGTTTTTGGCTAAGGGAAAAAATTTTACTGGTGTGGAGACTGTTGTTGACCTTTGCAATATATGAATAGCTAACTATTAATCATCAGGTGGTTTTATTTTTTGTTAACTTGATTCTGTATCTTCCTTCCCAGGAAATCCTGTAAAGTCATCTAGAAATCTATTCATTCTCTTATTTTTCTCATCCCTTTCCCATTATCTTTAGTGCAGGACCACCCAACCAGGCCAACGCAAGTCCAAGAGAAGAAGCTGGTGCAGTCAGCCTCCTCAAGCCAGTGCTTCTCAAAGCTTCCTCTGCCCCGGCTTCCTCTCAAGGAGACACAAACATGCCTTACGGCATGTTTGCAACCCTCCTGGGCCGGCGCAAGGGACTTGCATATGCCCAAGGGCACATTTGGATTGCGCCCTAAGTCTCTTGCTGCTAGAACAACAAAGAGTCTTGTAGCAATGGACAAAGAGAATGGACTCATGAACTGCAGTCTGTATCATCAGATGCATTCATCTGATGAAATGAACTGAAGTCCATAAAAACGTACATTGAAATAAATTGGTTCATCTTTAAGGTGCTACAAGACTTTTCATTATTTGACCTAAAACTAGTGGGATCTGTAACAAAATGTTCCTTGTCCCCAATCCCAATATTCACCTACCATACACTGTAGTGTGTCAAAAACTACCTGGGGGCTGGGGATAAGAATAGGCCCTCAGTTTGGCTGTACTTGTCCTAAGAGGCAACTAAACAGCCACCAGGTAGATGGGACTCGTTAGCCTCTGAAGGCAGCTCATCTGAGAGAAGGAAAACTCTGATCCCAAACCTCCACTGCCTTGTGGCTACATCCAGTTACGGAAAAGGCTTCAGGAGTCAACCTCGAGGCAAAATCCGGAGCCGGAGTCCCTGAGGCAGTTCATGGCTGAACACAGTCACGTTCTGGTAACTCCTGCAATGCCGCTGGAACCAACCGTACTGGCTTCTGCCTTTCCATTGGACCATTCCAGCGATGTGGAGAGGGGGGATTTGCTGCATGGGTAACAGTCCATCCTCCATATCTACCTTACCCAGGCTTCACGCACTGGAGAGGACACTGTTCCAGAACTACTATTCAGAGCGCGATACCATAGTCTTCTGAGACTGAAGGATGCGAACTAGGTCAAAAACTCAAGCAGGCCAATGTATCAACTTTCTGCTGGTTTCTCTTCCAATGGACATCTTCATCATTCCATGGTTCCTGGGAGGCCACTAAGCATGCACAGTACTCATCAGACTCTCTCTCTCTCTCTCTCTCTCTCTCTCTCTCTCTGTGAGAGAGAGAGATTTCTTTTATCTACAAACTTACTGTAGTTATTTTTTTCATATCTAGAGTCCCCCCTCCTTCCCAGAGCTTGGAGAAACCACCAGAATTTTGGGGAGACCCCATTGTGAGGCATGCAGTCACTCAAGTTTGCAATTAGAATATATATTGATGTAATGTAGCATTGATAGTGACACTTTCTGTATTATAAAATAATGTTTCTTTTTGAATGGCATTCATTTTAAGGGGAATACAGGCCTTCCTGCATGCAAAGTATTATACCGTAGACACTCGCCCACAAGTTGACCACACAGATAAGTCGAGGGCAAGTTTTGAGCCAACAACCATGGAATTTTCTATGACCCTTGGATAAGTCGGGGGTTAAACTTAGGGGTGTGTCTGACTATAGTTTTGTCTGATTTTACCCGAGGCCAGATCCTGAAAAATAACCTACCACTAATTGTTACCTCAGAACTGTAGTCTCTAATTTATTAAAAACACAGTAAAAGATCGTAAGATACATTTATATTCTTTTTAAAATTCTGATCTTCACCACCTTTTTGTAAACACTGTTAGAGTAAGTGCACTGTAAACAACATACCAGTGGTTCCCAACTTGGGTTTCATGTACTCCCAGGGACACTCAACAGGACCTTTAGGGGTACTTGAAAAAGAATGGAATAATGGCAGAAAAAGGCAGGCCGTGCTCCAGAATACACAGCCTGGAAGGGAGGTAGCTAGTTGGCTGTGAAAGCCCCACCAATAGCTAGTTTTTGGTCATCAATTCATCTATGAACCAGTGATTGAAAACCAGCACAGTAAAAAAGCTGAAACATAATATGGAAAGTGATCAGTCACCCAGAATTTCTCAGCACACTTCTGGTGCAAAACAGTGCAAAGACAGAGTCTTCTTCAATCAGATGAAAAGAGAAAATATGTGATGAATACATGAAGTCTGGGCTTTCTTATAGAGGAGATGAGGGCTTGTCTTATTAATTATGAACATTTTGTTAATAGGAAGGGTACAATTTATGGAAATGGGCTGCCCAGGGATATGCAAGTGAAAAAGGATGGGAACCACTGCAGGAGAACCATGAATCAAATCCACCTTTAAGGTGTCTGGTGTGTTAAGCCAGAAGCTCTACAGGCAGCATATAACACATAAGTGGGAGTGTGCAATTCAGTTCACAACAGGGAGATGCAGCTGCATATATTTGCAACCCTTTTTACTCAGAAGCAGACCCACTGCTTTCCATGGGTGTTATTCTGAAGTAATGGTGCACTGAATTGTAGCCTGGGAAGGAGGGTCCCATCTTGGTGTTTCCAAAAACAGACCTGCTTTGCAAGCATTTGCCAAGCAGAACCAGAACCAGGCTGCAGCAGAAGGAAGGAGATGAAAAGCTTAACTTTGGCTGGAATTTCCCAGTTGCTGTAGAAATGATCTCTGCCCTGCCTGCCTGGTGCCTGCCTGTCTCCTTTCTTGAGAAAGGAAACTGTTCAGACTTGAAAGGCTCTGCCCTCTAATTGATCCGGAGATCAGGCAAAGTGCGAATTGGAGCTTGATTACTTGGCAGAAATTTCATGTAAGTACGTGAGTATCTATGGTAAGTCTTGGCCTGATTATTTTGAATGGGTTCGTTTTTGACAAGAGTGCCACTAAAACAGTAGTCAGAGAGCTCTGACAAAATAATCTTCATGCTCCCTTATTGGCTGTGGATGTTTCCTGAATGGACAATTCAACAGCAGGGATGGAATCTGAGGCCCAAACCAAATGTGCGCTTATTCCACGAAAAGATACATCTGTATGCCTTGACTCCTGTGGGATCTGGGGCTTTCTTCATGGCACATGCTGCACCAGTCCCCCTTCTCACACTGCCAATTATCTCTCAGCCTAGTTTATGGGTCAGCACTACAGAAATCCCAGCAGCACTTCTCTGCTGAACAGGGGCTTCCTGTAGTTTCTTTCCCAAGGCATGATACTCCCTGGTCAGGTATATCCTGTATTGTGATTTCCAGCCCCAAATATCACTGGGGCCTTTATTCCCCATGTTTTTTCCCATGTCTTCTGCTCTTCAACTAAGTAAGTGGGGTTCCTCCTTGTGGGGATCTCCGCAGAGATGAAAGAAACACACGGAGGCTGGGATGGTGGTGAAGTCTCTCGAACCTCTTTCGGTTCGCCTTTATTCATTCCGAGCGTTGCATAAGCTGTGCCCTTTACAATCATTGGCTTTCTGTTGCCGCAGTGGGTTGCGCTTAAGCGGGAGCGTGTATGATTAGGATTGGTTGGTTACAATGGGGTGATGTGTCGTGACTAGAGGAGGGCTGGTTTGCCAGAGCACTCCTGGGTCATGTCTACATCTCCCCCTTTTCTTTTTTAAGCAGGGTATATTGATAATACAGCTGCCGAGCTGTTGGAGGTGGCGACCCAGGGCGGCAAGAAGGAAAGCACCAACTTAAAAGTCCTGGGATACATTGCATAAAGCATCCAATGCATACAAAAATAATAAACCCACAAACTATATATTGAATCACTTGTCTTATTAAGCCAGTAGGCAACCAACTCCACATAGCAGACCACCATGCGGGGGTCGTATCTTGTTTAATGCTATTTGCATATGATTTTAACATGTGGAGTTGTTGTTGGATACGCTGGCTGTTGTCTGTTAAGTTAAAACAACACATGTCTTTTATGGCTTCACAGCCTAAATGTTGTTGTAATAACAAAAAATCAATAGCGGCATTTTAAATCGAGGGGGGCCTGGATTTAAACAGTGGTGTGCTTTTGTGCTGCAATTCACAATGCGCGCACAAGTATTATTTGGCGCGTTAGCTACATAAGGTGTCAACAGCTGAATGGCACCAGGTGGCCGGCGATACGTAGTCTTTCCCCAATTTGGCATTTGGGCATATGTTACTTCTGAAGCATTCACAAACACAAAGTTGGTTTCATTGTTGATTTGTTCCGGGGCCTTACAGACCGGAATTAAGCAGGTTCCTAAAAGCCCATGCATATCGGGGCTTTCTGCTAAACAGAATGATGTCACATTGGTAATGTTAGCTAAACGAACTCACAAATTATATTGCATTCTTTCTTGTAAGTCTGGGGTTGCTAAACCAGTGGGCAAGAAACAACAAAATCCAATAACACATAACAACAAACAAGAATTGATGTTAAGTTGGGTGACCACTGCAGCGAGATAGTTTTCAGGCGTTTTTGCCATGCCTTGCTCATTCAGTAGCTGTTCTGCTTGAGTAGAGAGCTTCTTTAGACTTCCCCAGGTCACTGGGGCTGCGGGTCTCGGCCCTCTCACTCGAGTCTCTAACAGAGGGGCGATTCGCTGTATGCGAAGTTGACTCTGGAACTCCGGGATCGGATTTTTGAGACCTTGGTTCCATGCCATGTTGAAACGGCCGAACACACCGGGCGGGTACCCACAGGGGACCGTTTGTGGTTGCAACTGCAGCGTATCCTCGTCCCCAGGTGATGAGAGGAACAGGGCCTTGCCACGTGGGGTCTGGCAAGCGGCGGTACAACACTAGGGGACGGGGGAGCGGCTCGTCCACTCGAAAGTGCCAGTGTGCCCGGGTTGAAAATGAAGAATTAAAAGAAGAGAGATTTAAATGATTAATAGTAAACAAAGCAGAAGCAATCAAGGTTTCTTTCTCAGGCAGGGAGAGAGCTGTCTCCCCCTTTTCTTTTAATTTGGCAAGTGTGGTTTTGAATGTGCGATTGGCGCGCTCAACAATGGCTTGGCCTGTGGAATTATAGGGGATCCCGAACGTGTGGCGGATACCCCAACGTGCACAAAACTCAGCAAATTTGGTAGAACAATATGCTGGCCCATTGTCAGTTTTAAGGGCGGATGGAGAGCCCATAACTGACATGGCTCGAACCATGTGTGCAATTACTTTTTGAGTGGTTTCTCCTTTTTGAGGGGTGGCAAAAATGTATCCTGAATAAGTATCAACAACTACATGAATGTAGCGCCATGCCCCAAAAGGAGGATATTGCGTCACGTCCATCTGCCACAATTGATTGGCACCTAAACCTCGTGGATTGACTCCTGGGGAAGGAAAAGATGTATTTTGAGAACATTGTGGACATTGTTGAACAATGGCAGATGCTTCAGCAAGAGGGATTTGAAACTCAGCTGCTAAGGCTTTTGCATTCTGGTGGTGTAGTTCATGGCTGGCACTAGGTGTCAAATGCAAAAATGAAACTAGTGAATCTGCTTTTGCATTGCCTTGAGACAACACTCCAGGGAGTTGTTGATGGCTACGAATGTGAACAACAAATAATGGATGTTCCCTTCGCTTTAAGTGTTCTTGTAGTGTTATTAACAGAGCCAAAATATTTGGCACACCACCAGGTGAAACATAAGAAAATTCGATTTGGCCTAAAATATTAACAACATATAAACTATCAGAAATTAAATTAAAAGCACACTGAGAAAACAAAGACAATGCTAAGACGACCGCTGCTAATTCGGCTTGTTGCGGCGACTGTTGTGGGGCTGTAAATTTTGCATGCCAGACTCCGGGCGGCTCTTCCCATGTAACTACACCATGGGTAGGACTTCCATCTGTAAATAATGTAGGTCCTTGCACCGGTTGTTTTTGCACTAAGCGTTCAAGACTTAATGGCAAGGCCTGAGGCATCTGAATGCGAGGATCTTTGGGAAGATGAAACAAAAACTGACCGGGATAAGAGGCGGCAGCTATTTGAACATAATCGTCTTGGCTAAGCAAAGCCTGCCATGCACTTGATGTAAGAGGCACAATGATGTTTTGTGGTTCATGTGCAATTAATGCTTTACACCGGTTTCTGCCTTTAATTATGAGCCGTGCAATCATGTGAGAAAACGGAGTTATGGTGCACTTAGGTGTGTTACTTAGATGCAACCATTCCAAAATCAAAACTTGCTTTTGTATGATTTGAGCTAAAACTGCACAAAATTGGTTTTGAGGCTGCCATATTAACAAGGAAATGGGTTCTTGTGGCTGATATCGGTCAACCCACACCTTGGTTAAGGCTTGCTGTACTTGTGTTACAACAGCTTGTTCTGAAGCTGTTAGGGTGATTTGATCTTGTGGGTTACGCCCACGGCGGAGTGCTGAAAACAAAGGAGCTAATAAATCTGTTGTTAATTTACAATACGGTCTTAGCCAATTTATAGCTCCTAAATATTTTTGCAACTCTACATATGATATTTGAGCGGGCAGTTGCAAGCATGGAAACGTCGGCATAGCATAAGTACGTACTACTTTATGGCCTAAATACAAAAAAGGTTCCATTAACTGAATTTTTTCGGGGGCTATTTTGAGCCCATAATTTTGCAAACACTGACACAGATGCTCTTTCCAGTGCGATGGTAATCGGGGGGCCGCAATGGCTATATCATCCATATAATGTAGCACCATGCACTGAGGGTGTTGCTTTCTAAATGGTGCTAATGCTTGATGAACATACATTTGACACATAGTTGGGCTATTGACCATTCCTTGAGGTAACACAGTCCACTCATATCGCTGAGTTGGAGCTTGATTATTTACAACAGGTATAGTGAATGCAAAATATTTTCTGTCTTCTGTTTGTAGAGGTATGGTAAAAAAGCAGTCGGCCAAATCTACTACTGCTAACTCCCAATTACGAGGAATCATGTTGGGATTTGGTAACCCACATTGAAGCGGGCCCATGGGTTCAATGATTTTGTTAATTTCACGTAAATCATGCAACATACGCCATTTTCCTGATTTTTTCTTTATAACAAAAACAGGGGTATTATAAGGGCTAACAGAGGGTTGAAGGTGCCCTGCTTGCAGCTGTTCTTTTACGAGATGCTGCAAAGCATTTAATTTTTCTTCTGTTAAGGGCCATTGTTCAACCCAAATGGGTTCTTTTGATAACCAGGTTAGCTTCACTGCGGTGTGCTTAGTCATTGAGTTGTAGGGTAGTATGCAGTTGTGCAAGGAGATCTCTGCCCCAAAGGTTTACACCTACTGCTACTACGGTAGGAACAATATAACCTAGATATTTTCCTTTATGATTTGTTACTTGTAATGGTTTACTACTTACTTGGGCAGCAGTAGACCCACCAACACCATGAACAGGAGCAGAGTTTTTGAGGGGCCACCGTGGGTCCCAATCGCATGGTTGGATCAATGAAACATCTGCTCCTGTATCAATCAGGCCTTTAATGGGCTTTCCTTCTACTAGGTACTCACGTATAGGCTTCTCTCTCCAGATTTGTTGTACTGTATAGATTTCCTGCAAAGACAAAGCAGAAGTGGCTGGCACCTTTGTTAAAGGAATTGCTTGAACATACGGTTTTTGACTACTTAAGGTTTGTGGCATATCACTCGTACCAACCACTACACAGGGCACATCTTTACTGAGCTGGCAGATTTGCGGCATGATTTCAAGCCCGCACTGTCGCGCTTGTTGAGTGGGAAGAAGCAAGTGTGCTCCTTCACATCCGTGTTGACACACTAAAACAAGATCTTCTTCGGGTAATCTGCTGGTAACTGGCTCTATAAGTGTTAAATAAACAGCTGCACGAGGACCCTCCTTTGAACTAGGGCTGGAGGGGGGCCCGCTCTTTAGTTTCCCTGTGGAAAAGCAGGGTTTGGGGGGACAGGGACAGGGTGAGATCGACACTGATTAGCCCAATGGTACCCTTTCCCACAACGGGGACACTTTGTCGAGGGCTTTTTAGGGCCAGATTGTCCAGACTTTCCGTTGCCTTTATGCGCACCTCCTCCCGGGGCGCGGCATTCTGCTTTAAAATGACCAGGCTTTTTGCAATTGTAACAATTGCCCTTTCCTCCTTTAATGGCGGCAGCCAATAAGGTCATTTCATAGGTTTTACTGCCTACTTCTGCCCCTGCTCTCAACAGGTCAGCAAGTTCATAAAGAGGTCTATGGACGATGGGATGTAAGACCTTTTTGCAATCAGTGTTGGCATTTTCATATGCAAGTTTAAGCAACAATTCAGCCTGAGCCTCTGGGTTATCTAGCTGCCTAGCAATTGCGGCCTTTAAGCGATCAACAAATTGAGTATAAGACTCTGTGGGTCCTTGTTTTATTGCTGAAAAGGACTTTTGTATAGTAGTTTTTCCGGGAACTCTACGGATAGCCCGAAAAACACATTGACTAGTCCTATGTAAATGATCGTCGGTTAGCTGCAATTGCATGTCGAGTGCTGCAAACCCACCACTGCCGTATATTTGCTCGGATGTAATCTGAGGCGAGCCTGCCAACTCGGCAGCCTGCCGATATTCACTATCCCAAACCACATACTGAGCGGGTGTTAATAACATACGCATAAGATCTTTCCAATCTTTTAGTAGCATTTTATGGCCATTAGCTATTCCCTCCATCATTCCCAAAAAATAGGAAGACTGAATGCCGTCCTCTCGAATGGACTTATTTAGCTCACGCAAGATGCTATAAGGCAGTGGATTCCACTCTAGGTGAAACAAAGGGCGGCCTCCTTCATCAAGACGGGGCTGTCCGTCATCTTGCAATAACGGGGTTCGGGATAGTGGCATCATAAGCAGCGTTTCCCCATTCCATGCCTCCTGGAAATCGACCTGGCCTGCTGCTAGGGCTTGCCGAAGTCCCGCTGTGACTAGCGAGTCAGGACGTCGGCCTGGCGGGGCCGAGGGCGTTGGTGGAGGGGGCGCGTGAGCCTTACTGCAAACAGGTGCTGGGGGCACTAAAACAGGATAAGGCGGGGGGTGGGACGCTAGAGTCTCCTTTAGCAGGGGATTCTCAACCTGCAACTTTTGTAAGGCTCGGTGAATCTTTTTCCATGTGAGAAGCAAGGCCATAGGGGCCCGGGGTTCGTGGTGCAATTCATTTCCTAACTTCTCCCAGTCCGCTACGGACAGGGAGCCATGCAAGGGGAACCAGGGACAGTGAGCGTCTACTTCTTGTAGGAGCGCTAAAACTTCTCGCACGGATACCAGACCCTCGCCGTTCTGACGAACACATTGACAAAGTTCCTTAGCAAATTGTTCCTGTTCCTTGCTTAAGGTAGACCCCATACTTACCGGGAGCTTACGCTGTCGTGCACGAAGACTGTTCCAGTCGTGGCAAGCGGGGTGCTGGGATCACGTCGGGGTCACCAGCTGTGGGGATCTCCGCAGAGATGAAAGAAACACACGGAGGCTGGGATGGTGGTGAAGTCTCTCGAACCTCTTTCGGTTCGCCTTTATTATTATTAACTGTATTTATATACCGCTTTTCAACTAAAAGTTCACAAAGCGGTTTACAGAGAAAAATCAAATAAATAATGGCTTTATTCATTCCGAGCGTTGCATAAGCTGTGCCCTTTACAATCATTGGCTTTCTGTTGCCGCAGTGGGTTGCGCTTAAGCGGGAGCGTGTATGATTAGGATTGGTTGGTTACAATGGGGTGATGTGTCGTGACTAGAGGAGGGCTGGTTTGCCAGAGCACTCCTGGGTCATGTCTACACCTCCTAAGGCAGTGGTTCTCAAACTCTCTGGGAGAGTTTGAGAGCCAGTAAGTACTTGCGTGGGCGGGGGGAGGCAGCGGGGGGGGGAAGGGGAAAGGGGCTGCAGGGGCTTGGGTGAACTTACCGAAGCCTCCTGCAGCCTCCCCAGGCTGCAAAGAGCTCAGCGCAACCTGCAGCAGGGCTCCCTGCAGCAGTGAAAGTAGATGTGGAGCGATTGCACCCCACCTCTGCTAAAGGGATCCTCCCTGCCCCCTCTCCACTTCCAAACTCTACAGTAGTGTGTCAAGGGCTGGAATTTTTTTCATTCCCATTTTTCCACCAGTGGAGTGCTTTGTATCCTCTTGATAAGTTCTGTTCTTTACCAACAAAGCAGGGTTCCCCAGAGGAGATCTCCTGTTCAAAAATTTCATGATGGGGCACCTTCTTCAGGTCAAAAAATAAATGTAAATGATAGGACGACTTGAGATGTGCTTATTGGATGCTAACAGAAACCCAACACACTCATGATCAGCCCCACACAAGAAGCCATGGCAATTTGAGCAAAGAGAAGCACCCTCAAAACCCTGAGGTGAATAGTGGAGTGAAATGGCTCCCCCACACATATTCACTCACATTCTTATTTTCCTTCCTCCTCATTTCTGTAGTTCCTGAGTTCTTTGTATTTCCAAACATTTATGTTTGAATGTCACTGAGTTTAAGGGCCATGAGGTAACAGAAGTTGTAGTAAAACAACTTCCCTCTGTGTGGTTTTTTGTTTTTTTTAATCAATACAGTCTTGAGAGGCAGAGTTAGGAGAAGACTCAGAAGTAAATACCCTTGCAGATGACTCTGCAGTTTTGTGGAAAAATTCGACATAAACTGTGGGCAGACAGGAGGAGGCAGCAGGGGATTCTGTGAGTTTAGCTCAGAGAAAACTTAACTTCCCCCCCCCCCACACCCGGCCAAAGCCCTATAGCTCAACAACCATCCATGACTGGGAAAAAAAAAGATTATCCAGTGTAACCAGGGGATCAAAGTTGCCCCCCTTTGTCCACTGCCTGACTGCAAGAAAGACTACACCAACAGGGTCTTCAATAGGTTTATTGGAGCATGAACTCCCCAAGCAGCCTCCTTTTGGCAATGTGACATTAGCAGGAAGCCCCGAGTCACATAGGAATCATCCTTTTTATACACGCTATGGTTTTTCAGTCCCATTACGAAATAAGATCATGTTGTTCCCTCTGAAGGGTTAACTGGAGCTTCTTGTCACAATGTCAGCTGCCATCTTGTTTCACTCCTAACATCCATCATGTTGGCACTGTCCTTCCTTCAAGGAGCTTAGGGACACTCCACCTGCTGCTCCCCAGTATGCTTTATTTATGTATTGCAAATACTTGTAGACTGCTTTTCTATGAAAATATTGAAAGCAGTCTGTAAAGTTCAGCTGCGGACCTGGGACAGGGCAAATGCCCAGGCACTGAGCCTCCCGCAACTCCAGGATCGCACAGGAAGCGTTCTGAGACTCCTAACACAATTGGAAACAGTATTTCTGGTTTTCCAGAAGTACTGTTTCAGACTGTGGGGAAGCCTCCGAATGTTTCACCAGTCAGTCCTAGAGTCTCACGAGGTTCCGTTGCAGTGGGTATGGGGAGGGCAGCATCGTGGACCTTTGCACCAGGAGCAGCAAGGGATAAGTCCATTACTGCTGTAATTGTTTTTACCAAACCCAGCATCAGCAGCACAGAGAGCAGGGAGGGAGGGAGGCAGGACTGGTGGAGTTCCACTTCACCGGATCCTGCACGTTCATGTGGGGCTTGGTGCCCAACACAAACACTTTTACCTCACCGTCAACCTTTTGGTTGGCGGTGAATTGAGTTGCCCCATTGCAGGTCTACTTCCCTTACCTGGGAGAAGGGGACTTTCGGTAGCCCAAGGTGTGCAGGATGCAGCGGCAGCCATTTTCCTTGCCACCGAAGCTGTGCGCCACGGGAGCTCAGGATTGGGCTGTGGGACTGCTATGGGCTAGAACTGAATATACAGTGCACACAACAGCTAATGTAATAAAGCCAACTTTCCACTGATGTCATGGTTTGCTTCAGCAAGAAAAATAAAAGGTCATTTATTCCCAGCAAAATGGAATACAAAGCTGATGAGAAATATGGTCAATTCAGAAAAGTACTATCCTAATATAAAAATGCTCTTCAAGCCCATATGACACATGAACCAGTAAGAAGCCACAGATTACAGTTCCTGAAGTGTGTTTGAAACATTTTAGATGATTCTGATTATATAACTTATCTGAAATGAACTAAAATGGCATTACTAGCTTTGCCTTGAAGAGAACTGAGAATTATCTAAGTTTTCCGTTCTGCCTGATATAGAATTATGTCAGTCAAAAGCATTAATGCTGCTATACTTTCAAGAAACGAGTCCCACATTCAGCATCAGGTGTAGATGTTGGGCAGCTGCTGAAGCCCCAACAGAGTGACCAGTTGTCATAACTGCAAAAAAGAACAAGGCCTCCCAAAATGTAGGACACCCAAGAAAAATGTAGGACATGGCAAAATAAAAGCTAAAAACACTCTCATATATTGATTTCATGTAGTAAATTTAAACACTATATTACTTATTAAATTTAAAATTATATTACATACAATTTATTAATTACTAGAAGGCTATGCGCTGCCTGCAGGGGACTGCTCACAGGGAAAAGGAGGACATTTCAGTTCTTTTCCAGGACACGAGGCTAAAAAAGAGGACATGTTCTGGAAAAAGAGGATGGCTGGTCACCCTGAGCCCCAGTACCCTGGCAGGACCTCTCACCAATCCCTCAGGAGCTGCACTGCCTCCCCAGTCTCTCAGGGTCCCCTGCTTTTGTCAGTCCATGACATTCTGTTGCCTGAAGCACCAAATCCCACTCTCGCCCTCCCTTTTCTCCCCCCCCCCATTAAAATCACAACCCCAATCTCTCTCAAATGTCTCCCCTTCCTTCTTTTTGTATTAGGAAGGGGAAAGGAAATGGGTGCCGTTTCACCTGCAGACCATGCACAGGGATGCTGAAAACCGGTCCACAATTTGCCATCTGAAGTGACCTGCCTCAACTGCTTCATGCCAGAAGTGGATTTTTGTGTGAAGGATCTATGAGCTCAGTTTGGATACAGAAAACAAATCCCTGGACAATGAATGGTTGCCTTGCCTTTCATTAAAATCACACAATTCAAATGTCAACTGTGGTCAATCAATGATTGCACTGGGAAATTAAACAGACATATCTGGACTGTGACTATATATGATTGAGGACGCAGTCCAGAAACAGAGAGATGGACCAGTGCAAGATAAATAAAGATGAACAAACTCTTGTTTTTTACTATTCTGCCGAGTAGCTTTTTCATCCATTTTGTTTTCTCTTCTACTATATCAGGGGTGGGAAACATTTTGGCAGGAGGGCCACATCATCTCTCTGACACTGTGTGGGGGGCTGGGAAAAAAATTTACATTTCAAATTTGAATAAATTTCCCCAATGAATACATTAGAGACAGAACTTATAAGAAGGAATGAATTTTACTGAACTTATTTATAATACACACGAGAACTGTAACACAGGCATTTAGAACCACATGAGAAGCATGAACTGTTTGCCACCCACTTCCTGCACAGTGAAAACATATAGACCATGCCAGACCAAGCCAGAAACATATGGAGACATAAGTTGTTCAGAGGCAATGGGTGAGGGGGTTAAAATAATGCCCAGGGAAAATAACAAAATACATGAAGACTATAAAAGGCCTTGCTTTAACTCAGTCTGCAGCTCGTGTCTGGCAGTCATGACAGGCAGTCACAGGCCAGCACAGGCTCTAACAGTCTCCAAAGGGCCAGAGGCTCATTGGAAACTGGAAGTTCCCTGCGGGCCGGACTTGGGGACTCCAAGGGCCGCAAATGGGCTTGTCCACCCCTGTATTATATCAACAAGATGATGAGTGCTGAAGAAGCATGATGGACAGTTCACCTTACTTGTAGCTTGCAAGGGTTTTTTTCTTTTTATTTATTTCAGATTTTTTTCTTTTTCCTTTTCTTTTTTCTTATTTTTTCTTTTTATTGATTGAGGACACAGTGTTGGGCAGGTAGAAGTTTTTTATGTTTCTGTTTATTTCTGGCATTTTTGGTAGTTTTCTTCTATTATATACTGTATTAATATAAAGTAGTAATCTACAAAAATATACAGTATATACTTATATATAGTCTTTTTTAAAATATGGAGAATTATGAGATCCGTTAATATTTTTTTCTTATTGGTTTCCTGCTATGGGAAAGTGCACTATCTTACATTATTACATTAGAGTAGCCCTTTTCAAATGTTTAATTTGATTTCTTAGAATGTTAAGGGCTTTTGAGATCCTATTAAATATTAAAAAAAACTTTATAAATTTTCAAGATTTAAATGCTGATATACAGCCCAATCCTATCCCTGGCAGCACCTCCAGGTGCAGTGGTGTCAAAATGCCAACCAACTGCACTGCCTGGACCACCGGAGGAGACCTCCATGAAAAAGAACTTTTGTCCCCTTCCCCAGGGGAAAGTCCCAAGACCCAAGCCCAATGGGGCGTTTCAAATCTACACTGGCACTTTTGCTTTGCAGCTGGACGTAGAGGATAGGACGTAGTGGAGCATGGCTCCACCACTCCCACCCCCCTCCCGCCCCAGATCCTCCCCCTCCTGCCCCACCCTCCCCGAGTTCAGGAACACCCCCCCCCAACAGACTTGTCTGTTTGGTGCTGGGCCTATCATGGCATGAGTAAATGGATCAGATTTATATTTTCTAGAAACTGTAGTTCACAAATTTCTGACTGAAAAAACTGCAAAAAAATATTTCTGTTTATTAATTATCCTGTTAGGCAGGCTAGAGCAGGGGTACCTAAGCCTTGGGGCCTAAGCCCTAGGACCACTTGCAGCCCTCAACGAGCCCCCAGTCTCCAACGAGACTCTGGCTCTCCGGAGATTTGTTGGAGCCCACACTGGCCAGACGCAACTGCTCTCAGCATGAGGGCGACTGTTTGACCTCTCGCGTGAGCTGTGGGATGAGGGCTCCCTCCACTGCTTGTTGTTTCATGTCTGTGATGCAGTAGTGGCAGCATTGGAAAGGCCAGCCTTGCTTTGTGCAAGGCCTTTTATAGGCCTTGAGCTATTGCAAGACCTTCATTCATTCATATAAGTTCATCTTTAATATATTCATTTATGTAAATTTATTCAAATTTTAAATGTAAATGAATGCTTTTTCTCCCCCCCCCGCCCCCTACACAATGTCAGAGAGACGATGTGGCCGTCCTGCCAAAAACTTTGGACACCCCTGGGCTAGAGGGTGTACGTGGAGCTTCCTATATAGGTTCCTTCGCAACAACCCCGTGAGCTCGGCTAGAGGGTGAGTGCTGGCCGAAGATCATGAGGCCGGTGCTGTGGCTAAAGGGGGAGGGAACTGGGTGTCCCCGGTGCCCCTTCCAGTAAAGGAGGAAGAATGTGAGTCCAGCCCGAGCCCTTCTAGTGCGCACAAGGGAGGCTGCCTGCTCAGGAGAACCCACATTATTCCCCAGCCGGATTCGGGAGATTTGCGAGGCGCTTCTTGCAGCAGCAAAGCAGAGAGATCTGCAGTGCACGGATTCATTCACCCACCACAGAAGCCCCTTGCCAATTCCAGGGCTGTGGCAAAACTCTCACCTGTCACTTTCCGAGTCAAACCTTTAAATCCCCCACCCTTTTTGTCCCACCCGCAATTCCGTCCCCCTCCCTCCCGCGTTCACAGAACGTCGTCCACGCAAACGATCTACTGCTCAACGCCGTTCTGATTGGCCTTTCTCGCCAGCGCGCCTCCTCATTGGTCGAGGCGCGCAGACCCTTATCGCTCGCTGAGGCGCGCCCGAAAAGCGATGAGAAGGCTCGCGGTTGCCAAGGCAGCTACGGAGAGGGCGGACGCAACGGATTGTGGGTAATTTCTGAGGCACTTCAGCTAATTGGGGGGGTTGCTGCTGCTGCGAACGGTTCGGCGTGTTTAGAATCACAGAGTCTGAGCCGTTGGCCTCGAGGAACGTACGGAGAGAGGGAGGGATGTGGAACAGGAGGCCGACTGGGTAACTTCCCGTTGCCTCACTTCCCTCTCCCCCATCCCGCAGGGTGTTCTGGGTAACGTGGTCCTCCTCGCGGACGGTTCTGGGTAACGTGGTCCTTTTCGCAGGGGGTACCATGGGGTCCAGCGTCGCTGTCGACCTGTCCACGGAGCTGGCAAGCGCTCTGTCTGTCAGGAGGCCTCCTCCTGAGTTGAAAATGGTGGCGCTCCGCCCTCCCTGACCTCTCTCTGCCTTTCGGTTCCTCCTCTTCGCAAGGCGACAGCGAGCGCTGTGGAGCTCCAGTCGCAGCCCTCCTTGGACAGGCTGCCCTGCACAGAAGGGGGCAGGCAGAGTGCCTGTCCCTGTATGGAGGAGGGGCTGTTGGCTGGGGCAGCTCCTAAGGGGAGCCCCACTGGACCAGGCCGAGGCCCATCTGATCCCGCCTCCTGTGTCTCCCAGTGGCCCACCAGATACCTCAGGGAGCACACAAGACAGCAAGAGACTCCTGGTGTCCTCCCTCACATCTGGCCTTCTGAGGTAGCCTACTTCTAAAGCCAGGAGATTGCACATACTCAACATGGCTTGTAACCTGTGATGGACTTTTCCTCCTGAAATTTGTCCAGTCCCCTTTTAAAGGCATCCAGGACCGGTACCACCACAACATCCTGTGGCAAGGAGTTCCACAGAGTAATTACACTATCACAAGAAGAGCCCTGCTGGGTCAGGCCCAGGACCCCATCAGCTTTCTGTGTCTCATAGTGGCCCACCTGTATATGCCAATAAAGGTTACAACAACAACAACAACATAGTGGCCCACCAGATGCCTCAGGGGCAGCACAAAAGACAGAGACCTGCATCCTGTTTCACTCCCTCGCATTTGGCCTAAGGTAGCCTATAGGTTGCACATAGGCATCACAGCTTGTAACTTGTGACTTGACTTTTCCTCCAGAAATGTGTCCTATCCCCTTTTAAAGGCATATAGGCCAGATGCTGCCACCACTGCATCCTGTGGCAAAGAGTTCCACAGACTAATTACAGTCATAAGAATACAAGAGCCCTGCCAGATCAGTCCAAAAACTCCTCTAGTCCAGCTTCCAGGTACCTCACAGTGGCCCACCAGATCCCTGACGGAGCACACAAGACAACAAGAGACCTGCATCCCAGTGCCCTACCTCAAAGCTGGCTTTCTGAGGTGGCCTACTTCTGAAATCAGGAGGTTGCACATACCCATCATGATTTATAACGTGATGAACCTTTCCTCCAGCTCAGCATGGAAGATTTTAAAAAGTTGCACCTGCCAGCATTTCCTCTTCTATACAATGGTTAAAGATATATGCACTCTGAACCCCTTTGTATCTGTTAACCCTAAGCTTAGATCAGGGTGTGACACATTTGTGAATACTGCAGCTGCCCCAGCAGTTGAAGACCAGTCGTTGAGAGCAGTGCTTCTCAAGCTATCTGGTTGGCAGACCAGCAATTTTGTCTTCCAATGTGACGGGGACCAGCAGTGTTCCCTCTCAGCTGCATGGCCACACACCTTGAAACTGAGCTCTGTACAGCTCAAAACTTGGAGTTCTTGGAAATCTGGTGATGGCGTATGATGTAATTGCTAAGCATCTGGAGACACCACCATACAACCACAGAAGGGGTCTGTGCAAGAGCAGGGATCCTTTGGGAACACTGAAAACTGGTACTGTACCTATGTCATGTTGTTGTTTCTTTCCTGGAAACTTGCTGTGGGCTGGCAATTGATGGCTTGCACACTGGCAGTGGTCTGTGGACCACCACTTTTGAGTAGCATTGGTTTAGACCAGGGGTGCCCAAACCCCAGCCCAGGGCTACTTGTGGCACTTGAGGACTCCCAATCTGGCCTGTGGGTAGCCCCTAGTCTCCAGTGAATCTCTGGCTCTCCAGAGACTTGCTGGAGCCCAGTGCAGCTGCTCTCAGAATGAGGGCAACTGTTTGACCTCTTGCATGAGCTGTGAATGAGGGCTTGCTCCGCTGCTTGCTATTTCACATCTTTGATGCAGCAGTAGCAGGGAAGGAAAGGCCTTGGTTTGTGTAAGGCCTTCATTCTTTCATATAAGTTTTTTCTCTAATATATCTATTTATGTAAATATATGGAAATTTATTCAAATTTGAAATGTAAATTCTTTTTTATTCTTGGCCCCCAACAAAGTGTCAGAGAGATGGTGTGGCCCTCCTGCCAAAAGATTTGGACACGCCTGGCTTAGACTAGAGTACAGGTTCTTGTACACTTTCAGATAAGGAAGGAAGGGCCTGTTTTTGTTTAGTGGTAGGATGTTATGCTTATTTGCTTAGGCATAATTCTCACTGAGTTTGTTGAGACCCACTGTCAAATAAATATGCATAGGACTCCCTCCTTTATACAACAAAATTATCATCTACAAGGCTGGCCATCTTGCTACTTTTCCCCAACTGCAGGTCACGTATTGTTCCAGGTCAGTGGAACAGTGTTTCCCAGATTTCTGATAGCTGAGAAAATTTCATGCGATCCAACTTGTACTAAGAAAAGATGTGCTTACTACTAGATGTGTCTCTTAGGAAAATGGCAGGGGGCAGTTCTCATCAGGACCATTGCACATATGTAGTTGGCACACTAACTGTTGTGCTGTTTCCCCATTAAAACATTCCCACTTTCCTGCCTGCTACACTTCTATCTGCCCTGAAGTAAGTAGCAACTTAGAGAGCATACAACAGCTTGGGGCAGGGGCATAACTTTCAGCGTGAAAGTAACATTACTTAGAAGCACTAACCTGTTTCTCCCTGTATATTAAGGTCCTAATAAGAATATACTGTGCCATGACTTTTTAAAAGAAAGAGGCTCTTCCAGTAATAAGCATGCCTCTTACTAGAGCAAGCTGGTGTACATCTACTTGGCTCTGGGTCTCCCTTTTTTTCTGAATTAGGATTGGATGCATGCTTTTGAAGTGTGAAAGAGTAATAGTTATTCTGAGAAGGCTACCTCGTGTGTCTCATTGTTTTGAGCATGTCAGAGTTGAGTTCAAAACAGTTGCACATGCAGAGATGCAATGGGCAGCTTCTTTTGAGAGCAAGTGATTCTGCTGTATCTGCATGAGAGTGATTGAAGGATGTAATCACACCTGGCACAGATGAATTATCTACCTCTAACGGAAAGGAGGTAAGGCTAGAATAGTAAACATACAGAAATACAGCATAGAGCCTCTTCTGTAGATAGACACTTTTGATTGCCAGGAACCTTATTTCATAGAAAGATATGTATTTCTCATACATAGTTTGGGGTTACTGTGTTAGACCTGTACTTCTGAAGTTTTTTTGTTACATTTGTATCCTGATGTTCTTCAGAGAAACTCAGGGCTGTGTCCATGGTAATTTATATCCTCATAACAACGCAGTGAGGTTAGGCAAAGAGATAAGGGACTGACACAAAATTGCTTAGTGAGCTTCATGATTGAATAGGAATTCGAACTCAGCTCTCCTTGTTCACAATCTGCTACTAACATGCATGAGAGCATACCTCACTTCTGTACTGTATGGACGCATCAGAGCAAGAGTACCAAATGCTAGTACCCCTCATCCCTTTTCTTCTGCCAAGGATCATGTTCTTGGAAATCAAATGGGATATCCCTGAGTTAACCTTAGTCCTGAATCCTGCTGTGCAAGTAGTTGTGCTCTCTGTGACAGAAGCTGTACCCTTAGAATGGGAAACGCTCGTTCTTTGTCTATAGGATTCATACAAATAGTGTAAGAACTTGGGTATTATCCTGCTTTAAAAAGGACTTTATAAGCTTTCTACTTAATTCCTCTCTCTGCTGTAACTGTACATAAATTAAAGAGCATTAATGATTTGAATTGTGTTAAACCAAAGTAACAGTTCCTGTGAATGTGCCCACAAAGATTATATTGGAGTAGAAAAGGGTAAGAATATGTGACAGGAAATCAGAGCTGAAATAGTGAGTCAATTATCTGGCATGCTATTGTAAAGCCAGATTAATCTTATGTGCATTTCTTAACCACTAGCCACTTGCTCATGTGGCTTTAAAGGGGAATTAAATAGGTCTGTCAATTCAAGTTATGGTTCATGTATGAAGCCTCTATGTTCAAAGGCAGCATGTTACCAAAACCACAGTTCATGGTGGGTGGAGGTTTGTTGCCCTCCTGTCCTTTTTGTGGGTTTCCCAGAGTCATCTGGGTGGTTACATGGGAAAACAAATGTTGGACTTTATGAACCTTTGGTTTGATCTATTGGCTTTTATGACATTTTAGGTTCTAAGAAGCAACCATAACTTTTTTGATAGTAAATAATTACAGTATTTCTAATTGGCAATGGAATACACCACCATTGCTGGAATATCATTATTCTATACATTTGTTATTTATTGTATGAAGTGTTAATCAGTAACCAGGATAGTTGACTTGATTGGTGAATCTTCATTCAGTGTTTATCTTGAAAACTGACTTTGTTACTGCCCTCCTATAATCCAGTCCAAAATATCTTTTCCCTAATAAAGACAGTGTGTATGGCAGGTATTATGTTATCATCCATAATGTATTTGCTTGGCATAAAGCATGGAAGACTACTTCATGCTTAGCTAGTGAATTTCTTTCTCTTCTTTACAGTTAAACATCCACCATGAATTTTGAAAGCCTTGACCCAGCCCTTGCAGAGTATGTTCCTGCACTCCATCCTGCCCTGGATCCCCACCTCAACCCAAGTCTCCTACAGAATGTGGAGTTGGATCCAGAAGGGGTGCCATTGGAGGGCATCCCTGTGCCTGACTCAGTGCACATCATGGAGGGCATGTACTCTGAGCTTCATACTGTTGTCTCTGAAGTTGGTGTGCCTGTCTCCTTCTCACACTTTGATCTACATGAAGAGATGCTCTGGGTTGGAAACCATGGGGTGAGTGGTGCTTGAACTCCTGGACAAGCACACTCAGTGGAGAGAATCTGAAGAGTTACGAGATTCCTGTGTGTGCTTCAGCTCCCAGTCCTACTTTGCGTAAATTGGGGATCAGATAGTGGCAAGTATTTTCTAGGAAACTATGGGAGAAAAATTGGAAAAGCAGATTCTGGGATCAGCAGTTCTCTTTTAATGCAATTTCCCAAGAAGAGGGGTACATACTAGAAAAGTACTTCACATTTTGGAACTCTTAAAAAAAACAGGATTTTTACTTATGGTTCCATTCTTTCAAACCTACATATGTCGTATGCCACTGATCCTGCAATTCTATACAGTGTACACTTACTTGGGAGTAAGTCTTGCTGAATTCAGTATTTGAATATCTACTTCCAGGTAGATATGTATAGGATTGGACTGTCACGTCTCCTCTCTTCTCCAAATAAGATGTGATATACTTCAGATAATGTATCTTTAATTTCTGTAAACAATACTAATCTTTCAAATTAGTATTTTGCTCTGCTTTTGAGACATTAAAAAAGGTCTTATTTTTAGATATTAGGTAAAGAGAAGATTCTCACCCGTAATATCAGAGACTTCATTATAAGGTAAAAGTCCTTTACAAATCTTTGTAGCAGTCTAACAGCCCAATCCTGAGCTGCCTGGGGCGTGCAGCTGCAGTGATGCCGAAAATGGCTGCTGCCGCATCCTGCATGCTTCAGGCAACCACCGACAGCTCCTTGTCCCCTTCCCCCGGGTAAAGAGAGTAGCCCACAATGGGGCTACTCAATTCACTGCCAACGCAAAGGTCGGTGGTGGATCGAGAGCCTGCAGTTAAGGTGGCAAGCCCAATGTAGAGGCTCTAGATTCGGTAGAACATTGCTCCACTGGTCCCGCCTCCCTCCATCCCTGCTCCCTCTTCCCGCAGCACCTCCTCCCTACCCTCCACAGAATGTAGCCTCCCACAAGCCCCCACTTACCTCTCTGCTGCTCAGCAACTGCCAAGTGGCAGAGGTTGGGCGCCCGCCCGGCGGTAGCCTAGCACCAGCCAGCACTGCGCTACCACCCGTGCTTGCCTGGCAGTAGGGCCTGTGAACGTGCCTTACATCATGTTTGCAACAGTGTGTACTGGCGGTGACCCAGCGCACCGAGCCCAGGATTGGGCTCTAATCCTGTCAATTGCTGTAAAGTAATATTGCTTAAATGTACGGCAATCATGTAGCCTTTAATGCAGTTCACAGAATTCTTGATTTGTTATAGAAAGAATCAATTGCTCTTCCTGGATTCTTTTACCAGTAAGTCTCATCTTAACTGATGTAAAAGTATGTTCTTATTTTTGATTTTCCAAGAACAGAAGAATAACAAGACCTCAATGATATAAATAATTTAAAATTGTATGTTTCTTATGTAAACCGGTATAGAAAAAGCATTTTCTGGGCTAACTTTTTGTTGCATTGGCATACAGTTATTCTTGAGTTATCCTCAAGAACTTCTATACAGAGTTCTTGAGGATGCAGTGTTAGTGGAGGCAAACAATGTATTTAAATATTTTTTCTCCAGTTAAATATTTATCACTGTTGCGATTTTATATTGTGTGTATATAAGGGTTTTAATATTGATTTCTATTATATGTGTCAGAACTGGTTCAGAACCTGGTTATCAAAACATTTTGTTCTCAGATAGCATTTGAATTGGAATCAAATCAGAGGAATGTTGATGATCTCAAATAGAATGAAACCAGCTGTTTATGGTTTGCTTCCCTGTGTTCTGTGCCAGATGATAAAAGAGACAATAGAAGACCATGGCATTGCAAAAGGTAGCACTTCTGCTATGTTTCTAGATCAGTTTGACCTGAAAGTCACTGCTCAATTCAAATGTCACATTCCCTATCCAACAACCTACAGTTTATTGAATTGGAAACAAGTAATGAGCTCAAGAGCTCTCTGTTCTTTTCTCCTCTCAAATACCTGGCTTCATATAAGACATCTGCTGTAATATCTGAACTAGAAAACTAGGGTCTGATCTCTCCCTACAAGCAAGATTGCAAATGAGTTTGATCCTGGCTTTCAATCCTGACTTATAGGTATAAGAAAAGGCAGAATGCAGGGATCAGGTCCTAAGCAACCAGCACCACCCTGGGATCCCTGTTTCACCCTTTGAGCTTAGGTTAAACTGGCACAGTAGGTGTTGCTATCACCAAATAAGGAAAATACAGACAAGTGGAAAAACTCCTATCTAATATAGCAGCGAGCCCAGCAGCAAAGGCGGATGATCTGGGAGATGAGGCAACCAGCTTCCTCCTGAGTGTACTCAGACCAGGCAGGTAAAACAGTAAAATAAATGGAGTTTGCTAAAAAGAATAAAAATTCACCAAGGGAATGGGAATTAAAGGGCTAGAAAACAAAACGTGTAGAAATTGGGCAACTTTGCCTTGCAACCAGGTAGAAAGTGGTGGCAAAGTTAGCAAGGAGGTTGGAAAAAATCCCTCTAGACTAATAACTTTGTAGTTATTTTCTAGTAGCCTAGGCACTTGCACTAGTTCAGGTTTTTGTTTCCTACGCCCACACCAGGTCCAGATCAATGACCCACGTCAATTTATCTGACACAATCAGTAAGAGACCAGGGCAAATGCATAATAGGGATTTCAGTACTGTTTTTATAACCTCTGGATGTCGGCATGCAATTTCATTGTGAATTGCTTGCTTGTCACCTGAGCCACTTATTCTGTTCTGTTGTTCACAGTCCAGTGAGCTGGCTCAAAGCTATGTTTCTTGTTTACCAGTCAGTTGAGAAGATGGAAAAAGTAAACAGCAACAATAGAGTAGAAGTGGCTGCTATTCTGCAATAACTTAGCAGCACCTTTAGGATGTTGATTCTGTATAGGAATCTCCTTTGGGGAAAGAAAGGAAGGTCAGAAATAGCGGGAAATCAGAGAATTTCACCACAATAGGAAGCACTCAGACCACAGTTTCTCAGTTCAGACCTCACAGCAAACTGTGATTTAAGAAATCAGGAAACCTTCTATGAAGTCAGTGCAAAGTGGGAAGGGGGACCATTTGTGGGTTGTTGGACTAGAAGCATGACGTCTGAATAGGGCCACAGATTACCACAGGGAAATTCTGCTTTGGTTGAAATAGGTGGTAATAATCCTGTTAAAATTATAGTCCCAAAATTTCATCCTGATCTTCTAACCTTGAGGGGAACCATCTTGACTGGTCTGAACAACTTGCCAATAGATATTGGCTAATTGCAGTGATGCTTCACACATAACAGAATTTAATGGCAAGAAAAACTTCTGTTAATGTAAAACTAAAAGCATAAGGTCAGTAAAATGTAAAACCCAAGATGTAAAGTCATGCAATTACTACTCCCAGTGTCTGCCTTGGTGGCCTTAACTCAGCATTATGACATCTTTCAAAGTGTGCACATTAGTCAAGTATTTCAAGCTGATGAAAGCTGCTAAATGAAAAGCATTACAGTATCCTACACAGCAACTTGGTCAACTAAGGGAATTTTTTTTACAGTGTCTGGTCTCACTCTCAGCAAAATGTGCTTCTTTTTCCCTTTTAGTTGCCCCTTGTAGGAGCCTCTCCTCAGAATACAGGTGTGCACCACTTAACAATGGGGTTACGTTCTATTATCCCAATTGTTATGCGATCAGGTCATTAAGTGAACATTCTGTCCAATAATAGTATTTATATACCGCTTTTCAAAAAAAAGTTCACAAAGCGGTTTAGAGAGAAAAATCAAATAACTAATGGCTCCCTGTCCCAACTCACAATCTGAAACACCAGCAGGCAGCCACTAGAAAAGACACTGCTGGGGTGAGGAGGGCCAGTTACTCTTCCCCTGCTAAATAAAAGAGGAGCACCCACTTGAAAAAGTGCCTCTCACCCAATTAGCAAGGGTATAACGCTAATATATTGCCTTTGTTGTGTAAACAGACACTCCCTGCCAGATACTAACTGGCTGCACAGGCTACTGAAGATAGATGGCACCTTCTTTGCATTAAGCACCTCTCTGTTGTGTAAACAGACACTCTGCTGCAGGCTATGGGAGACACAGTTGCCTCATTAAGAGCACCTTTATTGTGCTTTGACCACCTTGCTATATATAGCAAAAAATCAGATTCATGTTAAGGTTTACAAGGAATTCTAGTGAAATCAACCATCACGTTTCCAAGTTCCTGTTTCGCCAGTAAGTAGTTTGAAAGTGTTTGCATTTTCAGTGTTTTAATTTTAATTCAACCAAAATACCTTGTTATGGCTGAACTATTCAGGAGCTAGTATATATTCCAAAAGGTACCACCAATTAATAATTAGTATGTTGGGTAGGAATTTGCTTCCTGTGTGTCCTGCCATATGAAGGTGTGTATTGTGAATCATTCGGAAGCATTCAGTGGATTTTTGTGAAGAGAGATGGTAATTATTTGGTTCTGTGCACAAGTTTGCTTTATTTGCATATTAATATTT
This sequence comes from Tiliqua scincoides, assembly GCF_035046505.1. Taxonomy (NCBI): domain Eukaryota; kingdom Metazoa; phylum Chordata; class Lepidosauria; order Squamata; family Scincidae; genus Tiliqua; species Tiliqua scincoides. Next base: position 134,067,967 of record NC_089822.1, on the reverse strand, counting down.
CTTCATGATACTAACTTGTCATAATCAAGAGAACTACTGAGTAACTTACACATTAGCAAGAGAGTGAGCTGTGGTTGATTAACCGACAGAATTGTAGGAGATGAAAGCCACAGCCCCGTCCTATGCATATATACTCAGAACTAAGTCCCGTTATAGTTAATGGAGCTTTCTCCCAGGCAAGTGTGCATAGGATTGCAGCCTCTGAAGATCTCATGAGGACTAAAAGGGCTAGTGTTGGAGGAAGGAAGGTGAAAGTTTGAATACTGTTCCTGGGTAGCTTTAGTTGACATATTGAGGTTTATATCTGGATAGCTGTAGCTGAAATAGCTGTTTAAATTGGTTCTCTGCAGACCACCCCAGAGGAGGATGTGTATGTTACAGAATAAAATTTGAAGTGAGAGTGATGATCCCTGTCTCTCGCCATTTTAGGGTCATGCCACCTCTTTTTTTGGTCCAGCTCTGGAACGGTACTCTTCTTTCCAAGTGCACAGTAGTGATGACATTCGGCAAATCCAGAGCCTGGAGAATGGGGTGCTCTTCCTGACCAAAAACAACCTAAAATACATGTCCAGAGGAGGACTCATAATCTTTGATTACCTGTAAGTTCCTGTCACTAAGAGATGGTGGTCTGGGGGCCTTTGGAAGATTGTGCCCAGTACCTAGACTCTACAAGGATTGGTTCATTTGCAAAGAAGCCCGTTAGGCCTGTTTAAACATGATGAGGCCTTTGTAACTTTCATCACACATTGGTACTTGCAAACATTGGCTTTTTTCCATCTTTTGAAAGATTCTTGTGAAACTTTGAGAAGAGAGCTTGGATTTCCTATTTGGTGTTTTGTACGGAAGCACGTGGGCAGGTTTCACTATAAGGTGTCCTGCTTCCTTTTCATAGTCATCCCATGAGTGCATATAGTTGGGGGAAATTACATCAGAATAGATAATTTACATACTATTTCCTGGGATGATTTCCAAGTGTTACACCGTGTAACTTCCTGATGCACCTTGTTTCCATGTGTCTCACTGGGTCACTCAAGATATTCATTGTGTGGAAATGTTATGTCAAAACTAACCCTGAGTGTTCCTCTTTCTCCTGCAGCATGGATGAGAGTGAGGACATGCATAGCCTTCTGCTGACTGATCCCAGCACCCTGCTCATTGGGGGACTTACCAACCATGTTATAGAGATAGACCTCAACACAGTACAAGAAACCCAGAAGGTATAATGAGCTTATTGCATGTTTGGTCTGTCTTTGTGACATTGTTTCCTGTTTTGCGCAGGTAAGAAGGAATCTCCAGGGACTGAATGAACGTTGGCTAACTAAATTATGTATTTCTTTATTGAGAATTTCAAGTGGAAAGAAGGGAAGACATCTGTCTCAGGTCTCATACATGAGGCCATTAGAGGGAGGAAATTAGTTCAGAGATCCTGTTACTCATCATAAGAACATAAGAACATTCCCACTGGATCAGGCCATAGGCCCATCTAGTCCAGCTTCCTGTATCTCACAGCGGCCCACCAAATGCCCCAGGGAGCACACCAGATAACAAGAGATCTGCATCCTGGTGTCCTCCCTTGCATCTGGCATTCTGACATAGCTCATTTCTAAAATCAGGAGGTTGCACATACACATCAGGGCTTGTAACCCATAATGGATTTTTCCTCCAGAAACTTGTCCAATCCCCTTTTAAAGGCATCCAGGCCAGATGCCTTCACCACATCCTGCGGCAAGGAGTTCCACAGACTGACCACATGCTGAGTTCCGACTGCCTTGACTGAAACAAACATTTGATATTTCAAAATGAAAGTGAGATGACAACATTCTCATTTCTTACCTCATGTAAACATCTCAAAAATGCCTTACCTTTTTTTATTCAGAAAAAATTAAAATGTTGAAATACTTTTGCAGGTTTCCATAAGTATGTCACTTTAATATGAGTCATTTTTAAAGGGTTTCTTTTCAGTAATATTTAATAGGCTATTAAAGGAATAAAGTTCAGTCCTTCATAAATGGTTAGAAGTGACAGATACGGCTTCAGATTATCTTGGTGAATCTCTTTCGTAGAATCTTGGAGGTATCTAGTCCATCCCCTTCTCAGTGCACATGACTATGGTATCCCTGACAGGTGGCCATCCAGCCTCTGTTTGAAAACCTCCAATGAGAGGGAGCCCATGACTGCATGAGGCAGGCTATTCCAGTTGACATGAAGCCATTTAACAGCACTGTTCCACTGAAACAACTATGTCACTGTTCCATTCCCAACTGGGAGGTTTGTATCAACTCAGGACTTGGCTAGGGCTCAGCTGCCTTTATTGGTGCGGGACAAGATGAGGTTGGTGCTAGTACAGGAGAGGACTGTTTTAGACTGCATCTTTGGTCCATGGGAGAAAAGGAACTTGGACATAAAATATTTTTCAAAACGAATACTCAGTTTTTTGATTTTGGAAAAGTCAGCTATAAAAAGGTACCAATGAATTATGATGATGGTTTTTTTACTGTAATATTTAAATATTTCTTCCTAAGGGAGAAGATAGAAAGCAGCTCTAATTTAGGTGCTTGCAGTTGTTTTGTCCATGTACACCATAGCACCTGTACATTCAGTATGGCATGTCTTGCTTGGCCATTTCGTTACACTATTCTATATCTTTTTTAGTATACAGTGGAAGTGCCTGGAGTCACTATCATGAGACAGTCGAACCGTTTCTTCTTCTGTGGCCACACGTCAGGAAAGGTAACGTTAACCACCTAATCCAACGGTTCTCATACTGCTCTGGAGTAAATCTCCCAAGTTAAGTCTTAGCGGGGGAGGAGCGAAGGCAGCAACTCAGTCCCCAGGATCGCGCCACTGCTGGTTGCTAAAGGGGAGGTTTACCTTACAGGGTGATGCAGTGGTGTCTGGGAGGTGCAGGGAGCCCTCTGGAGGGCTCCCCAAGTCTTAAAATACTAAAAATAAGCAAATGGATACCAAATTAAGGGCAGGTCTTCTCCTGGATTAGGAACTGTTGAGGTCCAGGAATCAGAGAGTGAGTGTCAATGGGCAGTTTTCACAATAGAGAGAGGTAAAAAGCGGTGTGCCCCAAGGATCTGTCCTGGGACCGCTGCTTTTCAGCCTGTTCATAAATGACCTGGAGGCAGGGCTAAGCAGTGAGGTGGCCATGTTTGCAGATGACACCAAACTTTTCCAAGTGGTGAAGACCAGAAGGGATTGTGAAGAGCTCCAGAAGGATCTCTCCAAACTGGAAGACTGGGCAGTAAAATGGCAGATGCATTTCAATGTAAGTAAGTGTAAAGTCATGCACATTGGGGCAAAGAATCAAAACTTTACATATAGGCTAATGGGTTCTGAGCTGTCTGTGACAGATCAGGAGAGAGATCTAGGGGTCCTTGTAGCCAGCTCGATGAAAGTGTCGACCCAGTGTGCGGCAGCAGTGAAGAGGGCTAATTCCATGCTTGGGATCATTAGGAAAGGCATTGAGAATGAGAAAGCTAATATTGTAATGCTGTTGAACAAATCAATGGTAAGGCCACACCTGGAGTATTGTGTCCAGTTCTGGTCGCCACATCTCAAAAAAGATATGGTGGAGATGGAAAAGGTGTAGAAGAGAGCAACCAAAATGATTACTGGGCTGGGGCACCTTCCTTATGAGGAAAGGCTACAGCATTTGGGCCTTTTCAGTCTAGAAAAGAGGTGCCTGAGGGGGGACTTGCTTGAGACATACAAAATCATGCAGGGGATGGACAGAGTAGATAGAGAGACGCTCTTTTCCCTCTCACAAAACACCAGAACCAGGGGACATCCACAAAAGTTGAGTGTTGAGAGAGTTAGAACAGACAGAAGAAAATATTTCTTTACCCAGCGTGTAATTAGTTCGTGGAACTCTATCCTCTGGATGTCATTCCAACTTTTCTGTTCTCTCATAGTGCTTTTAAGTGGTCCGCATAAGACATATTCTGTCTCTTCAGGTATCCCTGCGTGACCTCCGCACCTTTGCTGTGGAGCATGAGTTTGATGCTTACTCTGGTAGTCTGTCAGATTTTGATGTCCATGGCAACCTGCTAGTGACATGTGGCTTCTCCAGCCGGATGAATGGATTAGCGTGTGATCGTTTCCTCAAGGTGTATGATCTGCGCATGCTGCGAGCCATTACACCTCTGCAGGTTCACATTGACCCTCTGTTTCTGAAGTTCATTCCTACCTACACATCTCGCTTGGCTATTATCTCCCAGACAGGTGGGTAACTGGGCTGATAAGTACTCTGGCTTGAACATGCTGGAGCTTCGTTGTCCTTTCCTAGAAGAGTCTAAACTTCTTCAAAACATAACCACAGTGTGCGGGAATGAGATCATGTTGCAGTGCTTACATTTCATCTTGGAGCTAAATCATGTTCCTTTTTTGCTCTCCTTCTGTAATCCATCTAGGTCAGTGTCAGTTTTGTGAACCCACTGGGTTGGCCAACCCTGCTGACATTTTTCATGTGAATACAGTGGGCCAGCTGATCATGAGCTTTGATGTATCAGCCAGCAAGCAAGCCATGGTCTTTGGAGATTCGGAGGGCTGTGTCCACCTGTGGGCTGACTCACCTGAGATCACCTTCAATGCTTATTCCCGGGAGACCGACTTTGCCTTGCCTTGTATTGTGGACACCTTGCCCCACCTCGACTGGAATCAAGACCTTATGCCCTTGTCGCTTATTCCAGTGCCGTTGACCACTGAGACATTGTTGTCAGACTGGCCGGCAGCCAACTCTGCTCCTGCACCCAGGTAGCTGTTTAGATCTCAAGTTAAGGACAGGCCTTTGTTGGGGGAAGGGTAGGTTTTGAGGTTAGGCTTTTGGGGGAAAAGTAGGAGTTGAGCTGGTCCTCCTTAATTGGACTTTTTAAAGGGTCTTGTTAGGGCTGTATGGTGGGGTGTACATTTGAAAAATAAGTAATAGAATCATTTCAAAGTGTAGAAAATTCAACATTCAGAAACTGAATAGTAAGAAGCATTATTCTCATAATATGTGTTTGAATTCCTGGGAGAGATTATAGGGAAACATGCACTTCCCTATAGTCAGGGTGTGCCCCCCTTCAGGAAACATGCCTTATTCTTTGAGGAGCAGAGAAGAAAAATATCACCAAGGTCTTGAAATCAGTGTCTGAGCTGCAGCTTGCTTTGCAGACGACCCTTGCCAGTTGACCCAGAGATTCTTCGTACCATGAAGAAAGTTGGCTTCATTGGATATGCTCCAAACCCAAGGACCAAGCTCCGTAACCAGGTAATTCCTGGCTCAGCTGCTGTTGCTTTCATTTGTGCCTGCTGAGTTTTTTGGGAGCCGCACTTCTTAGGGGTAGTCATATGCATTGCTAAAGATCTGCTTTACCTCAGAAAAACTGGTGCTTTAGAGCTGTGGTTTCCAAACTTTGAGCCATGGCTTTCCAGGGAGTTGTGGAAACCAGCCAGGGGAGCCATGGAATCTTCATGAAAAACCCACTGCCCTATACAGTGTATAGGATTTTAGTCCTAATGAGGAGCTGCAGTCAATAGCTCAGTAGGTCAAGGGAGCTGCCAGTTGAAAACGTTTGGGAACCACTGCTTTAGACTGAGGTGAGGGAAGCAGTTGTTCATATGAAATGTGGTAATGTTTCTTTAGGTTTGCAACAGGAGGCTAAGTCTGGTGGGCTGAGCTTCTTCACAGCTTTCACATGCTAAGAAAGGCCCATCTGCCCTGAGCCACTTACCTCCATTTGTAGTGTTTGGTGTGATTTCCAAACCTGGAAGTAACTGGCAATTATGTCATCACCAGTCACTTCTGGGAGATACACACAGGGGTGTTACAGGATGCTGAAAATTGGGAAGCACTGGTTTGTGGCAGACGTGCTTCTATTCTTTAAGGCCTGAGGCACCTGCATATAATTGTCATAGTTAATAAAAATAATTGCAGCATGCTCACCCTGTGGATATGCATTAGAGTCACATTGTGAGGGAAAGATCTTGTAAATACCTTGAATAACATAGGGCTGAGGTGGGTACACACACCATTTTTCATAAGCACCTGCTTTTTCTCCCAAATTGTAAGCCACTGTATTGTGGCTTAGGAAAAATCCAGGCATAGGAATGGACACCACATAAACTCTGTCCAAGGACTAGCAGGCTTATGTCTTCTGCAGATTCCCTATCGACTGAAAGAGCTGGACAATGAGTTTGACAGTTTCAACCAAGTCCCAGAGTCCCCCATTGGCCGGGAAGAGGAGCCACATATCTACATGGTGGCAAAGAAATACAGGAAGGTCTGTTTTTAAACACTTCCCAGGGTGTTGAACATTTTTGCAGAAGGTATGATTATACATAAGGGGACAGATGTGAAGAGTTTTGGAAGGAAACTGAAATGGGGGACAAAAATGTCTGTTTAGAAAAGACTGTCCATCACAACAAACAGAACAGACATTAAAGAGCTTTATAAGGAAGAGGTTTCCAGCAAAGATGGAATACTGCAATTAGGCTGAGTTTGCTTTAAGAACACAGCAGTAAAATGGAACTTTAAGCACCTGGAGGGCACTGGTTTTTAACAGCTGTTTCTGGCTTGCTCTCTAGCAACATGTCCTGTCTAGGCGCGTTTTCCCTGATGAAGTTCTGAAAAAACAGAATGAAATGTTGCACTTTTTTAACATGGATTCTGATTCTTTGACACAACCATGGTCTTCTCACCCAAATAAATATATGTCAAATTGTTGGATTATTGCTGGCCATGAAAACCTATGAATTTATATTACAGACTCTCTCATTGACCACAGCACCATCTGAGCATGTTTGAACTCAGTAGAACAGCCTACACTCTTGCATAGTGATATTTGTTGAAAGGTGGACACTACAGAGTACTGCCTGTTGTGGGATGAGCGTGGGCAGTAGAAAATACCCCCTCCCCCACACTTAAGTTGTGAAACAAGACAAGCTAATGTCAAGATTGGTGTTGCTTTCATGGGTTTGACTAGTAAGAACTCTATTGAAATATAGCTGATGATCTCCACATTACCTCAGATTAGGAGCTGGAGAATCAGGTGTGCTTGTACGTGAATTACTTTATGAACCTTGCTGTTGAAAGCAGGAAATATTCTAATTAATAAATGTTGAGGAGGTTCACTTGTGAAAGAGGAAAGGGTCCTTGAGTTTGCTTTTTTGGTGTTGAAATCCTCTTACTCTTGCTAGTGTGCTAAGTTAATGCACATGCCAGTATAATTGTTCAGGTGTACACATGTATATTTTCTGACTTGATTGATGTAGGTCACAATTAAATACTCCAAACTGGGGCTGGAGGACTTTGACTTCAAACATTACAACAAGACTCTCTTTGCTGGTCTAGAGCCTCACATTCCAAATGCTTACTGCAACTGCATGATCCAGGTAGGGATGGGATTATCTTCTGCCTGAGCTATGGTTTTCCTTCTAGGCAGACCTCTATTTTCCCCCCCTCTGGTAACCTTATCTTGGATCCATCTGCCTTCCTCAGGTCCTGTATTTCTTAGAGCCTGTGCGGTGCTTGGTTCAGAACCACTTGTGCCAGAAAGAGTTCTGCCTGAGCTGTGAGCTGGGTTTCTTATTCCACATGCTGGATTTGTCTCGGGGAGACCCTTGTCAGGTAAGATTGAGTAAATGGAAGATCCCATACAGAACCTTTAGATCTTTCCTAGGATGTTATTCAGAGAAGGAGCAAAAACGAGAAAACCTGCAAGACTGCCCAGTCTGGGGTGTGCTGGGCTTTCTTATCCTGGATGTGGAAGTGAGGCTAGCTGTAGATCGATCAAGCTAATATGTACGCATGGCTGATTTCAGCAGAGCATGGTTGGAAGGTGGAAAACGACTACTCATTGCGCATCAATCCTTTGCTGCAGTGTGGTGCAGATCAACTGAGTGAGGGCATGGTTCCGTTTACTGTCCCCCTGCCTACTAGGTGATAATTCAAAGACTGCATGTGATATCAATAGAGTTATGGTCTTTGCGCGATACCATAGTCTTTCAAGACTGAAGGTTGCCAACAACAATGGTCTTTGCTATATAGGAGGGTGCTAACCCTCTACTCTCAACACAGTGTCTCCCTAAGTGGGCTAGTTTGAAAGCACTGTGCAAGGAGGCAGTGGTGAGCTTCACACTCCCTGGTGAGGCTCTCCTGAGTTGTCCCAGGCCTCAGAAGGAGATTTATAAGTACTCAAAGTACATCCCCTCATGGTTATTACAAAAGTAGGCTCCCTTCTGAAACTTATAGGCAATGTTGTAAGCCATGGCCATTTCCTGCTCTACTTCCCTTGTTCCCAAGCAGACTATAATCACTTCTTCTGGTTGGGGGAGTAGCTATAGCCTCATTTTCCTCCACTCATGGATCAGCTGTTTGAAAAACATAACCAACTATCACCTTCTCATCCAGCTGCTGTTAATCCAAACTGGTCTTCCATATCCTTCAGCCACTCACAAGTCTGAGCAGCCTACAAGGGATTGTAGGGCAGTCTAGTGCTCTGTTCTTCAGGATTTTGGTTTAGCTTGGGCCCATGCAATACCAGTCTTATTGCAATAGCAACAGCCATTTCCAGCATAATCATTCATTTCCTCTATCCCAGGGCAGCAACTTCCTGCGTGCCTTCCGCACCATTCCAGAAGCAGCTGCTCTGGGATTGATTTTAGCTGATTCAGATGAGGCTACAGGGAAAGTGAACCTTGGCCGTTTGATCCAGAGCTGGAATCGCTTCATCTTGGCCCAGCTTCATCAGGAAACTCAAGAGCAGGAGGGCCCTCAGGCTTACCGGGGTATTGGCAGCAGGTAACAAAAGAGTTCCACACATTCTACCTTCATCTGTCTTCTAGGAGGGGATTGGGACTGCGCATTTGAACCTATTGGAACTTATTTGCCCATTCTGTGTCTTTCCCTGGTCTGAGCTGAGTTTAAAGTAGACATTAATGAACCCTGATTCCTGAACTGTTCCTGTCTGTCCTAATCTGACCTTTTGATTTGGACTTGCCATAATGCAGATGAGCATTCTGGACAATAGGGTGGATCCTATCTGTAGGCAGGAAGAGATATACTTGGCAACCTAAGGCTTTCCATGTCAACCATCTGTTGCTTCTAACTCCTCTTTTCTAATTGGTATGAGCTCTGTTGCAGCAGGAGGGAAAAACTGCGTCCTTCCTCATTGCTGCTGTGTGCTATCATTGCAGCACCTATCTTGTTGGAGAGGAGGAATGGGATTCTTTTTCATTTGCTTACTTCTCTCCCTCCACTCCTCTAGCTACTTACAGAGCCCTGGAGGCAGAAACAAGATATACGCCACCATGTGCACGGTACCTGGTGTGTGCTCAGTTATGGCTAGCATCATGCATCCTAATGAGTGCAATCAGATTGCTGAAGCTTGGAATCTTAACTGCAGGCAGCCAGTAAACTACATTGGGTGTTTGCAACCAAAAGTTACTACCGGTAGATTACCCTTTATCTGAACATCCAAAATCTGGACTTTTGATCCAGAAGATCTTGTGCTCATTCCCAAGTACAGGGCAGGTACAGACTGTAAATTCTATTTTCTCCTCTGTGGTGTGTACCTGTACAGTTATTGTTGAAAAATGTCAGAGCCCAGCAAACACCTGTATGGGTAACAGTGAAAGGAGTAAGAGGAAGCATTTCTCATTACATTTATGCCGTTATTCTGAAATCCAGACACCTTCTCATTCCAAGCAGTCCAGATAAGGGATACTTGTCCTGTATGTCATTGGGGTAGCATAATGGCCTAAGACCAGGTTATTTTAAGGATTGTCTTTATTCACATAAACATACCCAAGTCCAAAAGTTAGCCTTAGAGCCTCTGACACATCTCTGCCAAAAGTTCAGATAGCTATGTTAGGGACAAGACCTCCTTGATGGTGGCATCACAGTTGCGGAATCCCTTCTTTGGAGACATTTTACAGACTGTCTCTCTTCTCACTTTTAGGCAGGCTCTGATGAAAACATTTTGTTTAGACAGGCATTTTGACTTTTCTCAGCAATCTTATGTTATTATTTTGATAGTCTTGGTTGCATTTGCACAAAAGTGAGGATTAAAAATGCACCCCTATAAATAGACTTTGTTTTTCTGCTTGAAAATCCTTGGGTTGCATTGACCATGACTTGATTGTGTTTGATAGTTTTTATCTTGTGCAGTCACAAGTGCAGCAAAGGAATTTCAGCATTGCCTGAAATTCAAAGGTTAAGCTAAGGCTCTGCTGATCTAGTTCCATTTCTTCTAGCAACTTTGGATCTTCCGGAGACTCTGTCATTGGGCAACTGTTCAGCTGTGAAGTGGAGAATTGCAGCATGTGTCGTTGTGGCAAGGAGACCATTCGAGTATCTTCCACGCTCCTCTTTACCCTTTCGTATCCTGAGAGCAATGGTATGAAGTTTAAGGATGCTGTAGGGTCAGAATAAGTATGGGGATTGACTGCCACAAGGATTGCCTTGTTTTTGAGACCACAGGCAGCAGATGTGGGCAAAAAACTATTGAAACTTTTCAAGTGATTCTTCTGAGCTTATGTAGTTGGAACTGCTTGCCTTTAAAGATACAGATTGTTCACATTTTTTTTGTAAATAGGGGCATCCTTACAGAGGTGCAAGCAGTCACTGGGAAGCTATGCGCTTTTTTCATACAATTTCCCCAATCTTTAGAACTTCTTGAATTCAGACCTGCTTCTGCCTATATTTCAGGCTATATAGCTGGGGCTGATTAAGGATCAACACATTTTTCTGCAGTACTTGCAGTAAGTGGGGAAGATGTTAACTTGCCCACAGCAATCCTGGCAGTTCATAGAAGAAATGAAATTTGAGCCCCAAGTCTAGCGCTCTCTCTACTGAACCAAAACAGCTTTCAGACTCTTTACCCTTTTGTATTTTTCCTATTTCCTTGGGGACCTTAAAGTGTACCTGCTGCCTTTCTTTTTACTCTGACCTGCCTGGCCCTTACGTAGTCTTAGCTTGAGTTCTACTGGCTGACTTGTCCAATTCATTTAAGTTGCACTTGAGAAAAACCAAAGAGTTTGCTAGTTCTTTTAAACCAAAGCTATGCTTACTGCTATGTCAAGGCAGCCATTCAGTGACACAGACTGGCTTTCCACAATACTCCCTGAGCTCTTCTCTTTCAACTGTTAATTTTCTTCCATTTGCATATCTTGCTGGGTAGGGTTTGCTTCTTAGTTTAATCTATGAGGCAATGAGAGTTACCTCCTTTTTTTTCTTCCTAGATAAAATCAAGGATTATGAATTTGCCCAGATCTTAAAGAGAAGCATCTGTCTGGAACAGAACACGCAGGCCTGGTGTGAGAATTGCGAGAAATACCAGCCCACAGTAAGAGGGGAGAAAACAGTAATGTAGTAGTTTGGGCCAAAACAGTGTGATCTGACTTATGGCCCCAGACTGGAATTAATTCAAGGGAACAGGGAAGCTTATGTGTGGCACAAGGCAACACATCCAGACTGAGAATGTAAGGTGCTTCCTCTTTTGAGATTGAACCAATACAGGATCTGGCACTAACATCAAATGTTTCTGCTGGTGGAGTCTAGGAGAAAGCACATTTATGGGGTTACATTCTTAAACTACCATCACATATTGAGAGCATTTTGATACGGAAGGTGGAGTACAAATTAATAAACTAAACTCAGCCTCTGAAGAGGGCCATAATTTCTTAACCACCCATAGATTTCTATGGAGTCATGGGGGGAGGAGGGCAAAAAGTGAGACAAAACTCTGCAAAAAGAAAAAGTAGATGACTCCCTCTGGGACCTCTCTCTGAAAGATCTTTTTGCCTGTTGGAAGCAAGAAACTGTTAGATGAACAATTTGCTTGGTCGGCAACTATGCATTTCTCCTGAATGCAAGATGAAGCTATTCTGGTAAAATCAAGTATTAATCAGTGCCCCTTGTCCCTAATCACACTGGTCTTCTTTGCTGTTCAAGGTCCAGACCCGAAATATCCGCTGCCTGCCTGATGTCTTGGTCATTAACTGTGAAGTGAACAGCTCCAAAGAGGCAGAATTCTGGAAGATGCAGGCAGAGGTATATGAGAGGGCATGCTTTCCCTTTCAGTTTGCACTCAGGTGCATTTCAAGATACACTTGTCTTGATCTGTTTCTGAAATTTGATTTCTAAGCATTTGTTTGTATTGGATGGATGTTTGTTTCTTATCTTTCCTTGGCAGTATGCCTTTAAGAAGATGATGATGAAGAAAGGTGGTCTTGAACTCCCAAAGAGTAGAGAAATTCCTCTTGGGGAATGGTAAGCAGTTGAACCTAAGAGAAGTCCCTGTTTGTTCAAGAGTTTGCCCTCAAATTTAATGTAATTGAATGACATTTCCCTTCCTCTGAAGCTCCTGTTTTAAAGGCACATGTCATTTCAACCTCAGTCCCGTTGTGTTGTACAAAAGGAACAGTGTGCAGAAGGAAACATCCATAGAGAGATCATAGTCTGATTTCTCATTGAACTACTTCTAACATATTGTTCTCTGCAAAGTTGTGGAGGAATACTCGTTTCAATTAAATATCAGAGTAGCAGCTCTTCGTGGATTTTGCAGGGAAAATGTACTAGATTCCAGTGGTTTTCTTATAAACCTTTCCTGCAAAATTAATGCAAAACCTTGCATGAATTCTGCAGGAAGGATTTTGCATTGTGAGGTTTTTTTCACACACCTTCCTTCTGTGAGGAAAACAAACTACATGGGAACTGACCTGTCCTCTCTCCCTGAAATGTGTGGGCTCAGCTCTTTGGCTTGCATCTGGGGATTTCTGTATGATTTCTGTGACTCTGGACGTCTGGAAAACCTGGTGCTTAACCCAGCAGAAAGGTGGTCCTGGAGTCCTCCCCCCCCAATCTTTACTCACTGATGTTTTCTTCCAGGTTTGTGATACTTTTTGTCTTTGGTTTTGCTTTTAGGAATGAACTAGGAATGGCAGAGGGGGGCTATTCTTACACCTCTGTTGAGGAGCTGAAGAACATCTGGATTCCTTATTCCATCAAGATGAAGCTTTCTAAGAACAAGGAGCTGGAGGTTTACAACTGGGATGAAAGTGCTGAAGTAAGACATCTCTTGCTGGCAAGCCGCCCCCCCCCCCCAAGTGCCTGACTGTAAATGCTTTCTTTGTATCTTAGACCTTAGACCTCAGGTCATCTCCTCTATTTCTGCCCAGTTTCAGAGAAAATCAGCTTCAGTGAAACAATCACCAAAAGAAATGAAGCTGTTGATTTTTAAAGAACTTGCAGGGAGAAGAATCCCGAAACTTCCCCTGGGAATTTGTTCCATTGCTTGTCTGTTCGACAATCAATGCCCCATGTTATAAGATAGACAGGTCTCCATTAATCCATCACATTTCTCCACCATAACATGTAAAGCATTTTGTTTAATTATTAGTTTGTGTTACATACATCCTGTTTATGAGAAACGTGATAATAGATTGAAAAAAAATCTGTTGAACTGGTTGTGTTCCCTCCCTCAACAGTTGCTGGATGGTCTTATGAAGCAGCAAGAGTAATGATTCCGCCCCTCCCCTTTCCACTACTATTTGGGGTGTTTTGTTTTTGTGGCACCAGAGAGAGCAATGGCTGATGGAAGGCAGAGCAAATGGAAATGTCAAGCAAATGCACAGCTGGAAGCCATAACTAGCCCAGGCTCCCAGTCACGTATTTACTTTGCATTTCCTATAACATTTGAAGTGGTCCTTACAGTGAAAAAAACATACCAGCGGGATGTGATTAAATGTAGTTTTTCACTTCAGGAGTTGTATAAGGAAAAATCTATGAGAAAACTGAATGGAGGAGTAAGGTTTGGCCCTGCGAAAAGTAGGCAGACAACAGTTTTTCAGATCGTGAGGGTTCTACTGTAAATGGGATGAAATGATCCTTGAGAGGAAGGCCCAGGCTGCAGGCAGAAAGCAAACCAGAATCCCGGAGATCCAATAAAGAGCCTTGGAATTTTCCCAAAGGTGATGTTTCTGTCTCAAATTGTGCCAGCTGCCAGTTTGTGAGCAGACCCAGGCAGGCTGGTCTGGAATTCTGTCAAGAATAAGAAGTATCCTTTTTACCATGGATGTGTTACAAGACCTAAATAATCAAGATTTTGCGAGAGAAAGCCCATCCAAGGAGCTGATGTGTCAGGACAAGCAAGTGAATGTCCTAAACTGAAACGGAAGTCGGGGGGGGGGGAGGTGGGGGGGAAAGAAGGACATAATAATCCTGAGTTCCAAAATAAAAACCTGGGTTTCAGAGAGGCTGGGGCACTGGAGTTTGAGTCTGAAGGGCTTTGGGGTTGGTTTCAAGTTTACTAAGAGTAACAGATTTTTTTCCCTCATGTTGAGGACAAATGGGTTCCTTGGTCAATCCCTAGCCTGTGTTAAAGGTGCTCAGGAATCCAACCCATTGACATAATCCACTTCCTTTTTGCAGCTGAGTGTGCTGGAGGATCAGGATTCAACATATGTCTATGACCTTATGGCAACTGTTGTGCACATTTTGGACTCCCGTACTGGGGGAAGCCTGGTGGGGCACATCAAAGTGGGGGAGACCTACCACCAAAGGAAAGAGGTGAGCCTGCTAGTGAGGAAAACAAGATCTCTGATTTCTCTGTATCCTGATCTGTTGTCCTTGTATTTCACCCATAGTATCCAGTCCCTGGGAGAATTCCCTTCTGTCAGGGCATTTTCTGGTTACCATTTGCTGCTGTAGCATCTCGGCTGTTGGTAGCTTTGACTGTATGGCTGTGATACATTGTCCGTAAGCAAACACTGCAGTCAGTAATACACACAACTTCTCCCCCTCTCTCTGTCCAGGGTGTCACACACCAGCAGTGGTACCTTTTCAATGACTTCCTCATTGAGCCTGTAGATAAGGTAAGGAGACGATTCATACTTGTCAAACCCCCAAATCCCCTGATTGCCCAATTCTGAGGCTCTTGCAGCAGAGCACTTGGAAACTGCTGGTCTAGCCTAGCCTCACCTGATCTACTAATTAAGCCACCACATAAACAGGATGTAGGGTTGGGCACATCTTCACTAACTGTTTTGCAAAGTTATCCTTTGCATCGGACCCATTAGGTCTACTTTGCTATACACATCCACACAGCAACTTTCCTTATTTTGTATTGGGCTATTCACTGTTGTATGCACTCAGGTCAGGGAGATCTGGGTCAGCACAGAGTGACAATGTTCTAAGTGGTAGTAGTTTAGTGATGAGGAGCCATTTTTTGTGCTCTCAATTTGAGTGAAAACAGCCCCAGATCTTGATGTTCCTGTTTTTGTGTCTGGTTTTTTCTTTGCTTGATGTTTTGTTTTTGAATTTGCAGTGTGAGGCTGTGCAATTTGATATGAGCTGGAAGGTGCCTGCTATCCTCTATTATGTGC
Source organism: Tiliqua scincoides (assembly GCF_035046505.1). Classification (NCBI taxonomy): domain Eukaryota; kingdom Metazoa; phylum Chordata; class Lepidosauria; order Squamata; family Scincidae; genus Tiliqua; species Tiliqua scincoides. The sequence continues at coordinate 134,052,595 of NC_089822.1, read as the reverse complement.
GAAGGAACCTCCACTCCAAGCACAACCTGACCAGTGAGTAAATATGTGTTTAACTACATGGGAGAGGCTGTTGCAGAAGTTGTGAGATGCTCCTTGCTTAGGTGGGAGAACTAATTTCAGCCATCCTCTGCCAGAGACTCTCTGGGGCTTAACCTTCTATCTCTGTGACTTGGATATTTAACAATAATGGGTGTGCAAGGCATAATGGTGGGGCACCTAGTTCTTGCACACATTTCTGTGCATACAATGATAGCCAAGGTTCCTTCATGTTGTTCCTGTCATCAGTGGTAAAGTGTGAACTGACATGACTTGCATTACATTGTGCAGTAACACTGTCATGCCATGCAAATGACCTGGTCTTCCTGACAGGTGTTTGTGGAGATTAAGGCTAAGTTAGCACTTTGACTATAGCTCTGTCTGCTTTCAGCAGCAGACCTGGCATCACAATGTGGGATGATAGTGGCTGGATTGGCTGAGGAAGGACAAGGCTCTTACTTACCCTTGATGCCAGTTTCTTAACATGTTCTGTTGCTATCTAACAACAGTTTGACATGCTTCCGGTGTCTTATGAAACTGTCCTCTGTGTGATCAACTTTAGAGCTGATTTAGCCTCTGCTAGAGAGCTGAACTGAAAAGGAAAATGAACGAACTGCTTACAGTTTTTAGAAATTGGGTATGATTTGTAGTCAGAAAGTAGAGCTCATACTTGTGATACCTTCTTGCCTGGGCCATCCTAGAATCCAACATGGGATTCCCATGTTTTTCCCCCTCGGATTGCAATCCTGGATGGCATCCTTCATCTGAGTGAAGAAGCTGACCAAATTATTCTTTCTTTTTCAAGTTAAGAATCCAATTGAAGCCAGTGTGCTGCTTGCTGAGGCCTCTCTTGCTCGCAAACAGCGCAAATGTCACGCCACTTTCATTCCATTGATGCTGAATGAGATGCCACAGTCTGGAGACCTGGTGGGATTGGATGCTGAGTTTGTCACTCTCAATGAGGTAGGCATTCTATTGAAATGAGAAGAGGAGGATGGAAGATTCCTGTATTCTGCTTCCTGATGTCTGTTAGGGGCAGGGAACTTCCTGTGGGGAGGGGGGTGGGCTACTTGTTGCAAACAAAGGGGGGTTTGGGAGCTTAGGGTTCTTAGTTTTTGAACCCTAAAGCCCTCAAGGCCCCTTGCCCAGTAGTACTGCCACCACCCTGTATGTGCCAGTGCCTCAGTCCAGGGACACTGAGACCCTCTAAGCTTAATACTATCCCTTGCAGGCACTGAGCTCTTTTTAATCAAAGCCTCAGTCCTCAAGTTACTAGACCTCAACGGGTACTTGGTAGCTTGCTGAACGGCTAGGCAGGATTCTGAACCTTTGTCCCCAACAGACAATGAAACAACTTAGTAAAAGATAGTTTAATTTATTAAGTACATAAGGTTAGACACTCTACAATAAGGCAGCAAATGCTGGAGGCATAAACATCTAGGAAACATATCAGCAATAAAATAATAAAGCTAGCTGACTATCTCTATTAATCCCTATCTCTCACCTGGGTCAGTTACTCTTGTAGATCTCTTAGCTCCAGGGCTACCTATGGGGCCAGGTGCCCATGTGGACAATGGAGCTCACACGCGTGCAGGATGTTGCACCCAAAACTCTGTCCAAGAAGGAACCCCTCACACCCCCTGGGCACTCATTATTATACTTCTTATGCTAATAGTACTGAGGTGACTTCATACTTATTAGACTGTCCAGTCAGAACCCTTGAGGAACCAGAACCTTCTCGAAGTTGGCCTAGTTGCTAATCCCTCATAGTTCTTACCCCTCCCAACTGGAGATCCACAGCTGCACTCAATCACCCTTGAAAAGGTGCCTGTCTGCTAAGGTGCTAAACATTCCAATTGGTTGAAATTCTTGTTATCTGTCCTTCCTGGCCAGCAAAGGAGAGACAACAAATCCTTTTGTTTATTTACTCACATTCCTGCAGCTGGGAACTGCTAGCAACTTCTCAGTTACACTGTCTTAGTTTGGTTCAGGCTTCTACTGCCAACCTAGGCCTAACATGTACTTATTCATGACACTGCTGCACAGAATGCTTGTATTTAATGTTTTGAAATCTGCAACAGGAGGAGGCTGAGCTTCGCAGTGATGGGACAAAGTCCACGATCAAGCCCAGCCAGATGTCTGTGGCAAGAATCACATGTGTAAGGGGGCAGGGTCCCAATGAAGGAGTTCCCTTTATTGATGACTACATCTCCACACAAGAACAGGTATGTTGCCATTTATGTGATAGTCTGGCTGAGCTTCAGTTGGCTTATGGCATTTTTATCCCGCTTTCCTCCAAGGGTTTTAGAGTGGTGTGTCTGGTTCTCTCTCCTCACCTGTTTTGTGCTTGTAATGGCCCTATGAAGGTAGGTAGGTGAGGTCGGGAGTAGGTGACTTGCTTGAGATCACTCTCTGAACTTCAGGGCCACATGGAAATTTGAACACAAGTCTCCCCAGTCCGATAGTCTAACCCCAACTTGACTAAAAACATTGCTGCTCCCTGCCAATAAGGCAACCTAAGTCAGCTTCCAGTAAAGCAAAAACCTAAAACAAAAATATGATTTGAAGGTACCATTCACTAACCAGATCCCACAACTGAAAGAACTAGCAAAGAATTGAGGGCCAGCTAGATTTCCACAGCAAGGGCATTCCACAAATTTTGTGTCACTATCAAAAAGTCTCTGCATGTTGGACCTCCAAGGGCAAGAGCACCCAAAGTAGGGCTTGATTTTGATGACTGGAGCAGACAGAGAAGCATATATGGGAGGAGATAGCCTTTCAGGTTTCCAGGTCCTCAACTGTGTAAGTCTCTAAAGGACATAATTGGCATCTTGAATTGGGCCCAGAAATAAATTGGTGACAAATGCAAGGATGTGTGGGGACCAGACACTTGCTAGGTGCCTGCAGAGAATTGTGGAACTTTCAGGGTCTCTAGATTGGGCAGGTTGCAGACCCCCCCACACTGCAAGAGGGAAACTCTTCTTCCAAACAAACATGGGAGACATGACCACAGCATCCTGTCCCATACACCACCACCCCCAAACCTGGCTGCTACTTTGCCACATTGGAAGGATGGCTGACTGTCCCACTAGTTGGCATTTCCAGGGATGTCCTGTTCCCCTCCCCTCCTATTTTAATCTCCAAGAGAGTCCTTATCTCTGTGGACAGAGTAGAGCTTGATGCACTTCATAGTTTGGGGGCTTTTTTCTTACGATTCAGTTGTTTCCTCATAGTTTTGTTCTAATAGCTGTCATACGTTTCTTACTGGAGGAGACCCCTTCCGAAGGAAGAATAAACCTTTAAAAGTCTCACTTACTGAAGCAGATGGGAAGAGTTGGTCTTCAATTTACTCCCCCTCCACTGAGCAAGTACACACTGGAATATCCCATGTTTTTTACCTCTGTGCCATGCAGTGACCATCTTTCTTTTACCCTTTCAGGTTGTGGATTACCTCACTCAGTACTCGGGGATAAAGCCAGGTGATCTGGATGCCAAAATTTCCTCCAAACATCTCACCACCCTCAAATCTACATACCTGAAGCTGCGCTTCCTCATCGATGTTGGGGTCAAGTTTGTTGGCCATGGACTGCAAAAAGACTTCCGGGTCATCAACATCATGGTGATGATCTCTTTTTTTTTAAAAAAAACCCTTGCATAGATGACTCCACAGGCTGAATGGCTATACAGCAAAAGGTCTAGGTTGGAGCGTTTGTGTGCATATAAAGGAGGTAACAGTGTACGGGAGCACAATGCATTGTGAGTGGAGGAAGCAAATGATGCACGTGTGAGAGAGAATGCAGCAAGGAGAACATTCTTGAGTACTGCAGCTGTGTTTGTGAATGCTTAAGGTCATAGTTGTTTATAAGGAATTAAGTGGTAGGGCCATTCTCTGGGAAGGAAGGCTGGCATTCCTACTGCTGGGATGCCCCTCCTCCTGGAAGGTAGGATCGGAACCTCTATGAACGAATACTCCTCACATGTTGGGGGCGTCCCATGGTATTCCCCAGTTCCGGTTCTACCTTCTAGGAATGAGGACAGACTTCTGTCGTACTCTGGCACAACATCAGTATTTTATCCTTTTATTTTTTATAATTTTTTTTCTTCTGCCTTCTTCCTTGGAGCAGGGGTGTTGAACTCCCCCCCCCCCCAGGCTCTGAACAGTAGCCAGAGCCTGTCTGCTGGTGGGACTCGGCGCTTCCTCCCCCCTCACTGCGAGCGGGCAGGAACAGTGGGTTGAGGCAGCATGGGAGGCTTCTGACCCCCTTCCCGGCGCAGAGCCGGCAGCAGACCCACGCCAGCAGCAACAGCTGCAACTGCAGCAGCAACAAGGAGCACCAGAGCCATGTGGCGGGCGCCATCTTGGGCCCTCCCCACTTCCTCGCAGGAGGGACTCAGGTCGGTGGCAGACCAGCGGTGGTGCTCTCCATAGAGGCTCGCCAGGGTGGCGTAGCACCCACTGGTCACCACTCCCCCCAGGCGGGAGCAGCGGCAAGGCAGTGGCAGGCGGTGGGGTCCCCCCTCAACCGGCGTGGCCCCCCGCAGACCTTTAGTAACGGCAGCTCTGCAGGCCCCAGCGATGCTGCACCCTGCAGGAGGCCCACTGGGGCGGCAAAGCACCCATCAGTTGCCGCTCCCCCCAAGCGGCAGCAGGGCGGCGGCAAGGAGGTGGCAGGCGGCGGGGTCCCCCCTCAACCGGCGTGGCCCCCTGCAGACCTCCAGTAATGGCGGCGGCAGCGGACCCGGTAAGCCCCCAGACAGTGCGGCCACCCCTTTGCAGCAGTGGGCGAGCGCGGGGGGCAGCAGGAACAGCAACAGGTAGTGTGCCATTCGGTCGGCGCTACCACACCCCTCACAGCACAATTAACGCAGGTTAATTAATGCAATTAACCTGGTGGGTCACAGCGAAGGCTCCCCCCTCCGGGCAGCACCTCCCACGCGGGCTACCTGCCTTACCCCACAGGACAGGCCCAGTAGGCAAGGGGGGGAAGTGCCGGGGGGGGAAGGGTGAGCGCCCAGGCAGGCTGAGCTGAACCCCCCCACCTTTTCCAGTTTTACAGCTTCGCAGGCCCCCCCATGGAGGACGGGAAACTGCAGCGCCTGGGGCCACAACCCCAAGGTGCACAGGAGGAGTTCCAGGACTCACCTGGCACTGCAGTTACCCCATAAGCTAGTATGGGCCAGTCCAAGGGGGGGATGTCTGTGCTGCCCCAGGTCCAAATAGAGGCCATGGTGCGACGGATCCTGGGGGAAGCCAGCAGCCCCAGGCCCACAAGGGGCAAGAGGAAGCGTAAACGCCCCCCCATCATCATCCAACTCCGATTCCAGCAGCCCCGAGAGGGAGCCCCACACACACAAGCGGCATAAGGCCAAGGGTGCAAAGGGCGAGTCAGACAAACCCAACTGCTGCAAGCGAACCAAGGAACCCAGCAGGGCAGCCTCCTGGGACCCTTGGGAGTCAGTCACCCCTGACCTGTCTGAGGACTCCAGGGAGGAGGGGGAGCTCACTGGTGATGACAAAGGGCCTCCAAAGGAAAGTGGGGGCAAGCTTTTCCCTTTGGACTTGTACCCACGCCTACTGGCCAAGGCAGCAGGCATCCTGGACTTAGGTAACGAAGGGGAAACCAAGGCAAGTGAAGCTTCAGAGCCTCGCAGACCCAGCTCCAAGTTCCTCCATCCCCAGAAGGCCACCACCAAGGCTGTGGTTCCCTTCCCAGACCCCTTCAGGCAGGCCCTAGAGACTGAATGGGGGGCACCCACCAGGTCCAGGCATGCCCCACGCACTGCGATAAACTCTGTTGTCTGCCAGCTGACGTTATGGAGCAGCTGAAGGTCCCAGGCGTGGACTCCCCAGTTGCAGCACTATCTTCCTCAGCCGTGCTGCCCTCAGAGGGGGAGGGGGGCCCCAGGGACTCTTCCGATCAACGGGTGGAGAGCGCCCTCAAGAGGGACTTTGAGGACTCTGCTTTAGCCATTAGGGCATCAACCACCACCTCCATTATGACAAGGGCTCTTATGGTCTGGGTGGAGGACCTGATGGCCTCAGACAAGTCCCTGTCTAGGCCCACATGTAACACCCTCAAGAAGTTGTCGCTAGCAGCAGCCATCTCAGCAGATGCATCCCTGGAGGCCATGCAGTTCAGCGCTAGAGTGGTGGCTGCAAATGTAGTGGCTAGGAGGAACATCTGGCTCTGACACTGGGATGCAGACCAGGCCTCCCAGGCACGTCTGGTAGCTTTCCCCTTCACGGGGTCCAAACTGTTTGGTCAGGCCCTTGACCCCTTGCTGGTAGAAAGCAGAGACAAGCGTGAGGTGCTGACCTCAGCACACAAGGAGGCAGGCAAGTCAACAAGGCCAGGCCGGCCCTTTCGTTCACAACACCCCACATTCAGACCTAGAGGCTCTTTCAGGGAATCCGCCCTCCTGCAAATCCCAATGGGCCAAGTCTAAATTCTTCCCTAAATCTCGCCCCCCCCCCGTGGGAGGAAATCCTCTTCCCACAGGGCCGCCAAGCCCACCCACTCCGCATGACGCCAGACCATGGATGGGGGGCCCCCAGATCAGAGGACGCCTCCTGCACTTTGCAGCGTATTGAAGCAAGGTCACCACAGGTGCCTGGGTGCTGAAGATAGTGACCAGGGGCTACTCTTTGGAGTCCAAGACCAAACCCAGGAACTGCTTCTGGTGGGTGCTATGGTACAAGTGCAGGAGAAGCACCAGTGCATGCGAGTGGCAATTCGCCACCTGCTGGACATTGGAGCAGTCAAGCCAGTCCCACTGGCACAGAGGGGCAAGGGAGTCCACTCCACCTTCTTACTGGTCCCAAAGAAGAACGGCAGCACGAGATCGATTCTCGACCTCAAGTGGCTGAACCAGTTCCTCTGGGAGCGCCGTTTCAATACGACATGTAAGCCTGCTCCTGGATACTACCGAGTACGGGGTGTCTCTGTCCCCGGAGAGGCGTGAGAAGATGTGGCAGCTTCCGGAGACACTGCTCGCGACACAGCAACAGGATATGTTGATGCTGGCCAGGCTGTTAGGCATGATGGTGTCTTGCCAGGAAGTTATACCATGCCTGGCACGCTTCCATGCCAGGGCGCTTCAGAGATTCCTCCTGCGCTTTCAGCAAGAGATAGAGAACAATGTCCACTACAAGACCTCCATCCCTCCCAAGGTCAGGAAGGAGCTGGCGTGGTGGAGGAGCTGCTCCAAACTGGCAGAGGGTTCCCCACTCTGCAACCCGGAGTGGACAGTGATCACCACGGATGCCAGCCTTCTGGGGTGGGGAACCCACACAAGGGGAGTGGTCACCCAGGGAGCCTGGTCCAGGGAGGAGTCCCGCATGCACATCAACCTGCTGGAACTCAGAACCATCCGTCTGGCGCTGGGCAAATTGGCCCACCTGATCCAAGGCCAGCAAGTTCTAGTGAGGGCAGACAACGTAACTGCCAAGGCTTACTTGAACAAACAAGACCTACAATCCACGGCCCTCCACAAAGAGGCGGCAGCCATCATCGCTTGGGCCAAAGCCCATCTCGTAGCCATACGGGTGGAGCACGTGGCCGGAGTGGACAATGCCGCAGCGGATTGACTAAGCAGGCAGCAGATCCTGGAGACAGAGTGGCAGCTAAACCTGCGGGTCTTCAGCCTGGTGAGAGAGAGGTTCAGGACCCCACTCGTGGACCTCTTTGCCACAAGAGAGAACGCGCAAATCCAAAGATTCTTCGCAAGGGTCCCACAAGAGGGGGCAGAGGCCATAGACGCTCTAAGCAACCCCTGGCCTCAGGGTCTTCTGTACGCCTTTCCACCAGTTCTGCTACTCCAGCATCTCCTCAACAGAATCAAGCAGCTCCGGGCCGAAGTCATTCTGATCGCTCCCAAGTGTCCCAGACGTCCGTGGTTCCCAGAGCTCCTATACCTGTCAACACAGAACCATTGGACATTCCCACTACAGCAGGACCTCCTGCTCCAGGGCCCGATGGCACACCCTCAGCTACACCACTTCAATCTGACAGCATGGAGGTTGAGCGGAGCATGCTAGTCAGGCTGGGGTGTTCTGACAGGGTCACGGCCACCTTGCTGGCCTCATGTAAGTCCTCCACTAGGAAGGTGCCAGTCAACCTGGCACACCTTTATTAGGTGGGTGGAGGCTAGGGGGGTCAGGGCGGTCATGGCTAGGGTAAAGCATGTCTTGGCCTTCCTGCAGGAGGGCCTGGACAAGGGTCTGTCCACCAACACACTCAAGAGGCAGGTGGCGCCCTCGGCAGCATGCTGGGAGCAGGCTCAGGGGAATCTCTGTCATCCCATCCTCACGGCTGCAGGTTCCTGAGGGGGGAGGCACTGCTGAACTCTCCGACGGTACACAGGTTCCCTAGCTGGAACCTGAACAAGCTTCTGGAGGCCCTCACTCAGGCACCCTTCGAGCCTCTGGCTTCACGTTCAAGGTTATCTTCCTGGTGACGATTACCTCAGCCAGGAGGATCTCAGAGCTTGGAGCCTTGTCCATCAACCCCAAGCTGCGCATTTTCCATAAGGACCAGGTGGTACTCCGCCTGGATCCGACCTTTGTCCCAAAGGTCAACTCCCTGTTGTACAGGGCCCAGGAACTGTTTCTCCCATCCTTCTGCCCCCAGCTGGTGCACCCCAGGGAGAAGGCATGGCACACTCTGGATGTGCGTAGGGCCTTACGTTATTACACCAGGCGCACTAGAGACTTTAGGAAGTCGGAGTCCCTGTTTGTAACCTACAAGGGCTCCAACCAAGGCCACAAGGCCTCAGCCAGCTCGCTAGTACGCTGGTTAAAGGCACGCATACGGCTGGAGGCCAGAGGGGAAGTTCCCCCAGAAGGGATCACAGCCAACTCCCTCAGGAGCGCTGCCACCTCGGTGGCCTTCGACAGGTGCGCATCCCTCATTGAAATCTGTAGGGCAGCGACGTGGTCTTTGGTCCACACCTTCGCCAAGTATTACTGGATAACCACAGCCGCTTCAATGGACACTGCTATGGGGCGTAAGGTGTTGCAACAGGTGGTGAGGCTGTGAGCGACCCCTTGCTGGCCCCCCCTTCTGGTTGGCTCTGGTATATCCCAGCAGTAGGAATGCCAGCCTTCCTTCCCAGAGAAAGTAGAAATTTCTTACCTGAGAATTCCAGGTCTGGGAAAGGAAGGATGGCATTACACCGGCCACTTCTCCAGCTCAGGGGGTGCACTGCTACTTCAGGCCTCCCCACGGGGGGGCAGGAAACCCTAGCGGGTATTCTTTGCGCGGTTGTTGGGGTTGGTTGGTTGTTGTGGTTTGTTTGTAGTTACTCCTACACTTGGCTAGGTATCGCCATAGTCAACGCTTGTAGCGGACATGCAACAAATCAAGGGCCAGGCCAGCGGGGAGGAGCAGGGAGCAGGGGGGCATCAAGTCTTTTCTTGCTTGTCGAGTCCGGACTGGGGAATACCATGGGACGCCCCCAGCGTGGGAGGAGTATTCGTTCATAGAGGTTCCGATCCTACTTTCCAGGAGGAGGGGCATCCCAGCAGTAGGAATGCCAGCCTTCCTTTCCCAGAACTGGAATTCTCAGGTAAGAAATTCCTACTTTTATGTGAAGAAGGCTGGGTCTGAGGAAGAACATACAGTACTGTTCATACTGTGTGAACAATAGGGTTGCTTCAGGAATAAAGATGTGTTCTTATTACATGTGTATTTTATTTATATTCCCACTATATTATATATTAGTTATCACCTTGTTAATGTGATTTATCTCCTAGTCTGTCTCAATATGAGATTGTTTGCTATGCTTCTATGGAGGTCCTGGCCTGGAAGAGCTCATAATTGAAAGTAAACTTGGCTCAAAAGGAATGGGAAGAGGGAGGGAATAGAAACCCCAAAAATTCAAACAGCAGAACTCCATGCATTAAATAAAACAAGTCGGCAGTCTTCAAGCTGAGTTGAGGAGGCAGGAATTTCCTGGTAAGGTCAGAGCACTGGGCTAGGTTTGCCAAAATGTTGCAACTTCTGCCCTTTCCTTGAAGCTGTGAAAGAGTATTGAATGTAATTAGGGTGCACTCTATTCATATGGGGCAATGTTGAGGTCCTAGGACATGTCTTGGAATCCTCCCCCTGCAATATGCTGGAGTTCTCTAGCAAACAAGTCAATGTGGGAAGGATTTCTCAGAGGCACAAAGTTGGAACAGTACTGGAGTAGATGGTTGCCTGTGAGAGCTCATCCCAAAACAAACTAATTAGTAATACTTAAAGTTGGCATAGCATTTAGGATCGTGGATCTGTTCGCTAATGGGAGCACTATCTGTACTTCTGACTTGCCATTTTTGTAAGTTAAGGACACAGTTTAGCTATCTGTCTTGAGGATGCTATAGGCTGTATGTATGCATTCATGTGCTGCCAGCATTCATAACCAGACTGTGCCTATCCCTACAGGTGCCCAAGGATCAAGTCATTGACACCGTGTACTTATTCCACATGCCCAGGAAGAGGATGATCTCCTTGCGCTTCCTTGCCTGGTATTTTTTGGGTCAGTATAGTTACCCTGCAGTCAGAACCAAGAAGAGCCTGTCTCCCAGTTAGTGCTACTTTCCTGTATCAAAGCATATCACAGTCCCCCAGATTTCTTCAAATACAACTCACTTTGTATCTATGTCATAGGATGTAGTACTTCCTTAGTCCCCCACTGCTCCTCAGACTCAGAGCCCAATCACGAGTTCTTAGTGCTGATCCACCACCGGCACTGAGTGCCGCCAACGTGCTGTAAGCTGGCACTGGGCTAGCACTGGTGAACCATTGCTGCTCTGCTCTCTGCAGTTGCCTGAACTGCGGAAGCCCAAGGGCTGCCACAGAATTGAGTAGCCCCATTGTGGGACTGCTTGCCTGAGGAACCAGCAGCGGCTGCCCTGTTGTGTGCAGGATGCTGTGGCAGCTGTTTCAGCACCACAGCAGTCCCGGTGCAACAGGCAGCTCAGGATTGGGCTGCCCGTGCATTAGTAGAGAATTTGGATGTGCAGAGCCCAACTGTAGAAGATCAGCAGAGCTCCAAGTGAGGATGATGACCCTAGACTGGGTTAATACCAGGTTGGGCTTATTCCCTGCATCTGATAACAGAAGGAAGAAGAATGCTTTGCCCAAACCACAACTCTTTCTGTTTCCCATAGATCTGAAGATCCAGGGAGAGACTCATGACAGCATTGAAGATGCTCGCACTGCCCTCCAGCTGTACAGGAAGTACATAGAACTGAGCACTGGTGGCTTGGAGCCCGAGGAATTCCGCAAAGTGCTGAAGGGCCTCTATGAGAAAGGGAGGAAGATGGACTGGAAGGTGCCAGAACCTGATGGCCAGAGCAGCCCCAAGAGTAAGGGTTGACTTTCTGCCTGCATAGCACTGTGTAACTGTGTGTTTCCCTGTGTGCTCAGGTGTCTGAGCCCACATGGGTGACTGACCTGGGAATGTGTCTTTTTGTGTGTGATCACTTGTGTAGCCACAGCTACAAGCTTCAAGTGTATGTACTGTCATAATAGATACTTGGTGAGCATTATGTATTTCCTGCATGCTATATACCCTCAAGGCCTGCACTCTAGTCTCTTTGCCAACATGTCATTATTGTGTTCAGAGCAGAAGTTGCTAGAGAGGCTCATCCCTGGCATTTCATAGGTAGAGTGATTTCATTGTTTGAAGAGCATTGAGAGCATGCCTGTGCTCCAGAAGATTTTCCATATTAATTGACAACAGGGCATGGTTAGAAATGCCCTTTCCTCCCAGAAGTTGCTACTCAATTTAGAGCTATGGGCTCCCTCTTCAGAGTCTGCTATGTGGAACTCCTTGCCACAGGATGTGGTGATGGCATCTGGCCTGGACGCCTTTTAAAGGGGATTGGACAAATTTCTGGAGGAAAAATCCATTACGGGTTACAAGCCATGATGTGTATGCGCAACCTCCTGATTTTAGAAATGGGCTATGTCAGAATGCCAGATGCAAGGGAGGGCACCAGGATGAGGTCTCTTGTTATCTGGTGTGCTCCCTGGGGCATTTGGTGGGCCGCTGTGAGATACAGGAAGCTGGACTAGATGGGCCTGTGGCCTGATCCAGCGGGGCTGTTCTTATGTTCTTATGGACTATGCACCATGCCTGCTAACTGGGCATTTTTAAAGTGGTGGTTCTCTTATATTAACAGGGGAGAGAGCAACTATCCCTATTTTCCCTAGACATAGAGTCTCTACCACTGGCTCTTGGCTTGTATCTGCCTTGTGTCTTTTTTCAGTTTGTGAGTCCTTTTGTGCTTTTCATTCCTTTGACAGGTGCTGCTGTGTTCTCAACTGTGCTCTCCCTTTGATCCAAGAGACCTTGCTGCATCCTGTGAATCTTTTGTGCTCCCTTGAAGAGGGGGCTATCGAAAATCTGAGCCCTCAGATAACGCTTTCAAGAATGGATTCAAATATATATGTCAATGAGACGGGAAGAGAGAGTCATCATCACACTGGACACATTTCTGAAAGACCAAGAGATTTCTGCCAGAGTGCCTCTGTTCCCAGTTTACCAGCAAACTTTGCAGATCACTGACCAAATCTTGGCAAACTAGAGGCGAGACAGTGCACGAGGCAGTAACCTTTGCTAGCCACATGGAGGCACGGTTTCACTGAAAAAGCTGCAGTCTGGGTTTGGATGCTGAGCATGTGCTCTCAACTAGAGAAGGATTGTGCATCAGATTCTGCAGTGCGCTCAGTGACTATGCTGTTCTGGCATAAATTTTTAATAAAAGGCGCATGAAGCACTTTTGTGAATTGCTCATAGACCCTTTCTTTCTATGTCCCTCAGTGCTGTTGCCTGAACTGAACCATTTGGGCTTCCAGAGGATATCTGAGAATCTTCTGGCTACGAGATACTCCTGCAACAATCGAGAGCTAGACTCTACCTCAACTGAATCCTCCTGGTTTTGTTTTTTTAAACTCCGCCCTTTTCTGTCTATGACTTGAGACTTTTATCAAAGGATCTCTGAAATGTAATCAAGTTGTAAAAACATTGTCACTGCTTCAGATGCAACTTTGCAGTTCTGCCCTTTGTTTTTTTTACTTTGAATTGCAGTTATCCTCAGTTCCCTGTAAATATAAACAGTTGGTCACTTATGCACCCAGTCCTGTTTTCATTCTGGCTGAAACCAAGATTTTGGTTCCATCAAAGTCAGGTGGGTGGCTAATAGGTAGGCTGTGAGAGAGAGACCAGGCCCTTCAGGTCTCCCAGGTTCAAGCCCTAGCTCTGCTTTGAACTGTCTGTCATGCAAATTGTTGGACTAGGCAGTCAAATTTTCACATGTGAAAAAAGCTGCACAGATACGTTTGGTTATAACTTCTTTGTGGCAGAATTTAGGATTCATGTTTTAGGTTTGATTAATGTCAGATGGGGGAAGGGGTGAATAGTGAAGGCATAGAAATAGAATGAAATGTTTGAAGGGTAGAAAGCAGCTAAAGCTACATTCACATTAACAAAGTTAAACACATTGCTTGGCGCTTCTATATGAGCCACTCACTGGAAGAGCTAGCCATAGTTTAGTATGTGCACTGCTGCCAGGGTAGGTGTCATGAAAGAGCTAGGGGCTCCCAGTGACCACCTGCTGAGTCAAATGAGTCAAGTGCCAAGTGCTCACTCCCTTCCCATCTCCCATTCTCCCACTGGGTTTACACATGCAGCTTAATGGGGAAAAGCCTTGATACTTCTACTCTGCTGTCACCAGCCCAGGGTATCAGGGTGCCAGAGGGGTCCTCTGAGCAAAACGCCTCCCCTAGACCAGCCATTTTCAACCGCTGTGCTGTGGCACACTGGTGTGCCACAAGTGGTCCACAGGTGTGCCACAGGAATTTGGAGGAAGGCCATTTATTAATAGTGCCAATGGGAGATGTGAGCCCCCACTGGCAGCGTGGTGTGCCTTGTCAGTTATCAAAAACCAGGTGGTGTGCCTTGACCATTTTAGTGCCTTCTCAGTGTGCCATGAGATTAAAAAAGGTTGAAAATCACTGGCCTAGACACTGTAATGCTTTTTATGTAGAATGTGGCTTTGGTGGGTCTGTAAGTTCAAAGGATGGTAAAGATCTGTCTAGTTATTATACTAGGAACTTTTCTCCAAGAACAGGTAACTTCGGCTTAAGAGGTTACAACTTGTCTGTTGAGTGAGTCAAAGACAGCTAACAATTCCGTGTGTGTGTTTGTGAGCTTTTACTTTCACTTGGTACAGAACACTTCCTATTGCACTGAAATGATTTATAACTGCCCTGGGAGTATAGATTTGGTAAAACCTCAGTCTATCCCCCCCCCCCCCAGCACTATCTCCTTAATAGACAGGGTTACAGGATGCAAGTTTTGTTACCAAAGCATTCCTACATAACTTGCACTTACGTGCAGTGACAGACCTGTCTGACAATTGTGAACCTTCTGAACTCCAGTCTTCACACAGCCTCAACAAAGCTAAATCTCTCCCACTCCTACTTATTGCCAACCACCAACTTTCCCAGGTTCTGCTTAAGGTTCCTATTTTCCTGCTTCTCCCCCCCCCCCCGCACTTTGAATGCACCCCCCTGATTGGCCATTCTCCCTTGTGCATTCCACCCCTGGGTGGAAAGTGATTGAGTTGAACATTCCAGGCAGGTGGGACATTTCCCTGTGTTTCACAGAGGCCCAGTGAACTATAGCATAGAACAGGGGTGTCCAAAGTTTTTGGCAGGAGGGCCACATCATCTCTCTGACTCTGTGTTGGGGGAAAAAAAGGAATTAATTTACATTTAAAATTTGAATAAGTTTACATATGTTTACATAAATGAATATATTAAAGATGAACGTATATGAATGAATGAAGGTCTTGCAATAGCTCAAGGCCTTGTGCAAAGCAAGGCTGGCCTTTCCTTTGCTGCCGCTACTGTATCACAGACATGAAACAACAAGCAGTGGAGGAAGCCCTCATCTCACAGCTCATGTGAGAGGTCAAACAGTCACACTCATGCTGAGCACAGTTGTGTTGGGCCAGTGTGGGCTCCAACAAATCTCCGGAGGGCCAGAGTCTCATTGGGGACTGTGGGCTCCCTGAGGGGCTGCATTGAGAGGCCTTGAGGGCCGCAAGTGGCCCCAGGGCCAAAGTTTGGGCACCCCTGGCATAGAATCAGACCTTCACTTCTGCCTATTTCCCCTCTGCTGTGTTGCAGCTTGTATTTGAGCTCAATAGACAAAAACCAGGAGACCAACCCACCCCAAGTCATAGGGGCTTTCATAAGTGCAGTGCTATGTGCACTAGAACAATGCTATATCTTATTTTGGAGGGTGGAAAGGGAGGGGTGTTATACACCTGCACATACAGGACAATCCTATGTGTGTTACTCAGAAGTAAGCACTATTGAGTATATTGGAAGTTACGCCCTGGTAAGTGTGTATAGGATTACAGCCTTATGGTATGCCCTTGTAAGCAGCACTTCCAAAGTAACCCCTATGTGAAGGATTTGGATAGTCATAAACTTGCCCTCTGGGAAAACTGAGGGACATTTTCAGTCCAAACAAGCAAAACTTTGGCTAAAAGTGTATGGCCAATGTTCTCTGTGAAAGAGAACTAAAAGTGTACTAAAAGAGCTTGGCTAAAAGTGTGCCAACGAAAAGAACTTGGCTAAAAGTGTATGGCCAATGTTCTCTGTTCATGTGTGCATCTCTCCCTTCCCTCAACTGGATAAACACAAAGAAAAGCTCAACCAAATTAGGTGCCCAGCAGAGGGAGTGAGGATGCTACTCCAGAGCAAAGCACCCAACACCTCAGGTTCTTCTCAAGTTGACTTGGAGTGAAAACAGAAAATAAAGCAATTCCCTGATGTGTCTAACTAGGATTACTGTTCCCAGCACTAGCTAGGAGAATAAGTAGGTTTGCATTCCACAAACCAATGTTAGGTTCCATAGCAGACCTAGCATCTTTGTGCTTGAACTTAAGTAACAGCCCAATCCTGTGCATGTCCGCTCAGAGGTAAGTCTCATTACAGTCAATAGGACTTACTTCCAGGTAAGTGTGCATAGAATTGCAGCCTAACTGAGGTTTGCTGTTCCCTGATTGGAAGCATGGAACCTACCTGGCTGCGGCACCCCATCCCCTTTACCTACCTTGCTAGACAGGTTTGACAGCCGAATTGGTGAGGCCAAAGTAAACCAGAGTGACTCAAATGCATGTGTCTGGCCGATAAAGGCATTTCAATGAAAGACCAAGAGGGCTGCAGGAGGATGTCCCTACCGCGTTTTAGATTGCTGGACCTGCCTGGGTACTTCTAGGATGTTAGCAAAGTGTCCAAAAATAAGAAAAAGTAGGGGAAAGTATCCTGTTGGAAGTTGGAGAAAGATGCAACAACACTGCACAAGGATCTGCACAAGGATCTGCTCTGAAAAATTGCTGGCACTTCCCTTGCCCTTCTGTGCTGACAATAGCTACTGAGCTAGCCAGGTAGGAGATGAGAGTTTCCTCAGATGGCTGTTCTCAGAAGGAAGGCTGAGAATAGCAAACTGCATACCAAAGAGAGCTTTACTTAAAGATTGCTATTTTAAGCCTTCCTCCTCCTCATTCTAGCTAAATAACAAGGGTGGATGACCTTCCCCACCCAAGCATGGAGTTCAGCAAGAAGCAAACAACAATCATGCCCACCTTGACCAAGGGCAGAGCATGTATCAGCTGCCCAAGCATGGCAGGAAGTGTTGAGGTTGCACAAGTTACCAGAAGATTCAGGAATAGCTGAAACAGAACCCAGAACTGCTGGAAGACAACACCACAGGTGCATAAGTATCTTGCAGACAAAGAAGTTCAACTCATATACAAAGCACATTGGCCTGACATGATCTATTGAGAGACATGCAAGGAAAAGGGCTTGTTGAGATGAACTGTTGTTCAACAGGAGACATGACTGCTGATGCTCTCATTCATCCATTCCCCAAAGAGCATCACCAGCTAGATAGCAAGCATGTAGGAGCCCCTCCCTCCCTATTCAACTATGATGTTCCTATAACTCAAATACTTCCTTTTTTTACAATCGCATGCCTCAAATCCATGGTCTTTGCAGAAGTCTCCCAACCCTGCTGTGTAAACCAGCTGAGCTAACACTTTCATGGTTAGATCTCATGTTTCAAGACACATGCTTCTAATGTCCAAGGTCTAAGCCTATACAACTGGGGTTACTCTTGCTATTATGCCCTGTTTATTAACTTCACGGTAGTACTGGGCAGATCACACGGAAACCAATGGTCTGGTGTCCATTTGATCCGATCCACCCAGTCAGTTCTTGTTTGCCAAGTGTTACGTGTTTGGGGGAATTTGTGTCTTGTGCTATTCCAAGGCTCAAGTGGGCGCTTGTTGCAGGCCATGTTCTAGCTGTCCTTGCAGCAGGTCCAGCAGTAGTTTCTGAGTCCTGGCTAATGTTTTGTGAGTCATCCCCCCCCCCCATAACTGTTCCATCTGAAGTCTGATGGCTTCTTTTAATGATTTCTTCAAACTACAGCTACACTATGCTGCTGAATAGCTCATTTTGAAGCTGGTGGGTCCATCATATTTGTTGTATAAATAAGCTCAATAACATCTTTTGGGATGAATTGCTGCTCTTGATGCTTTCAGGGGACCAGGACTGAAAGAAATGTTCCCTCAAAGCAAATTGGCAGGAGGCCCTGGAGGTTGTGTGATGCTGGTGTTCTTTGGGCTTGGCTCTCTTGCCTGAGGCACCCAGAGCTTGTCCCTCCGCAGGTACCTTTCTGCAGTACGCATGTTCAGTCTCTGCAGGTGGGTGGCACACTGTGTTTTGAGTGGCCTAAATGGACCGGTGGCAATATTTGGGGAGCAAGCGGACCTGTCTTTGAAGCCTTGGCAAGTTTGGGACTCTCGTGCCATTAAACATTGGGCTCCTCCGGTTTCATTTGATTTCTCCACCCTCGTCTTGTAAATAGTTAACACACCTTCTGGGTTCCTGCCTGAATATTCTTTTTCTTTTTTCCCCCTCTCCTTCCATCCTCCTTAATTGGCCGTGCTCCCTGCCAAGCCATCGGCAAGGTTTTTTGGGTTTTTTTTTTCCTTTTTCTTGCTGAGGGAGCCCAGATTGTGTCTGTCAACTTGATTGATCCCCCCTGCTTCGGCTTTGGTCAACCGTTCAGACTTCTTGCAGGGGAAAAACACCCCTTGCCTACGGCCTAGAGATACCGGGTGCGACTTCTGAGCTACAGAGGACCTGACAAATCTCCAGGGAACAAAGAGGTGACTTGCCACAGCTTGCCTGCGCATTGGACTTCTCCAGGCAGCCCTCAGCATGATTGCTGCCCATCCGAACATGACCACTGCTCTGGTGAGTCTTGTCCTTTGCCTGAGCCTCAACTCACCCTGCCTTGAAACACTTTTTTGAAGGGAAGGCAGTTGGGGGATCAGTGGGCCCAAGGCAGTTGCCCTACAGCAGGTTTAGAGTGAAACCTCCTGGTGGCAGTTTACCCCCTATCTACCTCACTTTTCTCAGAAGCCCTGAGTATGTATGTATGTGTGAATATTGTATATGCTGTGGCAGAATAGAGGCACAGATAAAGCACAGAGCTAGGGAATTCTTGCATTCTGGCTTGCTCCAGGAGTGAGGCTTGAAAGTTTCTGTCTGCAAGGCAAATGTAGTCCAAGATTTATTTCATTATCTGTGATGTTGCCCATCACACATGTTTAGACCTAGTTTTGGACGATATGTGTCTGCTCTTTCTAAATGAGTTGTTTTTGCTTCATGGTAAGTCACCAAGCATTACTAGTCCCTCCACACTCCTGAGAGAGAAGGAAAGTACTAGATTGAAACGCTTTGCTGATTTGAATATTTATTTCACATTTTTACAGCCTTTTAGCATTTTGTGTTGGCTGTATCAGGATGAATTCAAACTGGTCAACAGTTACCAGTTGCTATGGGCAGTAGCCCATGCACAGTAAAAACCTGAACAGGAGTTTGAAAGTGGCATCTTATGAGTACATAGGGCTCATCAGGTGCTCTGAAAAATTGCTGGCACTTCCCTTGCCTTTCTGTGCTGACAATTTTTTAGTCACAACTGCTGAGCTGCTCCAGGTTACATTTAAAGGAGCATCAACACTAAACAAGTGGGGGCTGTTCAATCCTGGACCCTTTCTGAATAGACTTTTCAGAGCTGTTTTACACATGATGCAGAATGGAGAGATAAAGCTAAGGTGGTAGCATTCTCAACTCTTCCACTCTGTGTGTGTGTGTGAGAGAGAGAGAGAGAGAGAGAGAGAGAGAGATTTCTTAGCGTTCCTTCACATTTAAAAAAAGAAAAAAAACCAATAACCTTGCATATAGTAAATTAACACATCAGAGCAGAAGGTTTAGAGTGCCTTCTTTCTACTGTACTAGTTTTCTACAGGCAGGGAGTTTGTTTCGTTTGCATTGGCAGGAACTTTGTTGTGGTGGAGCATTCACAAATATCGCATACATGCATACACACACTGAGAGCAGTCCAAAGTGGTACAGTCTGAAACTCTACTATCTTATTCTGTGTCAGTATAATTTATCTCACACACATGCACTCTCTGCCTTCAGAAGTATTGATTCTTCCCTCAACTTGCCCCTTCCTCCTCAGTGCTTGAAAGAATAAGGTCTACTCACTGGATGTCCTCCTGGGTAGGGGCATATTAAAAAGAGAAAGCCATGAGTAAAGCATTTGGGTGAAACAAGGAAGAACTGGGATCTACCTAAAATTGTTTTTAGAGTGGGATGGTGTCTGGTGCAATGCCCAAATTCCCCCAGTCCCCATAGGTATTGTTTTTAGCAGTTTTGACATGGGTGATTTGGCTAAAATTGGGTAAGTGGAAGTGGGATATGCAGTTTTTATGAACGGCCTTTCATCTTCCTCTCTATATTTCAAGCATAGCCTGGTGGTTACAATAAAGGTGACTTTTGAGAGTCATAGCTAGTCCTTTTCAAACCATCTCTCTCTTTACTTCAGAATACCAGATGCAAGGAATGGCACCATAATGCAGGTCTCTTGTTGTCTTGTGTGCTCCCTGAGGCATTTGGTGAGCCACTGTGAGACACAGGAAACTGGACTAGATCTATGGCCTGATCCAGCAGGGCTGTTATGTTCTCGCTCTCTCTTTCTCTCCAGAACCTCCCTTTTATTGTGAATTGACTGACTGACATGATTTAGTGCAGTCCAGGAGGCCTGTGAGATCTAGGTGCAAAGGCTATGCCATTCTTTGATTGGTTAATATCTCTTAACCTCAATTCCCCATATTTAAAATGTGTGCAGTAGTAACGCACCTCAAAGGGCTGATGTGGAGACCAACCAGAAAAAAAACTGGTGCACACTGTGTGAATGAATGGTTAACAACTGGAATTGGAATTGGCACTACTCACTTTATCTTAAGCTGTACGAAATTACAATCACAGCCTATTATTGTAAGGGCTTCTAATGGCCCAATCTGATCAAACATTCCAGCGCTGATGCAGTTGTGCTAATGCATGCCTGATCTTGTCTGATCTTGGAAGCTAAGCAGGGTCATTCCTGGTTAGTACTTGGATGGGAGACCACCTGGGAATACCAGGTGCTGTAGGCTCATACCATAGTCTTCCGAGACTGAAGGTTGCCAACCAACCAATGGGGCACGGGCTGCATCCTGGATTGGTGAGGCACTCACAGAAGTCTCCTTGAGGTAAGGGTATATTTACATATATCATTCAATGCGTATTTTCATGCCGAATGCAGTGGAATAAACCGTGTTGAAATATCTTCATTCTATCAAAGGTTATAGCCAAAAAGCCATCAGGTGCGGGGTAATGGAGCATCACCACACTCACCACCCTGGGCATTGCCCTGCCCCCTGCATGGGAGGAGGTCCATCATGGGGGTGACGCGCTGGCTTCCCTCACCAGATGATGCAAACCCCAGTGATGCCACTGAGACGGAGTGCTCTATCACTGTCTTGTGTTGCTTCCACTCATTCAGTGGGGTTTGTACAAGACTTTCTTACAGGATGGTTCCCCTCAATGACAGGATCACAGTCCAGTTAATCATATGGCTTAAAAGATATTTTACGGGTCAACATATTAGACTTTATCATAAAATATTGCCCTTTGAGTCAGATAGGGAAGGCTAATTCCCTTTGCCACCAATTTTAAAATGCGATATTGCAGAAGCTGAAGAGCCCAGCGGGTGGGTCAAGAGCTGGCAAGTGCTCATTGTAAACCCATCTTTGCAGGGCTCATAAACTCCTGAGCCAAGGGGTTCTGGTTCCAGTTTATCTAAGGGGCACTATTTTAGGGAACATCTGATCAAAATCTTGCTAGATCCACACTACTTTAGCCAAATTCACATTTTATAATTCTTTTATCACAATGGCAATGTGGGTTGTCTCATAGCATGCCAAGCTATGGTTGGAAATTGCAGCAACATAACATAAACATAAGAAAAAACACATTCCTCACTGTACTACCTCCATATTTTAATTAAAAACTGCTTTTATTTAAGAGTGTTATTGGTCAACAGGTACAGAGACAGGTTCCATGTATGGCTTGTGGAAAAAGAGGCTCTTAAACCAATAGAAGTGAATGTAGCATTGAATTGCTATTAAAAATAGTTTTAAACTGCAGGAGAAAAAAACAAAACACCAACAACCTTACCATGGGGGGGGTACCTTCTGGGCTGAGGCATGGTTGCCTACTCACATGTAAATACACAGTGCGACTCAGTTTCACTTTCCATAGGGCTCCATTGATTTTCCTTGGCAGCTTCTGAGCATGCTCAGAAGACTCTACAGCTGGTTAAGCAGCAGAGCTGCGTGTGGAATTTGGGACTTAAAAACACCGTCAGAAGCACTCAGAATTATTAACGGACGCTCCGCAGCCATTTCAATAAGTAAATTTGGGTGTTATTTTGTGAATTAAGCAGGATATCACATTTTATAAGCCCAATTTCATGTGCTTTTGCAGCATTTTGTTTTCACCATTTTAGACTGCCCCTAGTTATGGGCTATTGCTTGAACACTGTGGCACCTCCTTTTTGGTGACACTGATATATTTTCCATATATTCACTGGCTTCATAGATTCCCCCCCCCCCATCTCTCCATGGTAGTTGTAGGGCACGTTTGGGAGCTCAGGTTGCTTTACTTACATTATATTTCTCTCTCTCTCTCTCTCTCTCTCTCTCTCTCTGATTTTATGATGGAACCATATAACCCACCATTCTGGCATTAGAATAATTACTATAGGGATAAGGACAGGAACATCTGACATGGGGGGAAGCTTGTGCCTTGGTCGCTTCCCAGAAAAATTCTCTTTCGCCTCTAAAAGCAAAGATGAGATTTCATGCAGGGATTGTGGGATGTTGCAAAATGCAAATGCCGCCACTCAGTCTCAGTGATGACACCAATTACTGTACACAAACCAATCATTACTCTTAGAGAGGAGGGGGAACTGCAAGGCTGCTACTGAAGTGTGACAAGCCTGACTGCAGAGCTTTCACAGGGAGCAAAGATGAGTCTGGTGGTGGACTGTGAACCCACCCTGGGCTCTCATCCAAGTCACTTTGGAAGCGCTCCGAAGTGATCTCTTAATTAAGACTGAAAATACCAGTGAGGGAGAAGAGCAGAAATGGTGCCAGGCAATTAGTTTGAAAGCCCTGTGGGTACTACAGATCAATAAGGGCTCTAGGCCCTATCAGCTCTTTTTCTCTTGTTAGCACCCCGAACTTCTACAGAGGAAGAGACTTTGGGAGCGAACCAAAATGATGAGCACCACAGAATCCTGTCCCAGTCTGAGGCACGCACAGATTGGCGAAGATCAGATGATTTTTACCTGACAGAACAAGTCCATGCCTGGAGACAGAATCAGATGGGACCTCCTGAGAAGAGGAGGAAAAGGAACCCCCTCCTCCTCCCTGCACATACTACATTAGGGAGTGTCAGTGTATCCTGCTGGACACTTCAAGGCCAGCATTCCAGAAGATGAATGCCTCCAACCCTAAAAGCCCCCAGATTTGGGGGACCTGACACACCCCAACTGGTCACATACACCCAGCTTCAGACCCTCCACAAGCACTATGAGGTCTCAGGGGCAGTGACAGTGACCGGTCCAAGCTGGAGCTCTGGCTAGTGTAGCACACATCTGCCAGCACCAAGGCCACTGAACTTGGAGGAGGAATTGACTGGCCAATGTACATCTAGAGAGGAGTGGGGTAGCAGTGTGAACTGCAGAACCTGGGTGTTGCTGTTGCCCTCTTGGACAGCTCCATGGCCTCACTGGGGAGACAGAAAATGCTTGGCATTGGTGGGGCAGGACATTGAGGGAAGATTGGGAATGCAAAGACACTAAGACAGCACCAGTACTAGGTTCAAGTACCCTTGTGGAGTGGGGACACCATTGCAAATTTCAGCAGAGAGTCAGGCACATTGGTCAGCAGTTTGTCAATGCATTGAAGATGGAATTGGGAGGAAAGTCAATTTTAGGGAGTATCTGTGATTATTTTTAACTTTTAAAATAGATACATTTTAGAGTGAGGCCAGGAATTGAATTTAGTATCAACCAGGTTTAAAATAGGCACACTGAGATGCCATGGCAATTTCTGCAGAAGTGTACCTGGAAGAGCCAGATGGGCTCCCTTTGGAATCCTGCTTACACGGATTGTAACAGACATGCTCTGTTACGAGTACGAGCAGCAGGAACATTTGCCTGTAATATGCACAGTCTAAATTTTTGAGGGGTCCAGCCCCTGGATTCACTTTTAAAATGAATTCCTGTACAGTCGTTGACACATAATGATGTGTGGACCTGCAGAGACTTGTACAATGCGGCATGTAAATAGTCCTTGTAAGGACCAAGAAGAAACCAGAAATAGTGGAGGAAGTCGCATGGACAACATGCTCTGTACTGAGTCATATCATTGGTCCACCTGCCCATTGTTGTCTTCATTGACTGGCAGCACTCTATGGTTTCGGGTGGGAGTCTTTACCTGTCCTCTCTAGAAATAGTGGATTGAACCTGAGACCTTCTATATGCCAACATCTACCACTGAGCTATGGGGCCTCCTCCAAAGTAGTCTCGTTTACTCCACCAGGTCATTATACCCAAAACCTTTAGAGCTGTTATTACTTTGTCGTTTACAAAAACAATAACCCCAAAGTCACCCTGGCAGTTATTAGACACTCTCATCATTTTTATGCTTAAAGTAGACCGCGCTGTAGTATGTTGTAACTGAGGCTTCTCCCCCTCTATTTCTACTCAGAGCATGGGAGTCTCCAACTCCACACCTCGCAACTGGAAGGGAATTGGGATCTCCATGCTGGTGGTGGCCATGTTGGCATCAGTGATCATTGTGGCCATCCTAATGCTCACTCCAGGTGAGAAGGTGATGTCAACAGTCAGGCCGCTTTCATTGGTGGGGGTGGGGGCTCTGTGGAAAATGGGATACATGTGTTGCCCTTGGGCGATTGAAAGGAATACCTGTGTGTGAGTGTAATGTAGTTAATTCATGTTTCCATTTAAGCACAACATTCTGCTGAAAGCCCACTGATTTTGCAGTCTGAGGGCCCAATCCTATTCAATTTTCCAGTGGTGGTGCTTTTGTGCCAGTAGGGTGAACACTGCATCCTATGGTGGAAGGGCAGTCGCTGGGGCCTTCTTAAGATATGGGAACATGTGTTCCCTTTCCATGGGGCTGCATTGTGGCTACACCAGAGCTGGAAAGTTGGATAGGATTGGACCCGAAATCAGTTGTGGAATCTATGTGGATGCATGCAAACAGAATAGAGGTGGCTCTCCAAAACCAAAGTCTTGGGCTGAAAACCTGATATCTGGCAACCTTACGTTGCAGACACCCAACTTTTGCACAGCCTTTCTGCTTTAGCTTGGCAAGGCTTGTTTGTCCTGAGTTTAATCCACAGTAAAGCAAGAACCTGCAAGGGCTCTTTTCCAGAGCTGAGTGGCTCCTTCAGTCCTTCCTGATAGGCACACACATACCATTGGCTGTTTTTGGTAATTCTGATCTTTCTCTGTCCAGAAGACCCCCCATTGGGCTTCCGCTCCCCACTGACTCTTGCTGACCTGGACAGTGATGAGTTCCAAACTCATCAACCCCTGCTCCATTGGGTGACAGGTGAGTTGTGTTGTTTCCTCTGGTGTGTGCTGTAATTAAGAAGTGTCACTGGGCCATTGGTAGTTGCTGGGGGCCCTGGGCAAAGGCTTGCACTAGTTGCCTCTCCATCTGCCCCCTTATGGCACATTGGGCACTGCTATCAGAACTGGGCTGAGGTTCAGAGGTTTGCTCAGCCAGAGGGATTCTCAGCTCAGCCAGGTGGACCCTTGGCCAACACCTGATGTCACCTCTGATAAATCAGAGCAGCTTGATTTGAAATGGAGCTGCCAGATGCCACTAGTTCCACCAGAGCAACAGGTTTCAAACTTTCTACATTTGAACATGTGGTATGATCAAATGTGACCAAGAAATATCCAATGCTTTCTTTTGTGCAGGGTGAGATCAGTAATCATGGAGGCAATATATCTTTCAATATTTGTTCTCTTTCAATATTTGTTCTCTACTGTATTTCCTTACCTTCTTATTGAGAAGCACTTGAAAAGCCTCTATGAAAGCCCTAGAAGCTCAGTTAAAAAACAACAACAACTGCAGAGCATACATCCTGAAAAGACTTCAGAAACACAGTATATTGTATGTGGATGTTTTGAGCGGCTATTGGGGCTAATTGAACCACTTTGCAAGACAACCCTATAATTCTTTACTGCTCCGAAGGCTTTGCTTTTCTGCAATTAGCAGGAAGCAGATTTAAAATGCCAATTCCATGCAGCACTTTATATAGTGCTATTTTACCTAGCCATGGGTACTCTGTAAGCCTACATTGGCCTCATGATCAAGATCCTTCTAAAATATCTACTCAGAAGTAAGTTCCACTCAACAAGGGCCATTTCTGATGCAGATTGGAAGGCACCTATTTGCAGGTTCAGCTGGTTTAAATGCTTCCTTGGTTAGCTTGGCAGACCTGTGATGAGCTGCTCCGTATTAATTCAGCTTTAGTTTTCTTCAACATGGGTACTAAATTTCTGATTTCTGTTTTCCTACTTCTTTTCACGATAACAAGATAAAGGGCCTGCATGGAAGCATCCCAATTCCGCACAAGCAAATGCAGTGAAAAATTTATTTTTGGTGAACGTTCATTTAAAGTAGTCATAGAAATCTCCTTGCAAACCCATAAGAGATACCGGTTATCTGAATCACCACAGTATCAAAGTGCCCCTTTAAAAAAAATGGTTCATCTGGGTATCCTAGATGGTATTAGATATCCTAGATTCCACAAACAGCTTTGGGGAAAAACTGCTGCCTAGTTGGTATTTGTTTTATTACTTATTTTCTTACAATTCCCTATGCCATTCTCTTCGGTCAACAGACTTTCAGAGCAGCTTACCAAAATGTTTTTAAAATAACAGTAACATCCAATGAAAATACAGCAATGCAGTAACAAAATTCAGCATGAAAACACACACACAGAGATAGACAGACAAATGAAAAACAAGGTCTAAAAATACTGTAGGTACTTGCCTATAAGGCGAGTAATTTCTGCCAATAAATCGAGCTTAGATCATCTCCTCTCCTTATCTGTGGGTCACTCATGGGGCAGGGTTGTTCAAGCAAGTCATGACAGCCAGAGGACAATGTAGAGATAGAGGCAACTTCTCCATGGCAAAACCCTCCTGGGCAAAGCTGCAGCCGAAGTTAACTTTTTATTCTCCCCCATGAGAAAAAAAGCAAGCCCAGGCTCAAGGCTTCCATTGAAATCAAGCAAGCCTCGTTCTCTTTAGCAGACCCTCCTACACCCTCATTCCATTTTGGAAATGGTTGGCAGAGGTCTGGTTTTTAAAACACCAGGGCGTAATCCTTCTTTCCATTTGAAACAAAATCCAAGGCTACAATTCAGTGCACCATTACTTAAGAACACCATTACCCATGGAAAGCAATGGGTCTACTTCTGAGTAAATAGGGTTACAACTATGAGTAGCTGCACTTGCTCATTCCTTGTTGCTTGGGTCTCTGCTGTGAATTGAATTGCACACTCCCAGTTATGTGTTATAGTTTACATATAAGTTATATACATTATATATAGTATATGTGATATGTAGAGTTCTGGTTTAACACACCAGGCACTTTAAAGAAGAATTTGATTAATAGTTCTACCGGCATGTTGCTTGCAGTGCACTTAATCTGATAGTGTTTACAAAAAGGTTGTATTACCAGTATACCAAAAATAACCTACCAGTAACTGCTACCTAAAAACTGTACAGTCTCTAATTTATTAAAAATATAGTAAAAAATCATGAGATACATTTTTATTCATTTAAAAAGTTAATGAATCTCATGATTTTTTACTACATTTTTAATAGAGACTGTACAGTCTTTAGGTA
Organism: Tiliqua scincoides; assembly: GCF_035046505.1. Classification (NCBI taxonomy): domain Eukaryota; kingdom Metazoa; phylum Chordata; class Lepidosauria; order Squamata; family Scincidae; genus Tiliqua; species Tiliqua scincoides. The sequence continues at coordinate 134,025,136 of NC_089822.1, read as the reverse complement.
TCAATTACTGGTAGGTTATTTTTGAGGAGCTGACCTCGGATAAAAACAGACAAAACTATAGTCAGACACTCCCCTAAGTTTAACCCTTTCCCCCCAACTTATCCAAGGATTGTAGAAAATTCCATGATTTTTGGCTCAAAGCCTACCCTTGGTTTATCTGTGGGGTTAACTTATACTTGAGTGTTTGCAGTAATCACTTGGCTCTGGAAAGACCAGAGTGATTCCTGGGGGGTGCATGTGAGTATTCCTGGGGGAAGTGCTCCAAAACTGGGGTGGAATGACAAAAAAAAACTCTACCCCCAGTCATTGTTCACCCCATTTCGAAAAGTGAGGACATCAAGAAATGGGCCTCTGAGGAAAATGTTAACACTCAGATAGGTTAATGCAGGAAAAGATGGTCCTTCAGGTAAGTACTCATGAGTGACAGTAGTAGGAAGAACTTCTGAATAGCTTTGAAAAGGGAGCTCTGTAAAACTGGAGTAAGTCTGGAAAGCAGAACGCCTAAGTTATTTTCCTAGTTCTTCTATGGTCATGTGATTGCACTCAGTTTCCCTTCTTTTTCTGTACCTGTTTCCCACACATGCAATGGCAGAGACCAACCAAAGTGTAAGATGAATGTTGTTTAAGTAACAAATACCAGGAACAACCTCTGGTGAAAAGCCCATGTAGGAGCTCAGCTGGCTTTCCTTCATTTTTACAGATGATGAGCTAGTGGTGCTAAGCAATACTGGGATGATGAGGAAGTGGCACATACCCCAAAAGAACAGCACCATCTTGGTGGAGGACAGAGACTTGGTAAGAGCAGCTGCTTCTGCTGAATGATGGCTAATGACAATGTTGAGCATCACATGGTGACAGTGCCTTGGTCTGTTTGGAAGCTCCCAAATCTGCTGCCTTTCCTCAATCTGGACAACGTCATTGAGGAAGGTGGCTTTGTACCTCTGCAAAGTACCTTTGTACTGTGCTACCTAGTCTTCAGCCTGCTTGCTACCTGCCCATCCTTGGTCTGAGCAGCTATTGTCACATTTAAGGCTACCCCCAAGAACAGTGTTATTCAAACTGTGCAGCGAGGCTCTTTCAGGAGGCACCAGGAACTCAAAAGGGAGGCACGGGATGTCCTCTCGGAGCGATACAGTCACACCCCTGGGCAGAATATGCTTTTTTTTAAAGCAGAAGAAAGGGGGGTTGCTCAGCTGCAAGAGTGGTTGCTACCGCCCCGCCCGCTTCTGAGCATGATCGGCTTGCAGTCCTTAACCCTCACTGATCCTTGTCTGGTTGGTTCCTAGTTCCCAGCCTGGGATCGCTTCTCATCAAAGTGAAATCTCTCTTTTCAACCTCCTCCCTCTTCCACTCCCCCCTTTCGATCTCCAAACCTTCCCTCTTTCCTCCCCCTCCCCAAATCAAATGTTTCCTATTTTACCAGTCACCAGGGGTCTTAAAGTTGTTTCCATGCAGTTGGCAAAGGGAGGGGGGGAGAGAGAGAAGCACACACTTTACTTGGCCAAAAGCAGAAAAAGGGAACAGTTTTTAAAGTGTTTTATTAATCTTGTTGTTGACTGAAGAGGAGAGGCTGTATTTTTAAAGTGATGAATCTTGCTGTTTGAAGGGAATACTTATCAGCCATTGATGAAGTGATTGCCAGCCCAATCCTATCCACACTTTCCTGGGGGTAAGCCCCATTGACTCTAATGGGACTTACTTCTGAGTAGACATGCATAGGCTTGAGCTGTGCATCTCCTAGTATAGGAGACAAATCAACTTCCTAACTAAACCCTTATCATCTCTGATATATTTTCATGGTCTATTTTTGTTTTCCCCACCAGCTGCTGGAAAAATTTGATTTCATTAAATTAATAAAGGGTTCAATCCTATCCAAGGAGAATGGGAGAAATGACTAGTTGGATTGGGGTCCACAGGGGTGTGTGTGTGTGTGTGTAATGTTGGTCAGACTGGTTGTTCACAAAGTTCATTTGATAAAACAATTATATTGGTATGCTTACAAAGTTTTAAAAAATGAGTCCTCCTGGACCAGACAAAATCTACCTACTCTAGCATCCTGGTGATCAGCATCAGCAGCTGATCATTTATAAAGCATGTATATTGCTGTGTATTACTAATATATTTTTAAGATCTGTATTTAATTAATGATACGATTAATATAATTAATATTAATATAGTTAATATATATTTAATATTTAATATTATATTATAGTTTAAATAGTTTTATATAAGGGTCAATATAGTTTAATATTTAATATAGTTAATATTTCTGGCCACTTCCTGTTTAATGTCGTCACTTCCAGCCCTCAGGAACATGATGGGGAGTCATGGCCAACAGCCACGGGGGTCAAGGGAGCCACTGGCCAGAAAATTTTGAGTACCACTGCCCAAGGAGTGCATTTTCCCCCTCTTACATGCCATCACCACCACAGCACCAGTTCAGCCTCCCTCACACCTCTCCCTTTTGTTCCATAGCATTTCTTGAAGGCATCCCAGTTCCAGGTATCTCCAGACCTCCAGTTCCTGCTCTTGGCTTGTGATGTACAACAGGTAAGCTGTGAGAGACCAAATCTCCTACCAGTTTGGTTGGAAGGACCCACCCAATGAGTAAAACAGGACAATTAAAATGAATTTCTGAGGATAGGGATTTTTTTTCACAAGGAAAGGTCAATATTTATCATAAATGAAAGCTTGAATGGGCCAATGGGGACTGAAATTGGCTGTCTTTCCCTGTTCCTGCCTTGGAGAATCACAAACGAGACAATTGTGCAGAAGTGCTGACTCATCATCCTGGGGTCCCTCTTCAAGTCAGCTGTGGGGGATCCATCTTGCTTTCCTTGTTGGTCCAGCCATTTCTGCTGGCACAAAAGGCTTCTTAATGAACTTCCTGCTAGATGCTGTCTCACTCCACACCTTCTTCCATTCCATTCTATGGCAGGTTGGCGGTTGATATAAGAGATCGGAAAAGTTTCTGTTTGCCAGCCCCGTTTTTTCCACAACACGCTTTTTAAAGGTGGGGGGCGGGGCGGCTTGACTCAAGTCCATTAGAGTCACTAAAGGGTGACTTGGAGACTTGGAAAGTGCGCCCGTTAGGACTCTTTTTTGTGTCAAGTCGCGGGGGCAGTGACCAGGTGACTCAACTCAAGTCAAGCCATGCTGGGTTTTCCCATCCCTGCATACCGGTGTTGTGTAATGAACAGAGTACTGAACTTGAACCTTCCTCTCTTCAAATGAGTGCAACCTGCACAAGATATATCTGCCAACCCTTCCCAAAGGAAATCAGATTAGAGTCCATGTCCGTGCCTCCCCCTCATCATTGTAGCATTAGTTGACAGCTCTAGGGAAAGGGGGATTTTTGATGCCTAGTGTCTGTCACACACTAATGTCAACTTTCTCTTCCCTGCTGGAATGTAGGTTTTTCACTACTCTTTCACAGCCCGCTACCTGATCTATAATTTGGGCACCAGGTAAGAATAACACTGCTATAACCATTAATGCATAGATTCAAACAGAAAAGACAGGTCTCGTTTCTTTAAGTGCAGTCCCCAATAATATATGCCTCACTTCTGCACTGTTTCCACATACAGGTGCATGCATTTGTGCACTTACAAATGGACCTATGGGAGTAGGATACATCCTTGCTAATTTGTCTCATTTCTGTCTCTGGGCATATTCTCCTAACCATCATTTTAGCTCACACCTACACTAGCTTGATGTCCAGCAACTGCAGCTCATGCCAAGCTGGATGTGGGCATACACCACCATGTGCCTGTTTTGGTTGCTCCTGTGCCACCTCAAATCACTCTGATGCCCTGCTTAGATTATATATAATATAAATATTCCCTTACCTTGAGGAGGCCTCCATGTCTACCCTCCACCAAAGGATGCAATGCATGCCCTGTTGGTACAGCTTCATCAGTACTGGAAAGTTGGATAGTATTGAGCCCTGAGTCCTCTTACCTCCACAGGTGCTTCCAGTCCATAAACTGCGTTGCTGCTCAAGAAATCCTATTTCAGGGAATGATCTAATGTTTTCCTTTCTAGAGAAACTACCAACCTAGACGTGCCCAAGACAGACATCACACATCTACAATATGCAGCCTGGGGAGTCGAGGACAATCAGCTGGTAAGTGTAAGGTGTACACCACGGACCCTAGGTTTGGGGAGCGGTTTGCATTTAATATTTGTGAATAGAAAATAACAAAACTAAAAAAGGGGGGAAAGGACAAAAATACACATACAACGTATGTGTAATATACATACCAATTACAAAACTTATTAATAAGCAATCTACAGAAAAGATGTTAATAAGCAATTTATGCATAAATCTTTAAAAAGAGCTTCCAAGTATACAAAAAAATGTCCACGTGTAGTTGTTTTCTATAAGCCACGCATTCAACTCTTGATAAAATTAAAAGGTCCTCGGTCAACTGAAGAATAGCGGGGAGCACTTATCTTTCCAGTGCTTCAACAGAATTCTTGTGCCTACACAGAGTCCATTTCCATTGTCGTGCAGAGAGCTTCCACACCAGGAACTCTTGAGTTAATGGTGTGTTGTTGGCATGCCTTCAGTATAAAATTGAGTTGCATGTTCATGCCTGAGCTGCAAATTTGAATCAGTTGATTAATCAGTTAAAGTTTTGCTTGACTGACAGATACTTTAAGCTCCTTCGCATACAGATCATTGGGGAAAGAAAAAGCTCAAGATGGGCTTATCCATTCATCATACTGGCTTCTCCCATTCCCAGGTGTTCATCCTTGAGAATGATATTTATTATCAGGCTGGTGTCTCCAGCCGGGCCAAGCGTATCACGTCATCTGGACATCAAGGAGTTATTTTCAATGGGATCACAGACTGGCTGTATGAAGGTGAACAGTTTTGGGCAGGGTAAAATGTATTAAAGGTGCTGGGAGTCCTGAAGCAGCAGTAATTTCAGCAGCTTTTTTGGGTGATCTTCCATCCATCCCCTTTGTGGTACATGAATACACAGAAGAATGTTCTCATGGTTAAAGAAGCTTTATCTTGCTTCCCCTCTGAGCTGCAGCACCCATGTAATAGTCCCTAATGCACATTTACCAGCTATTCACACCTTCTCCAGATCTCATAAAAACCCAACAACATCAACCAAAAGATTTGGTGCATTTGAAACAAGAGTTAAATGAACCACTCTGAAGTGCCATGAACTACATTGTACAGGGACACCTTTCATTGTCAGCAGACAGATCTATTATTTTACTTAAAATTTCCTAGGATGTTCTGATTAAACAATGGCACTGGAGGATCTGGTAGGGGTGATGGAAGCTGTAAATGTAGGGAGGGGTTGGGCAGTTGATTGGGTATGCTTTATAATTAGTTTACAGTAGTTGGTTTCCAGAGACTATGTTGGGTACTTATGCTTGGTGTCCCTTGCTTTTAAGAGGAGATCCTGAAGTCAGGCAGCGCGCACTGGTGTTCACCTGATGGTATGTGGCTAGCTTACCTCACCATCAACAATTCCCTGGTGCCCAAGATGGAGCTGCCCCAGTTCCTGGGAGGAAACTACCCAGCCAGCCGACATTATCCATATCCCAAGGTGAGTTGTGCTTCCATTTTCCCACACCAGGGGAAGAGGGGAGGGAGAATGTCAGCTTACGGCAGTCTTCCTGTGCATTTCAAACCACTCTGTGTTTTGCATCATCTTCTCTGCTCCATCTCATTTGTTTCTTGGGGGGGGGGGGGGCAGAGTTTTGTTTTTTTAAATGAAATTTGCATTATGTGTGCAAAATAATGAGTTACACTCGCAGAATCCTGTATCTAAGAAGTGTCTTATTGCATTAATGTAATAATAGCTGTATTTATTTTCTTGCTTGCTTACAGGCCAGCATGGGGCACTTGGCACATTCAATAATACATTCTTCCTTGCTTCAGTAAGCTAGTCCACATGCTCAGCTTAAATCTCTCTTATTAAGCAATGGATCCCAAAAAAAGTGATTTACCCCCATCTTCCTATTACAATAAATTTACATTTTGGTTTGCACTCACACTGTGGTCTGCTGCTGGCTGTAGGAATGCAGTCAGCTGGCACACCCGATTTTGCTTCCATCTTCCTTCTCTGTCCTGGGCATCCCTCTGTCTCACACTTGTCTCTTTGTCTCTCAGGCTGGCCAGCCTATCCCATCTGTTCAGCTCTTTGTGGTGAACCTGTCTGGAGTGTCTTGGGTGCCGGAGCTGCTGCCCCCTGAGCCCTTCCAGGGCAGGTGAAGACAGGCAGAGGTTTGCTGGGGTGGGGAGGGCATTTTGTCTCCCTTTGTCCAGGCAGTGGGAAGTTCTGGTTGAGCTTTCTTTGGAGAAAAGAACACTCTCACTCAGTCTCACTGAAAAGATGTGTGTGCTTCCAAGTGTGCAGGTGAAGGTGGGGTGACAGGGATGCCTCAGCAAAAGAAGTCCTATGGCAAAAAGTCTGTGTAGGCTCCATATTGGCAAAGAATCTTATGGCACCTTAAAGACCAACACAGTGATTGTAGCGTAAGCTTTCAAGGATGAGGAGGGGTTCCTGCCAGTTCAGGAGTGCCCTGCTTCTTGTGTGACACATGAAAGGGTGAAGAAACAGGGTCCGGCCTGGATGTGTTGCTGCCTGTCTGCATGTGTTGAATACAGTATTAATGAATTAAGTGACCCTTGTGGGTGCAAGCCTGTTTTGATTGCCTTTCTGCACTCACTGGGGTCACTCGTGGCATCCTACTCTTTGAGATCTGGAGGTGATAACCACATGGCAGTCCCACCATCTGTCAGGCTGTTGGTCCCTACCGAACGGTCTTTTTCACAGGGAGCTGCAAGCTCTGCAATCTGTGACCGAGTTTGGTGAGATTGATCTGGGAGACTGGCTTTTCAAAATGAGCTCTCAAGACCTTAGTATTCCACAATTCTGTGATGACTAACAAAGATGTTGTCATTTTAAGGCCAGCTCTCCATTTTCAAGCTGTCCCTGTTACAATGTTGTGTAGTTATATTGCTGTGACGTTACTAGTATTTTTATTTTTCCAGTATTTGTAATCCACTTTGAGAATGATTGTTGAAAAGTAGTTTGACGTTTGCCAAATAAACAATATACTGCTGTTCTCTTCCCAGGGAATACTATATCACCATGGTAAAATGGGTGACACGCTCCAGGCTGGCTGTGCGATGGTTAAACAGGCCACAGAACATGTCTGTGTTGAGCCTGTGTGAGGCTGCCACAGGAGCTTGCATTGAGGTGAGCAATAGGCCTGCCTGTCCCATTTGCACTCAGTTACAAGGTACCTCTGTTTAGAGAAGACTCAGAGAAGTAACAGCTGGAATTTCTGGAACCAAAGGAAGAGCTGGGAAACTGGTGCGGATGGAGCTTAGAGCCAGCCCTGCTGCCCAGACCTTCTGTCTTGGAGTGTGTGCTCAGATCACAGTTTTGAGTTGGCATCCTTCAGTCTCGGAAGACTATGGTGTCACGCTCTGAATGGTGGTTCTGGAACAGAGTGTCCTCTCCAGTGCATGAAGCCTGGCTAAAGTAGGTATGGAGGATAGGCTGTTACCCATGCAGCAAATCCCCCCTCTCCACGTCGCTGAAATGGTCCAATGGAAAGGCAGAGGCCAATACGGTTGGTTCCAGCTGCGTCGCAGGAGTTGTCAGAACGTGACTGTGTTCAGCCATGAACTGCCTCAGGGACTCCAGCTCCGGATTTTGCCTCGAGGTTGACTCCTGAAGCCTTTTCCTTAACTGGATGTAGCCACAAGGCAGTGGAGGTTTGGGATCAGAGTTTTCCTTCTCTCAGATGAGCTGCCTTCCCAGGCTGATGAGTCCCATCTACCCGGTGGCTGTTTAGTCGCCTCTTACGACAAGTACAGCCAAACTGAGGGCCTATTCTTATCCCCAGCCCCCAGGGGAACAGATCACAGTATGACCAGATATATTTTCCCTTGACATACTTCAATCATCTAGTCCACTCATTTTCAACCCCTGTGCCGTGGCACACTGGTGTGCTGCAAATGGTCTACAGCTGTGCCGTGGGAGTTTGGGGGAGGGTAATTTATTAGTAGGGCTATTGGGGAATGTGAGCCCCCCACCAACAGCATGGTGTGCCTTGTTAATTGTCAAAAAACTAATGGTGTGCCTTGACAATATTAGTACCTTGTCAGCGTACCGTGAAACAAAAAAGATTGAAAATCACTGATCTAGTCAGAGGTGGTTTCCTACGCTGAGTGCATGCTGGCAATGAACCAAGGGTTCACATTAGTCTTCATAGCTTCAGGGACTACTGTGGGGGGTAAACATTGGTGTGATCTTTTATATGAAAAGTCAGGATGCCATCTGTCCTATTTCCTCCATTCTAAAGGCTGATAATTTTGTCTATTCTTTTAGAAATATAAAGTGACATCAGATGCATGGGTGGACATGCAGGTAACAGACCTGAGATAACATTCCTCTCTTACTGTTCTCTGTCTGGGTCAACTGTATTCCCATGTCAGAATGCTGCAATATGTTAATTCTATTGATTCCATTTAAACATATGAAACTGTATTATATAGAATCAGATCGGGGTCCATTTAGTTCAGGACAAGACTAACAAGACTTCCACTGTCAGCATCAGGGGCCCCGGAATAAGGCTCTGCACTGAACCCCACCCTAACATCCCCCATCCACCCAGATGCACATTCAGCACTACCACTGCCACCAGTGCTGAAGGTTCAGGGCCCGGAGGATCCCTGGGTAGAGCTCAACCTCACCAGCCTCTGATGCTGCCCTTAAATAACCACCCCCATGGTTGCTTCTAAGAAAGCATCAGGAGATGCATTCACACACATCTCTCGTGTCATGTTAGACACAATTTGCCTCAGTGGCAAATCCAGGCTTTCCTCTGTGTAATGTGTGAAGTGGTTTCTTCAAACCGGGTTGAAAAAATGAGCCGGCTGATAAGGAACATACAGCAAACCCAGACCTGCCTTTACAGCCCTGGGATAGACATCAGCACTAGTGAACTTGGGGGTCCATGCTGGCAGGGCAGGGCAGCCATGGGTTACTGTGCTAAAATCCTTACAACTCTGAACAGAGGCAGTTTCCAGCAATTCAGCAAAAATATTTGGATGAAAAATGCCACTATTCAGACATGGTAAGAACTTGCAACTATTGGTGGAATTAATTTGGTTCTAGAGGGTCTAGACTGCGACACTTTCGTTTGTTTTCTTTTGCTTTGTTTTCTGCTAGCCATGATAGAGAGCAGCCTCACCCAAGTATTTCAAAGGACAGATAGGATCACATGGGATCTACCACCAACAAATTCCTGCCAGCAGACTTGGGACAGTGACAGCCAGAATATATTGGATGCCCATTACTGCCCAGCCTCAAATCCATTGCTTGAGGACAGAGGGCTATTAAATGTAAATTCAACAGGGGCAGGGGGCAAAACAAGGAACAAGTGATGTAAGGCAGATGGGTTGTCAACAAAACAATACATCTGGGATAGCCTGTAATGGAACAGCTTTATTTGTATTCTAGCAGGGAACACCAGTCTTTTCTGAAGACGCAGAGACACTTTTCCTGCCTGTGCCAGTGAAGCAGGGGGCACGAGGAGAATTCCACCATATCACCATGCTTTCCACCCAGGTAAATCTAGCAACTGATAATTTATTTATTTTTAAAGATGCATCTTTGGACCAAGGAACTCCCTCTTACCAAACATTAAAAATAAGTTTCCTAACCAACCAATGTAGCTGTAGGCTTCCCTTCTCATGCCATGACTATTGAGACATTTTATTTACTGCTATTTATTTAAAAGCTTTTTATCCCATTTTATCCAAATCTCAAAGCAGCATACAACATATAATAAAAAACATATTTAAAATAACTAAAAGCAAAATATATAATATAATAAGATCAGTTTACACAGGTAACAGTAAAACCAATTAGCACCAATACCATACGAGCAGATTAAAACTCCTAAGAGCAGCAATTTTACATACAAGTAAGCAAACACCAAAGAGAAGTGAAATTTTACTAAATGGAATGCCTTTGCTATATTATTCACAGTGCAATCCTATCTTGCACTGGAACAGGCAAGACAGGAAGCTTGCACTGTATCCAGTGCGAGATAGGGCTGCAAAGTGTCTCAGCCAAAGGTAAGGGGAAACTCTTCCCTTTACCCCCTAGTAAGCCACTGCAGCCCCTATGGGTCTCTTTAGACTTGCACCACCTCCTGAGATGGAAAGGATTTGGCCGGTGTTCTTCTTCTTCGGTTTATGATGTAGTGGTAGTGGTAGTGGTAGTGGTGGTAAACAACAGCAGCTTACTGAAAGAATATCATCAGATCTGCAAAAAAAGGCACTTTTAGGAACATCGAACATACTGTGCAGATACCTAGTTGATACTTAGGTCTTAGGCTGAGACTTGCTCCTCGCCACTTAACAACTGTGTTTCATGTAGTTTGGAACAACAACAACAACTGGAAAAGCACTTGAACATCATCAGGATGAGCACAACTACCATCAATCAATTACACAAGGCCACCTAACTAGGAACACCATATATTCTACAACTATATTTGTAACGCAACAGCATAATAACAAAAAACAGCTGCCTATCCTAGGTTCCTGGGAAGGACTGGATAGATGGATATATACAAAATCCAGTCAAAAACAATATGACTGTGTGAAATAGATAATAATAATTTTTCAAAGATTATTTCCACCATGGAAAGCAAAACCTCAGGTGGCTGCAGGACTGCCACCACAGTTCAGACAATATGCCTCTAAAGAGCTGCTTGATAGGCAGAAGTCTAAGACGCAAAGCTTTTCATGGCATGAAGATGAGATGGAGAAAGCTTAACAACTTCATGCTAGGCAAAAATGTCAAAGGCAGAGGAGCTTTGGTGTGCCATGTGCTGTACACATGTGCAGACACACACACACACACACACACACACACACACACACACACACACACACACACACACACACACACAGAGGGAACTTGTACAGTTCTCAGGATGACATTGAAATGAAAGGGAGGAAACCATATTTGCATATGCAGAGAAGAGGCCTGTGTCTGGGTTGGAAGTTTCCAAGGAAACTGGAATGATGTATGGGACAACACAGACAGGAACTCCAAGGGGAGTTTGGGAAAGTTTCTGTGGTGGCAGGTATTCAGGGAAAGTATGGCACATGGATACTGGTCCACTAGTTGGAGTCCTACCACTTTATTAACTTGTTGCTTGCTTTACTAACTAGGTTCAGTGATCCTTTACTGGTTGCTATTGGAAGAGGAATGAGGGGGAAGTGATGGAATGATCCGGTTGGAAACTTGGCAGTAGGGTTCTATTCTCGCAGTAGGGTTACCGACTTTTAGACCAGCCTCTCCTTTTATGCATTTTACACCCACTTGATTTGCAGCCTTTAGCGTGTGATAATGTTTATTTGCATACCTTAAAATTTATCTTACTGCTCCTGTTAAAGGTATAACAGACTGGGCCGTTTTTTATGTTCAACCCTTTTTGGTAGATATGCCATATAGGACAAGCTGCCTCTTTTGCTGTGTGCATGCATGCTTGTGCACACACAACAACAACAACAACAACAACAACAACAACAACAACAACAACAACAACAACAACAACAACAACAGTATTTATATACCGCTTTTCAACAAAAAGTTCACAAAGCGGTTTACAGAGAAAATCAAATATCAAATATCTAATGGCTCCCTGTCCCAAAAGGGCTCACAATCTAAAAAGATGCAACACCAGCAGACTGCCACTAGAACAGACAGTGCTGGGGTGAGGTGGGCCAGTTACTCTCCCCCTGCTAAATAAAAGAGGAGCACCCACTTGAAAAAGTGCCTCTTAACCAGTTAGCAGGGGTTACCTTTGTGAATTAGGGGAGAGAAGTTCAGAGATGCTCTCAGCAAATTGCTGATGTCCGATTAAGGCCCTAACCCCTCTGAGAACAACTGACTTTCCACCTAGGCTTCTTCCCATCTGTTTTTGATTATGTTTTAGTTGGCTCTGTTTCTGGCCATCAAATAGCAACCTGACCTCCAGAAATGGATCAGATGTGGTTTTCTCAGGTGTAAAAATGATGGAAAACCATTTAGGTTCTGTATATTAAGCTGCTGCTGTAAACGCTGGAATAGAGCCAATAAAACATGTGGCCTGAGCTAACCTAAAAGCACTGATGGAGAATACTTGTGAGCACCTTTTTTTTCTTTTTTCTCCTCTCACCAGCCTAGCCGCAAGGAGAGCAGTGTGCGCCTCCTCACTTCTGGGAACTGGGATGTCATCCGGATCCTGGCATACGATGAACATAACAAGTGGCTGTGAGTACCAGGGGACCAGGATCCTCTCCCTGCTTTGAAGCCGTTCCTCCTGACCGCAGCAAGCAGGGAACAGAGGATCTGATTAACAATGTCCATTTTCCTAGATATTTCCTGAGTTCGGAAGACAGCCCCAATGCTAGACATTTGTACAGGTGAGTAGAGTCTACATTGGATGAACTTGCTGCAAGGCACCAGTTCATTCATTCATAATAGTACTCTTAGCATTTATATAGCACACTTCAAATATTCAAGCACTTTACATGCATGACCACAATAATCCCAATGATTGGGGCTGAGAGAATCACAGGGATGGGAACTCGAGTCAGGTGACTTGAGTTCGAGTTGCGAAAAATCAGCTTTTTTTGCTGACTCATGTACACTTGAGTCACGCACATGGAAGACTCGGCCAAACACTCAAGTCCAGGGCCCCTGGCTTGACACTTGGACCCCACGCATGCAGTCTTGAGTCTGTCTGTGTCTGGATGTGCTTGCTTACTGTTTTTGTGGTGTGAAAGACCTCACAGGGCCGTCATTCAGACCAGGCGGGCAGCAGGGAAGTTCTAGCCATGAGGCAGGGAAGGGTTAATGTTTGCTTTTGCATCTGAGCAAGAGGGAGGGAGGCTAGAGCAGGCTCTCTTGCCCATCTCTGAAGGAACCAATGATTATTGGATGAAGGATGGGCGGTCTGATTTTTTTATTTGGATGAGGGCGAGCAGGAGGAGGAGCCCAAGGGGGTTCTTGCCTTGGATTTGACTGGAAAAGCCCAGGGGAAAAAGGAGGCAGGGAAGTGTGCTGGGGGGGGGGGGTCGTAGAAATCATGCTTTCCGATCACATGGCTGCTGTGAACTCCACTATTACTTGGGGGAAGGAAGTCTCATTGAATGACTGACTGCAGTGGACTACTTCTGAGTAGAGCTGCAAAGGATTCAGTCGTCTTGGTAAGTGTGAGTGTGTGAGTGAGAGAGTCACACTTGCTGAGTGTGACTCTCCTCCCTCTTCCTGCTTCTCATGTAGTCTGTCGCACCCCCTCCCACCCTGTTTACAGATGGGATGGGGCAGCAGGGGAGTGCTTAAAGAGAACTCCAACACACACACACACACCCTGGCAGCAGCCCCAGTTATTTTTTTTATGCCTGACACATCTATCACAAAGACTTGTGAAAAAGCTCCAAGTGACTTGGAAAGCACCCCCGTTATGACTAGTTTTGGACTTGAATTGCGGGGTGAAGACTCGTGAGTCAGCTTGAGTCAAGCCGTGCTGGATTTGCCCATCCCTGGAGAACAGAACTTGCCTGACCTAGTAGTTAGTTCATGGCTAAGTTGTTCATCAGTCACTGTGCTTCACTAGCTTATTTGCATGAAAGGGAACTACATCCCTCGTCCTGCTCATGTTGTACTAATATCAGAGCAGCATAGGATGGAGCTGTGAAGTAGTAGATCCCACACCATAGCAATATTACAAGAATCAGAGGCAGGCACAAAATCTCACTTGCAAAAGCACATTTACGTCCTTTTAGGTCAGCTGAATAGTGAGGTGCTGCCACATAGTGGCGCTCCAGTGGAATGACATCCCCATTCTCTAAAATTCTGTTGAGACAAATCTAAAAAACAAACATGCCCTTAAGTTTTCCCCTCTGTGGCTATCAGTCCCTTAGGGTGGGGAGGGTGATTTAAGTTGAACAATCAGCATGGAGGAAATGGTTGGATCCCCTCCTTCTCATCTAAAGTGTCCCCTAACTTGGCTGCTTTTATAAGAAGAAAATTGGCAGTTCCGATGACAAAGCTCCAATTTAATAGGCTGTTTGATCCAAAGATTCAGAAACGGAGAGGAGAAGAAACACATTTATGGGAGGTTCTTTCTCACACCACCCCCACAGGCTCCAGCACAGGCCACACAGCTATAGTCCAAAGGTGGGTTTGTGATCTCCTCACTCAGGAAGGGCTGCTAGCTACTCAACTGGCCACTGTTGCTGTCCCTTGAAGAGCAACATCACGTGCTGGTATTAGCAGAAGCTGAAGGCCATGACACTGATAACGTATAAATCATAAATACTCTTGATGCTTATCCTTATGCTGTGAAAAGCTTCCCCTGAAGATTTCTGCATATCAAGCTGCCATTAAAGGCATGAGGTGGTTGAAAATGGTATTATTTACCTTACTCAGAAGTAAACCTATTGTGTTCAGTAAGACTATATTACTCACCAGAAACAGACACCTCCTGGCATAGGGGAAGGCCAGGCCATTTATCTGGCAACTCTCACCAGCCTTTTTTCTTTAATTAACAAGAACACAAATGTGCATGGCTATCAAAGCATTAGGGGAGAAGTCTAAGAAAACTGTCATTCCTTAGCTTCATGACACTTGCATACTGGATTTATTATTGTGGACCGTCTTCCTTAAATCTTGGAGAAAGGGTGATTTTAATTTTTCCTAGAGTCTACTGTGGCATGCTAAGCAGGAAATGATGCTATTGTTTGTTCGTTATATTTTCCCCCCTTCTCCATGGAGCTCAGTGCGGCATTTTAGCTTTTCAAGAACCCTGCCAGGTAGTCATGCTGGTTGCAAGGAGGTTTGCTAAGTTTGCATAGTGGGTTTTACCTGCACCCAAGTTTTCTACATCAAGACTCAACAATCTGGCTCTGCACCACTTGGGCTTGCTAACTGCTAGCAACAAGGAGATCAGGACTGAGGAGCCTCTGGCACCTTAGGGATCTGGGTGCAAGTGGGAATCTAAGCCAGGGAAAAGCTCTCAGTAGACAGCAACTCCCTTCTTTTCCCTTGGCAGCGTGGACCTTGACCGCTCTTTCAGCCGCACCTGTGTGACCTGTGGCCTGCGCCCAGCCTGCTCCTTTGTGGATGTCAACTTCAGCCCAAGACTGGGACACTTTGTATTGTACTGCAAAGGTGGGTGTCTGAAAAGGGACTTGGTAGCCTTGATTGAAATGCAGGAATATGTACATACTCTCACGTGATGCATTTATCTCCATCACTGAGCTAAAGCTTGAGCTTCACAGACAGGAGTTACACATATTCAGGTGTTTCCATAACTTTGGCTTTCCATAGGAAGCCAAAATGTAGTTTATGTACAGCCTAGAACATTTTTACTATCTTGCTTGAAACTCATGACATGAAGTTGGCTTCATAATACCAGACAGCACTTTGGCACAGGACAAACTGATTTGGTCTGGAGACTCACAGGCTGTCCTTTCATTATGGGAGACAGTCAGGAATATTAAGATTGAACATGGAACAAGCCGCATGTGCGTGCTGGGGACTTTCCTCTTAACTAGCTTAACTCAGAGGTCTTCAACAAGTGGGTTGTGACCCAATTTCAGAGGAGTTGTGGCAGTGCTGCCACCACCATTTTGTTTTGAGGCTCAAGCCTTCATAGTTGCCAGGGCTAGATAAGGCAAATTCTGCTGTAGACTTGACTATGGAGGAGTGGGGTCTTGACCAAACCAAATCTTCATTGTGTCCCCTCAGTCTCCCAACTGTCTGCCTGCTGTCGCTTTACATCTCTTCCTTTTCCTCTCCTTCCATCTTTCAAATTCAAGTGTACACACTTGCCATGCCATTCTTTGCCCCTCCTCTCTTTACCGTTGGCCAGGAAGGGGGGCAGAACTAGAGTAGTGGCACTTGCTGATTGACCACCACCTGTCGAGAAAACAAGAGATACCATAGCCTTTCACTTGCCCACCTGTCTCGCCCACTGGCCTTTTGATAGGGTTGACAACACTCCAGAATTGGCCTGGTGTCTCCAGAAATTAGCATCAGTTTCCTGTGACTACTGAAAGCAATTTTGGAGATTTTAACAAGGCTTCCAGGATCTTCCAACATTACATCATACTGGGGGGAGGGGAACCAATCTCCAGGTCTGGTCTGGGCAGGAGGTCTGGTCTAGAGGGTAGAGCCTCCGTCTGCCTGAAGATAACATCCACAAGGTCGCCAGTTCAAGGCCACCGGCACCGTGCAACCTTGGAGCAGCTGATAAGCTGAAGCCGCGCAATTCCATCTGCTCTGAGCGTGGGAGGATGGAGCCCAGAATGTGAAGCCAGATCGGAATGAAACACCTTGAATGTAGTGGTTCTTGAAAGAAAGAACCTTCTTTGAAATTGTAAAAATCCCTATTTAATAGAGATTTAATAAAGCCTGCCTATGTAAACCGCCTTGAATAAAGTCTTGAATAAAGACCAAGAAAGGCGGTATATAAATACCTGCTGCTGCTATTATTATTATTATTATTATTATTATTTGATAAGCTGGAGACCACTGGCTTAGATAGTCCTCAGATTTGTGGAGGAGGGCTGAAGTTGGAGACAGGGATGTATACATACATTCAAGGCAGGACAAATCCAAGATCTCCTGACCCTGGAGGTGGTGCACCAAATTCTGACCCTCCCTTACCTAGGGATGTGCCAGCTTCTATTCCTCATACTCCTGGAATTGGAAAAGGAAGAGGCGGGCAAAGCAGAACAGGAAGCATGGATGAGAGTGGTTAGCTAGAGCAGTGGTTTTCACACATTTAGCACCAGGCCCCACTTTTTAGAATGAGAATCTGTCGGGACCCACCGAAAGTGATGTCATGACCAGAAGTGACATCATCAAGCAGGAAAGTTTTTAACAATCCTAGGCTGCAATCCTACACACAGGAGTAAGTCCCATTTATTATAATTGCTAAAAGATTATACATAGTAGCTTGTTAAAAGTACAGGTCTGTAACATTTCTCCAAATGCAGTCACATACCATGATAGCATCAAGTCTAATATATTAAAAATAAAATATTGACATGAATGGGGACCCACCTGAAATTGGCTTGCGACCCACCTAGTGGGTCCTGACCCACAGTTTGAGAAACACTGGCCTAGAGCCTTCTTCCTTTTCCAGGCCCAGGAATAGGAGGAGAAGGTAACATGTGAGTGAGCAGGTGAAGGTAGTTGCCCATGCCGGTCTGCTGCCTGAGGAGACTGCCTTGTTTGACCTCATAGAAGGCCCAGCCCTAACTAAATTGTGTTGTGTATGTGATAAGTATACAGAAGCATATACACAAATAAGATACATACTTGTTTATTTAGATTTATATCCCACTCCAGGGCCCTTGACAGGCTGTGCTGATATTGATAATTATGCTTGGGGAGAAAAAGTCATATACCAGTCCCCAGGGGACTCACAATCTAGGGAAGGAAGGAAGGGTGCTGGTGGTATTAAAGGGAAAAATCATTCAGCTCCAGTAAGTCCTCTGTGCTTCCAGTAACGTTCAGAAGTTATGTTGTGCCACTTGGGTTTTTATGGTTACAGGCTGTAGCTCAGTGGTACATCACCTGCTTTGCATGTAGCATGGTCTGGGTTCAATCTCTGCCAGTATCCCCAGGCAGGCCAGGGAACTTCCTGTCAGAAACCCTAACAAGCCACTGCTAATCAGTGCAGACCATACTGAGCTGTACTCAGGATAAGGCAGCTTCACGTGTTCATCAATGTTGATCTGAGTTTTCTTCACCCCATAGGACCTGGAATCCCTCAAGTCTCTGTTCACTGCACAGCCAACTCCCATGGTGAGTCTTAGAGCTGAAAGGGCCTTTCTTTCTTTCTGCCTGCCTGCCTCCATGTGGTTTTCAGTGGGGGGTAGTGGTGAAGATGATTTATGTACTGGATGAGCTGTAATATATTTGTGTTGTGAGTCCCAGGGCATAGTCTGAAGCCAGTGATGCTGAAGCCTTGTTGATCTTTAGTGCCTGGATGGGAATGCCTGTGGACTCCAGTGCTTGGAATCCCATGTATGCTGCCTTGAGTTTGGTGGAAGACAAATGGGCTATAAATGTAATAAACATGCAATCAATAAATGTCCCCACATCTCTGCTTTAGACCAAACCAGGGCGTGTCAATTCCCCATCTGAATCCTTCAGTCCATGTGCATAGGGTGCTTTGGCCCATACTGATCTATCATCAGCCCTCAAGACTCAGGCTGCATCTGAAATCCACCTAAGTCTCATGCAAAGGTGCATGAAATCAGTGAAGGTTTGCAGGGACCAGCATTAGCTGTATAGCCTGGATGGCTGGTGTCCTACTTCCGCAGATGATGTTTGTGTTTCCAAAGGGAAGTTCTTCATCTGCTTCTCTGAACAAACATATGTTTGTGTGACCTCTTTTACCTTTGAGGCAAGGCATAAAATTCTAATTAGTTGGCAAGAAATTCCTCCATTTCAATATAAAAAATAGAAAATAAGCTGTGGCTACAGCCTACAATTTAACAATCTGTCCCAGAAATAACATTTTCCCTACTTCGAAGGGAGGGTTTGGAATAACTCCTACATATATTACGCTGTGCACTTCAGGCTCAAAGGTATTGTTTTTATTGTTCATGTAATTATTTTTGCCCATTACTTTCACAATATCATGTGGCATTGAGTTCCATGGACTGATTGTATTTTGTGTGAAGAAGTCCTGGCTTTAAAAGACGGGTATAACAAATTAATAGAATAGGGGGTAGGTTCTCAATTGCCACTACTCCTATTGATGTCTGTCTAATTCCCCCCTCCCAATAGATTTTCTTCTTCTGGAAGAGAACCGGCTCTTACAAGATAGCCTCATGCACAAGGAGACACCACTGGTGGAATTCCGGTTCCTCCGGCTTGCCAATTATGGTGAGCATGCAGCTGTTGACCCTCAGTCAGTCACAACCGTGTGTGTGCGTATGTCTGTACTCTTCCTGTACCCTTGTCTATTAAAGGGAGAATTTCAGATGCTGTTTCTCCTATCAAACAGCTATCATGGCAGGGTTCTGCTGAAATTTGCCTTCTTAGGCTGTTATTAAAGGAAGGAACATAAATCCTGTCCCATACTGAATCTAGCAACCCTGGGTCTCTGTTACAGGTTGGTGACAGCAGGAATGTTGGGGTCTTTGGCAATGGAGTGGGTGCAGGGCATAAGTGGGAGGGAGGGAAAGGGGGTGAGAGAGTTCAGACTTGTGCAGAGAGGTTGGGAGGAGATGCCCAGATCAGGAAACATCTGTTGCTCAGTGGTGGGAAAGTAACATTGCGGTAACAGAGCATAAGGGCAGTGATTACAGCCTGCTCCTGCTGTGTGTGAGCAAATCTTCCTGAGCAGTTTCAAAGATTTAACGGGTTTTAAAGTCATTGTGGATAAAAGAAGATGATGAGCTGGTGTCATTGCCGCTGTGTGGGCTGACACTGCCAAAGTACAGTGGGAACTGAGAGCATCGTAGTTCAGAGGCAGAAACTAAAGGTCATCAGATTGCAGCACTATGGATGTTTGGGAATTTGCAAGTGATGTGAAGAAGTGCATGGAGGGTTGCTTGCTTAAAGATCATGGGGTTACCATCCCGTTCTCATGACTGCCTTTCTTTTCTGTTCCCCCCACAACTCAGACCTGCCTGTGCGTGTGACTTTGCCACCCCCACACCAGTGCAGCTTCTGTCCATTGCTACTGATGCTGTGAGTGACACCCCAACCCAGTCGAACTTTCAGCCATGTCTCTACGTCTTTATTGCTCTCCTTTTCAACACTCTTGGGATGGGAGGGTCAAATTCCACTCCATCTTTCAAGGGAGCACCTCTGCCTCCTCTGGTAATGTTGACTTTGGCTTGTTGATGTAGGGACATGATTTAACTGGAACTTCCCATTCCAGGTGGGATAGAGTCGCTGTCAGTCAAACTAGTCTGGAGGTACCAAACTCAAGGGGTGTGGAAAGCCCAACTTCCCACCCAGTTGTTCCTCAGAGAACAACCCTTTTGCTTTGCACATAGGTCCTACCTATCCTACCTGGCTGTTAACTATCCATTTCAGCTAAATTAGACACAAACATTGGAAAACTTAGTAAACTATCCTGTAGTCCTTCACCACTCTGTTTCCTCAACACAGAAGCTACATATCAGGAATGAAGAGGCTTAGCCTTCAGGTCAGAAGAGGTGGGTCTGTTTTCAAGAAGGTGTGAGCCTCAATGACTCACTTTTTTCTATCTGGGTGCTAACATTGCTCCCCTGGCCATCAAAACCTTCCATCCAGCTTGAAGACCCCTCAGTGTCTCATCTCCACTTATGTATGTGAAGTGTTGTAGGAATGCCATGGCCACAGTGAGCAGAGAATATTGGGGCAAGTGGCCTAATAGTCTGCCTCTGAATAAAGGCAGCTTTGTATGTTCAAAGTGGAGCCTTGATGAGACTGCTATTACTTATCTCTCAGTCATATTTCAAGCAGTTGATTGGCTTTCAAGAACTCTCCCCTTGTCCTTGCCAGCCATTCAGCCCCACCCTTTTCTTTCATTTCCTCTTGAGCTTTTTTCTTCTTGTTTTCTCACAGAGCTAACAAAACAAAACAAAAAAGACTCCAGTGACATGTGGGTGTCACAATTCACTTTCCCACTTAACAGCCCCATTTAAGTGGCCAGACCATGAAGCTGATGGAGGGAGGTGTTGCATCTCCCTTTGCATCTCCATGAGGCAAAGGCTGCAATCCTTACCACACTTTCCTGAGAGTAAGCCCCATTGAACAAAATAGGACTTACTTCTCCATTGAACAAAATAGGACTCCATTGAACAAAATAGGACTTACTTCTGAGTAGATCTGGTTAGGATTATGCCCAAACTCTGTTGATTGCCACCCAAATAGCAGTTTCCAGATGCAAACAGAAAATGTCAACCAAATTGCATTCTACTGAGACCCAATTAACTAGTCCTTACTTGCCTATCATATTCTGTTGCCTCTTTTGCACACCTCAGGCCAATCCTGAGGGCTGTTCACTTATTATGGTTCCATGCTGACAGGGACCACACCCACTGACATGCAAAAGAGGCGTTTGGGCCTCTTCAGCCTAGAAAAGAGGTGCCTGAGGGGGGACATGATTGAGACATACAAAATTATGCAGGGGATGGACAGAGTGGATAGAGAGATGCTCTTTACACTCTCACATAACAGCAGAACCAGGGGACATCCACTAAAATTGAGTGTTGGGAGAGTTAGAACAGACAAAAGAAAATATTTCTTTACTCAGCGTGTGGTTGGTCTGCGGAACTCCTTGCCACAGGATGTGGTGATGGCATCTGGCCTGGACACCTTTAAAAGGGGATTGGACAAGTTTCTGGAGGAAAAATCCATTATGGGTTACAAGCCATGATGTGCATGTACAACCTCCTGATTTTAGAAATGGGTTATGTCAGAATGCCAGATGCAAGGGAGGGCACCAGAATGACGTCTCTTGTTATCTGGTGTGCTCCCTGGGGCATTTGGTGGGCCGCTGTGAGATACAGGAAGCTGGACTAGATGGGCCTATGGCCTGATCCAGTGGGGCTGTTCTTATGTTCTTTTGTTCTTATGCAGCATCTAGTCCCAAACTCAACATCTTTGCTTTCAGCGTGATGCCTCCACGGTGACTACAGCAGTATGTGCATGGGCTCCCTACTTGACTGGGAACCCTGAGCAATAGATGCTCCAGATCAGGAGGAGAGCCTACATATGCCCAGCTGTATGCACATAGGCCCCTCTCTCAGATCAGATATCCCGCTGAATTTGTGGGCATCAAGAGGGAAGCTCATTCATATTCCCCCCTCCACATATATGGTGGAGATACAAATGAACAATCCTCTCGCCTTTCCCCCAATTTTTTTAGTTGGCTTTTCTTTCTGTCCACCTCACTTTTAGGGTTGCAAAACCTCCAGGATTGGTTGGAGTTCACAGGAATCAGTTTCCAGGTGACTACCGAAAGTACCAAAAGCAATCCTAGAGATTTTAACAGGGTCCCCAGGAATTTCCAATGTTACATGATGTTGGGGGGGATGGGACGGGAATCCCCAGGAGCTTTCTTCAGTCAGGGTTGGCAAACCCACTCACTTGACACATTCTTCTCCAACATGTTTCAGAAGCTTCAGTGTGCTGATATGCGTATTTTAGTCAAGCTGTATGCAAATACATGCAGCTGGTGGAAATATGTTGGGATAGTTGTAAAACCACCAGTCAGATGGTGACATTCCAGGGCTAACCCTACCACAGTCATGTTGCTTTGGTCAGGGAATTCCAGAAGAGAAATGCCTCCAAGCTCTGAAAATTAAAAAATGAGCTCTAGCCAAGAGTCAACCATTTTGATTGTCACTTCAGGTGCAAAAAAAATACAGCTATGTGCCTTTACTCCATATTTCAGTGCCTGCCTGCTCTCTTTGCAGCCCAGAAGCTCCAGGAGGCCAGGTGGCCACGGAGAGATTCCACCTTGACTGGGACACCGCCCTCTCCAGCTCACTGGGAGCTGTGGTGGTTCGCTTTGATGGGCGGGGCTCTGGAAACCAAGGGCTCAAGCTGTTACATGAGGTCCACCACCAGTTGGGGTCTTTGGACATCAAGGACCACATTGCTCTGATGCAGTAAGTCACTCAAGCCTGATCTTTACATGTTGCGTGTATCTCTGTCAACCACAGGGGGGCAGTGCTTCACAAGTGCTCAGGGCTGGTCAGCGTTGCTTAG
This sequence comes from Tiliqua scincoides, assembly GCF_035046505.1. NCBI lineage: Eukaryota > Metazoa > Chordata > Lepidosauria > Squamata > Scincidae > Tiliqua > Tiliqua scincoides. The sequence continues at coordinate 134,002,355 of NC_089822.1, read as the reverse complement.
AGTTTGTCAATAGAAGACCAATGCACTGCGCTCATTGTAGCTGCTTTTTTAACTCCGCTAGTGGTGGCTTCCAGCTAAGGGTAAATCAATCATCTTACTCTACAGGTCTGCATTTGCAACTCCAAACTGTCTCAGGTCTGGGCTAGGTGCTGACCTGCCAAATTGTAGCTTCTGCTTATGGCTGCCATCAGCTGGGGAATAAAAGCTACCATAGTGGGAATATGCAGTACCTGTGAGCTTTTTCAAGTCCAGAAGGAGTCCAAAGGCCTAAACTCAACATGCTGGCCATCCACTTGCAGCTGGTGGAGCCTAAAGTATAACTTTAGTTAAACCTAAAGTATAACTTTAGGAAATGCCTTCTGCTGGAAATTCCTTCCTGCCCACTCTGAGGATAAGGGAAGGACATTTTGCTCCATTTTCTGTCCTCCTCAGATGTGAAATTGGTTGGGACGCAGAGCAGGGGTTGTCCCACTCCACATTGGTGTCTTGAATTCCCTATCTAGGAAGATCCACCTTGCCACTTCTTAAAGCCATTTTGTCAGCCTTAACATCTTGGAATCAGAGACCGAACCAAACATTTTCTGGGTTTTTGCATTTTCAAAGAGAGAGTCCCTGGATTTCTCTGGCCCCACAGCAGTTGGTGCAACCTGAGGGCTTTTTGGAACAAGCAAGGCCTAGCCTCTTTTACTCACCATCCCACCTCTCCCATTTAACGTTCAGCTTGATAAAGTGGTGTCAAGAGCTCAAACGCTTGCTCCCTTCTGTGTGACCTCTTCTTAACAAAGGCATTTGCTCCCCTGCTACTTTTGGGTCTTGGAATTAAGGAACTGATGCTTGTCTTCTGCTGCTGAAAAGCAGCCATGCCCTTGAGGCCCTGTCTCTCCTGGCCTATGCAGGGGGCACTCATGGATGCCAAATAAGAGTTTGTCTGCTTTCATTTCTGGCAGCTAAGAAGGAAAACAAACTAAAAGAGCCAAATGCATTAGCAGTATAGATCTGCTCTGCAACTCCATACACTTTGGATGGTATATGGAAAACGTGGAGGTGGGAAGGAGTGGCTGCAATAGGTGGCAGAAGACATCACAACAAAGGCAAAGGGTGCACTAATTAAGATTCTCCTTCTGGGGCAGGTTGCTGGTGCAGCTTCCCTATGTGGATCGCAGGCACACAGCGGTCTACGGAAAGGTAAATATCTGGCATTTAAGAACATAAGTAGAAAATAAGTTGTGGGGCACCTCCCTTATGAGGAAAGGCTACAAAGTTTGGGGCTTTTCAGTCTAGAAGTGAGGCGCCTCTGGGGGACATGATTGAGACATACAAAATAATGCAGAGGATGACTAGAGTGGATAAAGAGACACTCTTTTCCCTCTCACATAACACCAGAACCAAGGGATATCCACTAAAGTTGAACGTTGGAAGAGTTAGGACAGACAAAAGAAAATATTTCTTTATCCAGTGTGTAATTAGTCTGTGGAACTTCTTGCCACAGGAAGTAGTGATGGCATCTTGCCTAGATGCCTTTAAGAGGGGATTGGACAAATTTCTGGAGGAAAAGTTCATCGCAGGTTACAAGTCATGGTAGGTATGTGCAAGCTCCTGGTTTTAGAGGTAGGCTGCCTCTGATTGCCAGATGCAGGGAAGGGCATGAGGATGCAGGTTGTGTCTATTTTCTTGTGTGCTTTGTGAGGCATTTGGTGGGCCACTATGAGATACAGGAAGCTGACTAGATGGGCCTTTGGCCTGATCCAGTGGGGCTCTTCTTATGTTCTTCTATTAGTCCTGCAGGGGCAGACCAAAAGTTCCCAGGGGGATGCAGTCTTGCAACATGGAGGTTCCATTTAGCCAGCATAGTCAATAGCCATCAATAACTCTATCCTCCATCAGTGCTGAGCCCCTCTTAAAGCCATATAAGGCAGTGTTCCATCATGGTTGTGGCATCACCTTGTGACAGTGAATTCCATCATAAATTAATGTTGCACTATGCATGGACTTCTTTTGCCTGTGCTTCTAAATCTCTTGCCCATCAGTGTCACTGGATAGTGCTGGACTCTAGTGTTATAAAACAAGAAGCAACTTATCCACTTCCACCAGGCACAGGTTGAATTTATTGTGTCTTTAAATCTGCTGAAAAAGTCTCCTTGCTCAGAATGTACATTGTGGCAAGAAGCAGTTTGGTTGCATTTTACATAGAACAACAAGAATCCGGAACAGCTGAGTGGGTGGGTGGGGGACCACAACAGAGGTTAAAAATTTGTTTGTGGTATCAGTTGTGGAAACAGCCATTCATTTGGGCCAGAGCAAAAGGGCATCAGCCAAACACACAGTTGCAAGGCTGGACCATCCAGATGCTATGAGCAAGTCAACTTAATCTGAAACACAAAAATCTTTCTCTCCTTCTCTTTCCTTAGGCCTATGGGGGCTTCTTAGCACTTAAGCTCATGGCAACAGCAGGCAACCTCTTTACATGTGGAGCAGTCGTGGCACCAATCACTAGCCTCCGCTTCCATGGTGGGTGGCAGCAAAGGTTAAGTATAGCCTGTGCTTATTTTTTTTTTTTAAAGAAGGAATTAAAAACATTCCAAAGTAGCCAAACTTATATCTATATAAGGGCACAATCCCAACCAGGTCTACTCAGAAGTAAGTATTATTGTGTTCAGTGGGACTTACTCCTAGGAAAGGGAGGTTAGGATTGCAGCCTCATTCATGCCGCATCATCACTGTGTTTAGAACCACCCCAAGGGACACAGAACCAACCAAGCAAAAAACTCTCTTGTGTGTCATTTGGGATCCAGTGACCAATATTGAGAGAATGAGACCCTTCACCAAAGTTTGAGGATCCTCTGCACTAACTGCACTCTGTGCTAACTTTTGTCACTTCCTGGTCTCGGACTTTGTCTCTATAACTATAATGGGGATATATTTCTTGGAAGAAGTTAATCCCTGGGCCACTCTAAAACTCCCTTGCAATCTTTCTTGACACAGCCGCCACCTTTTCCGAACGCTACCTTGGGATGCCAGCCCGTGAAGATGCAGCCTACACGGTAGGGAGAAATGGGTACTAAAGAGAGTACTCTGTTTCCATCCCTGCTTAATTTCTGCATGTCAGGCTGCTGATAAATGCAGAAACAAAGCCAGTGAGGCAGTGCTTAGTTCTAGTGTCTCTTTTTTCCCATCCATCCCTTCCATTTTCTTCCCCAGGTGGCCTCTGTACTGCAGGAAGCTGCTCGCCTCAAGGACAGAAACTTTCTGCTTGCACATGGAACTGGAGATGGTAAGGCTAAAAAGAGGCAGCAGTCCTTTCTGTTGACTGCAACACACACACACACACACACATCCATCTTTGGTTACGAGAGTCAGGGAGGCCGAGGAGAATGCCTTTCATGTTCTTCTCCCCTCAAAGCACTTCTTACCAATGGGGCTAGGGGCTAACAGGAAAAAGAGTTGTATTCAGGGAGGACTGGAGATGCTGCAATTGTAGCAAATCGTCTGGGGTTATGGTTGACATGAACAGTTAATTATATATCTCCAGCTAGTTGTGGCCCTATGGGAGGAGAGAGCTGGGGACAAGCCTAACCCAAGAAATATTGCAACATATGCTAACATGTAATCCTACATTCTTCCAAGTGCCATTTGAGGTTTCTTTTCTTGTTTGTACATGGGTGTCTTTCATCCTGGCTCCTCCTTCATCCAAGTTCACCTTATGGAGGTCTCCAGCCTTACTCACATTCTCCATTTTTTTTCCTCTCGCAGCCACAGTGCATTTCCAGCATACGGCCGAACTTCTTGTCCAGTTGCTTACTGCAGAATCTAACTACACCACCCAGGTAAGAAATATTTTTGAGAAAGGAAAATCAGGTCACTTGCAACAGGCAACTGCTACCCGCATCCCCTTAATGCCAGTGAATGAGACATTCATGTTTTCCCTTTTATGACTTGTGGACCTTGGGTGACTTGACTGAGGTTGCCAAGTATTGGCATTTGCAGAGTCAGCCACCTGTATTTCCATGATTGGCATTTACAGCATCTAAAGGTTGTGCTGTATATGCAGATAAGTTACGTGGTCCAAAATTCCCCAGACTGTACCAGTTCAGCTTGTTGATGGGGGACTGAAGATCTGGCTGCTCCACCACAAACTTAGAAAGCGTCAGGAAGAAAGCTAGGTGAGAATTCATTCTTTCTGACCATGGTATTTTTCCCCCTTGGGCAGATAGTTTTTTCATGTCTGGAGAAGCCTTTCTATGTGCAATCTCCATATGTGTAGTCAAATAGTAGGAACTCAGTATAACTTCTCAGTATGTGTTGATCACACACACATTTTCAGAGGAAAATTGCCCCTCTGAAGTCTGCCACAGGCGAGGTCATCCAGGATCGGGCGCAGCAGATGGAACGCTGGGTGCAGCACTACTCTGAGCTATATTCCAGAGAAAATGTAGTCACCGAAGAAGCACTGAACAACATTGAGTGCCTGCCTGTGCTGGAAGAGCTTGACAGTGAACCAACCCTAGAAGAACTTCACGTGGCCCTGGACTCCCTTGCCTTTGGCAAGGCACCTGGAAAAGACAGCATCCCTGCTGAAGTCCTAAAATGCTGCAAAGAGATCATCGTCACTGAGCTACATGAAATCCTCTGTCTCTGCTGGAGAGAAGGTGGAGTACCTCAAGACATGAGGGATGCAAACATCATCACGCTGTACAAGAACAAAGGTGACAGGGGTGACTGCAACTACCGCGGCATCTCTCTCCTTAGCGTTGTAGGAAAGCTGTTTGCCCGAGTTGTACTAAAGAGGCTCCAGGTACTTGCAGAGAGCGTCTATCCAGAATCGCAGTGTGGATTCCGAGCCAACAGGTCCACCACTGATATGGTATTCTCCCTTAGACAACTGCAGGAGAAATGCAGGGAACAACGACAGCCACTCTTTATAGCCTTTATAGATCTCACAAAGGCTTTCGACCTGGTCAGCAGAGACGGCCTCTTCAAGATTCTCCCCAAGATTGGATGTCCACCCAGGCTCCTCAGCATCATCAGATCTTTCCACAAGGACATGAAGGGCACTGTTGTCTTCGATGGCTCCACATCAGACCCTTTTGACATCCGAAGCGGAGTGAAGCAGGGCTGTGTTCTTGCACCAACCTTGTTTGGGATTTTCTTCGCTGTCCTGCTGAAGCAGGCCTTTGGAACTGCAACAGAAGGCATCTATCTCCGGACCAGATCAGACGGAAAGCTCTTCAACCTCTCCAGACTGAGAGCAAAATCCAAAGTCCAGCTGAAATGTCTGCGTGACTTCCTCTTTGCCGACGATGCAGCTGTCACTACCCACTCTGCCAAAGATCTCCAGCAGCTCATGGATCGTTTTAGCAAGGCCTGCCAAGATTTTGGACTGACAATCAGCCTGAAGAAAACACAGGTCATGGTTCAGGATGTGGACTCACCTCCCTGCATTACAGTCTCTGAGCATGAACTGGAGGTTGTTCATGACTTTGTGTACCTTGGCTCAACGATCTCCGACACTCTTTCTCTCGATACCGAGCTAAACAAGCGCATCAGTAAAGCAGCTACCACGTTTTCCAGACTAACAAAGAGAGTCTGGTCCAACAAGAAGCTGACAGAACATACCAAGATCCAGGTCTACAGAGCTTGCGTCCTGAGTACACTTCTGTACTGCAGCGAGTCATGGACTCTTCGCTCACAACAGGAGAGGAAACTGAGCGCTTTCCACATGCGCTGCCTCTGACGCATCCTCGGCATCACCTGGCAGGACAAAGTTCCAAACAACACAGTCCTGGAACGTGCTGGAATCCCTAGCATGTATTCACTGCTGAAACAGAGACGCCTGCGTTGGCTTGGTCATGTCGTCAGAATGGATGATGGCCGGATCCCAAAGGATCTCCTCTATGGAGAACTCATGCAAGGAAAGTGCCCTACAGGTAGACCACAGCTGCGATACAAGGACATCTGCAAGAGGGATCTGAAGGCCTTAGGGATGGACCTCAACAAGTGGGAAACCCTGGCCTCTGAGCGGCCCGCTTGGAGGCAGGCTGTGCAGCATGGCCTTTCCCAGTTTGAAGAGACACTTTGCCAACAGTCTGAGGCTAAGAGGCAAAGAAGGAAGGCCCATAGCCAGGGAGACAGACCAGGGACAGACTGCACTTGCTCCCGGTGTGGAAGGGATTGTCACTCCCCGATTGGCCTTTTTAGCCACACTAGACGCTGTGCCAGAACCACCTTTCAGAGCGCGATACCATAGTCTTTCGAGACTGAAGGTTGCCAATACAATACAATGTGTTGATCAGTTCAGCACTTAACAGAAAAAAACAATTTTGTGGCAGCAAGTCACATCAAATAAGTTTGTGAAATTCAAGTCCATGTACTGCTTATTTTTGGCACTTTGCCCCCTTGGGATTATTTTCCAGAAGTTTCTTGGCCCTAGGTCTGGTCTGAGACATTGAAATAAGAAGGTTTTGGTCTGGCCAGTATCTGGAAGGGAGATCAGTTGGGAATGTCATACACTCTCTTGAGGTCCAGCATGGAAGAAAGGCAGATATAAACATAATGATTTAAGAGCTGCATAGAAGGGGAAATTTTACCAGGTGCCATTTTCCCACCATCACAGCTCTACAACAGGGAATAAAACACGCAGACAGTGCAATTCACCTTGGTGTGCCAGAGTGCTAACAGGCAGAGATAGAAGCTGAACTAAGCTGACTTGAACTGACTGGCAATCATGGCAGGAAGGAGTAAACTCTGGGCCAGGTTGGTTTGTCAGTTCCTCCTCAGGAGAGTACAATCACCAAGCAGGGTAGCCTACAGTCATGTGGCTTTTCTTCACCTCTCTCTTGCCCTTCCAGTGGTCACTTTGACTTTGGAAAGGCATAGCTCACAGTAGTTGAGGTGAGGAGTCGCTTGGGCTTTGCTTTTTTCCTCAGGGCACCCACAGTGCCTATCTCAGGCCTTCTGGTCTGCTGTTTAAGGTTCTTAAGTTGGCACTATTATTTATTTACTGAGCAGTTTCCCTGAGTTGGTTGACTTTGGTTGGTTTCTGTGAGTAATTAGCAGCATGAAAAAAACCACCCCTTTTCCTTTCCACTTGCAAGACAACACAATGCACCTAATCCCCAACCTGTTGTTTGGCAGATCTATCCAGATGAAGGCCACATCTTCTTCTTGAAGACCAACCAGCACCATCTCCGCCAGGCCCTCTTCTCCTTCTTTGAGGGCTGCTTTGAGGATTCAAAAGATGTGCACCTGCTTGCTGATGATGATGACTCCTAGGGCTTTCTCAGCAAGGGATACTGCTAGATGCTGTATTCCTTTTGTTTGCTGGGCTGCCAACTTGCAGTGCCAGTAGCACTCCACACATCCCAAAGGCTAAGGCTGGGAGCATTCTGGAACCACACTATGCAAGACTCTCCGCTTTCAGTATTTTTCAAAAGCATGTTTTTAGCCCTCAGAGCTGTGAACATTGAAGTCTGTGTGTTTGTTTAATGCCGGATAAATTTCAGAAGCCAAAAGAGGGACTAAGCAGGATTTCCCAAAAGTCTGGGAAGAGGTTTCAGTGTCCTGCATATTCTATTACTCGTTCAGATGACTAGCTGAATGCAAAACATTATCCAGAAGAAAATTAAATTATGCAGCATCAGCAAATATATGCCAGTTTGCAAAATTCATGTTACATGTACGGGTTGCAAATGTTAGCTTTTTCTTGACAGAGGGTTTGTTCCTGAATTTTTTTAAATTTCATTTTTAGGACAGAGTATACAGAACCCGACCAAATGGGTAGGGTTTTGTGTTTTTTTTTTAGATTGTGAGCCCTTTTGGGACAGGGAGCCATTTATTTATTTGATTTTTCTCTGTAAACCGCTTTGTGAACTTTTAGTTGAAAAGCGGTATATAAATACTGTTAATAATAATAATAATTAATAATAAATGCTTTAAAAAATTTGCTTTAAGGAGACTACTTACTTCTTTTCCCCTGAAATATCCATTAACATAGCAAGCTAGCATCGCATAGTCTCCAAGCAACTGACTTATGAACCAGGAAGTCCCAGATTTAACAGTTTGGTTCTGCCATCAACTCACTAGATGACCTTAAGGAAGCCACCAGCTCTCACCCCATATACAATAGCATGAACAATAATATGTACTGAATTACCTTCAGGATTGCTGTGAGGGTTACTGAGATAATGTATGTGAAGCATTTTGAACTCTCTAAAGTACTACAGAAATGCTAAATATTATTAATATTCTTTTTTTTTTTTTAAGCACACTGAATCCTACTGTGTAGTTTAAAGCATTCTTCCTTAGGAATGATCTGGGAAAAGACATAACAATTAGGCTAACTTACATTTGTTTGATAGACATCTCCTCAGTGCCACACAGGTGCCCTGTGCCAGAAAGGTGCAACAGAGGTAAAGGTGGTGTGTTTAATAGTAGTGTGTAGAAGATGAAATTTCAGCAGACAAAGGTCTTCTCATCCCCAAAGCAGTCAATATTACCAGCTGCTAAAATTCCCTGTTAGCAAATCTGGTCTGAACTTATCAAAAGCTCCAAGGCTAATTCAGCCAAGAGTCTCCAAAACAACATGACTGTGCTATAAATACTACTTCCTTTCTCTTTCTATCTGTTGCTGTGACTTTAACTGCAACCTGGAACAGAGAAATAAAGTGGGTGAACCTTTCCCCATCACTTCATCTCTGCCAGAAAAACCTCATCTGCTTCATTTTTCTATGGTAGGATCCTGTTAAAGGGAGAGAGTCATAAGCAGGAAAAAAGGGGGTAGCTCTATCCTCGATTCCTCAAGCAATAGCCACCAATTCCCATGCACATTTCTGGTTTCCAGACTCCTCCCTGGTCCTCAGGCTGCCTGCCTCCTATGTGCCACTCCCAGGTCCATCGAGCAGGACTTGGGTAGAGCCCCGGCAGCGACCCTTAACCCTTCCAAGTATTCAGCTAAGCCAGATCTTCCAGCACCAGAAATCGCAACACCTGGCATTCCAACACACCTGAGAGACTGAACACCACTATCTGAAGGTAACTCTCTCTAGTTTTAAATCTTATGCAAACTATAGACACCATTCTCACAGACAACACTGAGAGGGCTGCTCACCTGATAGGTGCTTGCAATGCTCTAGTTCCAAAATTTGCTCCAGATTCTATTATTTGTATGGAAAATGGGAAGGAAATGGCTTTGTGGGCTTATGGAGGGTCTCTGTTAAGTGTGCAGCAGAGATTGCCACCTTCTAAAGAACCGTTCGTTCTTTTCGGAAATTCCCTCTCCACTCAAACAGTATGTGTGCGGCTGCTACAATAGACCTCCTAGCAGAGACCCACAGACGTTTTCCAGTAAATTCCTCAAAAATTGCTGTGACTCCATAGGATCCTCCAGAAGCAGACAGCCTTGCCTGTACCATCAAGGTGCCCCTGCAGCGGAACCTGTCTATAAACTAGACATGACTTTAATTGCTTTTTCAATATTGTTCTTAATACTGGTTATGCCTCTGTACAAAATACACGCGGGGGGGGGGGGCATGATTTCAGTAGAGAGCACAAGAAGATGGGGTTAACCCTTTCCCCCATTCAGTTTTCCCACTGAAAATTCCCCTTTGAAGTTGCTGCTTGCTGTGATTTTAAAAAATGTTTTCCATGATCATCTGCTCTAGAAAGCAGGGCTGCTGACCTTTACTCATTAATACAGAGTGATTATTAGCAAGTGTAGCTTTTCAGGTCACAGTTTACAGAGGTGAGAGAAGCAGAACCTTCTAGAATTCTCTCTTCTGCAGAGCTATGCAAAGTGTAGACACTGGGTCCTTCATTGTTCCAATCTCTCACTGAACTAGGAGCTGAGGGTCACTTGGGAGAAATGCTTGTGTTGCATTTGGTGTATCCTGAAATCTACATCAGCATCACCCAAAGACAACTGGAATGTTGGGGTTCTAGCCCCCCCCATTTTTATCCCTAGGGATGTTTGTGTGTGTGTGTGTGTGTGTGTGTGTGTGTGTGTGTGTGTGTGTGTGAGAGAGAGAGAGAGAGAGAGAGAGAGAGAGAGAGATGGATGCTAGGAAATTAATAGCCTGTTGCATGAATTTTCCAGAATGGTAGACAAAGGGCGCAATCCTAACCAACTTTCCAGCACTGGCCTTCGGGGCATGGGCTGCATCCTACAGTTGGGGGCCAATCATGGAGGCCTCCTCAAGGTAGGGCAATGTTTGTTCCCTTACCTCAGAGCTGCATTGTCCTTATGTCAGAGCTGGAAAATGGGTTAGGATTGCACCCCAAAAAGAACTTGTATGGGGAAGGTTGTACAGTTCTTAGATTGGTACAGTTTTTGCTTCAGTCTTGCATACACAACTGTCATATGATATAAGCTCCTGATGTAATTGGTCAGAAAAAATGTAAGGTGATATATATTCCCCCCCCCCCAAGTGATTTGTAACTGTTGGTCTTGACCATTTTTTTGTTTTGGATGAAAAGAAGGTATATGATCTTGTTGTCTTCCAAAACACATGTGACCGTCTTTCTATGAAACAATAATCAAATTGATCTCCTCTGCATACTCTGTAGGGTTAGTATACATTAGTTGATTTTTTTGTACACCTCATTACTGTACATACTTGGTCCTGGTTCATACATATATCATGATATCAGCAACATCAAAGGATGACTTACAGGGGTGGCACTGGGTAGTTGGATTGAGCATTGGTTCATCAGAAGGCCCATTTGGACAGGCTGAACCGTGAATCTCTGGTATTGGTATCAGTAGTAGCACACAATATACAATCAGACAAAGAAAAGGATGCCCAGTGCTGGGTGTTGCTCTGGGGCCCCAGCAGCCTGGCACTGATAATTTGCATGTATGAATGAACCATCCCAATATAACATCGTAGATGCACTTGCATAGCCTCTCTAATCCAGTGCTTCTCAGTGGAGCCAGTTTACATTCTACAGTCATCAAATATATACTGATCAAATGTAGAAAAATCAGAGCATGCATTTGTTTTATTAATTATTTAAAATGTTATGATCTGACAGTTATGATCTGACATATCCAAGAGATATGTAAGAACTATCCATTAGCTCCTCCAGGGTTACAGCAGCTGTCCAATCTGATTTAAATATTTGCTTTGGCTATTCAAGAGATAAATGTGATGGACACTGAATTTTCAGAAAGTTTTCCACTGCATGCAGCTATGTTTAAATTGTTTTAAACAGGTTAGTGAGGCAAAAATTGTGCAGGCCTGATTTAGAACACTAGATGTTTGCCATTTTTTTTTCTTGAAGAGCCTTCAATTATGCAAGATTATATGTGCTTCCTACTGTGCTGTTTGGTGTTACCATGAACTGAACAAATCATTTTTCAAATTCTGACAACTTTCTTCTGTTTCTTAATAAATGCATGTCACGTTTGGAAGGATTAGTCTAATACAGATTTAGTGGTCTCATTCTCCTGTATCTTCCCATGGCACTGCTTTGTATAAGGTCTTTTAGTGCTAATTCTTAATTTTCCTAGTGTTGCATTGCATCACGTATCCTCTTTATTACTGCTAGTTAAAAACATTCGTTAGCTGAAGGGGAGCTGTGTGTCTTAGAAGGGAGAATCATTCTATAGCCTTAGAGCAGGGGTCTCCAAACCCCAGCCCAAGGGTCAGATGCTAGCCTTGGCCCACTTGACCAAATGTGACCGGAGCTGTTTGGAGAGTGTTCTGAGGGCCAGAGAGGCCATGCCTCAGATTGCCTTCTAAAGGCCTAAAAGCATCACTTCCTGTTTTCCCCCCGAAACTGGAAGTGACTTTTTGCGCCCTCCTTAGGACAGCCTTAGGCTTTCTGAGGATCAGGGAGGCTTCCACGGCCCTCAAAACATGCTCCGGGTGTTTCAGGAGATGAGCTGGTTCTGAGTTATTTGCTCCTGTATGTGTAAGTAAGCTGCTTGTGGGATGGGGGAATGAGAGTCCTTTTGAGTGTGCACTTCGTTTCTGTGGTGTGTGTTGGTGCTTGGAGAAATCCTGGAACTTAGAGCCCATTCATTCATTTATTCATGCATCTAAGTTCCATCTCTGATGTATTTATACATTATTATATTATACATATATTTATATTATACATAATTTATATATTTATATATAATTTATATATATTAAACATAATTTTATATTTAAATTTATTTTTCTGGCCCTCGATACCATGCGAGATAGTTGATGCGGTCCTCTGGCCAAAAAGTTTGGAGACTCCTGCCTTTCAGCAACAAAGCAGGCTATCCTAATTCTAGTTGTAGCAGTTTGCAGGGGGATAGTCCCTGAAGCAAGGTCTGGGTAAGCCAGAGCTGGTATAGGGGGCATTAATTTGTTCATTACATATCCAGTGGCTTGATCCTGTGGGACGCCACCACCAAAACTGGTGTTTCAGTGCCAGAATGCACTTTCTGGCTGTCAAGAAAGTCATTTTGGAAGTGCACGGCTCTGTATTTTCTGGACCGCTGCAGGGGAGGCCATGGAGGCCCAGCATAAGACAGTGGGAAGAGGTAAATGGAGGTGAGTCAGCAGGGTGGGCCTACGGTGTGCAGGTGGGAGGTTAGGGGCAGAACAGGGGAAGGGCTGGGGTGCGTCAGAGGCAGGAAAGGGTGGCAGGAAGGAAGATGTGGGCGACTTGCATCAGATGCTATCTCCTCCAGTGGAAGCCAACACATCACTTTGTCTCCTCAGACTTGTACCAGCTAAAGAATTGGTGCAGGTCTGAGGAGATCCATTGCAGGTCCAGGGGCTTACAGAAGGGTAAGGAAAAATATTATTCCTTGCCTCTCCCAATAAGCCCTCTTCTCCCTCCCCCACAGCATGGTGTTGCAGGGAAAACTACAGGTTTGGCCTCTAGGTTCAGTATTGATTCAAGTTGATCCCCTAACAGGAATAGATTTAACACAAATGGTTTGCAAATAATTTTACCTACGTTCTTATTTTTAAAATAATGTAGGTAAAATTATATAATTTTTGATTTGACAGTGTTTCTTTCAAGGAAATATTTCATATCTGATGCACTGCAGTGGATGAGATGTGCATTCTTAAATGATTACTCCAGTCAGTAGCTGCCCAGAATTTCAGCAGGTGCCATTTCTCTCAGGTTGGGACTAGACATTACAAGAGCACTATGACTCTACCAAAAGGAGCTGCCCTGCGTGCGTGCGTGCGTGCGTGCGTGCGTTCTTTCTTTCTTTCTTTCTTTCTTTCTTTCTTTCTTTCTTTCTTTCTTTCTTTCTTTCCCCATTAAGGCTAGTAATACAAAATGTGTGAGATGCTCTAAGCTCTCTCTATTCCTGCTTCACTACATTCCAGTCTATTCCAGAATTTCATATATCTTCTAATAAGAACTTGGTGGACCTCCAGAGTCCACAAGCTTCTTTGTTCCCATCCCTGAAGGATTGTCAGAGATTCTGTCTGTATCTTAAATATCCTGAGACTATAGGAGAGGCTGAACCAGATGTACTTCCCTTCCAACTTTTGCCAACTCATGTTCTTGCAAGTAGGAATCTAGTTTAAGACTACAGCAGACAGAAAGGAAGGTAGGTGAAAGGGCAGGTGTGCAAGTGAGAGAGGAAGTTTAGCTGTCCCTCCTACTTGGAATGGTTTTAAGATTATAAATGGGATCTCCGTCTTGCAATCTAGCAACCCTAAATAAATGGAGAGGGTGACACACGTGCACAGCCTTTTATACATGAAGCAGCCCCCCATAAACATTTGTGGGGAAACTCATATTTGCAAGGCCAGTATGTAACTCTGTTGTGTGTGTGTGTGTGTTTGTGGATCAGGCCACTCCTCTCTGCTCCAGTGAAGGAATGTTTTGTGGGAGAAGACGCAATGTGGACATTCAGAGCAGTGTCCACAAGACAGAGGTCAAAAAGTGTCAAACTAGTGGACTGTTCAAGGTCTTCTATAATTTATAGTTTATACCATGGTTTAAGAGCATTCAGATCACACATGGGATCTTTTCATCAGCCATGATTAAATAAAAATAAATACAGAGTAAAAATAAATACAGTAGGATTTTGTATTGTTCAGACATAGTCAAGCTGGAATAGGGTTGCTACTCAATTTTTAGCAAGGCTTTGAGTACTTTTACAGATGTATGACATGTAGATATTTACCAGGTGATTCCTAGCATGGAGGTGCTGTGGCAGGGAAAGCTGCACCCTCAAAACGGCCATGGTGCCAGAAGATTGGAGGATAGCAAATGTCACGCCTATTTTTAAAAAGGGAAAGAGGGGGGACCCAGGAAACTATAGGCCGGTCAGCCTAACATCCATACCGGGTAAGATGGTGGAATGCCTCATCAAAGATAGGATCTCAAAACACATAGACGAACAGGCCTTGCTGAGGGAGAGTCAGCATGGCTTCTGTAAGGGTAGGTCTTGCCTCACGAACCTTATAGAATTCTTTGAAAAGGTCAACAGGCATGTGGATGCGGGAGAATCCGTGGACATTATATATCTGGACTTTCAGAAGGTGTTTGACACGGTCCCTCACCAAAGGCTACTGAAAAAACTCCACAGTCAGGGAATTAGAGGACAGGTCCTCTCATGGACTGAGAACTGGTTGGAGGCCAGGAAGCAGAGAGTGGGTGTCAATGGGCAATTTTCACAATGGAGAGAGGTGAAAAGCGGTGTGCCCCAAGGATCTGTCGTGGGACCGGTGCTTTTCAACCTCTTCATAAATGACCTGGAGACAGGGTTGAGCAGTGAAGTGGCTAAGTTTGCAGACGACACCAAACTTTTCCGAGTGGTAAAACTTCACGTATAGGCTGATGTTCTGAGCTGTCCGTGACAGATCAGGAGAGAGATCTTGGGGTGGTGGTGGACAGGTCGATGAAAGTGTTGACCCAATGTGCGGCGGCAGTGAAGAAGGCCAATTCTATGCTTGGGATCATTAGAAAAGGTATTGAGAACAAAACGGTTAATATTATAATGCCGTTGTACAAATCTATGGTGAAGGCACACCTGGAGTATTGTGTCCAGTTCTGGTCGCCGCATCTCAAAAAGGACATAGTGGAAATGGAAAAGGTGCAAAAGAGAGCGACTAAGATGATTACGGGGCTGGGGCACCTTCCTTATGAGGAAAGGCTACGGCGTTTGGGCCTCTTCAGCCTAGAAAAGAGACGTTTGAGGGGGGACATGATTGAGACATACAAAATTAGGCAGGGAATGGACAGAGTGGATAGGGAGATGCTCTTTACACTCTCACATAATACCAGAACCAGGGGACATCCACTAAAATTGAGTGTTGGGCGGGTTAGGACAGACAAAAGAAAATATTTCTTTACTCAGCGTGTGGTCGGTCTGTGGAACTCCTTGCCACAAGATGTGGTGCTGGCGTCTAGCCTAGACGCCTTTAAAAGGGGATTGGACAAGTTTCTGGAGGAAAAATCCATTATGGGGTACAAGCCATGATGTGTATGCGCAACCTCCTGATTTTAGAAATGGGCTATGTCAGAATGCCAGATGCAAGGGAGGGCACCAGAATTAGGTCTCTTGTTATCTGGTGTGCTCCCTGGGGCATTTGGTGGGCCGCTGTGAGATACAGGAAGCTGGACTAGATGGGCCTATGGCCTGATCCAGCGGGGCTGTTCTTATGTTCTTATGTTCTTAGTTAAATTTCTGATTGAAACAGCAGCTAGAAAAAGCCTGGGTCCTCTGTCAGGAAAGAAGAGAAAAGAGCATCTCTAACAACGCTGGAATTGATTTGAAGGAGCAGCACAGTAATGATATCTTACAGCCCAATCCTGAGCTTCCCAGGGCTGCAGCGGTGCCAAAATGGCTACCGCTGCCCCCCATGGGGCTGTAGAGCACCACCGGGGTTACTCGGGGTAAGGGTGCTTACACTCCCTTACCCCATGTAGCAGCCAGGCAGCCCTGATGGATCTCCTTGGATCTGCGCCCCCTATTGAGTGGGTATAGATTTGAGGATACCGTGTCGGGTCTCCTTGGCTGGGAGGGGGGAATAGGATATGGCAGCAGGCCCTGCTGCCATCTCCGCCCCCTCCTGCCCTATTCCCTCTCCCACCACTTCTGGCCATCACATCACTTCCAGGTTAATGACATCACTTCCGGTGGGTTCCAACTAGATTATCATTCTAAAAAGTGGGTCCTGGGCTAAAAAGTATGAGAACCACTGCATTCGGCACAATAGGCACAGTGCCTAAGGCCTATACATTTAGGGGCCTATGAAAATGTTTTAATTTCTTTTAAAATCAGAAGCAAAAAATGTACTTTGAAGGTCAAAAAAAAGTTTTAATTTTTTTCTCACATCAGAAAAAAAAAACCCTGAAACATTTAGGGCCCTCAAAAAGGTGGACCTGCGAAAGACCCCGGTTAATGGTAGAGGCCCCTTTTAAGTTGTGTCTTTAAAATTTACCGGAGAACAACTGTTCCTCTTCACCCCCATCATGATGTCTTTTCCAGTGGCTATTGCTGGTGGTGTCTCTTCTGCATATCTTTTTAGACTGTAAGCCTCTTGGGGGCAGGGAACCACTTATTAATTCATTTTGCTATGTAAACTGATTTGTGAACTACAGTACTTTTTGTTGAAATGTGGCATATAAATATTTTTAATAATAATAATAATAACAATAATAATAATAACAACATATTTGCAGAAGATGTGCAATGTTTGCCATGGTTCTTCCAAAAACAAGTTAAAAGAGGTTAATTGTTTGAGGCTTTTTTCCCTAGTGCAGTTAGCTTTGAATTATTAAATATGCATGAAAAATCTGCATATTTGAAAATATGAATTTTAACTTTTGAAAAATGGATTTCAATATAGTTAAAGTGTAGTTGGCTTCCTAGCAAGCGCTTTTTCTCTCTCCCCCTACCCATCCAATCCAATCACCTTCACTTTTCCAGTAAAACACTTTTATCATACAGGTTGTGTAAGGGAGTGTCGCTCAGCATGGGTACAATTGGATTTCCAGTTAAAGTCTTGTCATTCAGAGAGCCTTGATGACCAACGTTGCCTCTGTGCTCATCATTTCACAGTATGTGGGGGGGCATATATTGCCAAATATATCTGCAACCTAACTCTGGAAAATTGGCTCACCTGCCTTCCCATTATCAACCCTCTTCCTTTTCTCTTAAGGTTCTCTTGCCAACCTTACTCTGTTTTGCCCCTTCCTTTTTATCACAAATTGGCAAAAATTGTCAAAAATTGACCTGTCAAAAATTGACCTTTAATACATCTTGCTTGGCAGAGGAAGGCGCTCACTTAATTTCTGAGCTTTTGAGTACCTGAGTGAATGATTAACTTTTCCAAATAAAGCCACTTGGTTTGCAAAACTATCAAGGACAAATTGTACTCCTCCCTCCCCCTCCTGACCCCGTCTCAAAGGTTATCTTCTTTTTCCCAAAGAATAAGAAAAAACACCTGACTCCACACGGTTACCCTAGAGGGGGCAAAAGAAGGGCCCTGTGCGATCAGACCAAAGGTCTACCGAGGCCAGACCCCTGGTTCCAGGAGGAGCCAACCTGCTGCCACTAGGAAGCCCACAGGTTGGAAATGAAGCCTCTATTTCTCCTAAGCCCACCTCCCACAGTGAAACTCCTAGATTGGTGAGCTGAAATGCCCTAGAGACAGAGGGTGCTGCTAATATCTAACTTGATTTGGAATCCCTTTTTAATTGGCCTTTATCTCAAAGTTAAGAGTTGTGTGTGTACATGTGCATTCACACCTTGCTTACACAACTCATTTTCCCACCAGCCTCCAAAGCCCAGGGATACGGGGACAAACTGTTCCTTTTTTGTTGCTCCCCCACAACTGAAAATTCTGGGCAGAGCTTACAAATCTTGACATTCTCAAATCTCCACACATTGTCTTAGAATGGGCAGGAATATGGAGGTCCCACCTTTGCTAATACAACATAGATCCACCCACCGCTGAGGTGGATCGAAAGGCCCCAGGAGACCAAAACTGTGCCTATTAAAAGCCTGAACCCTGCAGTTTCCCCTCATAATCAGAGATGATTGTGGGGCTGGAAGGAAGCTGTTGTTCTTAATTAGTGCTTGGTGTGGCTGTGGAATGCTGGGCTCCAGCAAGGAAATGAAATAAGCTGATAGCACCAGCCTGACGCTGCAACACTGATAAACTGAAAGATTTTGAGGCCAGACAGTGGTTCCAGACTTTGTTCCATACAGGATCACAGCG
The DNA here is from genome assembly GCF_035046505.1 of Tiliqua scincoides. Classification (NCBI taxonomy): domain Eukaryota; kingdom Metazoa; phylum Chordata; class Lepidosauria; order Squamata; family Scincidae; genus Tiliqua; species Tiliqua scincoides. The sequence goes on along the minus strand of NC_089822.1, from coordinate 133,984,185 downwards.
AGAGGATCAGGTATTTTATATTTTTTTTACTGTTATTATTTCAGCATTTGCTTAGTTATTTGATTCCCAGGAGATTTGTGAAATGGGGATTGTGACAAAAGCTAATAATAGGGGGCAATGGTTCCATGAGAACTAGTATCACATCATAGGGGGTGACGAGACCAGATTAGGAACTAGGAAGTCTCCAGTTCAGCGTTCAGTTCATGGTGTTGGTCCATGCAGGTCATTGCCTCTCAGCCTTCCATCTGCAGTACAGGTGGGGAAGACTAGGAACCTACATCACAGGATGGTTGTAAAGCTGCTTCAAAATCAAAACGGCAATTGAGGGAGAAACATGATGCAGGTTTATGAAAGTATACACAGTGTGGAGAAAGTGGGTTGAGAAATGGTTTTTCATTCTCATAACACTAGAATTTGGGGGGCGGGGACAGTCATCCACTGAAATTGATTGGTAGGAGATTCAGGACAGATCAAAACAAATTCTCATATAATCAATAATTCATGAAATTTGCTGCCAAGGTGGTGGCCATCAGTTTAGATGGTTTTAAAAATAAATTAGGCTCTGTAAAGGTAGATGGGGGACAAAATGGACACAGTGGATAGTGGTTAGCAATGGCATCTACCCCCCCCCCCCCCACACACACACACTACTGCCCTATTTGAATGTGGAAAAGGCAGTTCTTGCTGCTGCCATCCAAAGGTAGAGAGCCAGGACAAAAGGATTCTGCCCTGGGAAAATCTTTCCAGGGTGACAGGGAGCCCCTTAACATCAAGCAGTTGCAGAGCATGGGCGGTCTGGGAGATGTGGCAACCTACTCCCAGTTGCGTGAACCGAGATTAAGCAGGCAACAGTAAAAATGCATGAAGCTTAAAAGGCTGCAAAATATTAAAGGAGCAAAGAGAAAGAAATAAGGATAAAAAAGGCACTGATATGCAATCAGCAAAACTAGGCTTCTCTGAGTCCTTTCCCTGCCCTACTCAACTTTTTTTTATTTTTCATTTTTGTGTGAAAAAATACAGTTAGGAAACACAATACAGATAGAAGTAGAACAAAACAATGAAAGTACAAATAGAAATATATTACAAACAGAACAATTACATCATACAATTGCAGAACAATACAGCATACTGTACAGTATTACAAACAATTCCAAACAGAAACAGATATCTGTTTTTTTCAAAACAAAAAAAAAGGAGGGGAAGAAAAAAAGGAAATGCATTTATAAATATTTGATCTATAGCACTGAAGATTTCACATGCTATACAGCAGGGGTGTCAAACTCATTTCATACAGCGGGTCTAATATCATTCATGATGCCTGTTGAGGGCCGGAAGTGATGATGTCATTTGGCAGGAAATGATGTCATTTGGCAGGAAATGATGTCATTAAACAGGTCAAAACCAGAAATAAGCACACTGTTCTTGTATAGGAACTCATTAGCTGCAAATGACAGAAGAGAAAATAAACAAATCTTGATCATATTTCAAGATATGGGGCCCAATTGTCATGTGGGCCACCCTTTTAGAAGTGACACCTCAGCATTGCTCAGCAGCTGAGTGCCTGAGAGCCAGATAAAAAGCTTCTGTGGGCTGTATCCTGCCCCCAGGCCTTATGTTTGACACCCCTGCTATATAGTATATGTCTTGGAAAGGCTTCCCTGCCCTACTCACTTGTGCTGTTTCAGGTTCTTGGACCTTGGCCCAGCTATTTGGCAGGGTGGGCAGGCAAGCCTCCTTGGAGAATCTGTTGCTCCTGACATCAAACCTGGGCAAATGCACAAAGTAGGGTGTGTGACCCCACTTTTTATAACTGGTGGGTATTACCCAACTCCACAGGTGAAAACTGGTTTATGGGGGGTGTCACCTGAGTCTCTGAATTTTTCACTCCTGGAAATCAGGTAGCTCTGCAGTCCAGTGAGCTGATTCAAAGTCAGTTCTCTGTTTGGTAGTTATGGTGCAATCCTAGCCCCTTATGTCAGTGCTTTCCAGCACTAGCATAGCGGTGCCAATGGGACATGTTCTGCAACCTGCAGTTGGGTGTCACTCATGGAGGCCTCCTCAAAGTAAGGGAATGTTTTTTCCCTTACCTCAGAGCTGCATTGCCCTTATGTCAGTGCTGGAAAGCACTGACATAAGGGATTAGGATTGCACCCTTAGTTGAGGAAGCGGGAGGATGTGGACCACAACAAAGCAGCCTTGGCTACTGCATCTGGATGACGACTCAGCTGTTCCCTCGTGATGCTGAGACATTACAAAAACCTTGGAGGTGACAGAAAGCATGTGAAAATGTAAGGACATAAGAACAGCCCCACTGGATCAGCCATAGGCCCATCTAGTCCAGCTTCCTGTATCTCACAGCGGCCCACCAAATGCCCCAGGGAGCACCCCAGATAACAAGAGACCTAATTCTGGTGCCCTCCCTTGCCTCTGGCATTCTGACATAGCCCATTCCTAAAATCAGGAGGTTGCACATGCACATCATGGCTTGTAACCCATAATGGATTTTTCCTCCAGAAACTTGTCCAATTCCCTTTTAAAGGCGTCCAGGCCACATACCATCACCACATCCTGCAGCAAGGAGTTCCACAGACCAACCACATCCTGAGTAAAGAAATATTTTCTTTTGTCTGTCCTAACTCTCCCAAGACTCAATTTTAGTGGATGTCCTCTGGTTCTGGTGTTATGTGAAAGTGTAAAGAGCATCTCCCTATCCACTCTGTCCTTCCCCTGCATAATTTTGTATTATGTATTATGTATCAATCATGTCCCCCCTCAAGCGCCTCTTTTCTAGACTGAAGAGGCCCAAACGCCGTAGTCTTTCCTCATAAAGAAGGTGCCCCAGCCCAGTAATCATCTTAGTCGCTCTCTTTTGCACCTTTTACATTTCCACTATGTCTTTTTTGAGATAAGGCGACCAGAACTGGACACAATACTCCAGGTGTGGCCTTACCATCGATTTGTACAACGGCATTATAATATTAGCCGTTTTGTTCTCAATACCCTTCCTAATGATCCCAAGCATAGAATTGGCCTTCTTCACTGCCGCTGCACATTGGGTCGATACTTTCATCGACCTGTCCACCACCACCCCAAGATCTCTCTCCTGATCTGTCACAGACAGCTCAGAACCCATCAGCCTATATGTGAAGTTTTGATTTTTTGCCCCAGTGTGCATGACCTTACACTTACTGACATTGAAACACATCCGCCCATTCTGCCAGTCTGGAGAGATCCTTCTGGAGCTCCTCACAATCACTTCTGGTCTTCACCACTCGGAAAAGTTTGGTGTCGTCTGCAAACTTAGCCACCTCACTGCTCAACCCTGTCTCCAGGTCATTTATGAAGAGGTTGAAAAGCACCAGTCCCAGGACAGATCCTTGGGGCACACCACTTTTCACTTCTCTCCATTGTGAAAATTGCCCATTGACACCCACTCTCTGTTTCCTGGTCTTCAACCAGGTCTCAATCCAGGAGAGGACCTGCCCTCTAATTTCCTGACTGTGGAGTTTTTTTAGTAGCCTTTGGTAAGGGACCGTGTCAAACGCCTTCTGAAAGTCCAGATATATAATGTCTACGGCAGGAGTGCTCACACTTTTTTGGCTCGAGAGCTACTTTGAAACCCAGCAAGGCCCGGAGATCTACCAGAGTTTTTTTTTACAATGTTCACACCATCATAACATATAACATTTATGTGTACAATGTATGTTGGTGTACCTTGAGCCCCACTGAGTATAACAGGACTTACTCCTGAGTAGACATGCCTAGGATTAGGCTGTGAGGCTGCAATCCTAGCCACGCTTACCTGGGAGTAAGCCCCATTGAGTACAATGGGCCTTACTCCCGGCGTTTCCTCCCAGAGGCACCTGAAGGGGGGGGGGTCGGCACTCCGCGATCTACTCATTTTGCTTCGCAATCTACCGGTAGATCGCGACCCACCTATTGAGCACACCTGGTCTACGGGTTCTCCCGCATCCACATGCCTGTTGACCTTTTCAAAGAATTCTAAAAGGTTTGTGAGGCAAGACTTACCCTTACAGAAGCCAGGCTGATTCCCCCTGAGCAAGGCCTGTTCGTCTGTGTGTTTTGAGATTCTATCTTTGATGAGGCATTCCACCATCTTACCCGCTATAGATGTTAGGCTGACCGGCCTATAGTTTCCCGGGTCCCCCTCTTTCCCTTTTTAAAGATCGGCGTGACATTTGCTATCCTCCAATCTTCTGGCACCGTGGCCGTTTTGAGGGACAAGTTGCATTTTTTAGTCAAGAGATCAGCAACTTCATTCTTCAATTCCTTAATAACTCTTGGGTGGATGCCATCAGGGCCTGGTGACTTATTGATCTTTAATTTATCAATGAGGTCTGAAATTTAGGCAAAAAATAGTGTCAAAAGGAGTATCCCCAAGTTTGTTACTGGCGTTAGTGATGATGGCTTGAGATAAAAATCCCTGACTTTCTCCTTTTTTAACTGAATTTTGGATCTTTCCAACCTTCATCTCTTCTGAAGCTTCTGTGACATTTCAGCCTCCTAGGAAACTATGGAAATGTCTTGCAACAGTAGGCAGGTTTCTGAGAATTTTTAAATTAAGTATCCCGAGACTATGTGGTGGGACAGACTGGCTTCCCCCCCCAGAAAAACCACAGAAACTGGCCAGGACTTTTGCTGGAATTGGCAATGCAACAGTTGATTTGGACCTCTGGGTGTACCTGACCACATCAAGAGGTGCCCAGGTGGTTGTAAACCCTCCTGTTAGATGGAGCCATGACATCTTCACATCGATCCTATGAGTTTTAATGTCACACTGAAAGATGTTTCTCTGTGTGTTGCCAGGATCACTGCTGTTTAGTAAAGAGATATCTCCATGGCACCATGAATAAAATGGCCTAAAACCTGAAACAGCTTCAATAAACTTGGACTGCTTCAGTTAAAAAATGCATCAAGAAAATTTATTTTATTTCATCACTTGCATTTTATTCTCTTTGTCAACCTTTGCAAACCACCCCATTTTTTCCACTTTATTGTGTATGCCTTACTTTGATTCCTTTGCAAGTCCTCTCCTGTTATTCCTTCAGCCATTTAAGAAACTGCTTAAAAATTTTTTTATCATTTTACCTGCCAGATCCAAATTCATTCAGTCAGGGATGGGTTATTATATTCATTTTAAAAATAAATGTAATAAATATTAAATATTTATGTACCACGTGTCACCCAAAAAGTTCACAAAGAAGTTTATACCACAGAAATATTTATTCAAGGATATATTTTCTGACTAATACACGTACAAAATGTGTCCACATGCTGAGAGTCATACTGTTGCTGCTATTCCAAAATCTCTGGATTTCAAATATTGATGCTGAATTACAAAGTTTTTCCTTTCCTTACAGCCCCAATTTGGTCATGATCTTCCTGAAACATGATGCGTGAACCAGTGGTGTCAACTGTTTGTTTGTTGCTTTGTGAAAGGAGAGACAACGGGCAGGAGATTGAGTGTGATTCACTTGAAATGGATTACCAAGTGCTGCTTGATTTGGGAGGGTCTCATTTTCAAGCTTCCCTTTTGGAAGGCTTGCATCATCTCTAAATCTATGGAGCTATTCCCATTGCACTGAGAGATAAATATGGAGATTTTTTAGACTACCTTCTGTGCCCTAATCAGGGCAAAGGCTTGCCTGGGCCAAATGATGTGTGTAGGTTAGGAGCCTCGTCAGAGCTCTGTGGCTCAGTGCTACTGTGTTCTTTCTCCTGCAGGCCCCTCTTGATGGACCAGAAGACACGGAGGTCTTTTCTGGCTGGAGCATGGGTGGCCCTGTTTTCCCTGCAGGGCATAACTAGTTTTGCACTGGCTGATCAACCTGACATGGTGTCTGACAGAACTGCATGGGTCCTGCCTGAGGATGCTACCCAGGAGCAGGGTTACTACCTGCAGCAGCTCTTTGGACAGTATGGCGAGAATGGTACCCTGTCCTTCGAGGGCCTGACGCGTCTGCTGCTTAGTCTGGGACTAGGGAAGGTACAGGTGGTGGAGATTGAGCATGAGGAACTTGGCCATGGCCACGTCTCCCACCTGGACATCTTGGAAGTCCAAGAGAACAAGCACTTGCATTCCCACTCGGCAGCAGAGCACCTTGGCATGACTGAGCACAGAGCCAGGGCTCAGCCAGAGAGTGCCATGACTACCAGGTAACCTGTTTGCTCCTGGAAAACATTCTCCATTCTCGTAGAAAAGCATTATTGCTGGGTGTAGTAATTGTCAATGAGGTATACTTCCAGTGAGACTGCGGAGTAGATTACTGATACAGCATCTTATTTATTTTGAGCTTGATTCTTATATGGTTTGTTTTGCTTACTTTACTCGCTTGCAACAAAGCTTAAAATCTGACCAGCAGATCTGCTTTTGATTTGTTAAATTATGCAAAGTTATTTTGCTTGGCAACCAGCTGAGATTGTGGAAGGAGCAACTGAAACAGATTTTGCAAGTTCCTTTTGCCCACCCACTTGCTAAGAATCTTGCAGTGTGCCTGACTTGGATCTGACTGGCTGAACTACAGTATTTCAGAAATTAATTTAGTTCTATTGACAATTATCTTGCTTAATTAAATCACAAAATATTTTCGTATTTTCAGTTAAATGATTCAGGAGGAGGCAGATGCCATTCAGAAGTGGAAGGATAGTAGACTTGTCTTTAAAATGGTAGTTGGGAGATGTATTTGCAGTCTCCTGTTACTTTGATGTTCATAGGATTTCATCAGCCTTTTGTCAAGACCGTAACCAAAAACGTTAGTTAATTTTGTTGCTGTCCATTGGAGATGATGATTTCCTATTTCCTGCAGGCACGGACTCTCTCAGTTGGGACGCACTACCCCAACACCTATATCTCCTGTACTCCCTGAGGTCAGCCATGCTACCGACAGAGCAGAGCAGTCTGGGAAGGCTGAAGATCCTTTCAGGTCTTCCCTGGGACAGTCTGGTCTAAATCTTCTAGAGAGGGTGATTGCCCTTGATCACTCTGTATATAACCATCTGCATGAGGACGTAAGTGTGAGATGACTTGAACTAGCAAGATCCTTTGCCTTACTGCGCAAAAAGTATTGGCTAGGAAGGGGTGTGGTTTTCCAAAAGAGGAAATACCAAAGGTCAAGCCTGCCCAGATCCCCTACCCTAGAATCCTGGAAGCGTTTAGGAAAACAGCCGCAAAGATGGAGTTGAACAAAGATGGAAGATGAACCAGGATATAACATGGTTCTAGTAGCATTAGCAAAGCGCACTGTAGTTTTTGTGCTGTTATGCTCATGCATTTTAAAGAAGCAGTTCGATAAGAAGTGTGCATAAATGAAGCAAGTGCTATACTACAGTTCATAAAGTTCCAGCTCTGTTTTGGGGGGTGTCCAGTTTAGTGTTTGTTTTGCCTGTTTTTAACCAAGATCTCCCAGCTGAACTAAAACACTGGACTGGGCTGTTTCTCATTGTCCCCATCATCCCATGCTACTCCAATCTCTTGACACTGTTCCCATCCCTAATTGGCACCTTTTTAAATATCCCTTGTTTGGGAGCTGCAAACGGAAACTTTTATCAAACTGGTGATGTGCAATAGTGCTGGCAGTCAATGAAACATTGACTGGCAGTTCGGGTGCCAGTTCAACGTAATTGCTCAATTCCTGGTCTCAAATTCAGTCGGTGTTTTGTTTTTGTCTCCAGTGTCTCAACGTATCTCAGCTGCTGGTGAATTTTGGCCTGAACTCTGTCTCCAAGATCACCCCAGAGCAGTTCACCCTGCTGTGCCCAGCTTTACTCTACCAGATTGACAGCCGGGTTTGCATCCAGCACTATGACGACATGGCTCTTGGCATGGCAGGAAGCTCTCTCTGGAGTGGTAATTTAGGCTGCTTTTCTCAAGACCTGACCCAGGAGCGGACCTAACCTCAACCCTAATCTCCTACATCAGCTCAGTGCAGGACAGTGCATATTCCACTTGCCTGCAGAATCATACTGTAAATATATGTAGTCTACATCTGGTGTAGACTTTGCCATCCAAAGATTGAACTTTCACTTTAAAAAAATAAATATATCTATTTCTATCCTTTTATCATTATGGAGAAAGTGTTAGCTGCTTGGTCCCTTTGTTGGGATGGAAGGTTAGGATAAAAATGTATATAACTGAATTAAAATTTTTTGCAAAGGTTTGTTTTAAGAGCTCTGAGATCAGAAGGAGGTTGGGCAAGAGACCCAGAGCTTCAGTAATTCGGAGCTTGTGCCCTACGTTTTAATTTATCCCTCCTCTATTGCCTACTGCCCTTTGTCTCTTAAAGCTTTATGGGTAGAAGCTATAACTCAGTGGAAGAACATCTGTTTTGCATGCAGAAGATCCCAAGTTCCATGCCTGGCATCCCCCAAGTATGGCTAGGAAAGGCCCCTGCTCGAAATCCCAGAGAGCCCCTTCAAGTCAATACAGTTATCACTGACCAAAATGGAACAATGGTCTGACTTGGTATCAGGCTGCTTTCTTTGCTCATCTAAGGGGAAGTGCTAAAGCCTTCAGTCCAAGCAAATCATGTGGTGGGTAAATCATGTGGGGGGGTTAGGGCATGAATCAGGGTTCCACGGTTTGACCTTGCCAATTGTTAGTTTATTGTACATTTATTGTGGAATTTTGTAAGCCTCTTTGGGCATTTGTTTTGGCTTGGGAAAGGCAGGATATAAACAATAGTAACATTTTAGTGTTCCAGACTTCAGCTTCAGCTTACTCACTCTGTTTTGTTTCCCACAGGCCTGGGCTGGGGATTTTTGGCCATTACTCTGACCAGCTTGCCGTCAGTGCTGGCCATTGTCCTTGTCCCTCTCCTCAACCATGAGCTGTTCCATTTCCTTCTTGCTTTTCTGGTGGCATTGGCTGTTGGGACACTGTGTGGGGATGCACTGCTGCATCTCTGGCCTCACGTATGTACCATTTCCATAATCTCCCTTTGGATATCCTAGAGCATGGGTCTCCAAAGTATGGCCCGTGGGCCATTTCAGGCCCACAGAGACCCATAAGCCTGTGGGGATCCTTTGGCCCACGAGGCCCAACCTTCCAGAGGCCAAGGCTTACAGAGCTCTGCAGCGCTCTCACGGGACCTTCATAGTGGTTGCGTGACCTGTAGGGTCTCTGCAGAGCTCTCGCATGACCACAGGAGTTTAAAAGAGATATGTGTGCTCCACATGGAGAGCCTGCAGGAGAGGGTGGGACGAGGAGAGCCTGGGCAAAGAGAGGCTGCAGGAGCGGGCTTTTGGACTGGTTTGTAAGGAGATCCCCCCTCTGTTACTTTGTAAGTGCTTTGGACTGGTTTGCAAGGAGATATTTTCCTTCCCCCCTTGCCCTCTCTAATGTATTTATTTAAATTTTAAAGGTATTTATTTTCTGACCCTTGACACCTTGTCAGGTTTATGATGTGGCCCTCCTGCTAAAATGTTTAGAGATTCCTGTCCTAGAGGGGAACAGGCGATGAGGGAGATAGATACCTCCTAACCATTTCTGTCTCATGTTATAACCTGCCATAGTGTTCTGAATTCCAAACTTTCTATGTTGGTTGTGTAGTTCTTCATATTGTTAACAGAACTATGCTTTTGAGGTTGTTATTTTGAGATGTCAACCCCGATCTAGACGAATAAGGAGTGTGGGGTTGTTTCAGCCATACATCCTAGTTAATCTTCCTCAATTAATCATAAGTTCTTCTTCGGAATGGGGAACGTATCAGACATTGCCTACATGATCAGTAACATAAGGGTGAAAAAGAGGCAAGTAAAGAGCCACTAATCTTGCCAGGGTGACTCTCCTTCCGCTGTTATTTGATGATAATTGACTATGTGCACAACCCTTCTGAGAGGAAGGCCACAATCCTATGCACTCTTAGTTAGGAATAAGCCTTACTGAACTTAGTGAGATTTACTTTGAAGAAAACAGGCTTAAGATCATGTTGCATGTCTTGTAAGCCTCTCAGACTCAGAGTAGGTATGAGTGTGTCATATCTATGTGGTAGAACCCCACATTGCCAAATTCCATAAAGCAGGTACAAGGGGAGATATGGAATTTAACATGCAGAGGGGCAAATGGGAGGGTGTTTATGAACTCTTCCCTATTCATGCTTTTCTCCCTATTTCTATCCAGAGATTGCTCTGCCCCCCCCCCCCAGTGAGGCTCTGGGGTCAGATTAGAGGGGAGGACTGTTGTCTTCATGTTCCTGGAAACAGGGTGCTGGAAAATGTACTTTGGGTCTGATCTGTCAGGGCTCTTCTGATGTTTTATTTATCCAATTATTTTCTGAATTCTCAAGACTCTCTTTCTCTGCTCAAAGGAATTATTTTCATTCAGGCACAGGGAAGGCCTCATGGACTTCTGTCGCCAAAACAGCATCCTGCAGCAGAGGACGCAGTGCTGAAGGGCCTGTGTGTTCTGGGAGGTATTTACCTCCTGTTCCTCATTGAGAATCTCATAAGAACACTCAAGCGAATACAAGCAGGACGGGTAAGAGGCACGTGAGGTTATGCCCAGCTGTGCAGGTATCTGGACAACTAAGGAACTGGCTGGGAGATGTCAGCAACTGGTTTCCCAATAGAAGTGGCTCTTCTCGTCAGTTTCTCTAGCCTCTGTGGTGGAAAACCCAGGTTTGTTTGCTTGGGTTAGTCAGTAGAAGGCTCTTCAACTGCCAAATCCTGGACTTTACATGTGTGTATACACATACACATAGATCACTATGTTCTCTGTTTTGGCATGAGCTACACATGTTGGTCCTGTCAACCTCAAATCTGCTATTAGTATTAGCGGCAATTGCCACAGAAAAGCCAATAGCTGAATCTAACTTTTTGGGTGTAGAGTGCGCTGAACCACCACGGTTGACGCCTCAAAAAACATCCCTGGAAACTTCTGCTCCATAGAATGACATATTTGCCACCATTAGAAAGAGACTGGCCACATTCTCCGAGACACAGCCGCCACCACTGATGGTGAGACAGAACACACAAGCACCAATGGGGCCTGCCACTGCCACCATCAGAGGGGACAAAATTCCACCACATCACTAGGATATGGATAGGGTTTCCAAGCCTAGTTTAACAGTCCTCATCAGTTTTTTTTTCTCCCCTTCCCTAGAAGGGTGCAACCAGGAAGGGATCAGACCAAACTCCTGCTACAATGGATGAGAGCAGTGGTATTGGCCTAAGAATGTCTCATGGTGAGTCATGGAGAGATTACCCTCTGCTTTAAATTCTTGTTAGTATCCATCTTAGTTCTGTACTGTGTCCTACAAAGAGAAATGTTGTTTGTTGTACTATAACCTACACCTCTCAAACTTTTGAGCTCTGGCTGCAGTCCACCTCACAATGACGTACGCTGGGGGAGGGTCCTATTCATGTAATTTTAAACCCACTGAACTGTAGTATGTCAGATAGGATCACATTGCCTCCTTTAAACTAACATAGCAAGAAGAAGGCCAGGTCAGATGGTTTCTCTGTGGTGTTACAAGCGCTTTAGAACATAAGAACATAAGAACATAAGACTTGTATGCTTTACTTGTATGAAGCTTTTTATGTGGGGAAGGATTCAAAACTATGATGCATACCTCTGCAGTCTAAGGGCCCAATCCTATTCAGTTTTTCATTGCTGGTGCACTTGTGCCAGTGGGGTAGTTTCACATGCCAAAGATTCTATGGCTTTTATGGAGTGGAACAAGGCTGACTAAAGCTTCTCTGTATCTGGTTTGGGATGCAGGTGCTGAAGCTCAGAGTTTGACCATGCCTGAAGGAGAAACTGGGATTCTCTACAGTGAAATCCAGGACTGCTCGGTCCAAATTCACAGTTCGGAAAATTATGGATCACATGCAGAGAGACAGGCAGAAGAGCTACACTACCACCATGGCCATTCCCATGGCCCAGCCGGCAACTCCAATGCTGGAATAGCCGACATAGCTTGGATGGTTATTCTAGGGGACGGGATACACAACTTCATAGATGGGCTGGCCATTGGTAAGATATTTTTTAAAGAGCTGGGTTTGTTTTTGTGCCAGAAGGAACACAATAGTCCGAAGTTTGAAATTCTGTACACAGTCTAGCTGGAGTGTAGAAGATAATGATCTGAAAGAGATTTGAAAGTGATTTTAGAGAGGAATCACTTCTCATGGTGTCGTCACAGATTTCTGTTGTCTCAAAGTCACCTCTAGTCAAACAGCTGTGAAGCAATTAAAAAACCAACCACATCTGAGAGTGGAATTCCTGCTGACCACTGTGGTTTGAAATGATTTGTCTTTACACAAACCAATGATTGTTGTTATTCCCTGCTTTAAGGATGCTTTTATTGAAATTAAAATTATAAAATTTTATAAAATTAAAAAATGACTGAGGCTAATAGGGGTTGAGCATACATATCAGTGGTGTAGCTAAGGGGGTGCAGGGGGTGGCAGTAGCACTGGGCAACAAGCTTTAGGGGGGCAACAAGTTGAGCTTGACACTAGTGATCAAAATTGTGAAAAAATTGGTATGTATGAATAATACCATCATGTTATATATCATTGGAAAGGTAATTTAATGCAGAATTCAATGAAACAAACCTCATGGAATATCTGTATTCTAGCAAAAGTTATGGCCAGTTAACCAGAGAATGAAAACACAACTACCTTATGGAACAAAAAGTGGATTTTCTTAACTTAAAGCTGACCTATGAAACTGATTTTTCTGAGAACCAATGAGATGTTATTATAATACAACATGGAACCAATAGGGTGTTAATATGAGTCAGCTATCATTTCTATGTATCACAATACAGTTACCCCTGCTAAATGAGTAAAGAGGTACTTTTTCAAGTGATGCTCCTCTTATATTTAGCAGGGGAAGAATAACTGTTCCTCTTCACCACAGCACAGTGTCTCTAACCAATAAGGGGCACACTTATATTTACTTAATTTATTTTGATTTTGTCATGGGGGGCTACAAAATCTTCTTTGACCCCAGGTAGCGGATAGATGCCTTAGCTGTGCCACTGGCTGGGGGGAAGCAGCAGAGCAAGTGGGCGGGGAGCTTCTGGAAGGAGGAGACAGGTTTTCCTCTGATTTTCACTTTTTAAAAAGCCTGGGCTTTGATGGGAAGTGACATCACTTCCGGTTGTGACATCACTTCTGGGGCATCATTTTGAACTTTGCACTGGGCTACGCAATCATTAGCTACGCCACTTATACGTATTATGAACAGTGATCCCTTTTTTGAACTGCTTTCAACTCTCCAAAAACACTGTTCTCTGTTGCCAGCCTTACTCATGACGAAGTCCTGCCTTGGTTGTCGCTAACCAAAAACATGTTACTTCTGGGTAACTTCTGTGAGATTGTGTTTAGGGTGATGCGCTAATTTATTTACACAGTTTCCCAATTTACTCTTATTGTAATGTGTTATTGCAGGATTTGGGGTATTTAGACAAGGACTAGGGTAGCAAAGGGAAAAGCGATAAGCTTAATAGGAAGATTGATGGGGGAGCCATTGGGGAGTTTGCATTTTTATACCATGTTCTTGCAAGGAGTTCAGAGCACGGGGTTTTCTCCCTTCCATTTTATTCTCACAACAACCCTATCCAGATTAGCTGAGAAGGAAGGAGTGGCTCAGCATTACCCAGTGTGCTTTGTGTCTGAGTGTAGATTTGAATCCAGGTCTTCCTGGTCCTAGTCCAGCCACTACCCCACACAAATTGTCTCCATTCCTCATCCTCAGGAGGACCTTCCCTTAGGCCTTTCGCAGAATTTTAGAGCTACGAGGGAACTAGAAGGCCATCACATCAAATCACTCTCAAGGAAGATGCTCCCAGCTTAAATGCTAGAGATGTTTCCATATACACAGTAATCCAGAATATGGTGTATAACAAATTGAGTGAAAAAGAGAGAGAGCTTCAGATGACTTGAGCTTCCTGGAACAGGGAAAAACCCTCTTCTTTCGGGTCAATAGCCTATATAAGCTGAGGTTTTCTTCCCTAGGGGCTGCCTTCTCTGATGGCCTCTCCAGTGGCTTAAGCACTACAGTAGCTGTATTCTGCCATGAACTGCCCCATGAACTTGGTAAGTGAAGCAATGTTTTTAAAAACCAGGGCTCAGGACAGTGTGTGTCTCAAGATGTGGGCATGGGTATATCCAGGGAATCTCTTCAAGAGCAATTAGAGATTGCTTTTCTTGACAGGCCAAAAACACACCTTTTCCCAGTCACTCTCTGATGTACTGCTACTGTTGTTTTGTTTTGTTTTATATTACTACAGGTTGAGACTCATTATTCATGTGGGTTCCTTTCCAAGCACTTACTTGGATGGGAAAAAACGCAATATATCAAATCAATTTTAAAAACAAAGTCTCTTTCCTAGGGTGATTTAGAAACAGCCTTGCTGACCTTTTGACTCTAAGATAGAGTCATTAAGAAGACAATCCACCAATCAGTCTCTCCCTTCACCAATGCAAAGTTATCACCTTTCTTTCACGTGCTCAGGGGGAAGGAGGGGTCCACTGGAGAGAGAAGGATTGATGGATTGTCAGCCAGCTGCCCTCTCTCTCTCATTAAGGAGGCTATTGTTAAAGGACTGTTCAGTTTTTTAAACTGATTTTAAAGGGGTGCATTTTTCCCCTTCTCCAGATATCAGCACTTTCCTTCTCATTTGCAGGGGCCGTTTGTGTTGAGTCAAATCCATGTATAAAAAATCCATGTATAAATAGGCTAGACCTGTATTTAACATTTTGGACTGTGCTGCAAGGAGTGGTAGGGCACATACACTGTATACGTTATTTCCCAGGTCCAGTTCCTGCCATCTCTGAATAGGGTGGGGAAGGACCTGCATTTGGAACCCTGGAGAGCCACTGCCAGCCAGGTCAAGAGAGTTGGAGGCATTGCTTGGTTTTGCTAGGGGGTTGCTTGGGTGCATTCAGGCCTTCTTGAGTGTTATGGCTGCAGAGGTGGCTCAAGACCTTTGGGTGCCTGAGGCAGGGACACCAAATATCACTATTAACTGTGGCTGCCTATTCATCTTCCCTCCACTTCTCACTCGGAGACAGGAGAAGGTCAAGGCAGTGGCCTGCAGAAGGTGGTAGAGAAAGGTAATGGCCCCTGCTCCCTTCACCTGAGGCAAATGCCTCATGGACAGGTTAGCCCTGCTTAGCTGCAGAACTCTTCATGGTCTTAGGAAAATGCAGAGAAGCATTCAGAGCAAAGCCTGCTTTTATTTATTAAAATGACTTTAGGGCAAACAAGTATTGAGCATGAAGCCTGCCAGAATCTTGTTCAACCAGATCCTGCCTGAGGTGAGATCAGGTCACAGGTAAGACCTGGGCTTGGGACTATTCCAGAATCTGGTATGCGAGTCTGAGTAAAAAGCATGGAGTAGATTTTTAAATGGTTCAGTGACTATTGCTCACTTTTCTCCTTTCTTTGGCAGGAGACTGTGCTGTCCTACTCCAGGCTGGCATGTCACTCCGGCGGGTGCTGCTCTGTAACTTGCTCTCAGCTTTCCTGGCTTACTGGGGAATTGTGATGGGGACAATCCTCAGCCAGGGCACTTCGCAAATCACACCCTGGATCTTTGCCATCACAGCAGGTGTTTTTCTGTATGTGGCACTAGTGGATATGGTAAGGGCAGCCTCTTCTTTCCTGGCTTCTCCTGTAGGCATAGCACAGTGATTTTCAAACTGTGAGCCATGGCTCCCCGGGGAACTGTGGAAACCAGCCAGGGGAGCTGTGGAATCCTCATGAAAAGCCTGCCACCCTATACAGTGTATGGGATTGTAGCTCTAATGGGTAGCTGCAGCCAATGACTGAGTAGGTCAAGGAAGCCGCCTGTTGAAAAGGTTTGGGAACCACTGGCATCACATAAGACTTTGGTCCCTAACAAGCAGAGGGAAGCTTGCCTGTAAGTAAACACAAGTTGCAAGAAACCAGTAACAGGATTGCTTTTGGAGAAGTTGCAAGAAAATCAGCAACAGGATTGCCTTTAGAGTGTTTGGGTTCCCAAATCAGTGTACCTTTTTAAGTATTATCAGAACAAAGTACTTGGGTTGTCACTTCTTTTTATAATAAATTAAAGGCCATGACCTGGCACTCAGCAGTTTCTGATAGGTTTAGAGGTAGAATCTACTGCAGTGTTTCTCAGTCATTGGTACCTGAGGTGGTGTCTGGTGGTTCTCACTGGACCTCTGGACAGCTGCTGCCTAGCAGCAAGACCAGGAACATGACACAGCAAACAGCGATAGGAGGCGCAGCTCAGCAGACAGAGCCAAAGCATGTTTTTCCATACTTGAAAAAGCCCTCCTGTCCACTCCGAGCCTCTTACTGGTGTTTCTCGGTAGTATCTGATCTCCCAACCCTGAAATAACTGGCAATGATATCACCGGTTTCTTCTGGTAGTACTTTGAATTGGTGGACCATGTGAAGTAGTATGGTGGTGGACAAACATTGAGAAACACTGGTCTAGTGCAAAAGCTTTCTATATACCAATGGATAATTGTTGTAGCAAGATAGGCTGTTGCATTGAAAATTCTACCTCAATTAGAGTTGCCATGTTTTGTGTGGCTCTGCATCGGATGCTTGTTTTAAAAAACAAAGGAGTTCTAGGGAAGTGGCAACCAATTGGGAATCTGCTTCACTGTCCAGGTTAGCAGTGCTGCAGAACCCCATTTTCTAGCCTTATCATGCAGGTATTATTCATGGCAAGACTTCACAGCCACAAGGGCAATACAATGTAGATGGAGCACTGCCTTTTAAAACTTGCAGCACAATCTAGTGGTGCAAACAACTGCTTTGAGCCTCATATGGGAAAATGTCCCAAGGGCATCAGTCTGGCTCTTTCTGCTCCTGAGCTGTTCAAGGTAGCCAAAGGTTGTGATGAGATTAAGATAAACCAATTGCACAGTTGTTGTTATTGGTTCCTTGAAGGACCTCTACCTGTCTTGCTTAACTATAGGCTCACTGCAGTTCCCAGGCAGATAACAGGCTGTTTTTTATTCTCTTTAGCTGCCTGAGATGCTGCAGCGGAGTTCCTCCAGGGTCAAAAAGGGCTCCCTCATACACTTCTTCCTCCAGAACTTGGGCTTCCTTACCGGAGGAGCCCTCATGCTCTGCATTGCTCTCTTTGAAGGACAGATCAGTTTCCATGTGGATGGATAGCAGCACTCCTCAGTAGGCAGCTCTCCAGTGCAAGATGGAGTGAAGCCCTGGTCCTTCCAGCAATGAGGGATGCCCTTCTGTAGCTTGTTGAGGAACTACAGAATCACACCATAATCTTATTCAAGCAAATTGGGGGAAAGAGGAAGATCAGAAGCACCAGCAATCCATGATTCTGCCTGCCACCCTCAGGTCCCTGTTTATGTAGTTGGCAGCAAGAAAACCATGTGCCGAACTGAAAACTCCAGTATTCCACCCACCTGCTATGGTCCCCATAAGGAGGGAGGTTGCCACTTTCAATCCACTAAGTGATCATATTGAAAACCATCTGTACCGCCCAAAGGAGCAAGGGGCGAGCCCTTGGAAGACTGTGTGTAGTTAATCTATGCCACCACAAGATGCAGTACAGGGGAGACATTTTATTTAAGGATTGCACATACATTAGGGGGTGACTTGCTTCTCATACAGATTGAAAGTTTCCATTGCACTGGAGTTATAAAAGATGCTTTTAACAGACATTATGAGTTGGGGTTGTGGGGCAAAAAACCAAGATACAACAGATCCAACTGCATCATGCAAGCTTTCTATATCATGGATCCAGTTCTGAACTCATTTGAGTGTAGCATTAAAAAAGCATCAAGTTCCCCATCCTCCAAGTTGAACTTTACTGTAGGCATCGCAGCAGCTGGAAGACCTGCCTCCACATGAGGTCTTCTACAGATGAGCCTGCATTAGCCACAGGGGTTCTGTTCCAAGAACCACTGCAGATACCAAAAGCCACAGATGTTGAAATCTTTGGCTCTTGGGGCTCTGTAATCATCTGGAGATGATCAGAGAGCTCTGGTCACCTTTGGGGGGTGTTCTGATGGCCAGGGAGGCCACACATCCTTCAGAATGCCTTAGGTCACTTCTGGTTTTTCAGAAGTTCTGGACCTCCACGGCCTTTAAATGTCACTTCCAGTTCTGAAAAACTGGAAGTGACATTCTAAGGCCTTCCAAAGGCCTTCGAGCAGCCATTTTCAATTACTGTGCCATGGCACACTGGTGTGCCGCGAGTGGTCCACAGGTGTGCCACAGGAGTTTGGGGGAAGGTCATTTATTAATAGGGCCAATGGGAGATTTGAGCCCCACTGGCAGCATGGTGTGCCTTGTCAAATCGTCAAAAACCTGGTAGTGTGCCTTGACCATTTTAGTGCCTTGGCAGTGTGCCGTGAGGTGAAAAAGTTTGAAAAATCACTGCCTTGGAGGGTTTTCTAAGGGCTAGGGAGACTGTGTGCACTTCAGTTGCCTCTGGATGATCCATGTTGGGCTGATTTGAGACCCGCGGATGATCAAATCTGTGGATTCTGAATCCACAGGTAATGCAGGCATCCTGCATGTGCAAGGATGCCTTTTTCTCTAGTGATATATAAAAAGACTTCCTTAAAGGGGAAGCAGCCAAAGTGCAGCATGCATAAGGGCCTAGCTTTGACACCAAGGTTGCCAAACATAACGCATGTGGGCCAGATGCAGCCTATGGGAGCTCTTTATCCAGCCCTTTGATAACTGGGCTCTCTCTGCTGCTGAGATGCGAAGTCAAACATCAGCAGAAGCAGCACTGCAGAAAGGGAGGTGCTGGGAGAGCCCAATTATCAGGCAGGCCACCCTTTCAGCAGCCCTGCCTCTGGTGTGGTAGCACTGTTGAAAGGGCAGCCGCTATAATATTTGGGCTCTCCCAGCACTACCCTTTTAGCAGTGCTGCTTCCGCCAAGGTACTGAGAAGGAGAGATGGGAGGAAGCCTCAGAAGGTAAGGAACAGTACATTTGAAATTTAAAAAAAGCTGCTGAGATGCTGGGAGAGCCCAATTATCATGTGGACCATCTACTGGGGCATCACTTTGCAGAACACCCGTTAGCTGCTGAAATACAGGTGCCTTGGCAGAAGCACTGCTGCTTTAAGCAGTGGCAGTTCCGGGGGGGGCGAGGGGGGCAAATGCCACCTGCCCTGCAGAGCCCTTCTAATTTGCATATTTTCTTTTATTTGCAGCTAATGAGTAACCAAGTGAGAAAAAAGTGTTCATTTCTGATCAGCTGCTTAATTAGATCACTTCCTGCTTAATTAAATCACTTCTGGCCCTGTGCTGTGAATGTTATTCAGGCTGCTGTATGAAATGGGTTTGATAGCCCTGGTTTAGACAACAGTGAGCTAAATGGAGAAAACATTTGATTTGGTATAAGGTAGTTTCCTGGATGAGGGGAGGGTGCAAGTAGGTGGTTGGCCACATTTTGCTGCTGGTCCTACTTGGAGGCAAACATTAGGAACTACATTACATACCATAGTCATTTTCTGCCACACATATACCAGTCACAGAAACTTTAGCAGAATTCTGCCCTCCCTGTGCAAGGCCTCAGATGCTTGTGGTAATCTCTGGGGAGCTGCCACCTCCCCCCCCCCCCCCAGACAGCAATTGATGGACTGCCAAGGTTCTCACTTGTTGACTTCCAGGGCCTTCTTGCCATGTGCCAATCAAGCCACAAGCAATCAGCAGGAAGCAGCAAAGATGCATTGGGGCAAATGCTGTTGCCTAGGACAATGGGGTTGAGGCACTCTATCTCTTGGAGTGAGTCACTGCAGAAGGGCAGTATTGGTGGCCCTTCAGCCCTTGCTCAAGTCTCTGACCTCTATGAAAAATGAGTTGACATCTATGGCCCTGCTTTTGAAGTGGAAGGACCTTTAAGGGCGTCAAGTAAGCTAGCACTAACTTTTTCCTACCAGCAGCTGCAGCCATGTGCTCATTCAATCCTGGGTCTGAGTGGAAAATCAGCTAGGTAGCTTTTATGCTGTGCATTAGCAGCTCCCCTCTAGGTGCAAGCCAGGACACTTTGCTACTAGCAGGTGCCTAGGCTGTGAACTTCATGGCAGAGAATGCAGCATTGCCACACTGCTTTATTTGTACCCCAAACATATGTAATTAGGACAGTGAGCCTTTTTTCCTTTTTAAGTTTAAAAATATATGTACTTATGGATACCTGTACAGTATCTCTCCCCTCTCCCACCTCCATACTGAGAAACCATCTAATCTGCTTCTCCCAGAGAAGGAGGGAGGGAACAGGGCCTGCTTCAGCTCTTCTCAGGGCACTTCAATTTGCCATACAGAAAGATTAGTTCCTCTCTAAAGAGGACCCTTGAATGTACTCTACTTGCCCCTCTAACTCCTTCTATAGGAATATCTCCTTTACTCCTTTCCTTTCGCTCTTGTGAACACAGCTGTTGGTGTAAAAACAGGCAACTCCCTAACCACACCATAGATACCTATATTTATAACAGAGTGACAAACACAAAGGCAAGATCTGTATGAAAAGCAGCAATATTATGTGTTGGACCCCAGAACTTCGCCATATTTTGAATGTGCAGTATTTTTATGAGGAAGTGTTCAAAGCAGCACAATACAACAGATAAGTGTTTCTCAAACTGTGAGTCAGAACCCACTAGGTGGGTCATGAGCCAATTTCAGGTAGGTTCCCATTCATTTCAATATTTTATTTTTAATATATTAGACTTGATGCTCCCATCGTATATGACTGCATTTGGGGAAATGTTACAGACCTGTACTTTTAACAAGCTACTATGTATAATCTTTTAACAATGACAGATAATGGGACTTACTCCTGGGTGTGGGTAGGATTGCAGCCTAGGATAGTTAAAAATTTCCCTGCTTGATTATGTCACTTCTGGTGGGTCCTGCCCGATTTTCATTCTAAAAGTGGGTCCCGGTGCTAAATGTGCGAGACCCATTGCAATAGATAAATGACATGCAATTCTTTTAATAGCTCATTATGGGAGACATGGAAAGCATTATTGAGTCATAGTTTGATGCTTTGTTTTAAGCACATTGCAGAATCTTGTTCTAGAAGGGAGAAAAACCTTAGTGCAGTAGAAGATTCAGTAGAGCAAAGCAGAGCTCTATCCCATACTCCAGTGTGCAAAGCAGGGCTTCAGGAGCCTCCTGAATCTCAGGGTCCTATGGCAGTCTTATGTTGCCTCAGCAAGCAAGTCAAGGTGAAGTAAAATAGTTGATGAGGAGCATATGATTATAGAACACAGGTTGAAAGCAAGCCCAGAGCATGTAGTGCCAAGATTACCTGTCACTTCCACCTCCTGTCCTAGTACTTCATTAACCCCCATCTACTACATTTAAAGTCAGAAAAATAAAGGCAGAGGCAGATAGAAGCAACAGCATTTTAATAAACATAATTGATTCAAAGCCACAATATGAATAACAGGACCTGGTCGCAGCATACATTGTAGAAAATAGATCAAGTCTGAATGCTTTGTTTTTAATTTAGCTTTTAAGTTCTTGTTTGTCCCCCTCCCCTCCCTTCCCCACCCCCAAAAGGTGATGCAGAAATTCTGAAAATGCATATATAACATCTGAGACAAAAAAGGTAACCATTCACTGGGTTCACATAAGGGGCTTATACAAGTGGCTTCCACACTGTGCAAGGGGGGGAAGAGGGGGATGAATGGCTTGTGGTAGCTCTTTGTTTTCCTTATTGTTTTCCAATATACAATTATATAGAACTTTTAATATAACATCTTCATTTCATGGAACAACCAGGCGGGGAAAAGAGGTGGTGGCAAGTTTGACATGTCTGCATTTCCTTCCAAGAACAGAATGTCAGTTTGTAGAGACACAAGTGATTTGTTTTGTTGGAGAGACCCCCCCCCAACCTATCGGATGGGGGTGAGGAAACCACTGAGAAATGGGGATCGCCTACAAAGGCACCTGCGTCTCAAATCTCTGGGTAGTAGGGAGGGACACAGAAAAAGATTTACACTTTGATTGCACATCAGGACACAAGGAGTGGACTCTCTGCTGCATTTTGGGTTGGAACTGGCCTTGGAGGGTTGGAATTGCATTGGAAGCTCCCATCCACAACCAACCCTTGAGCCACCCAGAGAGAGCCATTTTTGTTTTGCTATTTTGTGCTTTAAACCAGTGTTTGAAGGAAGATCGCATGTCTGCAAGCAGGAAGGCAGGCCTGTGGGCTGATCTGAATGTGTGTGTGTTTTTTAGTCTCTTCTATACATTGGTCCAAGATTTCCCAATATTAAACAAGACAAGGGTGCAAAATTATAACTCCCCCCCATCTATGTGTATCAACAGGGGTGGTGACAATGGGAGTGCTTTCTAGGCAGCACTTGAATTTAGCTCCTAACCTCACTCAGAACAACACTGCACAACGGCACTCCCTCTCCCTCCCACCCACCCTTCCAACTTACCAGAAAAATATCTATAATCAAGGCATCTTTAAAAAAAAATCTTCCTTAGCCACATAACCCCTAATTAAGGCCTCTGCCTCAAAAGAGGACAACATGGCTGCATGCTGGTTTGAATCAGCAGGTTGTAGGTTTAGTGCTCCAATGGAGAAGAAAAACACAAATACCCTTCTCCCCAATACACCACCCAACCACAAGCTGCTAAACACAAAAGACCAAAAACAAAGCAGGTCCATTAAACATGGGGTGATGACCTAACAGCTCACTCCACCTCCCCCTTTAAGCTTGCTAGGTTACTGTAGGACAAGAAGGAATACAGACCCATAAGCTGCAGGGGAACCTCATTCCAGAGCTGCTCCCCACTCAGATTTGTTTCTTCACCTGGATGTCTGCACTTAGTCCTTAAGATGAAGGAGTCTACTATGGTCTGATCCATTCTGTTTTTATTGCAAGAGGTAGTGTGAAGGTCCATCTGCTTTCCCGCTGTCCCCTTAAAAGGTGACAGAATTCCACACCAAACTGTTCACATTCCTACGCAGGCACCTAAATACTCTTAGTCCTACAGAGTGCTTTTGCACTTAACTCCATGGGAAGATCCCACATAAAAATACACGTTGATTTTTTTTTTCATTTAATGGACCCGATAAGCAAAAAGAGGGTGAATTCAGACAACTATCTGAAGTGGTAAAGTCATTACAGGGTGATTGTCTGGAGTGGTGACCGTTCAAGAGCAAATGGCTCCAATACTAGCAGTGAGAGAGCAGTTCTTCACTTTCTGAAATGTTTTTGACATTACACTTGCCAAGCAATATGGACAAAGGAGGTACAAATACAAAGGAGGCTAGGGTGGGAAATTGAGTACAGGGCTGCTGACCCCTGAGGCAAGCATAACATTAAAGGTCAGCTTCCAAAATGGGGGGGGGGGAGCACAGATGAGAGGGAGATGCAGCTTTGATTTATCTATGATGGTGCAGTGTTCACATACAGGTACTGCATTAAAAAAAAAAAGAAGCCAAACAGTAAGCAGAACACAGAGAGATTTAAACACCCAGGACAACTTTACCACCTCAGCTATCTATCTGCCTCCATCCTCAGACCACCTGTTGAGAGATCTCTCTCACACACAAGGTAAAGTGCTTGCACCTGGGGCAGGCAACTTGGGGGGGGGGATCAGAGATGTGGCAAGTTCCAGACCCCTTCTCTAAGCCCAGTCTTTCACACAGGTTATGCTAAATGCAGGTCCTCTGGTATTTGGGATCTTTGAGGCTGTGACTCAAGAGTAGGGAGAATTTTAAGAAGCAGGCAGGGAAAGAAAACATGGGTAATCACAATCAATGCCCACTGCCTGTTTTACTGTGGTGCTGCATGCCTGGGATATCAGGACATGCAGATGTCAGTTGAATGCCATCAAGTACATACACAAACCAATCCTAGAAACTTCCAACCATTTTCTAAAGAGGCATCTTTCTTCTTCACAACCCCCTGAAGAATGGACACAGTGGCAAAAGCAAGGTCCAAGTCTTTTAATTGGGGGTGGGGGTGTGTGTGAAAAAAGTTACTGGCCTTAACGCAACCGAGAAAATGCTGTGGAAGTGACCAAGATAAAACAACAGAATGCAAAGCTGACATCATGCCAGCAAATTCACTCATCTCTGAACGTCTTTGGACCAAAAGGGTCTGACATGAAAGACAAGCCTGGAAAATTCCCCCCCCCCCATTCCCCAAAGCTTCCCTCCTACAAGCAGCAGTTACAGGTCAAGTACACAGAATACTGTTTTGCCTCCCTCTGTTTTCAAGTGGAAGCAGCACAGGCTTCCCCCCTGGGGCTCTCACCCCAGACCATGCAGAATCAACAAAGAACTAGCTACCAAGAGTTTCTTTATGTTACACAGTTCCTGTCCCAGTTTGAAATGCAGCAGACTGAGAAGTGCTCAGTGAATGGCTGAGGAAAAAAGAGCAAGGCTCACCCAAAAGGGTGTGTGTGTGCGCTCATGTTCCTTCTGCATTGCCGCCTAAAATGTGCCAAGTTGGGGTCCCTTTGAGAATCATTTCTATGCCATACGGACTAACACCAAGCAACACAACCAATATTATAGCATCTACAAGTTCTCTCTTCATATTAAGCAGCCCCAGTCAATTCGTGACATACATCATGTGCCACTCAGTGGTCTGAAGGAGCTCCCCAGGCAGGACTTTTGATAGAACACAGTTCAAAAATGCTGGGCTCTTTCATCAAAGAAGGCCCTGAACTATGTTTCTGCACCATTTCTACTAGCGTTCAGTGAATTTTGGCTTTGTTTTATGGAAATAAAATGTCACCCTGAGGTAGTTCCACCTGTTCTCAAAATCCACAAAAGTAGGCTGTAGATGTCACCACTGAGAGTCTAGCTGTCCATCCTGAGAAGACTGACTGGAAGTTGCCTTTGGCTAAACGAGGCAGTTGCCGCTTGACAGAGCGACCAAAAGGATACAGGATGGACACAACCCCCCAAAGCGCCTCCCGCTCGGTTGCATGCCTTGTCACTAGACAGAATGGCCTGGGAGAGAGGCAGAGTAACATCTAGAAGCAGGGCTATTGGCTCATGCAGACAGAACATATTTCATCTAGGTCACCCTCAACTACAAAGACCATCACGAAATACTGGCTGTACCTACCTCACACAAATACAAAAACACAACTGGGGTGCCCCCTCAAGTGACACATATCATTTGTGTGTCCAAGTGCAAAGTAAGTGTGTGTGGGGTTTCCAAAAAGCAAAACAAAAAAAACACTGAGCAACCGATACAAGGAATGAAGACAAGATAAAAAGAAACAGCATGGATAATCAAGACTTTTCAGAATAAAGTCCCCACTGACAGCAAAATCAGTGCTCAAACAAGTCTGTTCTCAATCCTTCTGAATCCTTCCATTACAGCAAAAACATAAAGAAAAAAAACCCCGAGTGCAAGCTATATAATAGGCTACAAACTCTCAATGCAGCAACCGATTTCCCTCACCCTACCCTACCCTACCCCCATGCCTTTATTGCTGCTCCCAAGGAAAAAATTTGTTTGGAGCACAGGTAGGTTTTATGTTTTTGTTTTTTTGAAGTGCCTACAAATTCAGTTTCAGCATGTATTGCTATAAGACAAACACACACCCAGCAAAAAAGCGGCATGGCCACTATTTGGGCATGTCTGCAATGTACAGAATGCAAGGAAACAAAAGTAACTCCTGCTGCTCTTCAAAGAATTACCACCCCACACTCCAACCCAGTAACATTCAGGGCTTTGGATGCAGACACAGCAGGGCCCAGCAATTAAACACCACACGCAACAGGAATGCTAACAATAGCAAAGCATTACCACAGCTCCACCTCACAAAACCCAAGAAACAAATGCAGTTTCCTCAAGTTTATGTAATCTAGGCCAAGGGGGGGAGGGAAGAGTTAAACTCTGTAGTCAGATTGTCAAAATGGAGTCTCAATCTCAGTTTCAAAACAGGTTACCAAAGCTGACAAAAGATAAACGCACTTATTTTATCGCCTGAAGTTAATGAAACGGCAGCTAAAAAGTGTCTGGTTTGTGTAACATTTTTTTCTACGCGAAATACAGTACAGTGAAGAAACCTATTTATTCTGTTTTCTGGACCATTCAGATTTTTTTTTTAGAGAGAGCTTGCAAACCCCTTTGTTTACCAAAGAACAAGGGAAAAACCAAGGGAACTGTGGTCTACACTTGTGACCTGGAACAGGTGATCTCTATGACTTCCTGCAATACAAAACTGGGGAAAGGAGCTAAGAGTAAATGTACCCCCCCCCAAAAAAAATGGAGACAGTGGTTGGCTCAAGGCCTGGAGCTTCTGGAATAAGTGCACATGAACCATATATTCACCACTATTTGGGACAAAGCACATGTGGCATTGGTATTAAGCCAAAAACACACTTAAGAGTTAATTTTTTAAATTGCAACTGTCTCTCCCCAACCAGTAGTGAATCACAATAGTGACCTGTTACCAAGACGGATGTGGCAACCAACTTATGAAAAGAGAAAGCTCTCTAAGCCACTCCCAGCTATAGCTTGTATATTTGCCTCTGCGCATATACACTTCAGAACAAACACTCCTTTCTAGTGTGTATCCAACAATGGATCTGAAGCCTCAACGGGCTACTGATTTACTGGGAATGGTAGCAGTGGGAAGGAATGCATCTCCTGTGAAGGTAACCTCCTAGCTTCTATTTTTCTTATTTCTATCTTACTTTAGCCAATAGGCCTCATATCTATGTTTATTGCCTGATTCTTATGTGTAAAGTGATCATCCTCTATTTCAATACAGTGACTAGGGATATTCTGAACTCATGCAAGATGGGGGCCAATGTCCACTCTGAAGACAAACACCCTCAGAACCTTTCTGAAGCAAGTACTGTACCAAATCAAAGTGTTGAAGGGTGGAAGGCTGGAAAAGGCTGGAAGTGCCAGCAATTCAGAGAAATGCTGCATCAAAGAATTGCTAAAAATATTTCAGAATGGAATATTGTGACCCAAAGTGAACAACAAAGTATAACTTCTCACCGACCCTTAACAACAAGGCTACACTTCACTGGCTGACTTTGCAATCATTTCTGAAAGAAGCTCAAGCCTGCTTCACTTGATCCTTTGGCAGCTACTCTCAAAGGAGCAGCTACTCTCAAGCACAGAATTAGGAGAAGAGATCAGAGTGATGTACAGCCTTCTCTTCCTATTCCCATTTGCGATGTTCTTATTTGGACTGCAAGTCCATGTCAGATAGAAGGGAGATGCTCTACGTCCATACCTCTTTGAGAAAGTTGTATTTGTCCACTTGTTAGTCACTATCCAAACTGGAAGCACAGAGGGCCAATCAAGCTGCACTGGGACTGGGGACCCTGGCTCTCCAAACTTACACCTATGCCTGCATATTTAACATCAGAATTGCAAATAGATACCATCAACACTGTGATAGCTGGTGAGCAGAGAGGTGTATGCGCCTTCTGACATTAATGTAACTAGCAAAGGTAGTTCCATATTAAAACAAAATGAGAATATCCCTTTATTAAAAGTAAAGTTTTAAAAAAGGATTCACTAGAGAACAGTGACAGGCATTTAATGTACAGTAACTGGAAAATCTTGCACTGCAACTGCTTTAGCTGGGTGGTTTTTCAGAGAAAGAGGTGGGGAGATTGCAAAACTAAGACGATAAGCAAAGAACTGACTCACTACACTTGTACCATCCTCCAGGAACAGAAGAGACTTGTTTTTGGTTTAAAGAGAGGAGGCTAAAAGACTAGACAAAAGGAAAGCTCTCAAACTGGCATGTAGCTATATTCAGTGCAATTTTAAAATTCTGAACCTAAACAGTACAACTAAGTTATCAAGTCAGTATGTCGGGAGATAATTATACTGGCTAAGAATTATATGATCCTAACACACACGTCAGTAAACACATCCACAATGTCTTGTTTAGCAAATGCAGAAGCAGCCTCATGTTTCTTTGTAAAGTTCCTTTTTTGTTCTCAAAAAGCACAAAATTTCAGAGTTTGCAAGGTAAGGAGGTTAAAGTTTCCCAGGTACTGAGGAAAGGAAGCGCCACAGCTTGGCCGAGGATCTTCCAACAGGGACCAGCAATGGATAAGTCATGCACTACACAGCCCCTTTCTACTGTCTGCAAAAACTGGCTGAACCTTTCAGTTCAATCAAAATGGAAGAAGGGAAAAATCTGTATCCCACAGGCACTACAGATTTCAGTGCTGTTCTCTAAATTCACAAATATAGATGAACTCCAAACCTGTCCCTAAGCAGAAAAACAAAACAAAATGTTTCTGCCATTAATGAGGCAGGTAAGACACTAGGGTGGCATGAAGAAATGGTGAAATTAAGCCTCATCATTCAACATCCTTGGGATGGAACAGAAGAGGATGGTATTACAAATAAACACATTCAGAAGAAGACACACACCCACAGGTGGTTTTCTAAGTATGTGGGGGATACAAATGTTTTGGGGTTAAAAAGGAGGCTGGATTAGGATAGAACAGACCAGATAATTATCTGTTTCTCTCCATTACACCTGAGACACAGAACACTCAGATAGTTAACTTTAATAATATATTTTGTAAGGCTTTACATAGAAGGGTAGATATAAGGGTCACTTTAGAAAGAGAGCATGGGTTGCCTTGTGGATAAGGTAGAGAATTATAGCAGGGTATGTGCAAGGAGAAGAAAAAAATCCAGCCCCCCTTAGCATTCCTTTATGAGAGGGAACCAACACAGAGAACTGAAAAGGGCAGGATGGCTTTATTCTTTTCCACAAAATCTTTAGGTCTGGTGCTCAAGAGATGCACCATCTTTCAAGTGTGAGGCAGGATGAGTCAGGGAATGTGAGGTGCCAAGCTCCCTTTCTTGAGCATGCAAGCAACGCACCTGCTGCCTGTCCTATAAAAACAGGGCCACTACCCAATGATGAGACTTTCCACCATAGGACAAAGGAAGAACAATATGTCTATTCATTTTATTAACTGCCAAGTGAATCTTGTAAGTAAACATGTTGCCATGCATGCTAGATGCCTAAGGTTTCTGGAATGATTATAACATGTCAACACGGTGTCTGTTTCTAACTTTCCAATCAATATTTCAAAATTCCAAAAGGAATCAGAAGCCAATGGAGGAATCCCTGGGTGGGGGAAGAATGTTAAAGGAATTGGAAAGAAGCCAGCAGAATGTTTTTAAATGCCTTTCCTTTGGGCATCTGTACAGTTGTTGACTAGCAGCAGACCCTCAGAGTACATAGTCCATCCTGCAGCTGAAGCAACCTATCACAAGACACTCCATTCAATAATAGTTTTCAAGGAAGTTCAAGTTTAACACACAAGTACAAGCAGATGCTTTTTGATAAGTACCTTCAAGTGGACAAGAAAAGTCTTTCCACATACTAATACTTTGCTTGTGTTAATGCCCTATTTTCCTTTCAGTCTAATGCTCTCCCTCTTTTCCAGTTATCACCAAAAGCAGTAGTGTTTTTTTGGTTTCCCATTATTTGAAAGCTGGTTTCTACCAAATACATAATTGACTTGTCCTTTCTACTGTCACCTCAAAAGTTTTTAATTCCATAGCCAAGCTGTTGCAGTATCTGAAAAGGCACATCATGGCCTCAAGCAGTGTGTCTCCAATACATAAACATGCTGTTCATCTACCACACACCACAGAGAGGGTGCACCTGCCACAATGGGCCCCCCTTGCCACCAGAGTTTTGAGCACAAGGCTCAAAGAGCTCACTTCTACTGTACACCAATGCCAAAAGGACAGGTCTTGTCTTGTTTTGGCTATTTCATAACACTTGCCTCCTTCCCTGCCACCCACCCAACTGATACGTGCCCAAAACATTTCCAACTGGCCAGATAATAGTGCAAAATTCAGGAATTAAGGCAATGCCCAGAAAATAGGAGCCTTGTCTTCCTGACACAAGTAATGCAGGCTTTTTCCTAAAGCTGCATCCTCGGCTTCTTGAATAGCCTCCCTTGTAGGGACACTGACTAAATCAAAAAAGAATCACTGGAGGAGACTGTTTTTGTGAGTTTAACAAGGGTAGGTATGTTTAGATGGCCCAGTAGATACTGGGAGATCTTAATACATAAAATTATAGCCAGAGGGACAGGACCTGAACCTATCAAGATCAAGCTGACTGGTCCAGTGTCAGATTTACTCTACTGCAGCCAAGATTATCAAGGCAAATTGTATTATTCTCCATTAAGTGGATGAACAACAAACATTGGTCCATGATGAGAGAAACTGAAATCACTCCTAGCTCAGATCAATTCCTGCTTTCTCCTGAGGTAGTCTTTACTGCTGAAAGAGCACCTCAATTTGGGAGTGTGCTCTACAGCTCTACCCTATAGGCAGCAATCACCTATGCAAGTTAGTTAACATGAAACACCACTGAGGCAGTAATCCAACAGAGAAAATTCTGAACTAAAGGCACTCTTTCCTCACCTTTTTGCAAAATATTTGGTCTTCAGGGCTTCACTTGTCCTCTATGCAAAAGGTATCTCTTTCTTTTCCAGTTATCCTCACAAGAAGTGGTATATTCTGGTTCCAATTTAAAAACTCTTTCCAGTCACAGATGTCACTGGTTCTTCTTAGCTATTTCCAGTGTATGAAATGGCATATCTTTACTTTCAAACCTTAATTCTTTATAGTGCCTAAAAGTAGTGCCAGGGCCTCAAACTGAATGTCTCCAATACATAAACATGTTATTCATCTACACTGCTTGCCTAACTGTGATGTTTGAAGATAATTTCAAAGCTTCACCCCACCTTCTGGAAATGCTGGTCTCGTGGAAAAAAAAACTGACGTTATACATGCAGTGTCAAAAAGGTGCCCCATCTGGTCATGATAAGAGGGAACCCCCCTCCCAATTTCCTACGGTTTTGAGAAGGCAAAGCAGGCACAAGCTGGCATAATCCAATCCCCCTGCGCCATTCTTTAATTAAAACAAAGCAGGACTTTTAGAAAGAGCCAAGTGCAGCTGAAATTGCATACTAATTTTTGTTTAGAAAAAAGTGTACTGCCACCCACCATGCACACAAGGCTCAGCTAGTTTCAAAGACTTTCATGCATTTTGCTCTACTATATTTCAAGTTGACAAACTAATAAAATAAGATTGGACTTAAAGTAAGGCTTTTTAAAAAATCCCTTTTGTTTTTGCACCGGAAGTGAATTTGAAAAAGATGCTCATTGCACACAGATAAACTCACATACGCACACACACACACACTGGAAAACCAACACACAGAAGAGGAAGAGTAGTTTATACCTGACTGGTGATGAGGTCTGTTCTATCTTATTCAAAAGAAATGTTTATGTGCATAATATACATAGGTGCAGCATTTACACATAGGATATTGAAAGAAAGACACTGAGAACTTGCTACAGATGCCTTCGAGTCCTTAAAGATTTGTCTCCCAACAACCCACCCCACCCTGGATAATTTTCTTTCCCTGTTAACATCAAGGATTTTAATTTGACTCAATATTCATGATTCAAATGAAACCACCACTCCAAGGTTTATAGGTATTCTTACTACTATTCATGTCCTCCTTGCTTCAGCTGGAAAAAGGTCTACATATCCCACTGTCTCTTCTTCCACCTACATGGACAGTTTTTAAGCAATTAAAATGGTGTTGAAGAAGCCAGGTTTGTTTAAAAAATGCTACATGCTCAACATCCCCCCCCCACCAAGTCTCCGTCAAGAGAAAAAGGCTTTAAATAACTGAACAAGTCAAGGTTTTCACAACTGTGTTTCCAATGCATCCCCCCTCCCTCCAAAAATTTGGTTTATTTTCTTGTATTTTTAATTGAAGGCAAAGGACAGCAGGGCTTACAGACTGATGAGAATTTAAACTCCACACCAACCAATGGGATGTTACAATGATTTGTCTGCCCCTCCCCCATCCCTGACATTGTGGTCCTCCAGCACTGAGTTTTTGGGGGAACATCTACTCAGGGCTGAATTATAAGCACTCATTACATGAGATAATTTAAATGAGAAGAGTGGAGACACAGAGATGGAAAATGTCTCAGTATCTTTTCCTGGGGCTGTGGGCTAGGAAAAATATTGCTTGGCTATTTTTCCTAGCAGCTGAATAACACATATATGAAGGTCAGCATTTGCTCCAGAATACCTTAAGCCAGTTGAAGTTCAAAATTCATACTCTCAGGAAACTGCTTCCACACCCATCAATCAAGGAACCCCTATACACTGATCATGGAATTCCCATGCACTACAAGGGGCTCACACTTAGGCTTGCTGGGCCTACACAAATAGAGTTAACCCGCCGGATATTGCAGGAAAAGATTGGTATTGGTAGATAAGCAGTTTTCCAGGCACCCTGCCCATCATTGCTGAATTTCTTTTTAAGGAACTCTTGAAAAAGTTCCTGCAGGCTCTGTGGAACACAGTTTGAAAACCACTGTCCTAAACATAAAGAGACTCAAACCAACTGCATGCAGAGTTCCATTCTGGATGCTAATTTAGATACCAATTTCTGGGACACAAATACCCATCCAATCATAATTCATCTCTTACCTTTGGGATGTAATGGGGGGGGAGTCTACATCCCATGATTTCATACTCCTTTGGGGGCAAAGGAAGTTTAAAAATTATCACAATAAGAATAAAATATAATGAAAGTTCTCCTAATCTCCAGCAATTTGGGAATAAAAAATCCAAAATAAAGAAAAAAGAACAGCATCATTTTATCAAGATTGGTTATTTCAATTTCAGTGAAGTGCCCATTTAGGAATATTAAGATCAATTTATAGCTTCCCAGTACTTGCCCTCTACAAGGGCATTTACATTCAGTGTTTGTCAAAAGTCATATGGCTCAGCTGGGCTTCCAGTAGGTGGCCCATTTATCTAACAATGGCAGTGCAAATACACTTGTCAAGCTGAAATGTATTTGTGCTGTTTTTTTTTTTTAAAACACAACTTCCCTTTGTTCATTAATTCTCTAGAGATGTGTACGTTAATCAAAAGAATTTTCCAACCTCCCTCCCACCCTGCCCCCCACGCAAAACAAGTTTAAAAAAAACCAAATGACTACTCCTGATCCCATTTCCCCTTGCTGGCCTTTCTCCTATCGGTTGCTATAAATGGGGAACTAGACCCTCATGCTTTTTAAACAAAAGTGCTTATTTACTTATAAAGCAAGTGCTTCAGAGAAAGGTGGTTGGAGAGAAACTTCCTTATTTGCTTGGGATAAGGAGGGAATCCAGTGATTGTTTTTTAAACAAATTTTTTAAAAGCAGAAAGCGTAGGAGAGGTGTCTTTTGAGGTCCAGAGGAAGATGCATGGTTGAATCTATGCCTTCCCTAAAGAGGACAGCAACTGGAACATATGGTAGGTAAGCAAGAACCTGGGATAACTTCTGCACAGGGAAACAACATCCCATTTTCCCCAAACCTGCATAAAATACTGCACATCCTGAAGCCAATGTGCTTGCACAATACTGGGCAGGGGGGGCTGGGGATGGGGAAGAAAAGAAGAGAGGACAGGAAGAAAAAAGGAAGTTTGCCTCCAGCCCTCTTTTACAATGCACTAGGAAAACCAACTCTCATCTTAGCACAATAATGCAAGTTATTACCACCAGACACTTTGATTATTACTTAAATTGTCAAGCTGTGCTGTCAAAATGTACATGTTACAGCATTAAAGGAGAACAAGACTGGTGACTACAATAGAACTGGCCACATTTCCTCCCCCCCCCCAATTCTTACCATTACTTTTCTTAACAAAACACCAATTTAAAAAAAAAAAATCTTAATTCACATATGCGCTGCAGGAATTTTTTCCACTCCACTTTCTTCATCATATCATCATCATTTTTAAAAGAAAAAATGGGTAAAACCAAACGTAACAAAAAAATTAATGCATGATGCTACAGAACTAAGAACGCTGAAGCCCTTAAAGAGATCACATTGATTGTCATACATTGAATGTTTATGTCGAGTGCGGAAACACATCATCAGCAAGTACGTATTAAACAAACAAAAGATCAAGTGTCAGGCTATTATTTTTCCTCAGTACATAAAAAGAAAACACATGTAACAATCTGCTACAATCCTAACAAACATAAAGCAAGCATAACCCATATAACCAGGGCTAAGAGATTCCCTCATTTGAAATGATGCTGGAAAACCTACCATTATTTTATCATCTTCTCCTCCCATCCCACACTTAAGTGTTTCAACTGTAGCCACACAGAAACTGAGATGGGTGTTATTGATGTTTAAAGAATTTTGCTACTAAGAAAGCTTGATTTTGCTGGCTCTATGCCTGTGGAACACTAACTTTACAACTAACCACTGTGAATCTCTTCAACGCAGAAAACTACTTTAAGCGTGCAGGGCAGCAACTCCCATTCACCAAAGCCAAGGACAACTTTTCTATCCCAGTGTAAGCCATTCCCTTACTCTGCTTTCTCAAACACATACATCTTCGAATAAAAAAATGGTGTCTGTTGCCTGGTAGAAGTGAGAGTGTAGAGCCAACAATTGCATCCAAGGGGCAGGACACTGGACTTGGAGATCAGTCAGCCATTCAAAATCTCAGCACATCAATAGCACAGGGCATCCTCTCTCTCTCGCACACACACACACACACACACACACACACACTCCTATAATAATCTCAAACCCAGAGGCCCTCCAGAAAAGTTTCCGGTTCTTAGAGAATTAATTTTAGCCCTTGAAAAAAAGATAAAGTGTGGCTTCAGATTGACTTTCCTACAATCTTCCCTACCCCCACCCACTCCCCTGGTGTGGCAGGGCAAGAGGACTGCGCTTAGAAGGTTAAAATAAAATTAGGCAATTCAAGTTGCTAGTACCTAAAAAAAACTAATGTAAACAAGATTTTAAAAAATTATTTCCAGCTTTCCCTTTACACTGAAAAGGACCTTTCTGTATTTAAAAAGTGGGTTTGGAGAAAAAGGGGGCAGGGAAGGGCATATTTCATTCAAGTTTTGTTCATTTGTATTTCAACATGAGGTATTTAGTGTAGAAAGGTTAACACTTTCTTTCAAGGTAGAGAACTTGGAGCAACTGAGAGCAGAGCAAACTAACTCGACCATAGTGCAGCAAAGAAATTAATGGCCAATTTGCAACAGGCGATTGCTGCGCTATTTGGCAAGTGCATTAAAACCGTAATATGCTCATATCTAGCAGCTGCAGAATAGAAGATCTCTCAAGATTCACTGGGCATCAAAGAAACAAACAGCTAAGCTAGTAGCGCCCTAGTCTTTGTGGAAGGCTTCATTGAAGGAAATGGCTGGGTTCGTTAGAAGACTAGAACTGGCTACTGTAAGGCCCCCAATTTTTGCAACCTATCAATTTGCAGCAAACCAACAAAAGGTTCAGTTAGCGCTTAAACAGCTGACTCTGAATGATATGCAGTGGTCTGTGGGGAAGACAAAGTCCATTTGGTGGAGATTAAAACAAAAGGAAAAGAAAACTCAGAATAGTTGTTTTTTTTAATGCACTGTTCACCAAAGGACGAGATTGCAGCTTCAATATTTGGTTCTAGGAGGTTGGCTTTGGTAAATTAAAACAGTGCCAAAAGGAAGGGAGGGGTTTTGTCATATTCAGATTTAACATTTTCTCTTTCCTGCATCTGGATTTGTTAAGCTTCTCTATTTAAAGGTCCTCTCCAACCAGCCACCCCCCTCCCCCCAGGTTGTTGCTTTTAAATATCCCGATTTGAAAAAGTGGTCTGTTTTCAGGTTGGTGAGGCTATGGAAATGGCACCAGAGTTCACTCTACATCACAAGGTCAGTGTGAAAGAAAAAGGATTGGCTTTCAATGTGAGTTTTTGGTGAAAGAAATGATATTTTTTTAAATGTGAAGCACGATGGTTAGAATCTACAGCTGGCTCATATTTTCTCCTTAACAGTCTAGCTAATTCCTTAAGAAGAGAGGGGTGGGGAATACAAAAATCTAAGTGTTTCACAGGGTAACTGTAGTCCTAACAGTTCATGGATCAAAAGGTGCAGTATCTTATAGTAACTCATTCTTCAAGTCTCAAAAACTCTGCCAGCTGCAGCCTAAGAACCAGTGCAGTTCTGCAGGACTTTGAAGAAAGTGTGAAAGATTATTGGATCAAAAATGCTTGCTCTGGCAGCCCTCACCCAATTGCTACATCCCAGTCTTTGGCTTTAAATGTACTTATGATATGGTGATTCTTTTTTTGTTAGATTCTACACATGATACACATTTACAGTACAAAAAGAAAAACAGTGCATACACTCAAATGCGTAAAACCTGCATTTTTATAAATATAATTTTTAAAATTAAAAAAAAAACACCACACTAACCTTGCGGACATACCTACACACACACCCATGCACACACCCTAATGAAACCTGCTGGATGGCATTCAAGGGGGAAAAATTATAAATACAAGCGTAGGATTGTAAGTAAGGTTCTGAAGTGCATTGTTTTCCTTAAAAAGGTGAAACTTGCAGAAAGCTCTTTTTTTGCTATTTTTAAAAAGGTAAATGCTTGTTTCTTTATAAATAATTTTTTTTTCTTTAAAAAAGCAACACTGACTTGTCTAATGTGGAAACACTGCACAACACAGAGAAGAGGGGAAACCCCAAGAAGAAAATTCTCTTTGGGGAATCCAATGTTTTCTACCCATCCCACCCCAACAAAAACAGCCTCCAAAAAGAGAAAATCCCTAAAGTGCCTGATATGGTAGGGATCATTCTGGCAGCGCATATGCAAGTTATCCGATAGGACCGCGTCAGCAGGGCAACAGCACCCACTTTGCATATGAGGGAGTACGAGCTGCCTAAGGTATCATAGTGTCCCAGGTACAGTAGTTCTCAATTCAAGTGTTTTTCACTGGAATCAAAAAGGGCGAGCACGACAAACAAACAAACAAAAATTTATCATAAAGGAAAGAGCAGTTAATAGTGGCACTTTGCCAGGAGCTGCTGCCCTCCTTGGCGGTCCTTCAGTTGTCAATCCCCTAATGCCAAATAAAACCCAGAAGAAATTCAGACTTCTGCTCCCAGCCTAGACTGGATGGCCCACAAAACAAATGTATTCAGTCATGAAGTATAGAGAAAATTATCACAAAAGAATCAGAAGCTAGGCATACTGGAAGCCTGGCACTGGTCAAGTTTCAGACACTACACATTCAAGCCCCTCCAACTGAGACTTGCGCCCCCTTTAATTAGCAAACATTTAGGTAAATAATTTATGCTAAATACATTTATGCTAAATATTTAGCTAAATATACATTTATGCTAAATATTTATGCAAACATTTATGCTAAATACATTTAGGTTGCCCTTTGTTCAATTCTCAGAGGAACTGGGGTATGAATGGCTGGCCTAATAAAGTCACTGGCTCAGAAGTGACACTGTAACAAGAGACAGAGGTAGGCAGAACTTAAGCAGATTTCAGAATGAAGAAAAAATATAATTCCAATCAATAACTCTGAATTAGTTTGAGACCACATCACTGTTTTGTAACTATCAAGGGCAAATGATGCTAGTGCTCAGGCAAGAGTCCAGATAGGAAGCAGAAGCTGAGGTGTCCCCCCCCTTTTTTGTTCCCATGCCATTTTAGAAGGCCTATTCCAGTCTTGTTCTCCTTTAAAGTATCCTATATTTATAGAATTTCTAAATAAATAGAAGATATTAGATCACCCATTATGGTTTTTAAGCTACTCCGAGTAACAACCATCTAAGCCGATGGCATTGTGCCTATCCTTTGTGTAAGGGCAGCTGTTCCCATTGGGCAGGGCACTGCAGGCCGCTGTCTTGGCAGCAATGCCGCAGTTCTTGAGGAGGTTGAAGCTGAAAGGGCTGATGGCGTCTTTAGGTGGAAAAGGCTTCATGGTGGAAAGGATAAGTGCCAGGCAGTCGGCAACGTCCTTGTTGGGGGCACAAGCCAAGGCTGGGGTATGGCCTGCAAAAGAGAAAGAGAGAGAGGACAACTGATACCCAAATTCAAATCCAAAAAATTAAACTCAGGCAAGAATGCCACCGTAGTTTTCTAGCAGAGTTGGATCACTTGCTCAGTTCACCTTGAGGACTACAGTGGGCCCTCCTTATCCATGGCTCAGCATCCATGGGATTTGGATATATGTGGATGCTGAGCTTGTGGCTGGAGGGCCTCAGTGACCTCCCAAATATGACCACAAGTGTCTTTCAGAAGGCACTTCCAGTTTGCCAGGGCCCCCCCCCCCCAAGTGATTTCACTATCTGCTGAATTCGGTATCCATAGGGGGTTTAGGAATGGATCCCTCACGGATACTGAGGGACCACTGTATAGCAAATACATGCCATGAGTTGGTAGGGCCATTAGGCATGTCAATATTTAGGAACATAGGCAGCCACCTTGTACTGAGTCAGACCATTGATTCATCAAGCTCAGGCACAGACTCTAGGATTTCAGGCAAGATTTTTTTTCACTGTCCTACTTGGAAGTGTCAGAAACTGGACCTTGGACTTTCTTCACGCATGTGCTAGACCCACTGGGCTACAGCCCATCTTCAAATATCCTTTTTAAAGATCTTTGCACTTTTTTCCCTCCCTTCTTACCTCACTGGTGTGATTACACTGCCACTGTAAGAGGCATTATCATAACTGACACCTGCTGATTTTAGCTTTAAGTTCCTCATAATGCCAGCTAGATTCCCAACCAGCTATTAGAAGATATACATAGGACCTTAACTAGCAATCTCAGGCAAGGGATGTTACCCTAATAACCTAAGATTACATCTCCTGTATCTTTACATCTCTTGTATCTGTATCTTCTTGTCAGCAAGGCGGCTTAATTGGCTTAACTGATTGAAGCCAGAAAGCTTCAAAGAGATGTTGGATACAGTTTGGAAAATCTTGGGAAAGGGAAGGAAATCACTTCCAATATATACGTGGGAAATCCATTCACAGGACTCTCTCCTTCTGAAGTTTGCAATACTTTCAGGGCACCTACACAACTTCTTCTTGAGAATTTCATGCACACAGAGCTCAGGTAACGGTGCATGAGAACCATTTCCCTAACATTCAAAGGAAGGGGGAAGCCTTATGAATGTCAAGAATTCATCATAGCAAAAATTTACCTTTCCTGTCCCATCACCCACATGCAACAAATGTAAGGGATTCTTTAGGTCCCAAGAGACAAGAAAAGAGGGACCCTACTAAATCAGCCAGTCATGTTGTCCCTTTGAACAACATAAAACTGCCTATTTCACAAAAATATGAAATTAAATCATTGTAATCTATACAGTGCCATCAAAGCAATCTTGTGAATCACTGTAGCCTTTAAAGTTCCAAACACATACAGAACAGCACATTTTTGTGTGTGCATATAATGGTATTAAGATGAAAAGCTAAACATTCCTCTTCTACATACACATGCATGTACACCCAGATTAAGAGCATGACATTCAAAACAAATGGAAAGAAATGAGAGGCAGATATTCTCACTCTTGTTTCAAATCAAGATATGGGATACATGCAATACCACCAAACAATCTCCCCCACCCAGCCAAGCAAATTTCACACTTCAGCCAAACTCACAGATGTCACCAAGAGATACACTGAATTGTACCTGACCCCGCCTGTCTGGAAGAGCTTCCAAATGTGAGGAATACGCACCTTCTTCGTCCACAGCAAGCACAGTGGCACCTCTGCTCAGCAGAGCCTGAACAACAGAGGCCAGTCCGTTTCGAGCTGCAATATGGAGCGGCCTGACCATCGCAGGAAGAAAAAAGGGAGTGCGTTATTAGATGAAACCTACTTGCTTGGGGGAGGGAAGAATTCCCTCCTCTTGAAACTGAGGGCATTCGAAGTTAACCTCACATATATTAAGCAAGGAGGATAACTTGCAAGATTCACTTACTACAGGAAGAAAAATCACACAACTCTATTCTAGAACACAACCCAAGTTTTTCCTCCAATACATTTTATAACTTATAAATTATAAAACTTACAATTAATATTTTAAAAAACTATTATAAATACCATAAATACTCGCCTATAAGTAAAAAAAAAAAAGTATACCTAAAAACTGGGCCTGAAAACCTAAGTCGACTTAAACCCAGCTCAATGCGGTAAATAAAGTAGAAGCTTCTGAGAACTTCTGGAAAATTTAGCAGCTGTCTGGTGAAGTGGGGGAGGGTGAGACTGGGCTGAGAAGCAGGACACAGGGGGTGAAGGAAAAAGGAGAATTTTTATTAGTAATTCTGGTATTCAGAGGTAGCCATTTAAGCTTCTTCTCCAGGCAGGAAGAGAAGGTGCTTATAGGAATTGTAGTCTGTATGAGGGTTGCTGCTATGGAAGTGCAGCACTTACTCCTCACAAAGCCTCCTCAAAACTGACATAAGCGCCTTCAACTCCCTTCCAGTTAAAATGCCTCCTTTTTTTTCTTTCTGCTGCTGCTATGTGTAGCTGTGCTTGCTGAAGCTCGTTCCTTTTTGCTTGTCTCTCTGCTGTGAATTGAATTGCACTCTCCCAGTTATGTGTTATATGTACAGCATCTGGCTTAACAAACCAGGCACCTTAAAGAAGGATTTGACCAATGGTTCTGCTGGCATGTCGTTTAGAGTACACTTACTCTGACAGTGTTTACTAAAAGGTTGTGAATACCACAATTTAAAAAGTAAGTGAATAAGATATATCATATGATCTGTTACTAAATTTTTAATAAATTAGATACTGTACAGTTCTTAGGTAACAATTACTGGTAGGTTATTTTTCAGGATCTGGCCTTGGATAAAATCAGACAAAATTATAGTCAGGCATCCCCCTAAGTATTTTAAACCCCTCCCCCGACTTATCTGAGGGTCATAGAAAATTCCATGATTTTTGGCTCAAAACCTGCCCTTAACTTATCTGCGAAATCAACTTGTAGATTAGTATCTATGGTATATATAATTATAAAATTTATGAATTATAAAAGTTGAAAAAGATTGTTAAGCAGCATGGACATGACATTAGATTTCAGAAGAACAAGACAAGTTTCCATCAGTAATCTCCATTGTTCAATTACTTTAAAAGAATGAGTTACAGAGTTATTATTCCAGTGAGAAACAGGAGACCTGGTGCCCTGAGGAACTATTACTGATCACTGCACCATAGGAAGAAGTGGGGTGGGAGGGCTTACACATGATTATATTGCCACTGGGTTCAGGGATGATGAAGATGAAGATGATGCCCAAGATGAAGAAAGAATTTTAAATTCTGGAGCATCCATGGCAAGAGTTTAATTCTTCCTGGGTCCCCTTACCCTCAGAAGCATCAAATCTCTTTTATCAAATTAAGAATGTTCAGTCTATTCCCAAATGCAGGTTCTTTGTCAGGTAACAAGATACTTCTCTTTCCTCAGTTCTGTAAAGTTACAATGTTGTTTGACAGAAAACTGAGAGAAGTGGGGGAAGAAGGAGGAACCATTTTTCATTTTCACCAGCTGCGCAAATACTCACATCTGCAGAGCACTGTTAGTTGCATTGATAAGGCCAAGGTCTTGGGTTTCCCCCAGAATCAACAAGGCACACTTTTCATGACCCTGGAAAAAGAAGTTAAGAAATGCTTTGTTTCAAAACAGGTGTCTTTGAACAGTTGCATTTCATTCTACATTTCAGATGAGGAACAGAGTGCAGACTCATGTGCCTCCTCTTTTGCTTCCACTGCCTACAAACTATAAATTAGAGCAGTGTTTCTCAAACTGAGGGTTGAGACCCACTAATTGGTCACGAGCCAATTTCAGGTGGGTCCCCATTCATGTCAATATTTTATTTTTAATATATTAGACTTGATGCTACTAAGGTATGTGACTGCAGCTGGGGAAATGTTAAGAGACCTGTACTTTTAACAGGCTACTCTGTTTATTCTTTTAACTATGATAGTAAATGGGACTTATTCCTGAGTAAGTGTGAGTAGGATTGCAGCCTAGGACTGTTAAAATTCATTCTGCTTGATGACATCACTTCCAGTGGGTCCTGACAGATTCTCATTCTAAAAAGTGGGTCACAGTGCTAAATGTGTGAGAACCACTGAATTAGAGGATACCGGGATGTGAGGGGCAGAGGAGAGAAAGCCTCATAGCATGTTCCTGATCCTCCAAATTACGAATTGATCAAAATGTGACATCCGAACCAGGTCTGCACATGCACATGTATGAAGAAGAATGTTTTATTTGAAACTGTGATGCAGAGTCTCCTTGTGGGGGAAAACAGAGACGACATTTTGTAATATCTGGGTTTGGGGATGTATTCAAACCCTTGGGTATAATTCACAAAGTACTACTAACGAAAGGAGCTGAAGGCTTGGTGGCCCCCAACATAAGTTTTTCATATTTGTGTATCTTGTGCGCACGCACACACATATGTATGCAGTAAAATCTGTGAAATCACATAAGATGGTTTTCTAAAACAAAGCAAGTAAGTCATCGTTAGCACCAAACTTGCACCTTTAGATGGCTATTAGATTAAAAAAAAGCTAAGCCAGTGCAACTCCAAGGCAAAGTGCGAAATGTTCTTAGAATAGTTTTTCAATAATATTGTATTTGATACCTATAATGGATTCTGAGAGAGCTTTCAAAATAAAATCAAGATGTTTTTAGTCCTCAAGGTTTGCAATGATTGTCGCAACACCCCAGT
Source organism: Tiliqua scincoides (assembly GCF_035046505.1). Taxonomy (NCBI): domain Eukaryota; kingdom Metazoa; phylum Chordata; class Lepidosauria; order Squamata; family Scincidae; genus Tiliqua; species Tiliqua scincoides. The sequence goes on along the minus strand of NC_089822.1, from coordinate 133,941,627 downwards.
TTGAGAACCTCTGCATTACCCATTTACACCTATCGCTCCCACAATTTTCCTTGCCAACAAAAACCCAAATATGCAGGAAGTAAACTAAGCATATTTGGCAACTAAGATTTCAATTGTTTATTTAAAAGGTGCAATTGGGATTTGTTTGGGTGGAAATATATGGATGCCCACAGTCTCTCTCTCAATCAGAATGATACAGAATCCCCTCCACCTTAGCATTAACAGCTACATCAAAAGATAGAAATGAATGTGCCCTGAGCAGGTCTCTTCTTGCATACTGTACCTTACTGCAGGCCAGGTGAAGAGCTGTGTTCTTGTTGACATCCAGCACAGTTAGATCTGCTTTTGCTCTGTACAGCAGAAACTCTGAAAATGGGTGGAGATTGCAAAGTGAGAGACAAAGCACAGTGTCATCAAAATTTTAGGCTGTACCCCAACACTTTCATACGTAAAATGCCTTTCTTCCCACTCTACAGGCCACCACATCATCTTACATGCATTTTAAGACTACGGCCTTGTAAGCAGACCTTGGGAAAGGTTAAAATCCAACAATGAAAACAAGACAGGCACTGAGCAGAGGATTTGCAACACACCAACTGCTGCTGTCTGGCCATTCTCAGCAGCCATCATCAGAGGGGTCCTTCCCAGTTGGTCAGTCACGTCTACCTCGGCCTGGTGGTGCAAAAGCATCTGTAAACCATGGATGTTGTCTGCAAAGGCAGCAGCGTGAAGGGGGGTCCTGGGATGAAAGAGGAATAGTTACTAACAAACAAGGACCTGGCCAGCTACCACCAAAAAAGGCTCCATTTCTACTTGTATGGTGGTTAGAAGTTACAGTCCGTGTGGAATACTGTTTCTTCACTCTGTCAGCAGTGCATTAACATCTAAGGATTTTGCCATACTTCCCCAAAGGAGTAGCTCTATTGCAGGAATATCTAATTTTCCTAGCACCTGCACAATAACGTTTTGCCATTGTCAAAATTCTATTCCCCCCCCAAAAACACACACAACCACTGCGACCAAGAATGCTATGTGGGATATAGTTGTGCAAATGCCACGGGCATCTACTGAATGTGCATGGGACACTATTTATTACTAACATGGTAACTTCTTCCTGTTTATGTGGTTTTGTGAACATCCCTGCTTTTATTTTTGCCTTCTTTACAGTCTTCTACAGTCTAATATCACACTTTGACATTACAAAATATGCAGGGTGGCCATAAAAGACAGCAACTCTGGTCCTCCTCTCTGCTCTCGTCCCAAGCACATGATGGAACGTGATTTTATTCCAAGCTTCCCCATCCATGTCACTGCAGAGGTCAGGAAAGTTGGAGTGCAATGACATCATATTTTCCTGGATTACATGTTCTGGGGGAAAGCAGAGATGAAGGGCTACCATTTTGGTGAAAGATGCGTGACTTCTGTCACTGTTCGACTTTAAGAAGCTGGCAGCAAAGTAAAGGCCAAACCTAATCTTTGCACACCAGATTAGCAATCCGATAACTAAGCTCCAAGTTCAATGCTATCTGATACCAGCAGTCTCAAAAACTTCATCCCCTACAATTTCTCTAACATCTATGCCAATTTCTTGAGGAGTCATTCCCTATCCAAACACAGGCCTCAGCAGTGATGTCTGAAGGGAACACAAGTAGGAGGGGCAACATAGCTAGCATATCTACCAGTGCAATCAACAGGATTGTACTCTCACTCACCTTCCTTTGGCATCTCTGCTATTAACAATCTTGGCACCCAATGCTTCCACAAGCATTTCAGCAGTGCCATCCTGGTTGTTAATTCTGCAGAAGGAAGAAAATGTGAGGAGCAATTAATTAATATGGCATAGCTTCATTTTTCTTCTGCAGAAAGCAAAAAGGAGGAGAGATGCAAATGAAGCACATCACTTACATACTGCATATACATATGAGAAGGGCTATACATAGTTCCATAGCACAGCACACATGTAGAAAGTTCTGGTTTCTATCCTTGGCGTCTCTAGTTAGACAGTTAGCAATACTAGGAAAGTCTTCTGCTTGAGATCTGGAAAACTACTAATCTGGATAGGCTGGCCTTGATATACTTCAAGATTGGGCGCTTTCAGAGTAGTATGGTTGTAGACATCCTTGATATACTGAATCAGCCCATTAAGCTGTAGTAGCCTCGTATATATGTGAGTGCTCATTACTCACTCACATGTGCGTGTCAGGGTTAACTCAGCAGAGAGTTGGCCACTTTTAATGTGACAAAATTTTATTCACTGAAAGTTAGAGCTACTTATACATTTAAGCAGAGGCAATGAAAATAGTCAGGACACTGCAACATGTGGACAAGGCCCTATCCACTGTTACCAAAACTGGAAATACAATTCTAATATCCTGAGCTCACCTCTCTTTTCAGTCAGGACAAATATGGGAGCTAAATCAGTATAGCAATTATCTACACAGTTCTGTTGCCCAATACTTGGATTGCATGCTGGTCCTGGGAGAAACCTAAATTTCTATGAGAGTCAAACAAGGTGCTACATGAAAGATCTGCAACTGGAACTTTCCATGTGTTTCTTTTTTTTTTCCCTCCAAAAGCAGGTGTTGGGGTGCCCAATTTGAATGGTGGCTGCAGTGCACATAGGTTAATGCACATGCTTTCCTCAACACAGCTAATAGGGAAGTGGGTGTGCATTAAGTAAAGGAATCAGCGTGGAGACAGGGAGTTAAAATCACTGATTCCAAAACTTGGCTGCTTTTTGGAGAAAGAAAAAAGATGCAGTTACAGAATTCCCATCTAACTTCAGTTTGGCCTTGACTCAACTTGCAACTGGTGAAGTAAGACATGTAGAGTTGACATGAGCCCTCTAGTGGCTTCCATAAAGACTACATACATAGAACAAACATTATCTTCTATATCTACTATTATATTCAGATTCAGGATTCCTCCCACAACTATGATATAATATTTAGAGCATATCTACTGCACAACGTAAACCAATTTCAAACCTGTTTAATTGTGATAACTCCTAGCCAAGAAGATCTGAGAACACAGGAGAGACAGGAATCTCCAACTCCAATTCCAGGTGCTATGAGTTTTGCTTATTTAGCACCCATGCTGCACTGTTGTCCTGAACAAGCTTTATAAATAAAAAATTATTCCCATGCAATGATGCATCTTTTGACACACTGCTTCAAAAAGAACAAATCTATTTGAGATGGAACAGAAGTTCAGACCCTCACTGCTGAACTTCTAACCTTGTTTCCATTCTAACCTTGTTTCAACTTCACTCACCACTATTCACCCAAGGAATAACTGAAAACTTACACTGCACAGTGCAATGGAGTAAAGGGGTTTCCTTCTAGGTATGCAAATGGATTGTGTTCAAGTAACAATTCAAGACAATCTTCATGCCCTGGAAAAGGAATCAAAGATGAAAGGGAACGTGATCAGAACATCATCTATCTCCTTTAAATTAACGAGCAAAACCAAAAGATGCCTTTAGCCACCTGGCCATTTCTCAAGTCCTTGGGCTGTTTTTATGCTGGCAATAACAACTAGTATAAACTGAGAGTTGGTGGCCTAGAATTTCTACAACTGGCTTTAGCACACTACAGAGTAACAACCTGAGACCATTGTAGAGGAGTTACAGAGATTCTTCTTTTATGCATTACTATATTTTGCACTTAGAAGACATTATACTAAGTTGTAGACTTATGTACAGTTCATTCTGTCTGCATGTTTAACTTTACCCAGAATTTGGAATTTTTAGATAAAACACCAGGATGGTCAGAATGAAAAAGGAAGCTCAGGGACAAAGTCACAGAGAGGTATGACAGAGATACCTCTAAAGCAGGTGTGACAAACTCATGTCATACAGAGAGCCAAAAAGCATTCGTAATGCCTGCTGAGGGCCAGAGGTGATGACATTACACAGGTCAAAACCAAAAATAAACACTCTGTTCTCATGTAGAAACTCATTAGCGGCTAATGACAGGAGAAAATACACAAATCTTGATCATATTTCAAGATATGGGAGAGCCCAATTATCATGTGAGCCACCCTTTCAGCAGTGTCACCTTAGCACTGCTCAGCAGCTGAGAGCCCAAGGGCCATATAAAAAGCTTTCGCAGGCCGCATCCGGCCCCTGGGCCTTATGTTTGACACCCCTGCTCTAAAGTGTCTAAGGTAGCATTTCCCAAACTGTGGGTTGTGTCGCAATTCACAAGTGGGTAACAACTCAATTTCTGGTAGGTTGCAGAATCCTGCCCGGAACCTGCACTTCCAGGTTGCTGAGACTCTGCTTTCCAGACTCTGGCCCACTCTATTACATCACCGTTAACGCTTCTGGGTTGCCAAGCTCTGTGCTGAAGAAGGGTTGTGGGGCAGAAAGGTTTGAGAACCACAGGTCTAAGGCTATGCTGTACACTTGTATCATGGAAAGTAACACCAGGAGCCTGGGGCTCCTCCCTCTTTAATTTAGCCTTGAATTTAAAATTTCTGTCTCCACCTCCTAAACCTAACTTGCAGATCCTATTCCTTGTGCTAAGCCCCTATTTGTGTGCTATAGCTAAGTCAGTAGAGGCAAGCCCAAGATATGATGGGAGAATGGAAGCCTCTGTGCCTGCTCCTTAAATGTTGTTTCTGCCAAGCCAGGGGATTTCAAGCTGTGCTCTGAGAAATTCTGGGACTCTTCCAAAGCTAACTGAGAAGGTCAGTAATTGCAGACAAGCCCCTCTGTACTTTAGTGAGCGTGTTGTTACCCACATCTCTTGTGTCACATGCAGCACCAGCTAGCTCATTGTATGTATTCCTAAACCACTGTCCCAATTTGTGAGATCCAACAGGTATGGCCTATGCACAGCAGCCTATGTACCAGTAGCACAAACCTGAGAATCCACAGCTGGGATTCTGTTGCAGATGAGTCAATGTGGAAAAGATTCCTCAAGGACAGAATCCTTGTAAACTATTGATCTCCACAGCAAAACTTGTATCAGTCTTAGGCATCCGAAAGCAGGGTTACACATTACAAATTCAGTGTTCCATTAGCAGCGATATGAACAGATACTTAGACTGGCTCTCACCTAGTCACAGGAAAGGACCACAGGAATCATGCACACCCTTGAAATTCTTACCGCTGTAAGAAGCCCAGTGCATTGGTGAGTAGCCACTATAGTCCACCACAGAGTCCAGAGGGTCAGTAGAGAGCGCTGCCTGCAGCAAGGTCCTCAGGATTTCGGAATGCCCACACACAGAGGCAAAATGGATCGGGGTCCGGCCCTTGAAATCCCGACACAGTACAAAGGCATCATGGTCCAGCAGTGCTGCAAGGCAGTCTTCACAACCAGTCATAGCCTGGGAGTAAACAGCAGCAAGTAATGAGAGAACGTGCCCAACCCAAATACTATCACTGGGCTATCAAAAGGAACGTTAACAATAATAGGACATCTGCCCTTTGGAAGCACACTAAGACCTCAAAGAAAGGTTCAGTTAGTAATTCTACTTCAGATGTATGCAAAAGGCAGAGATATTTTAATAATTCTGTCCAAATTATTTGACAGTAAATAAACTGACACCATCTCATTAACCCAGTGGTACTCAAACTTTTCTGGCCAGCGGCTCCCTTGATCTCCGTGGCTGTTGGCCATGAATCCCCATCATGTTCCTGAGGGCTGGAAGTGACATCTTTAAACAGGAAGTGGCCAGAAATATTAACTATATTAAATTATAATATAATATTAAATATATTAACTATATTATTATATTAATCATATCATTAATTAAATGTAGATCTTAAAAATATATTTATACACAGCAATATACATGCTTTATAAATGATCAGCTGCTGATCACTGTTGAAGACAGGATGCTGGAGTAGGTAGATTTTGTCTGGTCCAGGATTTTTTTTAACTTTGTAAGCATACCAATAGAATTGTTTTATCAAATGAACTTTGTGAACAACCAGTCTGATCAACACTGCAGATATGCGCATGGCCTCTGGGACACCAAGTGCCTCAGCAACAAAGCGCCAGGTAAGGCACCACGAGTTTAGCATCTGTGCTAGGAGAAGGGGAAGGCAAGTGGACCTCTGAGTTTTGGAGGAGAGGGAAGACTCCCTGAGTTGTGAAGAGGAGAGGAGGAAGAGAAGGAGAAGGTAAGTGTACTCTTTCTAACTCTTTGTCTTCTAACCTTAAATCGACCTTAGATCAACATTGCAATTTAGCTTTACTTTAGCTTTACCTAAGTTAGCACCTAATCTAACCTGAGGGAGGGATTCTAAAGTCCAGCAAGTTGGGGCACAGGAGCTAGGTGAGGGCAATAAAAATAGATACATAAGTGTGTACAGAGGTCCACTCTGAGCAGGAGCTGAGTCCTACTTGTGAGTAAGAGCCCAAGGTACAGGCACTTGGAAAAATAAATAAAACAGATAAATAAATAAATAAAAATAAAACAGAGGAGGATAAAGTGGAAAGCAAGTTTTTCTACTTGGTTTAAATTAACCCTATACTTAACCCAAGTTAAACTTAATCTAAGTTAGAACATAATCTAAAGGTTCAGTAAATTAGGACACAGTATCTAGGTGAGAGCAAAGGTGCACATTTAATAAAAGCAGGATTTTAGCAGGGCTAAACAGGATTTAAACCTTAGTGCGTAAGTTCTGCCAAGCCAAAAAACTCTTAAACCAGTTCAGTTTAAATTCAAATAAAAAACCAGCCTCGGAGTGCAGGGAGAAGAGGGCGGGGTGACAGCAGCAACTCCCGTTTCTTCTGCTTTTAAAAAAAACGCAGATGACAGGCAGAAGATGGGCTTGTATTTTGCCCAGGGGTGTGACTGTATCACTGTGAGAGGACATCCCGCATCTCCCCTTTGAGTTCCTGGTGCCTCCCTAAAGAGCCGCGCCACACAGTTTGAACAACACTGCATTAACCAGTAAACTCCTGTACTTTGTTAACAACAAAACTCTGAGACTATAAACCACTTTAAAATCTCTATTTCCATATCTTCTTTTTCACTCTGTTCTGACCAACCTTCCTTCCCCAAATCTAAACTTATTCTAACTGCCTTGATATGCTCCTGTCCATTACAAGAGCTGGTGTAACATAGTGGCTAAGAGACTGAATGAATGAATCAGGACATGTTTGGTTTGATTCTCACATCTGTCATGAGCTCACTAGGTGACCTTAGGAAATTCACTCCTCAGCTGCAGCGAACAATCTTCAAAGAGGGAACTAATATTCTGAAAGATACTGAGTTGTGTTAAGCATTAGTTAGGGAAGTATAACAGCTCAGAACTTTGCATGCAGAAGGTCTCAGGTTCAATTCCTGGTAAGGCATAAAAAAATCCTGTCTAAAATCTTAGCAAGCCGTTGCCAGTCTGCGTTGGTAATATGGCGCTAGAGGGACCAATAGGCCTGACTGTCAACATGAGACACCTTCCGACACAAACAGCATGTGCAGAAATCTCTGCAGGGTTCTGTAGGTAGTCTGCGAAACTGGAAGCAGTTCTTCCACATACCCCTCGGTGCAGTGCAGTCCTGCCCCTCCTGTCTGCTGCATCCACTGTAGATCCCTTCTCTAAAAGGAGGTGAACACAATCTACATGGCCATTCATGATCGCCAACATCAACGGAGTTCTGGAAGAAAAGAAAGAATGGCTCAGGCACAGAAAAACTAGTATCTACACAGTTTAACTAGCTTATCCCCATTTTTGAGAGCTTCAGGTCTTCCAGGATGATGGCTGAATCTTGATTGTTAAAATAAGTCTGATTTAAAGCAGGATTGCTTTGAATTCTAAACCAGTTTCTAGAAATAAATTAGCAGTTTCATGGACAGAACAGGCTTGCTGCCCTTTATTTCTGAACTGCACTTTTAAATAAAACCTAATATAAGTAAACTGCTTTGAAATTATTTGTCAAATGCAATCTATGCACTAAAATAAAAAGAATATTTATAAAATACCTCATTAAAATTTAAAAAGAAACAAGTTACTGCAAACCCAGGAATGTGATAGATCTACTAGTCTTACAGGGATTACTATAGTATTACTAAATATTTAGGACAATGAAAATACAATGTGAGTACCAGTTGCAACAGTGGGAGAGGGCTATTTGCCTACATGTTCTGCTTGTGGGCTTTCCAGAGGCACCTGGTTGCCCACTGTACGAAACAGAATACTGGATTTGATGGATCTTAGGTATGATCCAGAGAGACTTTTCTTATGACAGGTGGGAGTCAGAATTCCCAGTTGCCATCCTCAGCTGGCAGCCGCAGAAGAGGTGGTCAAGGAAGAACAGCCAGCCCTAGTGGGTAGCTTATGAGGAAAAGGCTCCTAGGTATGGGTCTGCATAAAAAAAGCACACGACCCTGTACCTCTATGTGTTTTCTCTAATGAAAGAATAAAGGTCTTCTATCTAGAGCAGCATCATTCAGCATCATTGTAGTAGTACTACATGTGCACTTAAGAGAAAGAACCAAGAAAAAGTTCTATTCTGCAAATTGCATTAAATTCTGGAAATGAAACAAATGTGCAGAATCTCTCTTAATTCAGAATACAGTGGTGCCTCAGCATCCACAGGGTTCCATTCCCTGAAACCCCACGGATTTGTATAACCAAATCTGCGGGTTTCAGCACCTTTAACCCTCCAGAGGTTGTGCCTCAGAAGGCCTTATCAATGCCTAAAACATAACTTCTGGTCCCGTCCCGTCCCCCGAAAACTGGAAGTTACCTTTTAAGGCCTTCTGAGGCCCATGGAGGCCACACACAGTCTCCACAGATCTCAGAACACCGTCCAGAGGTGACCAGGTGACAGCACAAGTCTCCTCTGAAAGGTCCAGGTCGGGTTGACCCTGCAGGTTCAGGACCTGCGGGTAGTCAAATCTGCAGTCCCCGAATCCAGAGATAAGAAGGCCTGACTGCAGTATGTTCTGCCATATTTACTAGTTACACTAGCAGTTATACTAGTAAATACTAGTTATACTAGTCTACTAGTATAGACTAGTCTTGCCACTAGTCTACTAGTTATACTAGTAAATACTAGTTATACTAAATACTAATAGTAATAACTAGTAATAGTTATAATAAATAGCAAATACTAGTTATACTAGTATATAAGATATACTATCTTATTCTGGCTTTACTAATCATGTGAGAAGCACAAAGCTATGCAGAGCACTGAAGACCCCTCCTATTGACTAGCTCCAGGTCCATCCTCAATCAGATGTCCAGATGTTGTCCAGATGTTCCTCTGGCTTTTGAGATTTCATTAAGTGCTGCTCACATGCTGGGAATTTACAAACAAATGGGCTAAAAATATGTTCTATTTTTAAAATGAAAAGTGAGATTCCCAGGAAGTTGATTTCAGCACCAATAAACCCCCCCCCCCCCAAATCTTGGTTTTCAGACTTTCCATGGAATCTTGGCATAAACACAGCCCTGATTATCATCATCTGTATGGCAGTTTGGGATCCCTGAACAACAGAACAGCTATCAGCTGTGTTTACACTGACAAACAAAAGAAAAAAAAAAGAGGCATAAAAAAAAAAGAGGCTTAGCACAAAAGCCAGTGGAAACTCACTGTCCATGGACGTCCATGACATCAGTGATGTCGACTCTCTCCCCACTGTCAATGAGAAGATGTAGGGAATCGGTGTTCCCGTAGGCAGCTGAAAGACATATAAGAACAACCAAAAAAAATGCACAAGATTCCTCTTCTAATAGTTTCTCAAATTCCTGTTTCAACAAGGACGTTTGCAAGAATAACCAGAAAGAAAGCCAGCACCCCTTCACAGAAAGTGCTTGGCTCTTACCTGCAGCATGTAGGGGTGTCCACTTCTTCTTTTTCTCCTTCACAAGAGCAGAAGCACCATGGCTGGTGAGCACTTCCACACACTCCGTGGAGCCCCTCTCCGTGGCAAGATACAAAGCTGTTCTCCCTTTGTGGTCCCGCACATCCAGGTTCACCAGGGTTTCAGCAAGCGTCTTCAGGGCTTCACAGTGACCGTTATAGGCCTGAATGCAAAAATGTAGTTAGTTCTGTGCGTGTTCACCTCTTTCACCTTACCTAAATGAATCAACATGCTGATGTTTGCCTTGAGTTCAGACTCTCTCCCCCTCAGTGTACCAGACACAATATTGGCACTCAAAAGATAATCACTGTAACTGTATAAACAGCTGACTCTTTACAGTAAAGACAGAATACGAAATACCAAAAATCCAAGTTTGTGACAGATAGACTTACAGCTAAGTGCAAAGGGCTGACTGGAATGGTGCTTTCCACATCGTCCAGGCAGTTAAAAGACATTTCCAGGAGCTACAATGAAAAAGACAGAATGTCAATTCCCAGCCATACAGACACTTCAGCTAGCTTCCAGATCTGCCAAAAGTAATAATGCCGAGAGAGAGAGAGAGAGATACACACACACACCCCTTCCTTGCACAGGAAATTAAGTGTTTTGTCAAGTCCTCAATGCATTGTGGGAATACCAAATAGAACAACTCTCTCATGAATTTTTGACTCTAAGAGAGCAATATAACTCTTCTATGTACGTATGCATGCATGTATGTATGAAACCCAAGTGCTTTCTAGTTTCATTTTCATGTAGAAAACTTTATTTTTACTGAAACAGCTTTTGACTAATGCCTTTTGGGAGTTCTGCATAGTAAGATGTGTGAATTTCCTTTACTTTTTAAAATTGATTTGCTCTCCAATGTTGACATTTAAACATTCCTAGCATTGAAAAACCAAATTCCTCTTTCACAGACACATACATGAAGTGTTTCAGTTTTCCATTGTGATTTGTTGCTTTATGAAAATTGTCAGCTTTTGTTCACATTAAGTGGGCAAATTAAAAAGAATTAAAATATAAAGAGTGTATGCATCTCCCATCTCATCAAGAAATGATGAAACCACTCAAATATAATAGTAAAAACCTGTTATTGAGATGCTAAGCGTATCAAAGCCACAGGTGCTTCATTCACTGATTTAGAAATCCTACAAAATAAAGGTGAAACGTATCTAGCTACAGATCATGCCTACCTATCTGCAGATTCAGGACCTGTGCTTTTAACTGACTGTGGGTTCCAAACCCACGGATTTGGCTGACCTGGACCCTCCAAAAGTGACCGAAACTCTACTTTGAAGGGCCTTCAGAGGGGTGGGGAGGCCATGTGCGGCCCACCCAACCCTCAGAAGGCCTTCTAAGTCCTCCAGTAGGTCGAAAAAGTTCACTTCCGGTTTTTGGCTGAAAATCGGAAGTGACAATTTTTGGTCTTCCAGAGGCCTTTCAGAAGGCCCTCCAGATGTGACCGAAGCACAGTTCAGTAGCATTTGGAGGGTGTGAAGTACTAAGACGCGCAGATTTGATTACAGGTCTTAATTGCGGGTTTTGGCATCTGCAGGGTTCCAGGAATGGAACTCCCGTGGATGTCTATGCACAACTGTTTTCACAAACCCTCTGGTCCAAGACGTATGAATAGTTCTTCATTTACTAGACATTAAAGACATCCTACATTACAACTTAGACAAGTTTACCTTGCTGCTCCAGCTCCAAACAGTTTATATAGCAGCAAAATTGCTGCTTGTTTTATCTTGAGCAGACAGGTGGGTGCTCAGAATACGACAACCCTTTCAAGCTTCCATGGAAGCATTCATTGCTTAATCTTGCCTCCAAAACCACAACCCAATTCCTCAAACCCCAACCTTACCAATTCAAGGTTCTGTCTGTTGCCATAGGCAGCTGCGTAATGGACAGCAGTGTACCCCTGCTTGTCCCGGAGAGATGGGTCAGCACCATTATCCAATAAGAACTCTAAACAACTGAAAACAAAATACAATTAGATTAGGCCAGCAATGAATTGGATGTACTTTTTCAAAAGAGTGTAAAATCTTCTGTGCAAATCCAAACATTGCCATGGTTGGTTACGAAAATGTCTCACACCCTTATCACATAAGTCATACTTCTCAGCAAAGTCAGGGAGCTTTCCTCCAAGCAACACAATCCAAGAACAGCTGTCTTCAGAGATAAACTTGGAATAAAAGAAAGGCTCTTTTGTTTTCTCCTGCACTGTCAGCATTTCCCGGTATAAGCAATGACACATGTCAACTTTTGTAGCAATCCTTTTACTCCTTTCTCTGAATTAAACTTGACAGGGTACTTTATAAAAATCAATTCAAACATAGTTTTGGTGAGGAGAAACAGTGCATTAAAAAAAGAACCAAGAGTAGTTCCTTTAAAAGTACACAAAACAAAAAGATCATTAGGACTTTTTAAAATGGGAGATAGGAGGGGCAAACATCTGGAGACACCATGTTCCACACTGATATGGCAAAAGCCCAATTCCCGAGTGGTTTAAATCACAATAACAGAAGACTAATCTGCGATTTCAACTTGCTTGAAGCTGGTAATGCTACACACAGAGATGGAAACCTGTACAAGCACAGCCAAAACTCACAATGCAAGTATCAAATAGAGCCTATGCTATTTAGGGCAGTGCTTAAATTATGGTTGGTAGTGGTGCCACCAAAATCTTCATGTGTGCCCAACTTCCTCCATTTTTAACCAAATAATGGCTCCTTATCTTCTAAGAATAGTACCTAAGGGGGTCACAAAAGGCCTCTGATCCCTCTTCCAATTCAAACACAGTTTAAGGGTCTTAAAAGACAGAGCACTATATGAAATTCAATCTGGCACTCTAGCAGAGAAAAGATATGAAGTAATTGGCGATGAATGAGTTCCCAATATTGGATTCCCAGAGGAAAGTTTAGGATAAGCTACTCACAAGATTGCCTCCTTCAGTCGTGACTCCTTCAGTGGCTCCTCGTCAGTGTCATGGCTGTTTCCTGATTGAGTCTCAGCTCTGAAAAAGCACAAATCTACATCAGTTTTGCTCAGCCAGAATAGACGTGAGATTGTGTAACAAAGTACACAAAGACCTGATTTTCTCAATGGCCCCTTACCTACAAATTCATGTAAGCCAAGTCTGATAGATAAGGCCTGCCAGTGAGAAACCTGGGCGCTTTCAGAGACCAGACCTACACCATTCAGCAAAAGGGGGGAGGACTGATAAACCCAAATGTAATTTTCTTGGTCCAAGGGTGTATCATTGTGCAAATCAAGCTGCAAGTTTTAATTTGAATTTAAGGAGTAGAGATTCTAATCTTCACGGTAAAGAAAAAGGTTCAAAAACTTGATTGCAGTCTGGCCCAAGAGAAGGAAGCAAAGCAAAAGAGCAACAGTTCCAGAAGCTACTCCACTGCTGTTGAGCAAACAGACCAGAACTGGATGCAGCCTTCCCTTCAAATGAGGTTCAAAGACCGCAATTATGGACCTAGACCTGCCTTGAAGCAAGTAAGAGGAGCAACCTGCATCATGTTATTAAGGAGAAGCAAAAAACAAATCAAGAGAGGCCCAAACTGATGATAATTTTAGAAGTTATACTGTATGGTCATTTAGGAAGTTGATTTGCAACTGCTAACACTTAGGCTGGGCAACACCAATATTCTTCCTGCTTCAGAAAGACAAAAGCTCATTTCTGTTGTTAAACACGAATATACAAGTTGATTCTTTCCACTATATCCTATGAAGATTTTAGTGCTGAATTAATTCCTTATCTTCAAATCGAGATACTCCACTAAACATTTCTAAAAATGTCATTTCTGCTGCAGATTTCTTTGGCGCGAACATTGCCTTTTATTGTTGCCATGATAGGCAAATACTCCACCTTTTTCATACCTCCTGTAAGTGTCCGAAGCAGCAGCATAATGTAAGGGGGTGCAGCCTTTACAGTCAGCTTCATTAATACTGGCTCCGGCAGTGACTAGTGTCACCGTACACTGATAGCTGCCATTAGCGGCTGCATAGTGCAAAGGAGTCCTGTATGGGGAAGAGAAGAAAAAAACATGGCTTAAAGTACCACTTACTGACTGAGCAGCTGGGGTGAAAAGAAATGGCAGCACATCAAACCAAGAACAACTCACTGATTCAAGTGAAATCAGCATAAGCCCAAAGTGAGGCATCATCCCAACCAAGGCTAGTTAAAACTGACATGCACATTCATCATTTATAGATCAGCGCTAATGTATAAAACATGCTTTATAATCAAGTTGATCATCTTCACACCTATCTTCTAAGAGTTGTACCTTGCCATTTTACAGGTGGAGTTTTGAGGCAGGGATGATGAGACCATGGCCAAGATGGGTCTTGAACCCAGGTTTAATTGCCTTCTGAACTGACATTACAGCCAGCACACACCAATGGCTTTGGTTACCCATTGTGTTACATTAAACACCAAAACATACAATTCCTCTCCTCCCAAACTCAGCAATTTTAGGTGTGCAGGAGGCAAAAACAAAAATGCAAATGAGTAAATCATTAGCATCTTAATGAACAACTATTCATACTTCTAAAGCAGCCATGTTATCACAGTACAAGGCCTTCAACGTTTGACAGTTTTCACTGTGGCTCACCCCCAGCCCTCCCTTGTTCATACCTTCCAAATTTATCTCTCCTCCTCAAGTCAGCTCCGCTGCTCAACAGCAAGTTAAGACATTCAATGTTCCTAGAGAGAAACCAACAGAATGGAGAATACACTTAACAATGTGACCACACAACTAAGCACACACTGGGAATACACTGGGTTTGCCTGAATAGATTACATTTTGTATTCAAAGCAGGACAGCAGGACAGATTTGTCCTATTTTGCTCGTACTCACATGTACAATGTCAACTGGGAACCCTCAAATATCTGTACACTTTACAGGTTTAACAGCTTCTACTTTGTTGGTAGAAGCTGTAGCTGATACACATTTTGGGGAAAGAGCTGTCTTGAGAGCACACTTTTCAACAAAACAATATTACTTTGGACAACCCTTACCCACAAAGAGAAAAATAGAAAATATTCCCATGAACTAAAGTGACTGGAAAGGATAGGCACATAGATGTGAAATCTCCTAACAATATCTGAAAAATCAAAGGGAATCCCCTTCACTTGTCTGAAGTGCAAAAAGAAATATCACACTATCTAGGAGTCCCCTGGTGCTCTGACCTATGGGAATTAGGAGAGCCCCTATTTTACAATGCACACTTGTCCTCCAAGCAATGGATACCCTTGTCCTAGTTCTCATCTAGTTAAACAAAAATGATCATGCCTCATCTATTCTCCTCCTTCCCAATTCTTTACTGAACTAAAGTGGAACAAGAAATGGGTAACAGGGAAATAGGACCATGCGCCTCAATTCTGAGGAATACCCTGCAGAAGGGATAAGTGCATTTTTCACTCACCCTCCGGAAGCAGCAGCATGGAGGCAGGTCCTCCCGAGGTTATCTGGTGTATTGATATCAAAGCCTGCAGACAGCACATGCTCATTGCTAAGTGAGGAGACGATGCTGTACAACTGACCTGTGAGGCAACAAGGTAAGTGGGGATTAAGGGCAGGGTTGTTAGCACATCAGAGCACAGACTGTCTGATACCTGCAATGGAGAGCTACCCAGGGAAAGAGGCATAAGTGTAGTGCAGGAGGCCAGGGGTGATGCAATAATGCTCCCCACTACAGAGAACAAGTCCCACCTAGAGGAGCTAGAGCCCTCTCGTTGCACCAGGGCCTGTGGCCTTTCTATGCAATCTTTCTAGACAGGGGTGAGGGAAGGAGACCAGTCTCTGCCCTCAGTTCAGGGTGGCACACTCAGATAAGGGGGAGGGGCCCACAGTAGGAAGAGATTCATGTGTTCAGTCCATGGGTTTTCTGAGCTACCTTTAGTTATCACTTAGAAAGTGATAAACACTTTCTGCCCTTCATTTATTCAAACACCTGCCACACTTCCTTACCAGAAGTTTTCCAACTGTACCAAAACTCAAATAACCTGGCTAAGAATAAATTATCCACATTGAGTAAAGTCAAATATATATAATTATTTATGACAAATAAGTAGACTCATCTGCATTACTGACATCACTCTTTTGAACACAGGATTTCTTCTTCCTTCATAAAAAAATATCACAGAATTCTGGAAAAAATTATCTTGGTAATATTTTAGAATAGTACTGATATGGCAGGAAGCAACATTAATCCAGTTTCAAGATAAAGGCAGAGAGTGGGCGATAATTTAAGTAGGATAAGTAAAGACTAATTTTTCTTAACATGTTGTCTGGGGTGTTCTACGTTTCCTCCAGATGGGAAGGAAGACATGGTCTTCCCATCCACCACCCCCTTTTTGGTTTTTAATGACAGAACATTATGTAGCTGCTGACGGAAGAAAATGCAACCAACACTAATTCCTCTATGCACCCTTTAAGCATTCTTGATTGTTTGCTATGGATTCAAGCACACATATAAGAAAGGGTCATGGCTCCTTGTGAAAACACATGCTCCAATAAAAGAACGAGTGTGTTAACATACCTGAGGAAAGTAGCTTACGACAACAGTCTGAGAATCCAAAGAGAACAGCTAAGTGCAAGGGGAACATGTCGTGGATCCCACGCCTGACAGAACAAAAAACAAAAGAAATATGATTAGAAGAAACACAGCGCATAACACCAAGGTAGGGAGAACATGGACAGGTCAGAAGAATACATAGAACTGGTTTTCTGTGTATTCTCCACTGTGAGGAAGTATCCAAAATTTACGTGGATGGTCTGCAGGTGTGCTGCAGGAGTTTGCGGTAGGGTCATTTGTTAGTTGGGTCACTGAGGGATGCAAGCCCCTGCACACAGTGCAGTGTGCCTTGTCAATTGTCAAAAAACTGATGGTGTGCCTTGACAATTTTAGTGCCTTGTCTGTGTGCTGTGAGATTAAAAAAATCATATCTACACAAATCAATTCCATCTTTAACTGTCTCTCAGCAATCAGTAACATAAGGCAATCAGTAACATGGGTTTCACAACTGGAGGCGAAAGGGATGGTGGCAAGAAACAGGGCCTTTTCAATTATGACACCACATAACTGCAATTCTCTTCCAGAGATTTTAAGAACAGCTCCTTCAGTCAAAAACTT
Organism: Tiliqua scincoides; assembly: GCF_035046505.1. Classification (NCBI taxonomy): domain Eukaryota; kingdom Metazoa; phylum Chordata; class Lepidosauria; order Squamata; family Scincidae; genus Tiliqua; species Tiliqua scincoides. The sequence goes on along the minus strand of NC_089822.1, from coordinate 133,924,659 downwards.
CCGACAAGGCCTGAAGACTTTTTTTTTGTTTCAGTTGGGCTTTGGTTAGGAGGGGTTTTTGAAGGTTTTACCACTTTTCCTCGGCTTACTGTTTTGTTTGCTTGTTTAGCTGTTGTTATTGTCACTATTCTATTGCTGATATTGGTCTGTCTACCTCTACACTTTTCTTGTATGAATTTTGATTGACTATCTTGATGAGTTATACTGGGGACATCAGTACACCTCCACTCACCATTGCCTAAGTTTTTTCACCACCCTCACCAGAGGATGGGCACCCACTCACCACAGCAATAGAGGCAAGCAAAACTGTGAAAGCCTGAATATCATCCACCCTTTAAGCACTCTTCATCTCAATTGTGTGATTAAAGAGTGGTAGCATGTTACAGGTGACATAATTCAGTTCAAGTGGATCTTAAACAGGCAGCCATTGTCATCTCTCCTCCCAACAAACCCCACCTTAAGAAAAGCTTCTTCACCTTGCAGTATCAGCACCATTCGTCATCAAAGTACTAATTAGCAGCTCATGGCCATATCTAGCAGCAACATGAAGGGGGGTATTGCCATATTTGTCAGCGCAGTCAATCTCACTGCCTAGAAAAACAAGCAAAAGTTCCATTATTCATTTGTTCTTCAGAATGACCAGCCAAAATGGGTTGACTGAGCCAGGCAGGGAGGACAGTGAATACACTACATAGTGCAACGAATAGGTTATTGAAATGAATTAATTCTGAATAGTAAAATGAATTAACAAAAGGCCATCTGAAGTGGTTAAGAACTGGAAGTGACTTGCTCCCTCAGACTTTGATTGACAGGCCCCATCTCACAGGAGTGAATAGGAGGAACCCAGTCATGATACAGTTCCCTACCATGAGAGAACTGTGAAGACCAATGAGCTTAATCTGATTGGTATGAGCCAATATACTGTAAATAAATTTATACACAGGTACATATGAATCATCTCTAGATGCACCAAGGTCACCCAATGGCATAACAAAACGACAAGGAAACAGAGGAAAAGTACACTCTATAGGCCAGCTGCTTACCATTTTGAATGAGAATCTGAGAGCGTGTAAACCGTCCATGAATGGCAGCCATGTGCAAAGGACTCTTCCCTTCTTTGCTCTGCAAACATCAAAGCAAGTTAGCAGACTGGCACAGCCTGCACCTTTTATAAAAACATTTCCCTTAACCTCCAGTTGGAGTGGTGGGATTAAAGACGTTTTCCTAACCAAACCCAGTTTGGCTGGTCATACCTGAAAGTTCACGTCAGCTCCATTGTTGACGAGAAGTTCCAGGCACAGGGCTCCGTTGGTGGAGACGGCAGCAAAGTGCAGGGGGGTGAAGCCCTTCTCATTGGGCTGATTGACATTGGCGCCATAGTTGACCAGTTCATTGGCCACAGCGTCCTGGCCCATGTAACAGGCAATGTGAAGTGCAGTGTTGCCAAAGGAATTTGGTTCATCAATCTGTAAGAATGAGAATTTGAGAACAATATTGTATGCTCAATATTGGATGCACTGTAGGGGGCATTGACAGAAAAGCCGTGCTAACCAAGGCCACAGACTCTTCAAGTACCATTGTCTAATAGTCTATTGACAAGTGTCCGCTGCATCTAGTTTTTTACAGTACAGTACTAGTTTCTGTGCGAAACTAACTTGTATGCCATTCTGGAAAACACCAATTAACTGTGCTTGCTTGACTACTGCAATACTATCTGTTTTCTTCCAACATGGAATCTAGCAAGTTTGGTAGGAAATAACAAATCTGGCAGCTATGACACTCTAGAGAAAAATTTGTTCTGATTCTTTACACACTTCAAAAATCCACCCTACTCCCTAAATGTATCTATTGCTTGTCAGCAAACAAGAGTGGGTATAACAACCAGCAACGTCTGGTGCTGCTTGGGTAGGGAATGCTATTCCCCCTGAACTCAAAACTCTGAGGACATAAGTAGTTGCAGCAGGAACACAAAAGAATTGGAGAGAGGTTTTACATCTTGTATCAGCAGCATGTCCATTGGGTTCTCCCACCAACATACATTTGCACTGAATTGCCTAATGTCTTGTGGACTGCCTTGGGGCCATTTCAGATTGAAAGGCAGGGCATAAATCTTCAAAACAAACACATACAGTGGTCAGATAGCAATCTTGTATCCTTGCCCATCCTGTTGACACTGATTCTCTTTACGCCAAGGCTTTTCAACCTTTAAGGGGGCAAGTACCACTTTTCAAAGTACCACCTTTGCAGAGGTGCCACCAGAGACAGCTGCTATGTGCAGCAGTGGGCAGTCTGCCCCTTAGTTGCTCTTGCAGTGAAGAAGAGATTTTCTTGGCCACTGCTATTTCCTGGTCACTCTTTTGCTGTGCACCCTTCTTTCTTCCTTACTCAAACTCCACCTCTTTCAAAGTGCCACAGAGTCACACCTTGCTGCCAGCGCACTGCTGCCGCAACAATCACATATCCAGCAGTGTAAGGTCAGGCAAAGGAGTCATGTGGTCCCTGTGACAGAAGGGCCGAGTACCACTTGATAGCCAAGCACCCCTGCCTGAAAAGCAGCACTCTAGGTTGTTTCTTTCCACATTTATTTTTGAACATATGAATTTAGGATTCATATTGTGTGGAACATACATATTCACTTCGGGTTTACATGCATCTATTTCAGTATGAAAACACAAGGATCAAAGTAGCTGCAAAGTTTTGACACTCTTATTTTTGTAGTCAGACACGTAATGCCCAACCAGCCTGAAATTATATCTGCATGCACTTTAAGAAACAGGTATGACGGTGCACATTTAAAGCAAGGCCAAAGTCATCAGAAGCCTAGCCACACCATAATACTGCCTGAATTGATGCTGTCACAGGACTTGCCTCAACTCCAAGCCTCAGCAGGTGTTTCACAACTTCAATCTGGCCACTGGCGGCTGCTGTGTGCAACAGTGTGTAACCCTTCTTGTCTTTGCACGTGATGTCAGCCCCTCGGGCCACAAGCAGCTTCAAGACTTCAAGATGCCCTGGAAGGAGGAAACAGATAAATAACACAAGCTGAACAAGGCTGCCATTTCCCATCTAGCAACAGATGGATTTTCTCTCAGACACAGCATTCTATGTCTGAAAGTCATTTCAAAAGGCTATCCAGAATGCCCCCCCTGTACTGAAGCCAGATAAATGGTTATATGAGGATTTTTAAAAACAAGATTACTTCAACCCACTAAGATTATGGTTAGATCTGTATCTTTCTCCTTCCTACTGCTACATGTTGCAGAAAGCATCCAGAACAAGAACATACATATTTTAGATGCTTACGCTCTTGGAGTAGACATTACTGAACTACTTAACTGCAATTAGTAGATGTGAATGCTATGGTATGTGAACATTTTTTCATAACCCCTTTCCACCAGACCACAAGTTTCCCCATCCCTGTTAAGAATTACATGAGTACCAACATTAACTGGATTAGACTTAACTGCAGCAACATCAATACTAGCACTTAACTGTGGTTAAGCAGCAAGGAGAGAATCTGTGCCAGAATATTTCAGCCTGCTCCTAATCACCTAATGACAGTTAAGAGATTCAGCAAAATTACGCTTGCCCCTGCCTGAACTAAGCAACTGTGAATCAGACTTCTCAAGAGAGAAGTTAATCTACTCTTCCTCTAATTGGCTGCATAAGTACAGGCTATGAACATTTTAATCAATGACTTCTGCACAAAGAACATATTATGTTAGAAACATCCTTGACCACCTATTTTTATTTCTTTCCATCTTATGATCAAGTTCATCCAGTCAAACACAATCATTAGTAAACATAGCTTGATGAACCAAACATATTTCTATGTTGAGAGATTACAGTGCCTTGACTTAGTTGTCATGCCTAGAAACATGCCCCATTCTGTTCAAACTCCCAGAAGCCATCAGGTCCCTTATACATATAGTGAAGAAGTAGCAAAAACAGATTTCCAAGTATTTCCGTCACATTGTATACAATTTTCTAACTACTACCTATGCTATTACAAAACACAGGATAGCAACAAAATCAGAAAAAGCGAGCTCTTATCAGAATGGAACATCTATGGAAAGCAAAGTGTGAGCACATTTCAAGTGACACTAATTAGAAAATACAGTTCATTTGTATAAGGAAAAAGGTACAGGAAAGCAGCTGAGATTTCTGCATTGGAAGCACTTCTCAAAAAAGAATTTAACTGCGCCACCTACTGACACTTAATGAAAATACACACACAATACATTTTAATGCAAGGGCTTATCCCACAAAACGAAATTTCTACAAAGTAGTAACTTTTCATGTAAGAATTGCAGTAACACACAGGAAAAGCACAATTTCCTTCATAGCTCTGATTTTCTTGAAGGAAATTTCATGTTTTGTGAAATGGCTCCAGTTACTAGCATACGTTAATAAATGGTAACCTATTGTAAGCAACATCAATCAGCTAGTTATTAGGGATATTTTTTTATTTGTTACTATTTTACTAAGAATTTTATAGTTAAGAGAATTCAACCATATGAACCAATTCAGTACCTTAACAATGAGAGGCACCACTGGTGCCATCTAGCATAAAACTGCCTGCTATGATGCACAATGACTCTTCAAGGTCTCAGGCAGGGGAATGACCCAGTTCTGCTAGAGTTTAACTGGCGATACCAAGGACTGACTCTGCAACCTACCCATACAAGACATACTGCTCTACCTCTGTGCTATGTCCCCTAAAACATGAGGAAAAAACGAATTGTTGTACTTTAAAATTCTACCACACTGTTATGAGATTTGCAGTTTACTATGCCATGACTATTCAAAATTATAACGAGACACAAAATGAAAGATGATTAAATATGTAGCTTACTTCCTTCACACAGAAAGAACTGGCAGCTCTTTCCCCACCCACCCCCAATTCTCTCTTCTTAGCTGAAGTGCAAAAAAGGCTAATGAGGTGTTAATGGCTCTAGCTTGTATGTTAACAGCTGCTGATGGATCTTAATGACTGCTTGTGTGATTAGGTTCCCTCTGAGTGGGTGGGGCTACATAATTCATAACTTACTGTAGAAGGGAAGCAAGATAATAATTTCAGTAATAGGAGCTACTTTTCTTAGGGGGAAATCCATCTTAAGGCTATGCTTAAGGATGTATTATCATTCTTAATATGGGTTGTCATGGCCTAATCCTTGAGTGTGTACCAAGCATCTCAGAATGTCATCTGGTAAACAATCCTGGGTACCAGACAGAGAGTCATGCCCACCCATTCTTCAGACTGGCATAGGGAAGACTCACCTCATCACAGACATTCGGGTGCTAACCAGGGGTGCATTTTTATTGAATGCAGTTGATGGCTCCTATTTGGGAATAGTTAAGGTGCCTTTAGGTTTAGAAATTAGGTTCAGTTGCCACCCTAACTTTTCACTGGGTCCCTGCTCCAGGTTATCAACCCAAGAACGTCCTTCCTCTCCCTCATTCTTTCTAGAGTGATTGTTTAAAGGCTCGATCCTAACCAACTTTTCAGTGCTGATGCAGCTGTGCCAATGGGAGTGCCAAAAACTTCAACTTGCAGCAAGGGGGTGGCAGTCATGGAGGTCTCCTCATGGTAAGGGAACATGTGTTCCCTTACCCCAGGGCTGCATTGCAGCTGCATCAGCGCTGGAAAGTTGGCTAGGACTGGGCCCTATGTGTGCTTCCACAATATGGTGCAACTCCCATATCATTTATGGATACTTTGAACATAAGAACATAAGAACAGCCCCACTGGATCAGGCCATAGGCCCATCTAGTCCAGCTTCCTGTATCTCACAGCGGCCCACCAAATGCCCCAGGGAGCACACATAGTGCTCCCAGGGAGCACATTGAACATTTAAATGTCTCCACAGACATCTCTGTAACCCTTGCAACCACTATGAAAAACAAACTGGGGGACGGGACTGAGGCTGGGAGATTAGCCTAAAGCCACCTTAAAATTTATGGCAGAGGGGATGCTACCTTGCACTAACCTTTACACCTCCTAGTATAAGAGGAAAGGCAGTCATGGATTCACATTCCCTTTCTGGTCCTGCCATCTGCCCATCAACCTCACCTGCTCTGAAGCATAGCTGCTCATAAATCACATTAGGTGAGGGAGCAGACAACAAGACAAGGGTGATTCATAACTACCTTGACTCTCACTGAATCAAAGGCCTATGGTCAGAATCTGAGCTGTAAATAGCAGCCTAAGGCAGAGGATAGATTTGAACAAGGACTTTCTGGCTTACACTCTTATTCACTACACTTCTCAGATGTCTCCATATTCTTTGGTGGGGTATTTGTTCACCATATTCTGTACCTTTACATATACTTTTAAATCAGTTGCTCATGTATACTAGTAAAGCATAAAAGTGATATCTGAAGGGAGAAAACATACCAAGGAAGGCTGCCCAATGTATTGGCTGTCTCTCCTTCTTGTCGCATGTGCTCAGATTGGCCCCCTTATTTAAGAGCAAGTTTACCATCTAGAAAGAGAAATCAAAAGCTATATTAAAATCAAATACAACTCTCAATTTACCTGGTACTTCATGCCCACTGTAGTATGTCAGACTCAAAACCTTGATTCTACAACATCAACAACATCCTTGAGATGCAGCAGCTCATGTTATACCCACTTGCACAGGACATACAACCCCACCTCACCAGAGTACTCAGGAGCAAACAAAAGAAGCAAATGGGGGAAGGTCTTGGTTATGCCACAAAGATCACCCTTACTACAATAGAGAAACTGGACTATAACTTCATGTCACGTATTTCTCACCAAGGTTAGCTGTAGAAGGCAAAGAAGTCTGTGAATGCACTTTTCCTTTGTGGTGAGGTAGGAAACGCATTCTATACACAAACTGAAAAAGGTCTTGAATCCTGGAGTTTTATTGTTAAAAAAATCAATTGTTGAAACTTCAGTGGCTAGAATAAAATAAGCAACACCTGCCACTCTGCAAAAATAGTTGGTTTGTCTAACAACTGAGGTTTGAGGGACAGGGACATTTCTCCACTCCAAATCACCCTCAAGCTCTTTTTTCCTGCCCAAGAGAAGTAACTGTCAGAGGTCTATAACTCACATATGCATGTAATGCAGCATATGGCTCTGCCTTAACATATTTTTCACACGGGTCACCTTCCTTCTCTGCTCATACTTGTTTGTCAGAGGTGTAGCGCACAGAGATAGGAAAGATCTCAGAAGGCAAGAAGTATATTCCTTACCTCAATGTGCCCACTGTGTACTGCATGGTGGAGTGCTGTGCGGCCAGTGCGATCTGCCACGTTGACACTACTGAGCAGGGGGATGATGGCCTCAGCACACTTGGTGGCTCTGTTGGCAGCAGCAATGTGCAGTGGCGTTTGCCAATACTTGTCGCGAGCGTTGACGTCTGCCGAGTGCTTTACGAGGAGGTTAAGTGCCTTCTGTCAGGGACAGAACACAGACAGCTTTTAAGTCTGGCTGAACAGGACAAGGCAGAGCAAGTCACCATTAAAAGAACAGCAGAGTATTAAGGGATGGGGAGAAAGCACTATGCTACTGAGAAGAACTGTAATTTTAAAACAAACAAAAAAACCTCATTATCTATAGAACCACAGGAGTAGGAAGCCCTGGACATGAAGAGGACTGATGGAACACTTGCAAGCAATAAGAAGCTAGAGCATATCATGATCTATAAGTCCTGAAAGATGGCAGCAAGCAGCCTCATGAAAAAAGACCATTTAAACAAGTCTCTTCACAAATCCCAAAAACAAATCCCTTCACAACCCTGTGAGGGTCGGTCAGTCCCCAACCAGGGTAGAGCACCTGGGAAATGAAGAATATAGAAAGATTTGGAGCTGTGTGGCCCACTAACAGCCAGAAGCTACTGTAAGGCAGTATCTAAGCCTCCAAATCACTGTGGTCCACACAGCATGAAGCAAAGCGCCTGGAAGCTGCAGGGCAACAATACAAGGAACAATGTGAAAAGTTGTTTCTTGACAAAACTTCCAAGGGGCCTTGTATGCTAGGATTCATGGTTCCAAAGTGCCAAGCATCTGAGCTGAAGTGAACCAAAATTCCTTAGACTGAAGGAGCTTACAGTCAGGTTGAAAATCCTAACAGCAAGATCAAGAATGCTGGAAGTTACTAAAAAAAAAAAAAAAAAAAAAGGAATTTTGACAGCTGCCTCAGAAGACAGGGACCAAATATGAGAGTAGCCACAGGCTTCAGTTCCAAGGCCCCCATAAACACTGCAGCAGGTTTCAATTTAATAATACGGCTCAGACTGCAAGAATACAGTTTGCTAAAGCCATCTTCAATGCTCTGCTCAGACTGATCAGGAGGTGGTGAACCAGTGACTGTCTCTCTAGAGACCTCTGGAAGGATGCTGCCACTGGGCCATACAGTCCTGTAGCAAAGGAATGCTCTTTGGAGACTCCTGAGGTGTAGGAAGCTTGACAGGAAGCAAATGTGGCCCAGTAGCCCTCATTCTGACATTACTTCCCCTTTCATCAGCATAAGATAATAACACCACAATCCCTCACTCCCTTACAAACTCTGCTCAACAGCAGACCCACCTCCCTTCCCTTCCAGAATGGAAGCCAGCCATCAATAAAAATGCTGATGCTTTTTTACAGCAAAGAGGTGAATTAATTGAGCCAGCATAAGTGGTGCTTCTCAGTTCCTAGAAATGGCCCGAAGCTGCGAGGCCAGCAGGAAAAGGCAATTACACAAGTTAACTGACTCTGGTGAAGATGAACGGAAACTCTTCTTGCAGGGAGCTCTCCAGGGAGCCCAGCCTTGGCACAATTAATGGCACACATGTACCACAATCATCTTCATAAGAATGCTACTTGCTGCTTCTACTCTACAAAGAAATACAGCAAGACCTTAGAACACCCTCACTTTAACAGCCAGAGCTCCTATGTTATCAATTTATATTATGCAACCCTGTTAACTGCAATACAATCTTCCCTTTCATTGAATTAATATTGGTGTATATCAGGACAGCGTCAACCAATGGACAGGAATTGTTCTACAGTTCTCTATGAGAGAATTAAAGAACAATCATTTACTGAACTATTTTGACGATCATGCATAAGCAAGAACATATATCAGCAAAAGTTAGCATTTTTAATAAGATTGGGAATGGAGACCTGCAGAAAATTTAAAATATTGTCCCTCAACTCTTAACCTCAGTTTATAGAGTTAAATGAGATGAGAATATCATCCACAGACCTTAGTTTAGACATGTCAATAGCCACTTGCCTGGTCTCTGGCAGAAAGTAAAAAATCACTTTCAGGTAGCTAGGCATAAAAACTTTACAAAAAGCACCACCTTTCTTTCTTATCGTATAGAAAGATATGCAAACAGTGACATTGTTACTGCTCTAATGTTGTTCTCTTCCAGTCGGCTTCCACTGGAGCAGAATATTTTCCCATGTGTCATCATCATGTGTGATTGGATTAGTCCAGGGGTTCCCAAACCCCAGTTCGGGAGCCAGATGTCACCTGTGACAGGCCTCTATTCAGCCCATGGCAAACCTCTGGTCCCCTGCAAGTCTCTGGTCCCCTCAACTGAAGGTGACCAGAGCTGTGCTCCAGTCTTATCCAGAGGGTATTCTGGGGAGGCTAAGCGCAGCCTCCCTGGCCCTCAGGATGCCTTCTAAAGGCCTAAAAACATCACTTCCTGGTTTTCCTAAAAAATTGGAAGTGACTTTTGGAGACCTCCAAAGGCCTTAGGCTTTCTGAGGGTCGGGGAGGGTGCTCTCAGAAAGTGCTCTGGATGTTTCCTGTGATGTGCTGATTCTTAGTTATTTACTCCTGTACATGTAAGTAAACTGATTGTGGGGTGGGGGAATGGGAGTCCATTTGAGTGGGTGCTTTATTTCTGTAGCCTGTATTGGTGCCTGGAGAAATCCTGGAACTCGGAATAAATGTGCTCATTCATCTAAGTTCTGTCTCTAATGTATTTAAAATTTATTTATTTTTCCTGCCCACAACACTGTGCCAGATATCTAATGCGGCCCTCTGGCCAAAAAGTTTGAAGACCCCTGGATTAGTCAATCATTTCCAATGCAAAAATACAGGGAAAGTTACTCATCTTCAGAGGATGCTGCCCATTGCATCTCTGCATGAACTGGCTTTTTTCCAAGTAGGCTCTGAGTAAAAATTAACAGGCTTTCTGGGTGTTTAAATGAAGGGTGATTCCAATTTCAATTAACAGCAAGGGTGTACCCCTGCAATCAGAATCTAGGAAACCCTGCCCTAAGGGATGCAGCAGAAGCTACATCACTAGCAACTTAAAGAACTATGACAAGCAAACCTGCTAGAATATAGCTAGAAAAAAGCAACATATGAACAGCATAGTAAGTTTCCCTCCAACACTAACAATTTAGTGTGTAGAAAGTTATAAAGCAGTGAATAAAACTGATGGTTTTCAGCAGAACCATGAGTGGATAACTGAATATGAAAGGGCAAATAGAACTGCCACAAAAACAGTTGCAGGAGAGTCTAGCAATAGGAATCTCCTCTGTCCCCTTAACAGGGTGAATGACAACAAATAGGCCAAAGCGAAAAGGCCTGCACTTACCTCATTGCGAGAAGCTGCAGCACGGTGTAATGGGGTTAGCCAAAGGGTGTCCTTTGCATTGACATTAGCACCTGCTCAAGGAGAATAAAAGTCATGAAATAGATGATACACAGGAGATAGCACAAGCAACAGAACATCAAACTTTACTATTTGAAAAGACAAGTCAATATTGGGAAGGTTTCTAGTAAACCTACTCCAATTATAGTGAACTCTCAATCTAACAGATTTCTATGTAACAGACTATGGAAATAATGGACACTGTTGGCCTAACGAGTGGTGAAAATCATAGCTACAGGCAAACAAAGAAACATTAAAGGTGCTAGGTTACTATGCTGCATGGCTACTTGCATTTATTTTCTAATACAATACTGTGCAACCTTCAAGCTGCTTCTTTCTCTGTGCAAGCCCTTTAAACAAAGCAGGAAGTGTGGAGTGCATCCCAGTGCATTCCACATTTCCTGTTTTGTATAAAGAGCCTATGGGAGGAAGGAGCAGGGTAAAGGGGCAGGATCACCACAAATGCTATTACATTTATATTGTATTATAAATGTATTACACAATTACATTTGGTTTATACCTACTATTGGCATTAATGGACACCATTCCCACTTATTAGTCCATTAAGTTGAGGGTTCACTGTATAGATGAATATTTTGGGAGGACATAATAGTTGGAAGGCAGCAGTTCCCAAACTCCCAGGGAGTTTGAGAAATGCTGTAAGTGCCTGTGCAGGGAAGGCAGAAACACAATCCCCAGGATCACGTGGCTAAGGGGCATGCAGGGCCTGGCATGTACTTACCAGTCCCTGCAGCAGCCTCCCAGGGGGTGCAGCGAGCCCTGGGCGACCCTCCGCAGGGCTCCCCAAGCATCAGAAAACAAGAGCGGAGCAATCACACTCCACATTCAATTTCTAAAGCTCGGGGAGCCCTGCAGGGGGTCGTGCAGGGCCCCCTGCACCTCTGGGAGGCTACTGCAGAGACTGGTAAGTACATGCCAGCCCCATGTGCCCCTTAGCAACATGATCCTGGGGACTGCGTTGCTGCCTTCCCCTCCCCCCCCCCCGGCTCAGACCCATAAGGGGGCAGAGTCCAGGGCCCTCAGGCTGGGATGTTGCAATGCCCCAGTTTGAGAGTCACTGGTAGTAAGGTGTTCCTACATCCAAGCAGGATCCCTTTATCCCCTCTTCAAACCAGCTAACAGGAAAGTAACAGTAGCACAGCATTCAGCACATACCACTCATTCAACAGATTTGGCTGCAAGCTGAAAAAACCACTCTACCATGTATTCACTGATAGTACCATTCCTGAAGAGATTAATGTGTTTTAGTACCAATTCATATGCGTCTCAAGGATTCTGCCATTTTGGACTCCTGAACTGGGCTAGCTTTCACTTGTTCCATAAACAACCGTTCAATAGATAAGAGCAACCTTGCAGTTTCAATAAAAAAGAAAAAGAAATCCAATTCACAGGATGACTCTTTGCAATGCAAAGGAACTATCATGACACAATCAAGCATGCTAGTCTTCATCCAGATTTTGAGAGAAAAAACTGATATGGGATGGAACCAGTGATTGTCAAGAACAAAAACCTGGTTAAAATGATACACTATGCCACTAGCCTACTTCTGCCATTGCGATTAGTTTGGGGAAAATTTAGCATATGCATCAAGAATAATCTGTGCTGGTTTCACTGTCTAGAGAGCTACTGCTGTCCTACAACCCACACAGGAAGAATTACAGTGGACAGAATTGCCAGTTTTAAAATAGCCTTACTAAATGGAATCAGAACATTTCCATAAATCTCTGCAGATCCTGAATTATGACTACCAATAATAATATTACTAGCAGCAATCTGCTAACTATAGCACATTAATGTGGCAAGTGGTAAAGCTTTACAACCTCTCATTCATTTTTGCAACCATGCAAATCAGAGATTATATTTCCTGTTTTAAAGGCTGCAAACCCAGAATGAGCAACAGGAACTTGCCAGATGCCGTAGCTTAACAGATTTTAACCTAGGTCTACCACATTTAAATCCAATACTCTCAACTACAGCATTATATAAGCTCTATTATTCTACTCAGAATCACAGTCTTCTCTGTACCTCCATTCACTTCTGTGAACTTGGCCAAAGCTATGTAAAACTAACCACACTGCCACTGTGTCACCTCAGGTTAGGAAGAACCACCTATGCTCCTCCATTCAGCACAACTTACTTGGGTGCCAGATTGCCCAGTAGCTTAACCTACATACCACCAATCCCAGGTTGCAGATGTCTTCCTTTCTTTATGGTAGTTATGACTGTGTCTCTAAAGTTACAGCCCTGTCATGAAAGCAGAAGGCTTCTGTTTTCAGAATTTTTACAGTTTGCCAACAAAGGGCACTAACCTATATAACTTACCCGATAATATTAGGAGTTCAACAATTGGAGCATCTCCCAAGTACGCAGCTGCATGCAAAGGGGTTCGTCTCTCTTGGTCCTGATTTGGGAAAACAAAGATAATAAAAAGGTAGTCTCCTACGTTCTACTATGTTCATTTCCTTCTATATCTAGATACTCTCTCATCAAAAGTCACCATGTGGTTGTGCCTAGAACTGTAGTGAAATCTTTGGATCCATCTACATAGCCACTTATCACAGCATAGCAGGGATGAAAAACTGGGCCGAGGCACAATAACAAATTTTGAGCCTGGCCGTGTATGCTATCAGCATTCCACATTCCCCAACCCAATAAATACACGCAGTTGCATGTCTCAAGTTCCACCAACGAAGTTTATTGGTTAATTACAAAAAAAGCCTATTTTATCTCACTAACTGGTAACAGTGCCTATGGGTCTTGGCATCAGAAGTCAGCCAGGTCAGACAGTGCTTGAGGGCCCATGGGTGCCCCAAGGTCTGCCCAACCAAACTCTGAAGCCCCGCCAGCATCCATCTTTAGATGGCAGCTGTGGAGCTCACTTGAACCCCAGGATCACTTGATCCTAAGGATCTTGGTCCCTGGAGAGCAAATGCAGTTCGCTGAGGGACTTTGCTTGCTTCCAGCAGTTCAAGCTGATTGGCGGGAGGGGGGCAGATAGAGAAAGAGAAACTGCCTGTGCAAAAATCACACAGGTAGTTCTTGCTTCCTCACCTTCCCCCTGACAATTGGGTTGGCCTACTTGACTACCGTTTGCTGTTGCTGAAAACAGCAGAGATAAACAAGTGGTGGAAAGAAAGCCACTTCCCTCTCCCTGGAGCCAGACCAGGGAGGAGGGAGAAGCAGCGTTGGGGATGCTGTCAGCACAAGCAAGTGATCCCTCAAAGCAAAGTGGGTGAAGGTCTGGTGCAACCTGGCACCAACACGGATAGCAACAATATTTTTGACCCACATGTAGTTCTGGTTCATATGACATGGGCTGTTTTTGAATTCAAGTGACTGACCTCATCTACGGTCATACTGAAGACAAATTGCCAGATCCCTTGTTGGAAGCTTTACTCGTCATCCTCACATATAATTCTATTCTACTTTATAGCTTTTAATTAACCTCATGAATGATAATTACACTAAGAAATCTTGCTGAAATGCATAATTATGTAAAAATAGCATCTCAAAAGCTTTTCAAACTGTTTCAGGTAGTCCTGGAGTTTCCTGGAGGTTTTATCAGGGTTCCTTGATGAAAAGATCAATAATGGCAGACAAGCTTTCTCAAAGACAGCTTTTCCACCACTATCAATATTACTTGCTGCTGTGCAATCTAGCTAATATTCTGTTCGGACAATGGCCAGACCAGTGCCTCATATTAACCAAGTGGGTGCCTGAGAAGCAATGCAGGGATTTTAAGCAGATGACCCTATTTGTAAAGTTTACCTCTTGAAGGTAAAGAGTTTGAAAACCACTGGTGTCGCACACAAAACTTTGGGAAAACTGCTCTCTGGAATATCTTCTTTTTCAGAAGTGAAATATCTTTTTAAGCAGTGTCTTAAAATAATATTGTTGCACAACCCATTCACAATTCTGCAACTATTCTAAATCTAAGACCCAAAGGTAGCAATGGAAGTAATGACAGTAGCGTTGTTGTGTGGGACCACATTATTAAACAAGCAAGACCCTTAGGAAAATATGTTCAAACGCTGCAGACTACAGAACATGCAGGAATTTTCAGCAGGAGTGAAACCAAAATGTTTGCCAGTTGTAATTAAGGTATTTTTATCCCACCTTTCCCTCACTATTGTGAGTACTCAATTCTGCTAAGATCAATTACACAAAATACATGAAAACAAGCAGACAAAATATTAAAACAAATATAGAATTAAAGCAGCAAAGAAATAAAACAGCATAAAAATACGAACGCACAATAAAACAATAAGAACCTCAGCAAAAAGATAGGAATAAATTTTGTTCCTGCAACATGTTGCTGAGGCCCTTCTACAATGCAGTCTTCCATTTCTCTTGCTTCAGGTTCCTCTATCTTATGTATGCAGGTAAAAAACCTGACAGATATACATACAAAACCAAGAAACATACTAACATCTGCAAACAGAAGAACAGGTGGCTTCAATTTATGCATTCTTCCTCTTTATGAAGTCCACATAGCTCAAAATTAAGACTAAGTAGCAATCCTCAGACAGATTCTGATTAGAGAGCTAAACCAGAGTTATGCTATTATTTCAAGGGCACATTATTGAATAGGATGAAGCAGGGCACAAGCCAAACAAACAAATGTGAAATTTTGTCTAAATACAGTTAACAATGCATTAGCAAAATATGATGAGACATACAATATAACTGAATATCCATATTTACAC
Organism: Tiliqua scincoides; assembly: GCF_035046505.1. Lineage (NCBI taxonomy): Eukaryota > Metazoa > Chordata > Lepidosauria > Squamata > Scincidae > Tiliqua > Tiliqua scincoides. Next base: position 133,909,301 of record NC_089822.1, on the reverse strand, counting down.
CTACAGGTACTCTTTAATTATATTGTACAGATACTTATTTACTGACGTCTTTTCTCCCTAAACATAAAAGTTTCTTCTATTTCTTCATGAGAAAATTGAGGTCTATATACAAATTCTAAGCTTAGATAATAAAGTCTTTATTTCCTTTACTACAGTGATGATGGCTTCCATTTAAATTTTCTTATTTCCTCAATTGGCAAAAACTAAGTTATATTATACAGACTTGGGGTACAGCTGCTTATAATTCCATATACGGTATATTTGTCACTTTAATTAAGTTCATGTATTCATAATTTTAAATTTCATATATTCTAAAAGCACAATTTTATGCACTAACAGAATACTTTTCATTACTCCCATTTGATGCCTAGTCACTATCTGATCCCCAAAAATGGCTCAAAGCGAGTAAAGTACTCCAATTATAAATATACTGTACTGTATATGACTCTACCTATGAATCCAAGACCAAGGATATTTATCTTCTATCTCAAGGAGAACACTAAGCAACTATTGGGGAGCAGTTCAAGGCAGTTCTATGATACAGAAGGGGAAGACTGAAGCAGAAAGGAAGATGTCCTGTTTCAGACTAACCTTCAGGCATGGGCTCTGCAGAGGACATTGGCTATAGCCTCAATGAGGCCCCAGCACTCTCTCAGCCTTGGGCTCTGTGGCACCCCTTGTCTCATCAAGCAGGGATGGGGGTCAGAAAGAGGCAGGGATGATGGCTGCCCATAGGTGTGAGCCACAGTCTTCTCTCAACGCAGCACTAAGTCTGACTGCAGCGTTCCCAGATGTGGTGCCAAATGTGCCTGCACTGCCTTGGCCTGACTCAGAGCTGGCCATGATGGGTCATGTGGGGCCTAAGAGGCAACTTCAGACCTCAAGGGAGGCAAGAGTGGTGGCTGCCAGCAGGTAGACAGCCCCATTGGGGAAAAAACAGTTGGAGGAGGGTGGGGCGGTTTATGGGCCTGATGAAGCTCAGGCCTAAAATAAACAAGGGCCCACAATTAGTGTAGGGCAGACCTTCCTCCAAAGAGGAGGATGGGCAGCCGAGGAGTCAGGTGGTCTCTCATGAGCCTTACAGAAGGAAGAGTCCAAGCCCTCCAACCCAGTGAAGCATTCCTGATTGCCTTGTCACAGGTGGAGGGCCACAGCTGAAGGCAACCCCCTCTCCCCTGCAGCTCTGAGGTCCAGGGTGACAGCTCTCAGGCCAGTCCAAACATAGAGAGAGGGGCAGAAAAAGGGCTGACCTGCCACTGGAAGGGGCTACAGCCCCAGGAACTCCTTTAGCATCTCACAAAAGACTAAAAGGCAATTTGGAAAAAAAAACAAGTGCTTTCTTCTGCCTATTTCAACCAGCACCTCTCTCCAAAAATGTGTGATGACTGCAGGACATAAAGAGACTTAAGGAATCTTTTGGCTGGGAAAAAGGTAAAAATGGCAAATGCAAGCAATGTAACAAAGACATGCAAGGTCTGGTTGACTTTGGAATGAAGCAACGTAACATCTGTATGTTTTTATGGTTATAGTAACCAATTCATATGTACATTTATTATTTAGGAATTATCTAAAAAACAAATTGATTTTTAAAATCTCTACTTAAAACCATGATTCAAGTCAGCCTTTTTTTCTTGGTCGTGTAAATCAATCCATCCTACCCCCAAGAAAGCCAATTTCCCAGAAATGTTACACCTCTAAGTCAGATAGCTACAAACTCAACTATTTTAGAGGGAAAAAAAGGACTTCTGAGCTATTAAATGAGAGTCTACAAGCTACCCCAACGCCCTCTCAAAGTTCTAAGTAATATAGCATGACAGTTAAAGGAAAAGAATTATGTTGAAAGATCTGTATATGAAGTACCTGGAAAACAGATTCCCTCAAAGACAAAGCAATGTTGCGATATTGCTCTGAAACTGTTGTGCAGATCTTGCCACTCTGCTTTTAAACTTCATGCCAACAACAATTAAGCCTTAAAAGCAACACAAACTACCCTGATAAAGCACAAAATTCCAACACAATCAAGAGGCAGAAAGAACCACTTAGGTCCTGGATCAAATCAATCAACATTTGGCCTTTGCGTTTGCTGCCAAGTCCTTGACACCCAGGGCTCAGAGGGATGCTGGTGCTGTAAGGCCAAAGGATAAAACAGCTAACGTAATAAAGGATACCAATTCATAGTTGAAATCAACTATAATTAAGGCAGGGGTCCTTTTGCTGAGCCTGAAATAAATACAAATAAATCCCTCAATGAAAAACCAAACAGAAACTAGACTTGCACCAATAAAGTCAAACTCAGTTTCATTTCTCAGCCTGAAAGCAACTGAATTAGAATAACATAAATCAGCACAGATGGGTCAATCCTAAACTGGGTCAGTAGATGTAATCCATAGACGGGTCAGTTCCAATTCCTAAGCATTCTTATTAAACCTTTCAATCTAGAATCCAGTGAGATTTACAAATATCCATCTATAGACCAAACTGAGAATCTAAGGTTTTTTCTCCTGGGTAGGGGAGAGGAGGCACATCACAATTCACCTTTTAATCATGAACCATCATCATGCATGCTGCTAAATAACTTTATTCTGTACACATTTAAGAATTAATTTCACTGCAAATAATTATAGTCCTCTATCTGTCCACTGCAAGAATCATCAACTTCCCCCTGCTCAATTCTGCTTTTCCTACCAATCTCCTGTCCTTGCCACCATGTTGTTTCACATAATTGTTCCAGTCATGAGAAATTCCAACTTGCCCCAATTTATTCATGTATTTAAAAGATTTTTATACCGCTTTTCCAGCATACAATTTAGCACACAAACAGTGCTCTCTGAACTTAATTCTAGTTTTTCATTCTCCCTGGAGAGCAGTACCATAAAGCTCAAAAGTTTGGCTTCTCTTTGTCAAAGACAACATCTTACGCAAAGTGGATGCAATGTAGATCCATTTTGCCTTCCTTGGTAGCACGTGGGTTGGTTAAATATCTTGCTTGGTCACCTGACTTTATCTATACTGTTGGCATTGACATGCAGTGTATATGCTTTCTAAATATGGCACACTATGGTCTATACCAGTGGTTCTCAAACTGGTGGGTCACGACCCACCAGTTCGTGTAACTCTTCCCCTGTCCCTTTAAGGGGCAGGGAAAGGGGAGGGAGGCAGTGATGTGATCCCCAGGATCACGTTGCTAAGGGGGGACGAGGGGGGGTGCTTTACACTTACTTCAGGAAGGCAGGGCTGCAGCAGGTGGGGGGAGACTTGCGCAGCCCTGCACAGTGCTCCCCAAGGCTTGGAACGTTTACTAAAAGTGGGCACGAAGCTCTTCCGTTTTGCCAGAGGTGCTTTGCGCCCGCTTTTAGCTAATGTTCCAAGCCTCAGGGAGCACTGTCCAGGGCTGCGCAGGGCTCCCTGCACCTCCTGCAGCCTTGCCTTCTTGAAGTAAGCGCAAAGCACACCCCTCACCCCCCTAACGATGCGATCCTAGGGATCGCGTCGCTGCCCTAGTCCCTCCCCTGCAAGAACTTACTGAGGGAGTAAATCTCCCTCAAAGTTTGAGAACCTCTGGTCTATACTGAATGTGGCAATCTGAGAGTACAAGTAGTGTGCATTTCTTGCAGCAAAGGATTGGGTTAGGTGACCCTGTATAAGAATAGGGATTTGTCTCCTACTTCAACAGGCTGTGCCTTATATGTCAGAGACCTGCCTTAACAGATTGCTCTCATTAGAATTTAGCAATTATCAATCTTCTCATTTTCATCTGGTAAATTGCATGATTTAGGTCCATAAGTTTTAGTGCAAGCACCATTTTTACATTAACACTTCATCCAACCTTATTCTCAATGCAGTCACATGGCCATATCAGCCTTAGTTTAGCTAAGCATAAAAAATGCAGACACAATGCAGAACTATGGTTTGCACTAACTATAGTTAAGAACCCACACAACGGTCTGAGCTTCCAGAGGTAAGGTTGAGCTTTTGTTTCTCTTCTGCTCAGAACTAAGCTTCTTACATTCATATGTTCACTTCCTCTTACGGACAGCAGCTCTCTTAAGGAGGAATAATCACCCTAAAGTGGTTTATCAATTCTGTATTTAGATTTATATATCTAATAATTTCTACTCCACCAATGCAAAGGACTGAACTTGGCACCTTCTGCATTAAAAGCAGTGCTCTGTCATTAAGCTTAGGCTCCTCCCTTTGTTGAACAACAAATTCTGGTTGGTAAGCAGGCTCAGATTCAGAGATAACATTTAGTTAGGGCTGATCTAAATAAAGCATGGTTTCTCCTGGTGTCTGAACCCAGCCACCATATCAATTCCTCTTACAAACCCTGACCATATAATTTTGAGGTTGGAAGGTACCTTGGTTCTAAGAACAAAAGGATTTCTAAACCCTTTTCTAAAAGGAATCTCTCTAATCCCAAATGTTGTAATACTCCTGAACATAGATATTGAAAACAGGACACACACACAGTCCAAAGGAGGTCTTTCTGGTTCTCATACAACAACACTAACAATGTCCATTCTCTATTAGACATATTTGCCCAATATGTGCATTTGACTTTAAAAATTTTTTTAAATACTTTTTACTAGTTGATCCCACGAGTGGCTCATGTGGTCAAAACCCCAAGACTTCATCTTGATCACATTCCTGAGCTTGTGCAGCTATCAACAAGTTCTCATGCTGTGTGAAACAAGTTAAGAAGCATCTAATCATCAGTCCTGCTGGTTTTCTACAAACATAGAAAGGCTGTCCTTCCTAGTTAGACGAGACCAAATATGCTTGTAATAGCACAAACCTTGCCACAAATCATGATGCTTATGCATCATATGAGGTCTATACAACATGCACCTCTGCTGAATGAGCCAAAATGAAACCACGAGCCAATTACTGCCTCATAGCCTGCACAAGATGAATGCCATTGTAACGAAGGCTGTTCTCACTCACAGACCACAAGGTTAATCCAGAACACATTCACTATTAAAAAAAAAAAGCTGATTCTGATGCCACACAACGATACAGCTAGTCCAATACCCCTGATCAACATTCACTGGTGAAGTGAATGCGCAACCTCCTGATTTTAGGAATGGGTTAAGTCAGAATGCCAGATGTAGGGGAGAGCACCAGGACGAGGTCTCTTGTTATCTGGTGTGCTCCCTGGGGCATTTGGTGGGCCGCTGTGAGATACAGGAAGCTGGACTAGATGGGCCTAAGGCCTGATCCAGTGGGGCTGTTCTTATGTTCTTATGTTCTTATGTTGAAGTGCAAGCCCTTCTGAGGTATACAGTATGTAAAATACTTCACAATCTATATCCATGGCCACAACAATCCCAATGATCATCATCATTCCCATTTTATGAATGGGCTGAGGAAGACAATCCACCAAGAACATACCTAAAGTGGCTTCCGAACTGTGATCTTCCCTAGTCCAGTACTATGCCACAATGACCAAATACACAAACTAAGCAAGCATTCGCCAGGATGATGTAGTGGTACTGCTGTTGGACTGGAAAATCCAGGTTCAAATCCCTGCTCAGCCATGAAGCTTCCTAGGTGACCTTGGGCCAATCACTCTCAGCCTAAACTGTATCACAGGGTGGTTGTGAGGACAAAAGAAGATAAGGAACCATGTACACTATTCTGAGCTCCTTGGAAGAAAGGTGGTATAACAATGTGATAAATAATTTGAGCTTGCAAATCTGGGAAACCTTAGTACTTAGTACATTTTATAAGGGGAGATGCTGAAAGCAAAGCGCAAGAACTGAATAAAGGCTGTATAAGTTTTTATTCCAATCTCCCCTGCTCCATTTACACTGAGAAAAAAATACTGGCCAGAAGCTGGGAAGTGTCATTCTTAGAAAATGTAGGCTTCATGCAAAACCAAGAAAAGCAAGATCAGTAAGATAAAGAAACACTGATACTCCAACACTTACCAATACATTGATATTCTCCTTTTGACTCAGCAAAGACCGCACCTCCTCTAAATCTCGGTTAAAGATGGCTTGGACCAGAGGAGGCTATAAGGGGGGAAAAACATAGCTATGAAATAAGTAAGCTGAGGAAGAGAATGAGTCATTAATATCATTGGTTGGCAACCTTCAGTCTCAAAAGACTATGATATAAGCCTACAGCACCCGCTATTCCCAGGCGGTCTCCCATCCAAGTACTAACCAGGCCTGACCCTGCTTAGCTTCCGAGATCAGACGAGATCAGGCATGTGCAGGGTAACAGTTGCTCCTTAATATCGTCACCCCACAAATATCTGAGTAAAGTATGAAGAGCTGTATTACTCTGGGTCAAACCACCAGTCACAATCCAACCAATCATCAAACATTAGTGGTACAGTGCATCAAGCCTGGTTATCCTGGATTTCAACCATATTCCCTAGTGCTGACAAGAACCTAAATGCAAGATGTCATAAATTAAACATTAAGTTTCATATATGTGAAGCCACTCACATGGTCTCAGGTAGACAAGGTATGCATGCTGAGATGTGGTCCCTCCCAAGAGGCACAGACCTGACAAGAGTTAGAGCTCTAGCTACAAAAAATGGTGAGATTTGCAGGGACAGGATGCAACAATATAACAGTGAAGGATAAAATTCAAAGGCTCTAATGGGCTTTTATACACTCCCCTGTGAAGGTATCCATTCTTGCTTAAAAAAATGATGACAAATCGATTGTTCTTAGAGAGGCAATAAGGATATCAATAAACCAAACACCCATTACACTTATGCTTAACTCTTATTGTTCCTAATCAGAGTTTATGAACAAGCCAGCCTGTCAATCATTATTGGATGATACAGGATTGAATCATTACAATAACACTACACCATGTTTCAACAAGGTTTTAGCATGATGGCTGAACCTGACCAATGTTATCGCACACCATCAACAGTCAATGAAGGGGACGGGGGAAAGGGAGAAAACTAACCAACTTATCTGGGCTGACATATACATGAATCCTTAAGATCATCTAATACAGATGACAGGAAGTCAACCTTTTTCAGTCTGGCTTCCAACCAGGGCGTGGGACAAACAACCTCGGTTGCACTAGCTGACTTGCACTGGGAGGGAAAAAAGGCAGAACAACCCTGTTGATTCTCCTGGACCTCTCAACAGCTTTCTGTACCATCCACCATGATTGCCTTCTGAGACATCTGGTACAAATGGAGTTCAGTGGCATCATTCTACTGTGGCTCCAGTCTTTCCTCATAAATAGATCCCAGAAAGTAGTGCTGGGAGACTACTGCTCCATTCTATGTTCACTGGCCAACAGAGTGCTTGAGATTCATCTTGTTCCCCATGCCTTTTAACATCTACATAAAGTGCTGAATTAGATCATTCAGAGCTTTTAAGTTGAACTATTGTTAACATGCTTATGATACTTAGCTTTCTCTTTCTTTCCCCACATCAGGGAAAACAACAGACATTTGGTGGATGCTTTGGTTTGGAAGAAGGCAAACTGAAACTTAATCCAGATAAGATGGAGTTCTGTTAGCAGGTTATTCCCTCAGCTCTGGAGTCAGGTATTAATTGGATTTTAGATGAGGCTATGCTCCTCCTGAAAAATCAAATTTGCAGTTTAGGACTGCTGCTGGACATGGATCTGTCCATGAGTGCCCAGATGACTGCTGCTGCAAGAAGTGCCTTCTGCCAGTTTCAGCTGGTTCACCAGCTGCAACTCTATTTAAAAAGAGAGGTACTGCTTCTGTTACATGTGCTTAGAGGTGACTGAAAACAGTGTTATTTTACTCAGAAACAAGCCTATTGTGTTTGGTAAGACTTAGACTGTAATCCTATCCTACTCACTGGAAACAAACACCTCTACACATGCATTAGTTACAGCCAGAACTTAGACTGCTGCAATATGCTGTATGCATGGCTAACTATTAAGGCAGCTCAGAAACTTTTAAGTGGTTCAGAATGTGACTATAAGAATACTAGTCAAAGCTAACCATTTAGAACATATTACAATTATTCTGTTTCAGCTCTGCTAGTTTCTGGGTCCAATTTAAAGCACTGGATTTGGCCTTAAAGCCCTAAACAGTTTGCCTCAAGAACTGCCTCCTCCCATTTGAACTTGTCTGATTCTTAAGATTATTACTACTACTACATATACCCCACTTTTCAACAAAAAGAGTTCTCAAAACAGTTTTTATAGTACAAACAATGAGAACTGGTTGGCAATGAAGACCCTGCTCTCTAGTCTGTCACTGACAGAGCTGCAGCTGATGACTACCAGAAACAGAACCTTTTCAGTAGTGGCACCATACTACCGAACACCCATCCTAGGGAAGTTTAAACTGGTTCCCTCCTTTTCTGCTTTTGAGGAGAGGTGGAAGACCTTTTATTCCTTGAAGCTTTTAACTCTGATCAAACTTTATGCTAGCTGATATTTATTCTATTATTGTGTGTTTTTATTATTACAGTATTCTATTATTGTTTTTATAAGTTGCTTTAGAATATTTTAATGGAAAATAAGATAGAAATATAGGCATGCCAGAGAGTTCAGAAGAGGGGAAAGGTATACTAAATAATATCATGCTGACCTTTGAAGCAGACATAAAAATTCACAGATAACTGAGGGGAAAGAGATCTATATGGGATGCCAAGATGGTTGAGGTTAGAATCAACTTGGTCCAATATTAAAAATATTTCTATATGCTTTTCAACAAGAATTCGCAAAGTAGCTTACAAAGCAAAATAAATGAAAGGATGGTTCCCTGCCGCTGGTGGCTCACTCTAAAAAAGATGCAAAAGAGACACCAACAGACAGCTACTGGGTGAACAGAGACAAATAGCTATGCATTCTGGGGCGAAACTGGGAGGAACAAGAAACCTCCACACTTGTGGCGGGCCTCAGGGGGGGAAGCCCCAAGCCCGCTGTGCCACCTCCATCTGCCCGTCTGAGTGATTCCGTGGCCAGGCAAAGCCCCATGTGATGCTCTGACAGGCTCAAGAAAACTTCTGGCATGATCTTAAAGAGTACTTCTGGTTTTGTATCCCCAGGGCAGGAGCGTGATGAGGACCTGGTCCCAGGGAGGCACAGGGCCAGGTCCATCACTACTACACACAATCCAGAAATGGGTGTTTCAGACCTAAAAATAGCTGTGGAGGCTGGGAAATGGCACAGTTTGACCATGTGAAGTTAGGAGACACCATTTTGGCACTTTCTTTATTTGCTAAAGGCATCTGAAGGTGGACCACAGTATCCACTAAAATCTGTAGTGAATCAAAACTGGATGCTAGACCCGCAGGTGAACTGTACATAAGAACAATAACTTTTAAAAGGTACCTCTTAGCCCAGTTTGCATGCTCACTGATTTCCATTAGATTCTAATGACTTCCCACCCCTTTTGTGCCCCACTTTACCATTATCACCACAACTCATGGGGATCAGGAACACCCCTGCTTACAATTACAGCTACCCGGTTTCTGTTCTGGGAGCAGCAGGTATAGAGATACAGCACTGATGATTTGTAGCTACTTTTCTTACCTGCCATTTCGACACCGCTCCATTTTTGATCCCATAGTGACACCATATAACTTCAGCCAGCATACAGTATAGTCAAAGCAAGCACTCAGCTCCTGTGAACCTGATAACCCTTCACAGGAGAATGGTGTGTGGTTCTGCAGTCCCAGGCATGTTTCTGACAGCTGAGACTCCATGGCTGTTCAGGTTCCTCTCACCACCATCAGCCCTTAAATTGGTGAGCTGGGTGGTTGCCTCACTTATAACTCACCAATTTGCAGAAGGCTGCATAGAGGATTTTTTATACACTGAGCCTGAAGATCAGTAAATCTCTACAACCCATTTCTATGACAGGTCTGTGTCACTTCCCACAAGTCCTTTGCACTATTCTTTGCACAAAAACAGAGGATTTACCATGGCGCCTGCTTCTTCCTGTCCCCCCTCCCTACCTTCCCTTTGCTTGGCCTCTGCTACCTCTCTCAAGAATATTTATGCTGGCACAGGGGCAAGACTTCCCATTCTATGCAGCCTTCCATATCCAACAGCTGTTCAGATCAAATGATATTGAGGATTGTGCCAGCACAGTGGACTACATGGCTGTGTGCATGTACACAACACGCATTCTTACACCTGACACACGCTGCACTGGTGAAAAGGCCCAATGAAGAGAATCTACATTCAAACAGCTAGATCTCCAATTTGGCTGTTGGTTTCCTCTCATGATGAAGAGCAGATGGAGTGCAGTAGAAGACAATCTTGTCTCAGGGAAAATCCATGGGGAACATCAGAGCAGGCTCAATGAATAAGCATAACTGGATAATTTTTCCCCCTCACATCTTTACTGAGCCTCTTATCTGAAACCTAAAGGGCAGAAGACAAGTGTAGGTCAAGGCAATTAAGAAAGCAAGCCTCTTATAAATTTTACCAGCATTCAGTAGCCATTCATTTCCTATTCCAGCAAACTGCTAATGTGAGATTTTCAGATAGAAACATTTCTGGGGCATAAACACATTATGTTCTGGATCAAGTCTCAAATATAACAGGTAACTCATCAGTTGGATTTGAGCCAAATGCCCTAAAGAGGAAAGCTTCAAAATCCTGTTTGTTGGGATTTATTTTAGATGTATATGCTGCACTTTTCCCAAAGCAAACACAGGCAACATTTCTTTATCTAATTCTTCTTCACAGTAGCTCAATAAAGTCACTACTACTATTTTAGAGATGTGAAAAGGGGGCTCAATAATAGTATCTGACCTACAGCTACATAGAAAGCCTATGGCTGAGACATGACTTAAACCAGCCCACAAGTCACTAGATCAGTATATGCCCTCCAAAAGGTTAGGGCCATCCTTTTACTACTACTTATATAAACTGTTTTCTCCACATCTAAGCCTGCAAAAATTGGCCTTGAGACCTGCAAACATTCCCCAATTGTTTAGAAGAATAAACTACAATTATCTATGAACACAAGGCATATTTAGCAATATTGGTAGCAACAGACACCTTTCAAGTGCCACCCAAAGCACAATCCTGCTGCCTATTTCTCTGTACACTGTTCAGAATGTAAATGCATTTGACTGCATAATTCTACCACACCTTTTCTTATGCGTGCACAGCACTTAACACATAAGGCTTTTAAGACTTACAAGGATCATTTACAATTCTGGGATGTTAGGCACACATTAAAGAGAAATGTAATCAAAGTACACAAGCAAGGAAGACCCCTTATCTTCTTGGCACAGCTCTAGACTGCAATCCCATGGGAGGGAATACAGCAGACAGCTGTTCCACATGCCCTCACAGCCCTCCTACACACACAGCACCAACTAGTACTAGGTGGAATTGATGCCATTTCGATCTGTACTTCTCATCTTTCAGAGGAAAACCTTGAACCTCTCTGCATCTTTTCTAAGTTAACTCAAGAGTTACTTCCCTCCACCCAATGGCTTGGATAAAGCACCAAAAGGAGAGAGGTATAAAGCAGGGAGGGATGAGTCATCCATGTGGAATGCAGTGGACTTAGCATCCCTTCTTTAAAGAAAGATTGTTCTTAGACTATCATTCCCTTGACAAACCAGTGTTGTGTAGCTGTTTGAGCAAGTGACAGGACACACCCACCCACTATTTATAAGATGAATGTTCTGGTTGCAAAAATCCAGATTCAATTTGTGTGGTCTAGCAGACTGGTCAGCTAGAGTTGAAAAATCTAACATTAGCTCCCTGTCAATATAATACAAATACTGATATGATTGGACAAAAATTGCAAGTTTCTAAGAGCCAGAACCAAGGTTTTAAGAAACTAGCCCTGCTGTGGGGAGGGGATCAAGGAACCAACATAAAATTCCTTGCCTGGGTTATCAGAAACCTGGGATCTTTTCAGGCTTGAATATTAATGATTCACCTAACAGGATTTATCTGAGGATAAATTAGAATGTAGAATGATTGCAATGCACTTTGCAGATAAAATATATTATGGAACTGATTATTAATCATATACACATGAAAGCTAATTTCTGGCTTCCATCTCCAAAAGATGAAAGCAATAATGCATCTGTTTGTGCAGTAAACATGCATACACACACTAAGGTCTCTGCAAGTGCAATGAACAACTTGCACTTATGTAAAAAGAAAAAGTCCACTCTATAGCCTGTCATTCAGGCTAGTAGAGATCAGAAGCAATGCTGGAGAACTAGCCCCATTCTTCCTTCATCCAGTGTTGACCTGATTGATGGTAAAGACCCTTCCCCCACCTACCCATAATTCTGAAAGACATTTCATCAGCAACAACACTTAGCTCTATACTATATAGCCCAGAACTCTTGCCACTGCAATGAAACAGCATTGGCCCAGTAACAACATTCCAGCCGTAATAAAGAAATGAAAAAGATGCCTCAAACTTGGGTATCATTAAAAAACGTTTGTGGGTGCTGAGAGCAGTGTTTCTTAATGTCGGTTCCCTGCCATACCACTCTGCATGGTCCATCTATTGGAAGTACCATCAGAAGCAACTAGTAATGATGTAATTGCCAGTTACTTTCGGATTGGGATGCCAGACCCAACACAACAAGCACCAGTAAGAAGTTCAGGGCAGATGGGAAGGCTTTTTTGAGCATGCAAAAAACTACATACCAGAGGTCTGTGCACCAAGCTTCCTACTGCTGCTTATTGTGTTGCACTGCTTGCTTCCAGGAAGCAGAGGTCTGGGGGTCCCGCAGACACCACCAAACACCACCTTAAGTACCACTGGTGCTACAAGTACCTGTGGTTGAGAATGCTGGTCTAGAGAAACAAAGATGTGCAAAATCTGGCTGCTATCCACAAGTGCATTCAGGAAGATACAGTAGTAACCTTTCCATACTAAAAAAAAGGAAACCCATATTGTGGAATGACCCACTTACAGCCTGTGGGGTTTAATTTACACCCTCAGTGGACTGTATCAAAACATGTTGCTACTTTAAGACCAAGTGCGCAAAAACTAGGCTAGGAACTATTATACCTTACCTCTTTCTATGAAGTAAAGGATATATGAACAGATCTGCCAGAATAACTCCATCTCCCTCCCCACTTATACCTCTTTTTATTCCATCCCTTTCTATTTCTGCTTTATCCTGCATTTCCATTAGCAACTTCCGCTTCTATCATTTCACCAATCATTCCTTTTTCCACAGATATTTCCAGTTAAACACCTAGAATGGGGATCAATCACAATCCTACAAGGGAATTTATGACACACAGGCCAAAGTGCAATCCTAACTAGAAATGGGACATACAATGTTGAAGATGGAAACCAGTGAAATTAAAAGCAAAGGCATAAAAAAGGGGGAGAAAACGCAGGCCACAAGAACATAGGAACAGCCTCACTGAATCAGGCCACAGGTCCATCTAGTTCAGCTTCCTGTATCTCACAGCGGCCCCACCAAATGCCCCAGGGAGTACACCAGATAACAAGAGACCTGCATCCTGGTGCCCTCCCTTGCATCTGACATAGCCCATTTCTAAAATCAGCAGGTTGCACATACACATCATGGTTTGTAACCCGTAATGGATTTTTCCTCCAGAAACTTGTCCAATCCCCTTTTAAAGGCATCCTGTGGCAAGGAGTTCCACAGACCAACCACACGCTAAGTAAAGAAATATTTTCTTTTGTCTGTCCTAACCCTCCCAACACTCAATTTTAGAGGATGTCCCCTGGTTCTGGTGTTATGTGAGAGTGTAAAGAGCATCTCTCTATCTACTCTGTCCATCCCATGCATGATTTTGTATGTCTCAATCATGCCCCCCCTCAGGCGTCTCTTTTCTAGGCTGAAGAGGCCCAAACGCCGTAGCCTTTCCTCACAAGGAAGGTGCCCCAGCCCAGCAATCATCTTAGTTACCCTCTTTTGCACCTTTTCCATTTCCACTGTATCTTTTTTCAGATGCGGTGACCAGAACTGGACACAATACTCCAGGTGTGGCCTTACCATCGATTTGTACAACAGCATTATAATATTAGCTGTTTTGTTCTCAATTCCTTTTCTAATGATCCCAAGCATAGAATTGGCCTTCTTCACTGCCGCCACACATTGGGTCGACACTTTCATCGACCTGTCCACCACCACCCCAAGATCTCTCTCCTGATCTGTCACAGACAGCTCAGAACCCATTAGCCTATATGTGAAGTTTTGATTTTTTGCCCCAATGGGCATGACTTTACACTTACTTATATTGAAATGCATACCATAACAAACCAAACATACAGACAATGGCCAAACCATAGCAGAGACAATAGCAGAGACTATGGGGCAAGCCGGATGCAAAGGATATGAGTCATTTTTTGAAAATAATTTCATACATAAATAAAAATATAGAAGTACACCAAAAATGTACTAGCTCATCAGCTGTCACAAGGCTGTTTAGACAGCAGAGCCCTCACAAGACACTTGTCCAAAAGGAATTCTTTGCTATTTGCCCTGGACAGTGTCTCGGCTTCAAGGCTGTTATACTGAGAAATATCTTCTGAAAAGTGACAGGGTACTTGAACCATCTCCTCTAATAGTCTAGGGCAGCCATTTTCAACCACTGTGCCATGGCACACTGGTGTTCCACAAATGGTCTGTAAGTGTGCCGTGGGAGTCTGGGGGAGGGTCATTTATTAGTAGCATCATTGGGGGATGTAAGCCTCTCCCCCACCAACAGCATGGTGTGCCTTGTCAATTGTCAAAAAACTGATAGTGTCACTTCAACAATTTTAGTACCTTGTCAATGTGCCATGAGATGAAAAAGGTTGAAAATCACTGATCTAGGGGTGTGTGTATATGTGTACACAACGGAACAGAGCCTGCAGAGAATGTAGAAGGAACTAACATGACAATCTGAGGGTCAGACAGAATGAAGGTGGCAAATCTAAAAGCCCAATCCTATCCAACTTTCCAGTGCCAGTGCAGCTGCAGTGCAGCCCCAAGGCAAGGAAACAAACATTTCCTTACCTTGTGGAGGCCTTGTGAACTACCCTCCCACCACAAGATGCAGTGCACACCCTACTGGCATGGTTGCACCAGAGCTGGAAAGTTGGATAGGATCTGGCCCTTTGGCTGCTATCCTATCCACACTTACCTGGGAGTAAGCTCCATTGATGATAAAGGGACTTACTTCTGGGGAGACATGCTTAGATTTGGGCTGCAGGAGAAAGGGCCAAGGTTGCCACATCAGTGGTTTTCTAGAAAGGGGCTTTCTGCCAGAGACAAATGCCCCTTTTGCTTCAGGAATAAGGTAGGCATTAGGCAAGCTCCTGCATGGCGAAATGCACCCCTCTGCCCCATTACTGGAGGGTCAGGGCCCCTCTCAGGATCTAGCAACACTACATAGCTGGGAAGCATTTAGGAATTGGGGGGGAGGCTCAGGAAACAGGAGTGAAAGGATGAAGTGGTGGGAAAGGGATGCTCAGAGAGGAGGCTGCAGATGGAGATGCGGACAAAGTGGGAAAGGGAGGGGGAAAGGAGGGAGCCACAGCACAATCCTCTGCCTGTCTCCTCAGGAGTAAGTCCCATTCGAGTCAGTGGGGCTTCCTCCCAGGAAAGTCTGCAGAGGGTGCAGCCCGAATGGGTGCGGGGGCAGATGGGGCTGCGATGGGGCAGAGAAGCGCCCCTTCTCCTTAGGCGGGAAAGGAGCAGCGCTGAGCCCGGGCGCCGCCGGCCTTCTCGGGATGCGGGCAGCCCCTGGGCCGGGCCCAAGCCAGGCCCGCCTCCCCTTGCCTGCACCGGCGAGGGTCTCGGGGCGCCCCTGCAGCAGACGGGCCGTTCCCGCCGAATGCAGTGGGCGGCTCCGCACTAGGCCGCGCATCCCCAGGCTGGCGTAGCGGGCGCGGCCGGGCGGGGAGGGAGGAGGCCGGGCGCGGTGTGCGAGGCGAGGGGAGGCGGTCGGGGGGCGCCCCGTACCTGGTCCGTGATGCTGAGGATCCCCATCTCCGGGCGGGGCCGCCCCCCTCACTCAGCAGCGCCGCCGCCTCCTCCGAGCTCCCGGCATCGATCGGGCTTCGGCAGCCGCGGCGCCCTCCGGCTGCTGTGGGGCGGGCGGGAGGGGAGGAACTGAGCCCGCCCACCGGGGAGGCGAGGAGGGAAGGCCCGTGCCGGAGCAGCGACCCCTGTCGGGGAGGCCCCACCACCGCGGCCCGCCCAGGCCCCGGGGATGAGGCGGAGGAGCCGTCGAGCCAGGGGCATCCTCCCCGCTCCGGGGGAGCGTCTGCCTCGGGCTCCCGGTGGCCAGAAGCGCCTTCTGCGGCCCGTGGAGCGCGCGCGACATCCCGGGAAGCGGCACTCGCAGGTGCAGGGCTTCCTTGGAGCCTGCTCAGAAGGAAGGCCCATTAGAGGCAGTGGGGCTTCCTCCCAGGAAAGTGAGGACAGGATTGCAGCCCCAGAGCCCCATCCTATGCCTGTCTACTCAGGAGTAAGTGCCATTAGAGGCAGTGGGGCTTACTCCCAGGAAGGTGTAGGGAGGATAGGATTGCAGCCCCAGAATCCAATCCTTTGCATGTCTACTCAGAAGTAAGTCCCATTATAGTCAATGGAGCTTACCCCCCCCGTAAAGTGAGGATAGAATGGTAGCCTTAATCACCCAAGCCTACGTCTGTCTACTCAGGAGCAAGTCCCATTATGGTCAATGGAGCTTACTCCCAGGAAAGTGAGGGTAAGACTGTAGCCTTCGAGCCCAATCCTATGCCTGTCTATCAGAAGTAAGTCCCATTATAGTCAATGGAGCTTACTCCCAGGAAAGTGTGGATAGAATTGCAGTCTCAGAGAGACTTTTCCTATTTCCATTTCACCTATTGAGGAGTTCCCACACCAGACCAGACCATAATCCTAATCCAGGATTACCCACCCCTTGACACCCCGCTGTGCAACCATACTCTCATATTTTAACAGGCAGTGTGGTTGTGGCAAGAATATCACCTTTTCCCCTCAGCTGTATGGATAAAATTCCTAAATCTGGTAGCAATTGCAGTTAGGAAAACTAGACTCTGACGCTAGACTAGACACTAGATTAGGAAAACTAGACTCTGACCCAATCCTATCCATGCGCAGAGCACATTGGTTGTGAGTGCTTGCACACTTCCCATGGTCTTTGGTCTTTGGTGCTTTGGTGCTTTGGACACCAGTGGGGTGGCTTTGCCTCACCTGCCTCCCCACCAACTGCATGTCCCTGGTGCAACCACAATGCAGCCCCAAGGTAAGGAAGCAAATGTTCCCATACCTTCCAGAGGCCTCTGTGACTGCCTCCCCACCACAGGATGCAGTGCACGCCCCACTGGCATTGCTGCACCAGCACTGGAAAATTGGGTAGGATTGGGCTCCTATTCTGCACGGATTCATCCATGTTACATGATCATAACATTATGTATGTAAGGTGTCACTGCTGACTGCTCCCCAAAGGCTCAGCAGCATTTGCTGTGCATATTCACTTGGGAGTAAGCCTCAATTTGTTCAATGCAGAAGGGCTTTTTCCTAGGTAAGATCTAAACACAGTGCCTTAATAAAATATACACATGGAGAATACATTAAAGTAAATAAAACATTCAAATAATGAAATCCCTGTTTGCTAGGCTCACTATATTCTTTCTCAGTAAAAGGGTCTGGGCTTTCAAGGGGGGGAGAGAGTTTCAAAATTGGAGAACAGCAGCAATATTGGTACCTTGCATGCCTTGCTATTTGGATTTGCCACATGGTCTCTTATCACTGTTGAAAGAGTGCACTCAAATGGCCAGGGCTGGTCCATCCATAAGGCCAACTGAAGTGGCCGCCTCAGGCACCAGAATGGTGAAGGACGCCCATCTCTGTCCACCTTGCTCCTCCTCTTTCCAATATCTGGATTAGAAAAGAGAGAAGGGGATAGAGAGGGAGAGAAAATGTGGAAGGGAGGAGAGTGCTGAGCTAGAACACTGGAGAATGGGAGGAACAGAGGCTGGCACATCATCAGGTTAAGTGGGACAGCATCTGGAATGCTGCCTCAGGCCCTCCCCAGTGCCCAGTTTAAAGTTCTTCTATTTCAGGCATACCAAGATAAAGACCCTCCTGGCTTTGTAAGTGAAAAATTTCCCTTACCAGCTGAAGCTTCTTTTTTGTCCTTTTTAGTAGGGGGGGGGGGAAGGCTGCCTTCTGGAGTATCTCCAGCTCCATGGGATTGGGACCATTCTGGTGTCCTCACATTCCCCTTTGCCTGGCCTGACCAGCAGCCAAGGCACGTCTGCCTAATCATGAGTAAACGTGAAGTGAGGCTGCTTGCTTTCCATAGGGCTCAATAGACTGCAGCTGGGAGGGAGGGACCTCCTCCCTTTTGTGTTTTTGGGGGCTGCATTCATTGGATCAGGACCATTCTGACGTCCTTGGAGTCCTCTCAGCCTGCCCTTTCCGACAGACTATGGCAAGTACACCTACTCATGAGTAAACACGAACTATAGGGCTCCATTCATGTTTTCCTTCCGGTTTTCTGGCCATAACTTTTGAACGAAAGGAGCTATTTCAATCCTGTTTGTTGCACTGCACTCCGTCGGCCATTCCGCATCCAATGGTGTATGGCATGACGCAGTAGCTCCTAAAGCTGTGAAGTTAGCGCATCACCCCCCCAGGGCGTGTCACCCCCTGGGCATGTCACGCAGTGCGGCCCACCCACCCCCAGTGACACCAGTGAATTTAATAGTTACTGAGCACAACCAATGCTCTTTGGATATATAAAATTATCTTCTCTGAAGGCATTTTTATAGATAGTTGAGGGTGTATTGGCAACCTTCAGTCTCGAAAGACTATGGTATCGCGCTCTGAAAGGTGGTTCTGGCACAGCGTCTAGTGTGGCTGAAAAGGCCAATCCGGGAGTGACAATCCCTTCCACACCGGGAGCAAGTGCAGTCTGTCCCTGGTCTGTCTCCCTGGCTATGGGCCTTCCTTCTTTGCCTCTTAGCCTCAGACTGTTGGCAAAGTGTCTCTTCAAACTGGGAAAGGCCATGCTGCACAGCCTGCCTCCAAGCGGGCCGTTCAGAGGCCAGGGTTTTCCCACTTGTTGAGGTCCACTCCTAAGGCCTTCAGATCCCTCTTGCACATGTCCTTGTATCGCAGCTGTGGTCTACCTGTAGGGCGTTGAGGGTGTAGTAGTTCTGAAATGACTTAGGAAAGTGGAGGACGGAGATGTAAAACCACACCATAGTTTTATAGCAGAGCTACACAACCACACCCCTCAGAACAGGTACAGCTCCATAAAGCATCTCTCAGCCTTTTTGTCAATAAAATTGTGCCAGTTCTAGAACATTGGGTTATGTAGCAATCCCATCATCACATCAGGAATGGGGGCTCTGATGCATAATGTTATTTATTTATTTATCATGAAATGTATATACAGTGTACACCCTTTGTACAAGACATACCAAATACAATATAACAATAGCATTAAATTTATGTATTCAAAATAAAACACAATTTTAAAAAACAACAAGTTGAAAGATGTAGAGCACAGCAGAACAAAAATTATCTAACAGGCCCTAGGCTTGGCAATACAAGATGGTCTTGATAAGATACCTTGAATGAAGATTGAAGGGGCCAGGGGTCATCTGGCTGGGGCAATTCCACAGCCTGGGTGCAGCCATTGAAAAGGTCCTGTCCTGAGACCCTGCCAGCCTCACCTCTGGTTGCATAGGAACTAAAAGAAAGTTCACTCCAGATTACTTTAACTGGTGAGGAAATTAAGTCAGGCAGTTCTTCAAAAATTCAAGACACTCACATTCATTTAAGGGTTAGCAGCCCAATCCTCACATTCATTTAAGGGTTAACAGCCCAATCACACTTTCCTGGGAGTAAGCCCCATCGACTGTAATGGGACTTAGTTCTGAGTAGACATGCATAGGATTGGGCTGTAAATCATGCTGATGCAGTGATCCTATGATGAAAGTAAATAATATTAATTATACTTCTATATTTCCCAACACTACATAATATTATGGATCATAATTTCTACAAATTACAATGTTAAAAATTATGTAAGCTTACACAATACTAGTCTTCATATAAGATATGCAAACATTTTCTGAGATCCCCAGAAATTTCTGGCTCCCTCCTTTGGTTTCCAACCCACCCCCCTTTTACCCTGGGCCCAGATACAATGTATCCCCTGCACCCTACTCTCACCCTACTTCCAGGTTAAGAGATTCTGTACTAGTTTGGGTTGTATGCATAACTCACTCTAACAGTCTCATAAGTATCCATATAACAAAGAAGGAACCCTTTATAATGGCTTCTTTCTAACTTCACATAAGTGAGCAATTATGTTAGTTGAAAATAGCAGGCAAATGTGACTGTTGCCTAAATGTAAATTTATATAAAATATAAATTTCCCTGGTGTCTCATAAGGACAAACTGACACCCAGGATGTTTTATGTCTTTGGTTCTCTGCCCATTGATCGTCACAGTCCAAATTTTATTGAGAGCCAAGTTAATATGATGTTGCTATCTTTTTAGTCTTCCTCGTCAGGACATCTTGTCACGTTTATGAAAACCAATGATTAAGAGACATTCACTTCTGTTGGACATTTTTGAGGAAGACAACAGTCCCTCCCTTTTTAATGATCTGTTGCTTAAACTTGATTCACACTCTTTTGGCTTTGAGAATGCTTTGTTCCTTTCAGCAGTCACCTTGCCAGGCTTGGTGAAGTCTGTTTTAGTTTGCACATTTTCCTATAGTCATGTAGCCTGAAAGTGCATGCAAATTAATCCAGGGCTAGCATGTAAATTATCAAGAATTATACAAATGCCTGACCAACTGCAGTTTCAAAAAACATTGTGATATTTTTGATATGCAATTATCCATATCTTAAAGAAATTACATTCTGGCTTTACAGATTGTGAAAAGCCTCTTACAGTGCAATCCTCTGCATGTGTACTCAGAAGTAAGTTCCAGTGAGTTCAGTGAGGCTGGCAGCCCAATCTTGAGCATGTTGGTGGTGGGCCAGCACAAGCCTTTCAGGATTTGGCTCTTAGCTGAGTTCCAGGAAAATGTGCACAGCATTGCAGCTACTGTATAGTCATGCTCTGTCACAGTCTTAAGCCAGACATGTCAGTAATAAGAAGAGGTATAAATATATTAACTACATGAACAAAATAAATAAAAAGGAGAATAAACACAAAAATGAATATGTTATTTCTGGGATTCAATACTGCAAGTCTCAAGCATTTAAACACGCGCTTTGCTTTACTGCTCTATGTAGAAGACTGGTATTAAGCCTACTTTATTAGTGGAGTTTGGCATAACACTTCCAACGCCCAGTAGAGGGCAATAGGCACTCTTTATGTACTGTACTTTCTGACACCATGGTTAAAACTGCATCATGCAGTAACCAGTGAGTTTAACTTGCTAATTTTTGAATTTAAAAAATTCAAAAAAATTTTTTTTTAATTAGTAAGTTAAACTCACTGGTTACTGCATGATGCAGTTTTAACCATGGTATCAGAAAGTACTATAAAAGGTACAGTAAAAGATACAACAAATGTGCAGACACTACAGACACTAACCATTAATGCAAATAGACTCTGTGAAGGCCAATAAACACATGAACTGTGTCAAAGTGAATTATATAGCAATCGGTTGTAGGGGAACTAACAGTGCAATCCTATGTGTACCCATTCAGAAGCATGCACCACTGACTTTAATGGGATTTACTCCCAGGAAAATGGACAGTATGTAAGATTTTAGCATTTGTAAGATTTGTACATTGTGCAAATGTGACTAAGGGCCCAATCCTGAGCTAGGCCAGTGCTGGGTGTCACAAATGTGCCATAAGGCACATTGGCAACACCCTGTGCCGCTGGCCCAGCTGAACCCAGTGCTGAACCCAGTGCTGGCTAGATGCCACCAAGAGCTAGGTAAGGGCTCCAGATGGCAGTGAGGGCTTCGGGGGCAGGGGGCAGACATTCTGGGGCTGAGGAAGGGTGAGGTGGGGGGAGGAACTGGGGTAGGCTCTGCCTGATCCTGAATTTTGTGTCTGGATGGAAGGCCTGACATGGAGTCTTTCAGCTCTACACTGGCAAAATAGACCGCACAGATTTGAGAAGTTCCATTGCAGACCTTGGAACCTTCCCCAGAGGGGACCTCTGGAGGTTGCTGCAGTGCCACAGGATGCAGCTGTAGCCACTTTGGCACCACTGCACCCAGTGGCAGTGCAGCCTTTAGGATTGGGCTGTCATGCCTTCAAGGAAACAGTGTAGTACATTCCTAGTACACATTTTGATACCTTTCACTTCCTGGTAAAATACCTTATCTTTTTTTTTTCCTGCCCACCTCCAAATTTGTCTCATGTTACATCTGGTAGGAACATCATACTTTGTTTTTGTGGGGTTGTGTAACCTAGGGCACAATCCTAACCAAGTCTACTCAGAAGTAAGTCCTATTTTGTTCTATGGGGCTTACTCTTAGGATTGCAGCCTAAGGGTGCAATCCTAACCCCTTATGTCAGTACTTTCCAGCACTGGCATAGCAGTGCCAATGGGACATGTGCTGCATCCTGCAGTTGGGTGGCACTCACAGAGGCCTCCTCAAAGTAAGGGAATGTTTGTTCCCTTATCTCAGAGCTGCATTGCCCTCATGTCAGTGCTGGAAAGCACTGACATAAGGGGTTAGGATTGTGCCCTAAATCACTTTAGCAAGACCACATGGTTTGCAACCCTATTAACATATCTTCTGTTTAAATCTTTGTAGGAGTTAAACACAGAGATGGAGAGAGAGAACTCTAGCAGCAGCCTGGTTGTTGTAGTGTGTGCACTTGTTGACTTTGAACTCAAGACTTGCTGAAGTCTTCAGTGTAACTTAAAGTCTTGCTTCAGTTCATTTTATATTAGTTTGTCCATTAAAGAGATCCCTTTTAAAAAAACCTTTGGATACTAATACTGCAAATACCACATACTGTGCTAGTTTGGATCAGGAGTGGTATCAGTAGTTAGTCAGGTCAAGCAGCACTGACTGAGAACACACATACATCATAGAGCCCACCTGGCCAGACAGACCCCTCTCTTTATTGGTGAAAATGATAGCACTCACTGGGGATGAAGTGGTGCAACAGGGAACCCAATGCAGGGTCCTGCCCTGTGCCTGTCCACCATCCGATGTAATTGGGTAGTCATGGTGCTGGTAACTGATGGGGACCCCATGAAACCCCGTAACAGTGTTTTGGGCACTACCATTGCCTGAGGATTCAGACCTGATGGTCCCTTGTTGGACTTGGGGTCAGCAACCAGTACCCAGTCTGACTAATTCCCTGGCGCTATTGGGTTGCCACATTGACTAAAGTAGTTTCACAGTTGTGGAATTCCCAAGAGAGAGCCTTTGCACTCTCCCCACCTCACCCCAGCACTGTCTGTTCTAGTGGCCGTCTGCTGGTATTCCTTTGCATATTTTTAGATTGTGAGCCCTTTTGGGACAGGGAGCCATTTAGTTATTTGATTTTTCTCTGTAAACCGCTTTGTGAACTTTTAGTTGAAAAGCGGTATATAAATACAGTGGTGCCTTGCTTAACGAATGCCCTGTGCAGCGAAAAACTCGCAGAACGAAAGCGGTGTGCGAAGTTTGGTAACTCGCACAACGAATTTTTATGACTTATGCTTCGCATAACGAATTTTTGTTTTGGTTTGTTTTGGTTTGTCTTAAGGGGGGGATCTTCATGTCCGTTTATGATCCCGTCCACCCTAGTAAGGGGTGGATCTTCATGTCACTTTATGTAAGTAAATCCCATTGTGCTTGCTCCCAGGAAAGTGTGCACAGGATTACAGCCTTCAAGCTCCCTACTCAGCATCCCCCCCCGCCCCGTTTTTGAAATCCTCTGTACAGTATGTATGCCTTTAAAGAGCACTTAATAAACACTTTGTAAACCAAATTTGACTTTGTTCTGACTTGCCCATAGGAACGCATTAATTAAATTTCAATGCATTCCTATGGGAAAACACGCTCCGCAAAACGAAAAACTCGCATAACGAAAGGACTCGCGGAACGGATTAATTTTGTTATGCAAGGCACCACTGTACTGTTAATAATAATAATAATAATATTTTTATTACCTTTCAGGCACCAGGAAAAGTATTGTTCCTGCTGTTTTAATTCTATTTTTTGTTGTTTCTTTGCTTCTTTTTTTTAATTGATTGTGTTTTCATCATGTACTATACAGTATTTTTAATACGTTGTAAATTCCCAGTGGAGCCATAGACTGAAAGGGAAAATAAACATTTTTATTCATAAATCACAAAATAAATCTATACAGTGAGAGCTGAAGGTACATAATGAAATGATCTGGTTGAAGCAAAGTAGGCCTGAGTCTGATCTGCACCAGGAGAGGATCTCCATGTATATTGCCTTGAGCTCCATGAAAGACAAAAAGCAGGATATAAATGTAATAAATAAACACAATGCATTATAATCCCTACTTCATACATAGGCATACACTGCAAAGAGTAGGAAAAGTATATTGGTTCACAACCTTGACTGTGAATATAAAGGGTGGTTTTAAAAAAAATTAGTGGTGACTAATCTTGAGTATGTATCCCAAAGATGCAATCTTATCCACACTTACCTGGAAGTAAATGTTACTGCACACAGTAGGACTTACTTGTCCTGCATACCTTAGAGCCCAATCCTATGTATGTCTACTCAGAAGTAAATCCCATTATAGTCAAGGTAAGTATGGATAAGATTGTAGCCTGAGAGTTTTGCAAGGGGAGATCTGTTGCAAACAGGGTCAGCCTTACTATGAAAAAGTTGAGTTGAGCATTAAATTCCAGAAAAAGCACCCAGAAAATCAAGTGATTCATACCTGCCTCCTACATACATTCAAGAGCACAACCTCTGCAGTTCTACAGCATTTAGAAAGGCAAGACATTGTGGCTTCTGTACGTTTCTATAAACTTCTGTTACACCATTCCATTGAGTGCTGCAGGAGAGAAGTAAAAGAAGGAATAGTAGTAGTGGTTACCTTGCCATGTGACATGGCCGGAGACGGCTCTTCTCTGGGTTTCAACTTTAATCACTGGTTCAAATGAGTTCAGAGACGATGGATCAGGGGACTGTTGCTGAAGCTATTTTTATCATGTTATTGGACCTGTAATTAGCCACATTACCCAACAGTGAAAGCAAGGTGAAACGACAGACGCGTAGAGATCAGATGCTGACATTTTCATTTAGTGGTGAACACTTTCTACAGGGGAAGCACAAGAACAGGGTTTTTAACTTGTACAATACATTCCTTCTGATAGAATCACCAAACTATTGTTCCGGAAGGACTTTCAAAAAATTGCCCAACTCATTCTTCTATCCTTAGTGTTTCTCAGTGTTCCTGTTCTTACATTTGAATGTCTATGTTCTGTTGTGAGCTGCCTTGGGTGCTCTTTTTGAAAGGTGGCATATAAATTTCAAAATGTATGAATGAATCAATAATTCATTATATTATTACATATAATATATTATAATATTATATAATATTATTATATAATAATATTATATAATATTACAGTATATTATTGTATATTATGTTATCAACCCACATTTGACTATGTATTGTATTCACAACTTCAGTGCTCCAACAGTCACAGATCCCTGCTAGTTTTTACTTTGTGCACACAGGCAATCCTTCTGCCTATCTTTTTCTCAGTTCAGTTCATGCAAGCAGACTGTTGCCTATGAAAGCTTGCACTACAACAGCGAAGTGTGGTGCTACATTAAACTTATTGTAGCACAGGGACATGCGGTGGGTGGGGAGGCAGGTGAGGCAGTGCCTCCCCGCCGGAGTCCTTTGAAAAGCACTGCTGTTATGGGAGGTGCTCAAGCATTCAAAACCCATGCACTTTCAAAGGACTCCACTAGGGAGGCACTGCCTCACCTGTCTCCCCACCCACCGCATGTCCCTGTGCTACAATAAGTTTAATGCCTCACAGTGCCTTTTTCTTTTGTCGGGTATAGATTCATAGGAGTAACTTCCATTGTATACACCAGGGGTGGCCAAACCACAGCTCCTGAGCCATGTGCAGCTCTTTGACACATGATGTGTGGCTTTTGGAAATATGTTGGCTGAGCTCCTTTTTGTATCACAATCAATATAAAAGATAAATAAGAAATTTTCAAGTTTCATAATCATTTACTGGGTATAAACTGAGAGTCCATTGGATTAAAACAAATTTAATGCTCATGGTTCGTAAATATATTTAAAAATTTAAATGCTTCCTAAATACTGCGGCTCTCCAACATCTCTCTTTTGGCTCTCAAACATCTGAAGTTTATCTTATGTGGCTCTTACATTGTGCAAGTCTGGGCACCCCTAGTATATACCAGGGACATGTGGTGGGCAGTGCCTCCCCACTGGAGTCCTTTGAAAAGCGCCACCATTGTGTGAGGTGCCCAAGCACCCACAACCCATGTGCTCTGCGATGGCTCTGCGTGTGGTTGGAGGGTGCTTGGGCACCTCACGCAGCAGTGGCACTTTCTGAAGGATTCTGGTGGGGAGGCTCTGCCTCACCTCCCACCTGCATGTGGGCTTAGAGTGCTTGGGTGCCTCAAACAGAGGTGGCACTTTCCGAAGGACTCCAGTGGGGAGGCTCTGCCTCACCTGCCACTTGTGTGTGGGTTGAGAGTGCTTGGATGCCTCACACAGGGGTGGCACTTTCAGGAGCACTCCGGTGGGGAGGCTCTGCCTCACCTGCCTCCACCCCCCCCCCGGTTAGTTGGCAACCTTCAGTCTCGAAAGACTATGGTATCGCGCTCTGAAAGGTGGTTCTGGCACAGCGTCTAGTGTGGCTGAAAAGGCCAATCCGGGAGTGACAATCCCTTCCACACCGGGAGCAAGTGCAGTCTGTCCCTGGTCTGTCTCCCTGGCTATGGGCCTTCCTTCTTTGCCTCTTAGCCTCAGACTGTTGGCCAAGTGTGTCTTCAAACTGGGAAAGGCCATGCTGCACAGCCTGCCTCCAAGCGGGCCGCTCAGAGGCCAGGGTTTCCCACTTGTTGAGGTCCACTCCTAAGGCCTTCAGATCCCTCTTGCAGATGTCCTTGTATCGCAGCTGTGGTCTACCTGTAGGGCGCTTTTCTTGCACAAGTTCTCCATAGAGGAGATCCCATGTCCCTGATATATACTCTATGCTTGTGGCCAGCTCCTCTAAACACAACTGCACATTCCAGGAACGCGCAAAAGAAGCGCTCCGACGTCACGTGACACCTTCGAACGTCTCAGCCCACACCTGGACGCGATCGACCATTCCAAAGGGGCCTCAGCCCAGCGGAGAAAGCGAAACTACAATCCCCACAATCCTCTCGCAAAACGTTCTGGGACTACAACCGCCGCCATGCATTGTGCTCGCCCCCCCCTCTGCGCTTGACGTATACCGGCGAAGGCGTAGTGACGTTATTATGGCGTCAGCGGGGTGAGAGTTCACGGAGGCCGGAGCCGGTGTCTGTCTGGCCGCTGGCAGAAGAGAGACCTGGAGGGAGTCGGATCGTTTCCTGCAGGCTCCCCCCTCCATGGCGGCCCGCCGGCTCCGGGAAGTCTTGCAACTGGGAGCGCGGGGGGGAGGGCTGCGACCGAGAGCGTTCCCGGCTGGCTGGTGAGCGGGGACTGACAGGTGGGCTGGGAGGCTGAGGCTGCGATCCTGGCACACTTTCCTGGGAGTAAGCCCCATTGACTAGAATGGGACTTACTTCTGAGTAGACACGCATAGGCCTGGGCTCTCAGGCTGCCATCCTCTCCACACTTACCTGGGAGGAAGCCCCACTGACTAGCAAGAGAGTTACTTCAGAGTAGACATGCCTAGGATTGAGCTCTGAGGCTGCACTCTTGCCCACACTTTCCTGGGAGTAAACCCCATTGACTAGAATGGGACTGACTTGTGAGTAGACATGCCTAGGATTGGGCTCTGAAGCTGCTGTGGTAGGGCAAGGCAAGGCACCCAAAAGCTTCTTGCTCTGGTTATTCACATTGTAGTGTTGCCACCTTTTTTGCTGTCAGGGCTCCTGTGCCTTTCCTTGCTCTGCATGACAACTAATCTAACAGGTTGAGGTTCCCTTTCCTTCCCTCCCCAGCACTCCCATCCCCATGTTAGGAAAAGATCCGTCCACTGAGTTTCTGCTTCTCGTGCAACTTTTCAAAGTCCAGACAGCATATTAGTCATACACCTAGAAGTTTGAATTTAAAAAAAATATATTAAAACAAACATTGACCATGTCCACAACACAACCCTCTACAAAAAAAACTGCTTAAAAGTAGTTTCAGTCTTGGAGGATCTGGAAGCATTGAATATTTTTGCAACCACTTCTTTCAAAATCTTTCCCTACCTGCTGTGTATTTCGAGCAGCAAACTTTTAAAAGCCCAGAAACATTGCAGGAAGGAGAATGTGACATTCTGACTTCCTCTGCATTTGCGAGCTGTGCTGTCCCAGATAAGAAATACTCTCTGAGTTATATGGAAAAGGAACACACCTTAAAAGGAAATGAGATAAAGGGACATTGGGCAATGCTGGGCTGGGAGTGTAGGGCCTAGGAAGGGGTAGGGATGTCATTCTGAACTCTCTGTACTTTGGCATTTATAATGCAGTTGTGTTGTACCAAGGCGTTTAGGAGAGCAAAGCCTATATGACCTATGGAGGAGGCTTTGGAAGAGCAAATGGCCAAAGATGAGAACTTGGAAACGGAAGGAGAAACAGAGGTTGAAATGGATACTTGTATACTGAGGACGAAGTGGAGGCGCAGTGATAATTGTGGAGAGGTACTGGTTGTATCTGTGTACAGGAGTCTGAGGCAGTATATAAGAAATCCCTCTGTGTAGATACCCTTTAACTCTTTGTATTCTTAACTGGGGTATCTAAATGAATGGGTTTGTTTCACTTCATGTTTTATTTGAACCAGGTTTCAATTTGGTCGTTTTTTCTTTTCATTTTTTTTATTTAAAGGAAACATTTATTCTTTTCAGTTCTCCGTGCAAATATATAGCTACAGCTCTGCAATCAGTTATTTGTTCATTCTGCAGGGAGAAAGTGCTGCATTAATCTATCTTTAGAGATGTGCATAGGAGGAACTGTATATTGTACAGAGGAGTAAGTGCTAACCTAGAGAGGTCTTCTTGGGCAGTTCTTATTTGCAAATATGTAATCTGTGTGGAGCAACGGGGTAGGGGGGGAAGAAAGCTGCATAATGGAAGTCTTTTATCTTATTTAAATAAAAGAGATAACTCAACTTGTGAGCAGTTAAATTGTTTTTTAGATCAACAGATTTTGTTAAGATGTTCATGATCTTTAGGCTGACATTTACTACCTTTTGACTGAGTAAAGCTTGCCAGGTCTGTGTTGCCTGTAACAGCAATGGAACAAAAAAGTTCTCTGGTTTACAGCATAGAGTTCTCAGGACGATATCCCATTTTACTCCATTTACCCTTCAAGCTGAGGAAGGTTAGTGGTGCCTATTTTTTTTAAGCAAACAAAGATATGTTATATTCAAGGAACATTATGCAGGTGCAGAGTTGAAGAGAGTTTCTTCCAAAATGCACTTTAGTTTCCCTTTCAAAACACGGCTTTTCAATATCCTCCAATAGTTTTGTTTTTCTTGGTTTCTGTATTGCGCTTCCCTCAAAGTGTAAAAATTCATAGTAGACTTTACACATGTAAGCGCACACCTCCCTTCCTCCTGTTCTCTAGCCATTCTTATATTATAGAAGTCATCTAGCCATGAGGACTTCTAGAATGCCATGTTGCCATAATGTTGTGATTGATTAGCCGAGCATGGGTAAGTTGTGGAGGGGAGCGATGGGGCACATCATGGAACCTATTGTGCTTGTGCGGTGCCTAAAATGCATGAATGGATTATGAAGCTGGGACTTGAGTGGGAGGTGCCACTGTTCAATGAGGAATCGTGCTTTAGGTTTTGTAGGAAGAGCTGGCCTTTGGGCAACTGGTGTTCTCTGGAATGTTGTTTCATTTTGGTGAAGCATCAGATGCTTTAGTTTTGAAGCTGTCCTCATGGTAGAAGAAGGCCTTCAGCTAAATGTAGTGAGTTGCAGTGGTTAAGAATATGAGCTGTGAGCTAGAGGCTCTTGGTGCAAATCTTAGCTTAACCATGAACTCACTGAGTAGCTTGAGGTAAGTAACTGTCTCTCTAGCACAGTTCCTCTTCCATTTCTGCTAGATCAGTCTTATCTCCATATCTTACAGGCTGTTTGTAAGGACTTATGAGATCGTGTGTGTGAAAGAAGTGCACTAAATTTCATTAGTGGGCAACTCTTTCCCCCTGGCCTTTTATATAGCATTGTGGCTGTTTCCCTGATAGAGGCAATTCTGTTCCAAATCTAGTGCTTTTAATAATGAATGGAAAATTTTATCACCTGACTCATTTTTTTCCAGAAGTATCAATACATCTGTGTCAAAAGTTTGAGTGTGAAGAGCTGAATATGACTTTTTGGGGGTACTACTGTTTTGAAGTTGCTAAACTGTTTACAAGAAGCTCCCATTCCCAGGAGAGCTTTATATTTTTTGTTTCCTAGTGTGCCTGTAGTGTATCTTAACCACAAGTTGGGTTGAATGGTTTTCTCTCATGGGCAAGTGATAGTGATGTTGTGTCTATCTCTCCCATAAGTGACTCATGGAGCAGAAAGAGTGTGAAGGTTAATTATCAAGCGCTAAATGTTCCATTTGTTGTATGTCCTGTCTTTGAAGGTAGTTGGCATAGCTTTTGGTATTGCATAGGTTTGAATTTTAAATTGGACTTTAATGTTGAAAGCAGCTCAATGTGAGAGTCTTCATGCCAAAAATTGGGGTTATAATGTTAGTTAATATTGGGTAGGGAAAACATAGGGAGGAGATAGAGAATATGTAAGTACTCTTCAGAAAATTAGCACAACTTCTGGCTTAAAAATCCACATCTTCTTTGAGAAATCTGAAGAGCTGTCACTCTGGCTCTAAGCTGGAACCTTGCTCAGGGTTGGTCCTTTCTTCTTGAAAGGCCCTAGTTATTCTCTGGAAACCAGTCCTACCAGGGGCTTAAGGACACTGGGGGTGTGCACATGCAATCTGAGTTTCCAGCATGCTTGACAAGGGGATTGGCGAAGGTTGGCTCTGCTGTGTTTGTGTGGTTCTCTGTTTCTGTTTGCTGTGCCAGCCTTTTGAGTTGGAGTCACAAAAGGCTTCCAACCTGAGATTTCATCACCAAGAGCAAGGTCCACTGAAAAAGCCCCAGAGGTCTGAGACATGGCTTGAGGCCAGATTGTCATTCGCTGGGATGCGTGTGGCGTGATGGTGGTACATGCAAGGTCCTGCTGATGCTTCTGTTTCATTAAGCAGATGGGCTTTGTGAGGGTTAATCTACAGAGAGCTCTGAGCACTGTTGTCCTGGGTTAAGACAGTTGTGAAGTGATACACTGGATTTCCTGTGCCTTAAATTTCTTATGTAATAACCCTATTCACAAGCACCTGAGCTTGCTTGGCAGTGCCCCAAAATAAATGTCCTTCTGAACCTGCTGAGCTGCTATTACTATAATTGGTCATTCTTTCCCAAGTCCTTTGTCCCTGAATATGCTGCAAACTCCTACATGTTGGATTCACAATCCTGGGCTGAGTTGCTTATGGCAAATAGATCCTTGCCATCCTGCAACACTTGGCTGGTGCATGTCATGTTTCTCACCTCCCCACTTTCACAGTGTGTCTTGTGACCTTGAATATGCCTGCCTTTGTGGCATCCAGCAGGTATTGAAGGACAGGTGGAACTAGTACATTGACTGAGTCTTTGTTCCTCTCCTTTCTGGAAAAAGTCTTGAAGGGAACCCATCTGCTAATTTTAATGAAACAGAATGTGATAGGAATTAAGCAGGAGCCACCATCCCCGTAGACTGAGAGGAAGAACAGGAAACTTGTAGACTTCTCCTCAGCTCTGAAAGAAAGCTATCTGTAACCTTGTCTGTTCTGATGAAGTGTATTGATTTCCTTTTCCAGCAGGAAAGCTCTTCCTTCTGTAAACGGGCTTTCCCCATTGTCATTCATTCTGAGCATTTATTGGCTGACAGAGCAGTCCAGCTGAGCTGAGGGCAGGCTTAGTGACACCTATTGTGTAAGAGGAGCCCATCAGGCACTCCTATAAGGCAGAAGCTGGCTAGGGCAGAAGGAAGTGCTGAAGGCCTTGTATAACCTACCCAAGGCTTAATGTTGGCTGGAGCGAACCTTGTGGGAGGAGGATGAAATTGCCACTGCTTATCTGTTGAAGTGCCAAATTGTCCCAGGCAGCAGCCAGATGCTGTACATATGCTTTCCCTGGGCATAAAGAGCTTGTGATCCAAAGGCAGGCTGGATTCTTCACTGATTAACATGGGATGCAACCCATTGGAAAGGTCTTCTCCATGGGTCCCATTGATATGAATGGTAACTTCTCCAAGGTGTCATTGTGCTCTTCTGTTGCACCCATTTAACTCAGTGGGGTTTGCACAGAAGAACTCGCCAGCAGGTATTTCTCTTGTTCCCTATTATGTGTAGCATGACACTGACTTCTGGCACAAAGGAACCATTGCATTCACTATTGAAGAGGATTATGGAAGGTCAGTGGACTGTGTGACCTCCAGGGAAAGTCTGTAGTAATGAGGAGGTTAGCTCAATTCTCTGCATTGTTAGGCACAGAATAATATTTGAAACATTTAACTACAGCAACGTGAGCCAAAGACTATACTCACTGAACAGTCTGTGCTATTCTGTCAGGTGAACGTCATACTTTCATGGCTGTGAAGACTCATTCTCAGAAGTCTGGAAATTTGTCTAGGTTTTGAGGGAGATGTATAAATTGTCAGATTAACTAGGGACTGAGCTCATGGGAGGTGATGGGCCTGACCCCAGGGCAACCTTTAGCACTTCAGAATGTAGTCCATATTCCCTCCCATGAAGGTGGAAATGGAAAAGGTGCAAAAGAGAGCGACTAAGATGATTACGGGGCTGGGGCACCTTCCTTATGAGGAAAGGCTACGGCGTTTGGGCCTCTTCAGCCTAGAAAAGAGACGCTTGAGGGGGGACATGATTGAGACATACAAAATTATGCAGGGAATGGACAGAGTGGATAGGGAGATGCTCTTTACACTCTCACATAATACCAGAACCAGGGGACATCCACTAAAATTGAGTGTTGGGTGGGTTAGGACAGACAAAAGAAAATATTTCTTTACTCAGCGTGTGGTCAGTCTGTGGAACTCCTTGCCACAGGATGTGGTGCTGGCGTCTAGCCTAGACGCCTTTAAAAGGGGATTGGACAAGTTTCTGGAGGAAAAATCCATTATGGGGTACAAGCCATGATGTGTATGCGCAACCTCCTGATTTTAGGAATGGGTTAAGTCAGAATGCCAGATGTAGGGGAGGGCACCAGGATGAGGTCTCTTGTATCTGGTGTGCTCCCTGGGGCATTTGGTGGGCCGCTGTGAGATACAGGAAGCTGGACTAGATGGGCCCTTGGCCTGATCCAGTGGGGCTGTTCTTATGTTCTTATGTGGTGTGGCAGAGGTGTCTGAATTCCCCCATTACAAGGTACATAGAGGACTCAGATGTAGAAAACGTTTGCTAGGTCATTCTTTCTCGTAATTTTGCAGTGATTGCAGAACTGCTAGAATTTCAGGTGGCTGCTCCTGTGTTGTGATGTTAGACTTTCAAGATCAAGTACCTCTTTGAATTAATCACTGGAGGGGGCACTGGATTTCCTAGCACTTAAGGGTGTAGTCCTAACCAACTTTCCAGAACCGAGGTAAGGGCAGTGCAGCTAAGGCAAGGGAACAAACATTTCCTTACCTTGAGGAGGCCTCTGTGACTGTCACCCAACTACACATGCCCCATTGACACAGCTGTGTCAGTGTGGGACAGTTGGTTAGGATTTGGACCTAAATCTAGCTAATCATGAGGGCTTTTCAGTTCCAGGTACGTGCCATCCTGTGGGATTCTGATGGTTCGAACCCCCTGTGCTATCCGCAGCCACGATTGGGACTTCAGTGCCCAGCACAGCCGAACGTTCATCAACTTTACAGCACCTTTCACCAACAAACGGAAGGAATATTCAGAGAGGAGGATCATTGGGTAAGTAAGTTTGCTTCACAGGAGGGTAAAGTGCAAATACTCAGGGTGCTGGATTAGTTGTTCTGTAGGACTCCTACAAGGACTGCCCCTTCCTAGTGGTCATAATATATCCAGAATATTTAGAATTAAGGTGTTTGTTATGCTGGACCTTAGTCAGCACAAGAATGAAGTACTTGTGTACTTTGATGACAAGTGCGGGTCAGGGAGGGCCATCTGATAAGAATGAATTCTGTACATGAATTTTTTTCATCAGACTTGAGGTATCAGGCAATTGTCTTGTCAAAAACTGTTATCTGCTACAGTTCTAGTAAGTGCAACTTTCTGGACTGCTTTCAGGAATAGAGTGTGTAAATGCCAACTGAAGTTCTTCTAACTTCCTTGAATTTTTGCGTCTCCATCTGCAAAGAGACACTCAGACTCCTAATATAGGGTGGCAGCTTGTGCATCTTCCTGGTTTTCACCATGTCTGATAATGACACCCAGTTTTAACCATTGTGTCTTGTTGGGTTTTTTTTTTTTTCTGCAACCAGAGAGGATAGAAGTCTATCTGTTTCTCAAGAGATAGCTGAGGATTTAAGGGAATTTGTGAAGTCACTATAACTCTGAATTGGAGACCTAGATTTTATTTAAAGGTCCATGAAACTTCATGGGCAGGGTAAATATTTGCTGGGGGAAGGAGATTGTTAGTATGGAGCTGGTTCCTTTCAGTATCCTTCTTTCTGGACACCTTCCTTCCCCATTCAGCATCTCCACTTCCACCTTCTCAGTATCGTCACTTTATCTCTTCTTCCCTTTCCTGAGACCAGGTCCTCAGCTGGGAGAAATGAAGCATGAGAAAGAACAACATCTCTTCCCTTCCCCCCTCCAAAGCAAAGTTATTTAGAGAGGGTAGAGGCAATGCTGCTTTCAGAATTTTCTCTCTTCTGGGCTTCAGAAAAAGGCAGTTTCCAATATCCTGTGAGATTGTAGCCATACTACATTTTTGCATCAAATTCTGCTAACAAATTCCTTGGACAGGTTAGTTAGATAATGATTTGCCTTTCATTGTGATGTACAGAAGTTACTAACCAGGCTGTCAGTGTTGTATGGTTCCTTAAGTCTCTTATTCTCCCCCTTTTCAGTTATTCTATGCAGGATATGTATGATGTTGTGTCCAATGTGGATGAATACAAGCACTTTGTTCCCTGGTGCAAAAAGTCAGTTGTGGTCTCTAAGCGTAGTGGCCACGTGAAGGCTCAGCTGGAAGTTGGCTTCCCCCCTGTCGTGGAGCGCTATACGTCCATCGTGACACTGGTGCGGCCCCATCTGGTAAAGGTGAGCCATACATTTGTGCCTTGTCTAGTCTGTAATCCCATCTAGGTTGAGAGTTTTGTGGTGCTTTTTTTACCTTCCTAATTTTTTTGGCATAAACTGACATCCTGACTCAGCAGTTTGCCTTCAATGCTCAGTTAAGCTGGGAGTAGATGATTTAGGCAGTGCTGGCTTCAACGGCCCATGTTGCAGATTTTAAAAAGGGCTAGCAGGGAGGCTCTGTGGTGCTTCCAGCCTGGGCACTTCTTGGCATATCTGGGGGATGCAGAGAACTGTCTGTCAGAGATGCTGACAGGTGAACCATGGCCCTGATGATGCTGTGATTTGAACTGGGATGATATTGTTGTACTCTTCTGTGCTATGCCTGGCCCTGAGAAATTTGACTGCCTTGAATTGCATTCCTTTATCCTGCCCTAATATATATATATATTTTTCTTTTATTTCAGGCTGTCTGCACTGATGGGAAGCTCTTCAATCACCTAGAGACTAGCTGGCGTTTCAGCCCTGGCATTCCAGGCTACCCTCGCACATGTACAGTGGACTTCTCGGTAAGCACTCGTGTCAAAAAGATGTTGCCAGCCAGATAGGCTCCTGTTGCATGACAGATTCATCAGTCTGTGCTGACAGGAATGGGCTGATCCCTCTGAAACAGGAAGGGTGCTTCTTGCCCATTGCAGAACCCAGGACCTGTCAGGCAGCAGGAAACGGAACACCATCTGCAGGAAAACAGTCAGTGAAGCAAGTGCCCTGCTAATGTGCACACGCTACCAAGAACATCTTGCATTTAAACAAGAGGCAGAACTCTCAGGTGTTTTGCCTCTTAATTTCAGTCCTTGGCTCTTAGGGAGCAAGTGAGGCTGAAAGCTACAATTCTTGGCCTTGATCTCACTAATTCAGGAACTTAAAGTCATACCTATCTGTGATTCTCAAAAGTGTGAGGACAGACCTTCTGGTAGAGGTAAATATTTTCTAGGAGATGCTTCTCTGTTCTACTTTTTTGTGTAGTACGGTTCAGGAAAATGGAGATTTCCTCTACCTACAAATGATCCTAGCCAAAGCTGCAAAGGGAGCAGTAGCAGTGTTCCTCTCTACTGCATTTAATACTTTAAGATGATTGAGGACAACTGAAGCAATGCCCTGTTTTTTGGATAGAGCCAGCCAGATCATGAAGCAGGTCGAATTCCCTTCCTTGGGTGGCAAATCTGACAGACATATTGTGCATAACACTCTCTCCCTCCCTACCCCCCTAGTATCTGGGATGGTACTGTTGTTCTAGGGCAGCCAGTAAAGTTTTTCAAGGACAGCATCATCTTGGACAATCTTTCCAGGTCAGCAGAGGATGAAAACAAATGGGAGATAAAGAATTCTGTTCATTTCTGTACACCATTTCTCACTGCCTGCCCTCTTCTCTATTCTCCCCCTGGCTAGGTCAGGTTTTCAAGCGACAGTAGAATCCTTGAGACACTGGCAAGGCTGATGTCATGTTACCAGTCCCTCTTGGGCTGTTATATTGTAGGTTTGCCCATGGCAGCAAAGCAAGAGGACCAGGGAGATGGTTGGGTGCTACCTCTTTCTTTAAGCAGCAATGAGGCTAAGCTTTCTCCAGTTGTTGGAGCCTTCTATTGCAGCTGTAGGAATGGGATGCTGAAGTCTCTTATAGGACCTTTAGTATCTACTTTGCTTTTGCCCTTGTATACCGATATGCCTGGGACCAGAGTATTAGCTTCATCTGATTTGTAGTTGGGGAGTGGCAGATCTCTTGTAACACATGTCCATCACATACAACGGGGCTTCTCAAATGTATGGTAGAAAATCTCCCAAGTCAAGCAACTTTCTTTATAAACCACCTTTCAGGTTGAAGCTTCTTGGAGGACTCCAACCTTGCTATCTGTCCTGTTCTGCCTTGGTTCTGGGAAACTGGGGTGGCCATGTCTGACGAACCTTTTCCTTCCTCTCTCCTCAGATATCTTTTGAGTTCCGTTCCCTGCTGCATTCCCAGTTAGCCACGGTGTTCTTTGATGAAGTGGTCAAGCAGATGGTGGTGGCCTTTGAGCGCCGAGCAGCTAAGAACTACGGGCCTGAGACTCGCATTCCCCGAGAGCTCATGTTCCACGAGGTCCATCAGACATGAAGTTCATCAGACTGGCTGCTTCAGTGGCCGCACGGACCCTTTGTGCTGGGGAGGGCCCTTGTGGCTGAACCTGCCATCTTTTAGCTATTTATTTGGTTTCTCCTGGTATCCTGTCTAATTTATCCACTGGACCTGGTGTGATGAAAGAAACTTGTTCCTAAGGAAGGGGCCAGGCTGCCATGTTATCTGTGGAGCAACTTCTCAACTTTCTGTTTTGCCTGGTCATCCTCATATACTGGGTCACTTTTTGTGTAGCACATTTTATTTTAATCTTTTTTTTCCTTTTTAAAATCGCCAATCTGAGGGCTGCCCTCCTTCTCCACCCCTTGTATATGCCAGTGTGGCTAATTCAGGCTGTGGACTGTGCCAGTTCCTGTTCTTGGGGAATCGGGTGGCAGAAGCTCACATGCATGTTTAGGTTCTCTTGGTGCCTCTTGGAAACTGTGTATCTTAAATCAATCATCAGAATTGACTGGGCCTGCCTTGTGGTTACAGAAAGAAGGGAGAGGCAGCACCTGCTATCTCATAAATAGCTGGACTTGCAGGCACAAAATACAAACCTTGCTTTAGAAGGTTTGGAGGCCAGTGGAGAGAATATAGATACGGCAGCAGAGTGGTAGGCAGTATTGTGTGGCTGGTGTCTGTTACAGAGGATGGTGGAGGACAGAAGGCATGTTCCAGTTGCTACCTGGAGGCTGTACTACTAAACAAGCATCATACCTGTGCTACAGCCCCAGGCTTGAGCACTTCTTCCTTGCCCAAATAGTTTTAATATTTGGGCTTTCCAGGGGTTGCTGGCCCCCAATCAGCTGCCCTGGAATGGTCTTTGTGCTGGTATCAGAACGCAAAGGAGCTTTTCAAGATGAGGGAAAGATGTGTGCCAAATAAAGAGGAAGAAAGGTGTGGCTTTCTGATAATTTTAGAAATGAGCTGTTAGAAGTCCGTTCGGGGTGGGGGGAGTGGGTTAGGGGAAATGATGCCGCCTGCAGGAGTCCCACCAGAGCTTTCGGCAAAGTTCAGGTTCCCATGTACGCCTGGCTCATTGAGGCCCAATTCTACAACTCTTAAATATGACCAGGATGTCAGCAGTGGGTAGAGAATCAAGTGTCTTGTTTTTTCTCTTGAGTGAAGTACTATGACCCATGCAGATTCCTCAGCCACTGTGGGTTCAAGCTACTCTGTACTAAGTGACTGGGAAATGGCATAAGTCGGGTGGAGGCTGCTGCCTCTGGGGCAAGGCTACTGTCTGCGCAGAGCAATGGCCCTTCTTTGACTAGATGTATTTCCATACAAGGAGAATTGCCACACTTTGTGTACAGTTCATTCAAAATGGAGTTGCCATATGGATAGCTGGAAGAGTAGTTGGACCACCACTGTTCCCTTTTACCTTGGCAGAAGGAGCTTAGCCAGGACCCGTCTGCAATTCCATCTCTGCAAAGTGCCCTGCAGGGGCCAAATTGAATGCTGGGTACTGTGGCCATCACGCCTGCTGGATCTGCCTGTTTCAAAAACCACCTTCTGTTTGCATTATCCCATTATAGATCCTGTCAAACCCCCCACCCCATTTCAGGGTGTATTTGTGTTACCTACTTTGCCATAAACTCAGTACCC
This sequence comes from Tiliqua scincoides, assembly GCF_035046505.1. NCBI lineage: Eukaryota > Metazoa > Chordata > Lepidosauria > Squamata > Scincidae > Tiliqua > Tiliqua scincoides. The sequence continues at coordinate 133,870,222 of NC_089822.1, read as the reverse complement.
TCTTCCTAGTTAGCAAACAAATTAGAGTTTACCTACATTAGATGCACATTTTGCACAAATTGTGGACGCACATGAATGCCAAGATTGGGAGAAGGGCTCTTTTTTGACTGGGTAGCCATAGGAAGTCTGAACCACCACTCCTCAGTGCCCCAGAGAACTGAATCCACAGCTAAGGGGATCCATGGACTGGGGCAATCTGGGCACTTTGTGTGTGTCTCTTGGCTGCATATTTGTAGAGATAAAGTGCTGTGTGAGTGTGGGAGCGACAGAGAAGATGGATGTAGATATTGCCATGTATGTTTTTCAGAGCTTCCCATTGATTATGGCTTCCTGAGACTGTGGTTTTTTTTAAATTGAGAAGTCTGACCATCCCACCTGATCAACAGTTGGGTGTAATGCTGCTGTGCCACAAACCTGTACCTTGAAAAAATTATGCAGGGTTAGTGGTTCAATGGCCTTACCTTACAGATGTCATTTAAACCATCGTTATTTGGACTTTTTGAGTTTAGGACCAGAATCCCTAGGCCTACAAATTCACCGTTTTGCTGAAGTTACCATGATTTCTTCCTTGGCCTCTGTGGTGCCTGTCTTCTGGTAGCTGCTTCCCATCTACGGGAAAAGCTCTGCCTGATGGTGATTGCTGAACTGAACACCAGAGACTGGGATTGGATCTTACTGTGGCTGGGTGGCAGGAGGAAAGTAGCACAAGAATCACTAGAGTGGCTCCCCCACCCCAGCATGACATCATGGAGTGAGGCTGCCTGTTGTGGCATGGATACCTGAGCAGCCTTCTACTGATATAGCAAGATATTTTTGCCCGTGGCTATCTCCTTTCTGCCATCGCACAGTGTATTGCTTCCCTCTGTTCTAAGCCAGCCTGGGTTTTGGGTAAAACTGGTTGCTCTCTTGCTAAAAGTTCTGGGTGTATCTACTAGTGCTGCCAATACCCTGGAATCTGGGGGGTTGCTCTTGTTGCTACAGTTCTGGAAATGGCTGCCTACCTGCTTATTCTGAACTAGCATCCTGGTTTGGAAGCAGGTCCCTCAATTTGGTCAGTTCCTTCTTATTCCCTCACCCCCAATTTTGAACATTGGCTTGCTGGATGCTGAGTTCTACTGTGATTGCCTGAACTGTGTTAATTTGGTCCTGCAGTTTTTAAACAAAAACCCACAATTTCATATTTTTAAAAAGTGCTCCTCTGCCCCATTCTTGACCCCTTTTTGAAGGTCTGGTCCCAAAGAATATACCTTTGCCTCTGTTTACTCTTTATCCGTTTATGCTGTTACCTTGAATGCAAGCTGAAGAGACTGCCACACAGAGCGCACAGCTGAGTGCGCTACCAACCCCTCTCAGAAGGGATGCATTTTTAAGGCCAGTACCTTACCAAAGGGCACCAGGCTTCTCAGAAGACTTGGTGGAGCAAGTATCTTTCTTCCTAGGCTTATGTATGCGTGTATTTTCCAAGTGCCCAGGGGAGGTTGTTGGCTATAACAGCTTCTGGCCTGCTCTGCTAAGCATGTCCTATGCTTATGGAAAAATTGCAGCTTTAGCTCCCTTGTCCCTGAGTGTGAGAGGAGTGGCTGGACATATCCCTGGCTGCAGGCCAGTCACCTGACTAGCACAGCAACCTGTACAAAGGACAAGACGTCAGCTTTAAAAAAATCTCATCTGTTTGTATAGGAGGGGGGATTTGAGTTTGTGAGAGTCCCAGGTTCAAGCCTTGTTCCCACCTGCTGGTTTTCGGCCATCACCATTTCTCAGTTGCTCCTACCGTAAAAGAGTGGGGGTTACTGTGTGAGGATAAAAAGGAATTTTAAGGCAGTGGGGAAACAGAAGTGCATTTCAGGATTCCTTCAAACTGCCAAAAGCTGTAATGTCTTTCATACAACTTCTCAAGGTACCAGAGACCCTTTCTCCTACTGTCAGGCATTGCTACTATGAAGTTGCAGGCATTTCCAGCCATCATCAATAAGCTGAACAATCTTATTCACACTTACTTGGGAGTAACATCTGTTGAACTCCTTGAGATGTATGCCTAGTAAGTAGAACCTAGTTAAATAGACTTGTACAATAGGGGTAAATGCCTTATTGTGCCAGAGTTGGTGTTGTAAGAGAAGCCTGTGGGATGGGACTGGTAGTTCTCTGCAAGCAAGTACTGACTCCAGTGGGTTTGCTCCAGGTGTGACAGGCTTGCTATTTTGCAAAAAGTGTGGTGTTTGCTGCAAAATTCAGCTTTCTGCAAATCTGTGTTCATTTTTTTTTTTAGTTATAGCCCTTGTGGCTATGAAGATCTGCATGTGGGTTAAGCTTATCAACATCTCAGATGACCAGTGGGTGGGGCTTTGTACTCGGCCTAAAGGTAACAGAATTCAGCTCTTCTGATGCAGAACTGGCCTGACCCGAGTGCGTTAAACACAAAAGCAGCATAAAAAGTACACATAGCCATCCATAGGAAGCTCCTTTACTACTTGAGATATCCTGCTTCAGTTGCTTCTCAGGCCGAGCCTAGCTGCTTCTGTTTCGCAAAGCTGACTTCTTTTTGGAAGTGCAACCCCGTACCTTCTTAAAATGGATTCTTACCTTGTTGACATGGAGAAACTGGCTTTCTATTGAACTCAATTTTGGTGTGGGCTTCTGTTCCCTAAGATTTTTGGATAGTGCAGGTCTTCCATTGCAAACCAAACTATTTTAAAAAATATTTCCTATGTATTTACAGATTTCAGAGCCCTTTGCTCACTGTGGTTCCTTCCATACCTGTAACTAGCAACTTCTTTTAAAATAAAAATAGCAAAAGAAAGTCAGGTATTCATATACTGTATTGGGTGATTCAAGCCACATAAAATGGAGTTGAACTTTACATTTGTCCTGCAGGGACCAAGCCCAACCAGTGTTTATGAAAACAATGCCAGTTCTTTCCAGACCTTCTAGATGGTAAAAAGGAGATGAATCTCAATAGCAACATCTAGTTTCTCCTCTCAAGCACCAGGAGATGGGCTAGTGGCTCCTGTGGGTTAATTGGAATCATTGCAAACTATCCTTCACTACTGTATGGTTTGATGAAAGCTATAAACCCCCATCAAACTGACTGGTAAATTGATCATGGTACTGATGCAACTAATCATACTTAAACTCCATTTATTTCTATGAAGTTTAAGTTAGTTCCCATTGATTTCAATGGGACAAGTACAACTAACTTCACATGAAGTGGCATGGGGGTCTATAATACGGGGCCACAGGCATACAAGTAGGTAATGGGGCCAGAGCAGGTGTTTGTTAAATCATACCCCAAGTTCAACTTTGTCTGACCTTGTTCAGCCTGAATTTCTCTGACAAGAGCTTTGCCTCACAGTAGGACTCAGCTGGATCTCAGAACTGTCCTTTGTTATGCTTCTAGTGGTACTTTCCATTAGTGGCCACATGATTCTTACTATCCCTTAGTCTAGCATGTTAACCTTTGCTCTCCAAGGGCGAAGCAGGCCTGTCCAAGATGTTACTGCAGTGCCTTGTTCTGCTTCTGTCTGTATCTTCCTCATGCTGCTCAGCTGTCTCGTGCTTTTTAGGCTGGTGTGTGTGCTACCTCAGCTTGTAGGAAAGGTATTTCCAGAGAAGTTAGAAGGGAAGCAAAAATCATGCAAAGTAGGAAGAAATCATTTTGCCATGTCCTTTTAACTGTGAATTTTATTTGATAATTGACAAAAGATCTGTCTGAGAATGTTACAATGGAACCAATCCCAAGAGCATTTTTATAGACAAATTAAAAAAAAATTGTTTGCAAAAGTATGAGACTTGTATTTCTTATGACCTGGCTTTCTAGCTCAAATGGTAATACAGGCTGCAGTTTGTAGACAAGAGGAACCCTTTGGGACTATTTCCTACAGGTAGCAAAAGCCTTCTGTTGCTGCCTGTTGGGTAACTATTTACCTAGAACACAAATCATCTTCCACAGCTGGATTTTGCTGCCAAACTGCTAAGCAAGCATTGTATACTTGTTTAAGCCATTTCTGCCCAACATTGCATATACGCAACAGGGATCAAATGTATACATCTGTCTGTGGGTAGTTCTTGGTTAAGCCAAGCTGCCATTGCCAGTGCAACATCTTAACTAGATGTAGGAAGTGACCACCTTCTGAAATTGGCATTTACCCATTTTGTGCTCTAACCTTGGATAAGGTGGGCTGTAAATCTAATTCAATGGTCTGGGGTTCCACCAGTGGGTCATGACCCAATTTTGGTGGGTAACAAAACTGACAATGCAGATTTTAGGTTGTATGCATCAAGGCTTAAAAAACTTACTTGTGGGAGCACCGCTGCCCAATCACTATTACAGCCACAGAGGCTTGAGCATCTGGTAAAGTGAAACTTTTTAGGTGGGTTCTGATGCTAAAATGTTTGGGAACCACTGACCTAATTCATTCAAATACAGAGCCTTGATTGCAGAGTGATGACACGAGGCAACAGTAAAGCTGAAAGGCTGTGAGCTAGTAGATGATCATCTTTAAAATGAAACATTGACTAGGGCACCCAATCATCTACTCGCTCACAGCCTTTAAGATTTACTGTATTGTACCATAGTATTGTACAGTTATTCTGTACTATAGACCAGGGGTCTCCAAACCCCAGCCCTGGGGCCAGATGTGGCCCGTGGCCAACCTCTCTGATCCCGAGAGCCTCTGGCCCAGTTGACCAAACACAACCAGTTGTGCTTGTGGGGTGGGAGAATGGGGGTCTGTTTAAGTGTGTGCTTTGGGCTGTGTTGGTGTTTGGAGAAATCCTAGACATTAGAGCCCATTTATTCATTTATTTAAATTTTATATTTATTTTTTTGGTCCTTGACACTGTACTAGACATTTGATGCGTCCCTTGGGCCAAAAAGTTTAGATACCCCTGCTATAGACAGTTGATGCTGCACAGCAGCTAAAGTTGTATCTTTCTGACAATCTTAACCAACTAGACATTAGACTAGGGTGCCTTTATCTTGTTGAATGCTGTTCAACTGTTGAACAGTTACACCATAAATTAACTAGAACCTGCTACCTATTCATAAAAAATACATGCTACAACCCTCCTAGGAGTTAGTTTCACTCAGGACAAGGAATGACGTACTTGAAGACTATATTGCATGAGCAATGCTCTACACCAGTTTTTCTCTTACTCTGTAAAACTCCTCTGGTCCCTTTAAGGGGTGGGGGAGGGGCAAAGGCAGGAACATGACTGCAGGAGCTGTAGGGGCCCAGCTCAGCCCTCTGCAGGGCTCCCCAATGCTTAGAATGTTGAAAAAAACAGGTGCAAAGCACTTCCATGTTGCAAATGCAAAGAGGAATTGCTTTGCACCAGCTTTTTTTTTTTTTACAGCATTCTAAGCATTGGGGACCTGTGTGAAGGGTTGCACAGGGCTCCCCACACCTCCTATAACATCCTGCAGCTACCTGTAAGTAAAAGCACCCCCCTTCCACCCCTGTTAGCAATGCAATCTTGGGGATGGCATCACTGCCTTTGCCCCTCCCCCCACAAAGAGATACCCAAGGAGTAAAACTCCTGGGAAGTTTGAGAAGCACTGCTCAACAAAAAGTTACCAATCAAACATCACTTAATGTGGTACAGGCCAGAGAAACTACAGCAATGCTTTTCTGAACATGGAGTAGTGTTATTGCTTCTGTAGACCTAGGTGAAAGCAAAACACTGTAGGGCCTTAGTTTTCACTGAATCAGGACTGTGCTCTCTGCTTGTCTATTGGCAACCCCCCCACAAGGGAACTGGTATATTTATAGAAGCCTTCTGGGAACTTCATTTCAGCTGTGCTGCCAGCCTTTCCCCTCTACAGGTGCTGGCTTCCTTCCACGATGTGCACAGTGCTTTTCAAGGACAGGACTTGGCTTGCCTCACACCTAAGGGCATCAGCTGCTGCAATAAAGCAAGTCTACAAGGAGGCTAGAACTTTTCTCCAGGAAACATTCCAGCTTGGGACATATTCCTGATTTATAACCATTCACAAGTTCTTAGCCTGTTTCAGTGATAGCCACTCTTGCCACTAATATGAACATCCATCTGGCTTGCAGTTTTCCTCATCTGCTATTAATTTCCTGAAGGTGATATATCCACCCAGAAACAGTGGGGGACTAAATATTCAAAGCTATTAATGACCACTGCAGAATTCTCCCCCCCCCCCAATATCCTAGATTCAACTTGGAAAGATCTAGCAACCTTTATCAGGCATGTATAGCAAGTGAAGAATATGGCAAACTGTTTTCCTTAGTAGTATACGAAGGAGGTAGCCACTGTGTGTACACACCACATCTATGCAGTTGGTATCAAGTGACCGGTTTCCATCAGGAAGCTGGTTGTCATGCACCAGCAAAGGAACTGCCACACAAAACACTATTCAACTCCTTCCTATAACAGAGGATTCTCTGATGGAATAATGACTTTATACATCGAGGTTTGGGAGAGAAGCCTGTCAAGAGGCAGGGATGAAGGGTTAAGAGCCTCAAGGTTGTTCTATATTTGAGAAAAGTAGTTGTTCAGTTCTTTCACCTTTGCTGCAAAGGAAGCAACAGCTTCAGAGGAGGATGTGGAAACAGAAACAATAGCTTCAGGAGCACATGCAACCTCCAGGGCACTTGAAAAACAGAGACAGACTCTCAGATACTGTAACTTGTTAATAAAAACATTTATTTTGCAGTTTGTACAGAACCACCTGTAGTTTGCAATGGAACGCTCATGCTTTCACAGCATTTGTGCTGTGCCTTCAACTTAGATTGGGTTTTTTTTGTGGTAAGAGGACAAAGGGGTTTCACACAAACACACAAAGAAAAACAAACATGGTAGGAGTGTATGAAGTCCTTTCGAGAGAGGAAAGGAGGCCAGGAGACAAATTCCATTCTTCACTGTCACTGCTCTCAATTTGCGAATTCAGCCCTCACATGACACTACTATCAACTACTGCCATTTTGGAAATGTTACCAATACACCTTCTTTAATGTGTAGACATCCCCACAATACCACAGCACTGATACCAAAGTCAAAATGAAGTGGGGGAGGACAGAGAAAAGAGACAGTAAGGTGGGAGGAAACTACTTGCTTCAGGCACCCTGCCCTCATCTGCTCAAGCCAAACTGGAAGGGGCAAGCAGATGTGTTCCTGGCAGAGGTTCACTGTATTGAGTAACAAAGCACCATCCCACAGAAGGTAGGGGTTTGGGTGCTGCTCACCAGAAAGGTTTGCAAGTACCAATGCAAGTCAGGACAATCAAGTGCTGTAGCAACTCAGCAAGGTGGTGTACAGAGGGAGGGAAGAGCATATTGCCCCTCTTTGGTAGGCAAAGAGATGAGCTGTACTCCTTCAGCACAGAGTATGACTGGAGGTGCAGCCCTGCCAGTAAGAGCACATATTCAGCTGTTTCACTGTAACAGCAAGAAGAGAAAATGTACAAACAGGGAAGGAGACTGGGCAGCCGGGAAGGAGAGAGAAGGGTTTTGTCCTATCCTGTCTTCCCTCCCTCTGTCCCATCAACACTCCAAATCAGCTTACAAAAGGATATTGTTTAGAGTGCAAAACATCTCTATATGGAAGGGAAAGGCAAGATAACTGATACAGAGCAATCCTGTGATATGACATGATTATTTTAGGGGCAGTGTCCTCTGCTCCTCACCTGAAACATGGGGCAATAAAGAAGAGAGGACTGAGTGAGAAAGCAATGCACTCTCTAGTCTGGAGGACCAGTTTAGATTGGGAAGAGTTGTCCTAGATTGGGAAGAGTTGTCCTCTGCCCTGCACTTTAGAGCCTAAACTAATTTTAGGTGGTATTAAAGTAATGGTGACATTTTGGGGGGAATAAGTATCTAGTTTATCTGAATTTATCCCATAAATAACCTGAAAATGCGATGGTCAGTGCCTCTAAGGAAGGATCTTTTCAAGGTCCTTTGAACAAAAACAAGAAGTTGAATTGTTTCTACCATTCCCTCAATGGCTGACCCCGGCCACATCCCTTGCTTTAACCAGACTTAGCACCCACAAGCACCATCAGCCCATCTGTGCTCATGGATTTGGGTCTTTCTAGGGGGAAGCCAAGTGCCCGGCTCCAGATGAGCTGTGACAGAACACCAAGGGCCCGAGACACACCGAACAGTACTGTGTAGTAGTTCATCTCCTTCATGCCGTAGTACTGCGGACAAAGAAAAAAAGATAGCGGTTACAGGATTGCCACACACAAAAACGGGTCATTCAATGTGCAAGTACTGATAAGGCTGCTGTGTCCCCAATTAACTTACAGCTATGCCTTCCCACTCTTCTACTTTTACCTGCTTCTACTTAATGGCTGTTCAAGACCTTCCCAAACTGCAAAATCCTTTCAGAACCCTTGAGATCCCTCAGTTTACCCTTCTAAAGAAATGCAAGACTGACATGAAAAAATGCAACGTGTCTGCCTAAGAGAGCATTTCCATTAGTTATTTGATTTTCTCTATCAACTGCTTTGTGAACTTTTCGTTGAAAAGCAGCATATAAATACTGTTAAAGACGATAATATTTCAGCAGATGGGCAACACATAATAAAATTGGAACAAAACCTAGGTATTTCAGAACATTCCCATGTTGTTGTGCTTTCTCAGCTCCTAGAAGCTGGATGGAAAACGTACTTCAAGCTCCCACTTCTTCAAAAACCAAACGATTTCATTTGGACAGAAAGGCGCAGTCCTTTTTAAGATGCCTTGTCCCCAAACTGCCCATAAGGAACACACACACACACACACCCCTAAATTGTGGCAACTGTTACTAGTTTAGATGGCCTGAGAGAGAGAGAGAGATTAAGACAGTCATGGAGGATTATGTTTCTCAACTGCTATTAGAGGGCCTCTGAAGAGCAATTCTGGCTCTTTATTTTGGATTAACTATAGATTCAGGGTGCTTTTTACAACTAAATTTTAGTTATTAAAATAACTAATAAAATTAAAAATAAAATAAAACTAAAACTAAATTTTATTTTAGACATTTCACCAAATGTATCATTGCGAGGCACTGTAAGGGTTACTTTGTCGCAAGGTAGGGCATAAATGTTCCATTAGCTGTCACGGCTAATATCACATCTGTGTATAGAAACTACCTAAATACTAAATGCTGGGGCTCCAGCGGACATCATCCTTATACCCTGCTTGCAAATTTCTGAAAGGCAACTGACTACTACGGGATCTTAAATTTATTCACCAAGGCCACTCTTCTGTTCTTCCAGAGAAGAAAGCACTTGGGAGAGCCCTCACTAGCTCCACAAAAAACTTTCATTCTCTTCTTGAAAAAACGTTTTCTAAGGTTGGAGGTGGAAGATGGTGTAGAGCAACCAGTTTCTCTGTTTTTGATTCTTTTTCCATTAAGATTATCAGAAGTAATGGGGGAGGAACTGTGATGTTTTGTCTCACCCCAATTCTGATGCCACTCCCTGCCAGAGCCATGGAGCCGCGTTCCCTTACTCCGCTGCTTTTTGCTATAGTTAGTATCGGTAAGATCTGGTAGCCACCACTAGAGGGAGGCACACCACCAGCCTGCCAGGGTTTCTGCAAATCAGTGTTTTCCAACTCTGTTCTGCAGATACTAGCAAGGGTTCCATGCCCAGTTCGGCAGACAAGCTGCCCCAGAGGCAGTGTGCCCATAACAAACAACTCCAGAAACATATCTGGCAAATTTTAGAACATATATACAGATAATTCAAGAACACATATGCATTTATATAGAGAGCAGCTAGACTCAAAAACCTTCGCTTATGACCCACACAAATTAATGCATGTCCTAAGACAGAGGTGTCAAACATAAGGCCCGGGGGTCAGATGCAGCTCACGGAAGCTTTTTATTCGGCCCTTGATCTCTCCTAGCACCACCACACTGTATGAATGTTGCTGTATGAATATCACTGCTGAAAGGACTGCCCGCATGATAATTTGGCTCTCCCATATCTTGAAATGTGATCAAGATTTGCTTATTTTCTCTTCTGTCATTTGCAGCTAATTCCTAAGTGAGAAAAAAATGCTAATTTCAGGTTTATGACCTGTTCAGTGACACCACTTCCAGCCATCAGTAGGCATCATAAATGCTGTTTGGCCCACTGTATGAAATGAGTTTGACACCCCTGTCCTAAGATGTACTCCAGAATGCCCTGCAATGCTCAGAGCTTTCACAGTAAAGTGATACAGAACAGGTTCTCCTGTGTATAGAAGTCTGAACTCTATAGTTGTAAGTCACTGGAGATCTGGTTCTGACTCCTCCTGCAAGAAAATAAGCTAAGCTTGCCAATACAGGTATAAACTAATTATCCACTGATTTTTCACCTGCAGTTTTATCTCAACAAGGGCCCTATCAATTAAAGGAAAAAACTAGCTTAACAATAGCCTCGTTAATGTGAGAGAGAGCAGCCAGCTGACAATACATCAATCATTCTCTCTCCAGGCACTTAGAATGGCTTCACTCCAAGGCAAGCAACCCCCTCTCTTCCCCCTGAGCATGTAAAAGATGATCAGTGTGCTTTCTTTCCCAGCTATGTGCTCTGGGTGAAGGGAGGGGTCATTGGCTCATAGTGAAGTCTTTCTAAGCACCTGGAGAGAGACTGATGAATTGTCTGCCGCATGACTCCGTCTTACATCACAAAGGTCAGCAAGGCTGTTTAAAAATCGCCTAGCAAAGGGACATTGTTTAAGCTGTACCATTCAAAGTAGCAAATGGCAGAAACAATTCAAGTATAGATGCTAACCTGGAACTTTGAGTGTGGGAAGCAAGTCAACTTGGGTCCAGCACTACCCCTAACATAGCAAATTCACCATCTTGCTAAACATAACCCATTGCTGAACAGAACCCTTGTACAAGGTTCAGACTTGTGTACAGAAAATATTCAATCTGCTTGCATATTTGAACATTTACACACGCATTAATACAACATAGGAGTTGTAGTACGATCAGAGTCAAGGGTGCACAGCTGACCACCTCTCAGCCATTGGCAAAGTCCACACCTGTTGGTCTTATTTCTATCCAATCCCAAGTTTTTTGTTTTTTTTAAAAAACTGAAACACTAATAAATGATTGTGTAAGAAAAGCCAATACTAGAGCAACATCTGCAAGAAATGTAACTGGCTCTCACCCTTCCGGAATGCAAAACTATAGGCTCACAATCAAGTGACTGGTTGAGGGGAAAAATAACTATCAGGTTAAGACCATAGCTCTGCACACAGAAAATCCTTGGAAACCCCAGTTAAAGTGACTGGGTAGCAGGTGGCAGGAAAGACTGAGCCATTACCAGTCTGTAGGTAATACTGAGTTTGATGGTCTGTTATGGTATAAGGGTGCTTCCTGGGTTTGTCCCTTATAGGACCAAACTGTGGTTGCAGGGGGTCTATGCTCCTTCTTCCAATAGTCAATGCCAGAGCTAGCAACTTACCTGTAGCAGGACTCCACTATGTGCATCCACGTTGGGCCAAGGATTCTTGGCCTTGCCCTGTTCCAACAGCACATTAGGGACAATTTTGTACAGCTGAGCTACCAGCTTGAAGAGTGGATCTTTGGGAAGGTGCTTGAGGGCAAATTCTCTCTGGCATGTATAGCGGGGGTCAGTCTTCCTCAGCACTGCATGGCCATAGCCAGGAACCACCTGCACAACAGAACAAGTTGTCAGTACCATGTGCTGCTATGCCAAAGAAGTGGAAGACAGATTCTCACTCCCTTTCTGGTTATTGACACTCATGCCTAGCCAAATGGCTTACAGCTGTTTGCATCTCAGAATGGAGAAACATTTCCCTATCAGTGTTGAGAACCACTGTCACACAACCACTGCTGTGGGTCTCTTTAGGTGCTTCAGATCAACTCTTGTAACCTTGAACAAGATAACAAGCAAGATAGGGCAGTCTAAAGCTGGTAGACTGAACAGTTTCTGGAAGCGAGACTGTCTTAAACCATAGGAGTGCATTACAAAAGACTGAGGAACAGTATTAACACTGGGGCAGGGAGAAAGTAAAAATGTAACTATTTTTAATTACCAACATATATCCTAGACTGCCATATCCCTCTTGTGTTTACCTTTAAGTCTGGCTATTGATTCAGAACACAGACTGGCCCTGTACCACTTTGTCACCCACATGACTACCTCTACCATCTGATTTGGTATTTCTGCTCTTCTTTACTATGGCAACATCAACAATCACTAGACTGGGAATCAAGAAACCAGAAAACCAACTCCTTCCTTCTTCCACTTAATTTTAATATGCTTTTAATATCAAGGGGCTGTTGCAGAAGGGCTGGAAGACGGTTACACATATCCTAGATACATCTGCCAATTAAAAACCCACTTCTTTGTGTCACAAAACAAAAAGATGATAAGAAGGGATATTTTTAACACAAGGTTGCTGTTCTAAAAATCATTAGAAGAGTTCCAAAGAGTTGTAGAGATAAAACAAAAGGGAAAGATAGAGAGCCAAGGTTGTGTGCCTGTCACCATTCTAGTGGAGCACAAAAATAATATTGTAACATATGCAGAATCTAGCTTTCTGAGAACACCACCACTGGGGGGGGGCAAACAGGGTTCCACCCCAAAGCAGCAAATTTTCTAGTTCTATTAGCTGAAAATATGTTTGGAGTTGCAGGGAAAACCGTTCAAGTCTCAGAAGCTAGGGCAGGAAATTGGAGAGCGAGATAAACCAAATAAGAGTTCCCATTAAGGACTAAGCTTCAATACTCTGTATAGCTCCTTGCCTAGTATACTAATATGTATTTGTAGCATACAAATATGCACAGAGGCTTAAAAATACAACAATATGTTTACCAGAATACAGCTCATCTTTGCACAGGATTTTTTTAAAAACAGCTCAATCCAAGCTACTGTTGATAAAATTAGGAACACTTACAAGATCTTGAGCAGAGTTTTTCTTATCCCCTTTCCCCACATTATCTGCCTGCTGAAGACTCTTGTTCATTTTATGACAGACACCCCCACTTAATCTCAGCAAAGTTTGCTGAGCAATCTCTCATCAGAATTCTTGATCAGTGGGTCTCACTAGGTTTGGACATAGCCACTCACCCTGCCAGAATTCAAAGTATTCCAGATGAAATCTCTCAGTTTCTCATCAGACACTTCTTCACCCAGCTCCTTCTGCAAGTTCGTCAACCACACAAGCACTTCCTGTAACGAGCCCCATTAGAATTGCCTGTTATATCCTGGTGACATGCAACAGAAAGAGTTCCCCCAAACCCAAGTTCAAAGAGTTGCTAGCAGCCCCTACCTGATTTGCAAGACCGTGGAGTGGCCCAGCCAGACCATTCATGGCTGCAGCAAAAGCCAAGTAAGGGTCTGAGAGGGCACTGCCTACTAGGTGACTGGTGTGAGCACTGACATTCCCACCCTCGTGATCACTGCAGAGAAAAAGGAAGATAAGGGAACATCAGAGAATAGGTCCACCTACAGCTGTACACAGCAGAGCTGAAACAAAGCATTGCATACATTTGGCCAATAACCACTACATTAAAGTATTTGAATGCGAATTATTTGGAAAGCAAGGGCAATGCGCTATAGCACTAAAAAAAAAATCACTCCATGATTCTAGTCAGTATTCAAGAATGCCCCAAGTATGGCTCTAAACAATGATACTTATTTAGCAGATTCTTCCAATGGCTTGGAACACTTCGCACACCATGGGCTTCTAAAATGTCCATCTAAAAATGTAACCTGTGAATGAGACACACCATGTTGATACACACCACAGAGCCAAGACTTAAAGGAACTGCTGCCAGTGTACAGTCTGTGGCAGTTCTGGGTTTACCACCACATATAGGTAATGGTCTCTTACCAGCCACTGTAAAGTAGGACTACATATGGCCTGGAGACTGAGACTGATAGATACTGTTTGGCTAAGACCACTGAATGGCCTCCTGACTGAGTGAAGAAATGAACCAGAGATGGCTGGCTTACAGGCCATACTACATCAACTCTATTTGGAGCTTCAAGAAGTTAGATATGGGTCCCCAAAGCTACTTTAACCATCACAACCAGAATCTCACTACTTTGTAAACACAAAGTTGAAGTTATGAACCAATATTAAACTCACTCCATGTTTTTGGATATTAACAGGCAAACTTGATAAAGATCCCCTCCAATTACACAACACATTGATTTCAGCAATAACATTTCACAGCTGGATACAAGCAACCTACTACTACAAAAAAACACAAATATAACTTGCAAAATACACACCTTATAGCAGGAAAAAATGAGCCATTTGCAGGTGACTGATGCTTCCTAACAGGGAGTCAGACAATTGGTCTATCTTGCCCTGTATGGTCTACTCAATGGCAGATCTCAAATACTTTGGGAAGAGATCTCTCATCACTTGCTAACAAAAATAATTTAACTTAACATTATGGTTATTGAACTTTGAACCTTAATGCAAAACATGTGATTCACCACTGAGATAGGGTCTCTTCCCAAGCAATCTCATGAGAGTCGACATCAGCTGATTAAGTTCCAGAACTGCTGTCATAACAGTTAGCCCTGAGCAGAATAAAATTAGGTACACGTTGCTTAAAATCTGCTCAGAAAGGTCAAGCACTGCCCTGGGCCTACATCCAAGACCCACTGCACCATTCACTAGATCATGGTTCAAAGAAGGTGTCCCAAAGCTTCTTTTCAGAACAGTGTAAAACAATCTTGTCAGCAGCCAGGTACTAGTTCTCCAGTAACTTCAAAGAGGACACCTAGTCCCCTACTGTTATATGGCATGGAGAAAGCACACAGATAATGTCTTTACCAAAAAGGAAGCAAGGCCCACACAGTGCAGATCAATGGCTAGATCAATAAAAGCAAATGACAAGCATTTCAAAAACCTACATCACTCATACAGCTTTTGTTTTATAGAGTGTGTATACTACAAGGTATGCAACATTGGAAGGACCTCCCCTCATGTTTAAGCTTGGAAAAACAGGCTGCTCAGGATTATAAAACCAACCAAAGCTGCTCCTGAAGAAGGGCACACCTTATGACCCACTAAGCCAGAAAAAGGCAACAGCTACACACAATAGCCTAACCAGGGTTTGTTACAGCCCCTATTCATGCTGCCTGCCTGGGCCTCATAGAGAGGGGGCTGCCTGCCAGACGACTGAACACACTACATTTGGTTTGGTGGATCACAAGTTATGCAGGCCTTGCATCTTCAGGTCTGAAAGCAAAACACCACTCATTTGTTGTAAGTTCAGCTACAAATTCCTCTGCTTTAGTGTGTTCTAAACAGAAAGGCTCCTGGGTACAAAAGGATGGGCTACACACCCCCAGGCAGGACCTTCCCAGAACACAATCAGTTTTCCACCCCTCCAAGAAGAGACAACACAGGCAGAAGACAGCAGAAGAAAATGGCCAATAATTTATGAGGGATGGGCAGTCTCTGTCCCAATTCTCTTCATTACAACTTCCTTATTTGCACAATGGGTAAAACTTCTGCACCAGCCAATTTAGGTGCATGGATAGGATTGTGTGGGTGGAGAAACAACAGCAGCAGCTTTGGTTAAATGCTTTCTCTGGTATGATAGATACCTGATGATCCAGTGGCTAACTGGTGGGGGGAGGAAGATAGAGGGCAAGCACTACTCCCATCATCTTACTGCTCCCAATTACTATTTACAATGAGCCATTTCCATCTTTCTACACAGCTCAGGTGAGCAGAAGCAGCAGCTGCATGGCCACTGAAGTCAGAATTTCTGGAAGCTTCTCTAGTCAACACACATACAGTGTACCTGTGAATGGTGAGGTAGAGCCGCATGAGTTCAATGAATTGAGGGTCATTGTATCCCAGCATGTTGGTGAAGTTGTGCGACCAGTCTAAGGCAGGGTCAATGGCGCCGATGCTGCTGCCCTCACGGTAAAGGTTACGATAGATCTTTGCAGCTATACATGGCAGTTTGGCAATCAAGTCCATGGAGTCCTCATAGATAAACTGCAAGGCAAGACAGGAGAGAGACAGAAGGAGTCAGAAACTACTCACAAAGGCCTCCTCACTCCAGTTTGAGCTTGATGGTAGCGCAGGATCCAACGCTGGCCAAAGTACAACAGCCAATACTTCTGTGTACAGATGGGAAGGGTCTTGACCAAAATCCCAGCCTGGACAAATTTTACGATTACCAAATCAATCTTTAATGCACTCAGCAAGACAAGTGCCAGATCAGCATTTGCAAAGCAAAACTTAAAGCACAATCCTAATCCCTTATGTCCGTGTTTTCCAGCACTGCAATGGGCAATGCAGCTCCAAGGTAAGGGAACAAACATTCCCTTACTTTGAGGAGGCCTCTGTGAGTGACACCCAACTGCAGGATGCAGCATACGTCCCATTGGCACCGCTATGCCAGTGCTGGAAAGTACTGACATAAGGGGTTAGGATTGCGTCCTTAATTTCCTACTCCAACTTGGAGGAATCAGGATTTAATTGTCCTCTGTTAGCTTCACCTCAGTTTTCATTGTCCTTCTGCTACTGTGCATTAATCACCATCACTCTCTTGACTATGTAAGCTTCAGGTAGCCTTCCTCTTAAACATGTACTGGGAGCTGTTCAGACATTGCGGATCATCTCGCAACAATAAGTGCTTCAAGGCACACTTATTTTACACACACACACACACACACACACGCAGGTGGTTTTGGCAGCCTTTAGATTGCAGTTCTGATGTTTCCTTATCAGTAACTACATTCCAGTTCTATGGCACAATGCTAATCACACTTGTTTCTATATTTTTGCATACATATAAGGTACAGCACCATCTTGCTGAGAGCTGATACCATAACCATCTCCAAAAGGGCACAATCCTAACCAGGTCTACTTAGAAGTAAGTTCTATTTTGTTCAATGGGACTTACTCTCAGGAAAGTGTGGTTAGGATTGCAGCCTCAGTCTCACTTCTGATGACTTACACTAAACAACCATCACCTACAGGTGTTACCCTCCAGAATCTCTCAGCTGAGCTAGTAGTAGCTCACATAACCCCTTAGGCTTCTATACAAACAGAAGAAGTGACACATCCCCACTTACTTCCCAGTACTTGGTCCTGCTGATTCCCTCTGAGTAGGCGCGGGCAAAGCTGCTCTCACTGTTGAGGGCAGTGACAGCAGCGCTGAGTTGTGACATGGGGTGAAGGTTGGTGGGGAAATTGTCAAGCATTGTCACCACATGGGAAGGTAAGGCTGCTCTCTTGGCCCACTCTCGGGAGAGCCAGGTCACCTGAAGAGAAAACAAGACATGTTCTCAGTAACCAGTGCAAATTGGTGCTAATCTGTAGGCAGCCTTCCTTGCCCCTTTAGTTCCACAGATGCCTCTTCTTAGACAGGAACAGTTTTGGAGGCCATTAAGAGGAAGATGCAAGAAAGATAGTAGATACAAGCTGCAATGCTACATCAATAACTTGCGGAAGGCCTTGCTGGAGTAGATTTTATGTTCCACAAATAAGACACAGCTGCTCCTTCACTGACAGACACATTACCTGTTCCTGAGAGGGGATCTCTCCTGTCACTAGCAACCAAAACAACCCTTCAGGTAGGGGCTCTGCACCTCCAGGGGCTTTGGGCAGCAGTTTCTGGCACTCAGGAATGCTGTAGCCACGAAAACGAATGCCCTAGAAATAAGACCAATTATAAGGTTTCACATTTCAATGGGCAGGTCATGCAGAAAAAAGTTACTATAGGTTTGAGCTTCCTTACCTCATCTGGGTCCAAAACAGAGGTCTCATATATTAGCCCTTTCATACCTCTCATGCCACCATAGATCTGAAAACAAAAAGAACCAATTAGTGTTTAAACATGAGAGGCTCTCTAGAGGAAAAAAACTATCTCCACTATGGCACATAAAGTGCAGTTCAAATACACCTTCCCAGCTGTCAATACTTTCGTAGAGTACCTGAGCACACAATTACATATATACCCATTCAGTTATCAAATTTAAAAAATATATATATTTTTAGAGGGGTTGGGGAGACATTTATGCACAACTCTGTTTTGCCCATTGATGATCCTTCACCACTTTAAGTGGTGTAAATTCTAGCACAGACCAGAATGTGAAACTGTATTCACAAATGTGTGAATCCACACATTTTAGTGAATCAACATTTTGTGCAGTTTCTTGGCTCTCTCTTAGCAGACTATGCAAGGATTCAAAGTGCAGTTTTTTGTTCTCAGAAGGGGCATCATTTTGCCAAAACAGTTGCTTAATTGCATAATGCCTGTCATCTCTTTCAGCACTCCAAAAAGATGAGAAGCCACAACAAGAAACCTTAATTTGAGCATCACATGCTTCACTTTCCATCAGTTCCCTTGTCTTGAAGAGTGGCCTCAATCAGGCTGAAAAACAAAGCCCTTTTCAACAAGTGTCCATGCTCAGCTTTCCAGCTGGCACCCAGAGAGACTTGTTAGCATGCAACAAAGCTGTAGCTAGATCAAGGTGGTACATCACAAAGGATTAACTAGATGAACTCCAGTTCAAATGTGAAGGAAGAGATGCACAGTACAGCTTCAGGTTTCACACAATTAAGAAGCCCTTGGATATTTACAAACTGGAGACTTCCTCTGAAGAAAGAACCAGTAATTTAATTATACTGTCTGCCCTGCAAAAATAGACACGTACACAATCCTTCATATTTACCTGAAAAAGTAGCACTAGTTATGACATAAAATGTTAGCACATTAGTGTTGTACTTCATTATGAAGTACTTGTCAATTCTTGTACCTATGTAACATAGGGTAGCTTGAGGGTCTAGAATATCTTGCTAGCCCTCTACGGTCAAGTATCTCAGCAAGTCTGGGATAAAACCCATAAATGCCACTCCAAGTGGTGAACAATTTTTTACAGTAGTTTGGGATTTATGAATTAGGATGAATAAGCAGAGGCTACAGTGTGATGAAGGCATGGAAGGGTGAGCCTGGTCAGAATAGCACTTTCAGAAACCTAGAGAGCAAGACCAATACCCTCACTCTACAGGTTTCAGAATGGCCTGCAAAAGCCTCCAAAAGCTACTTCCGAGTTTTGGAGGCAAACCACGCTGCCTTCTGAGACCAAAACCCGTAAGTAAGCTTTCAAAGGCTTATGCAGGCCATTCTGAAGTCCGCAGAGGGGGTTGCTGGCCCAGTGTGACCTGGAAGAGACTTCTGGGGCCTCCCCACACCTTCAGAATGGCTCCAAATTGGAGCCAGAAACGAGGACAGGTGGGAGGTCCCAGGTCATGACCTACCTGGCATGAGCTCACGACCCATAGTTTGGGAAATCCTGTATTAGCTTCTTATAGTCTTCTGAAAGCTGTTGTCTTGCATGTTGAGGCTCTTGTATGTTTTAGCCTTGCATGTTTGGAGGAGGACGACAGCGGGCAAGGGGGCTACTGATGTATTAGTCCTACCCAGGGCTGTCAGTACACTCTTTCAAAAAGGAAAATCTGCACTTCAAACAATTCAGATTCTTGACTTGTATAAATCTGCATCATTTATTTTGCATAATTCTTCAACTGTTACTATTTTGCTTGCTTCTGGTTTTGCTAGTCAACAGAGGCAAGAACAGGGCAGCCCTGCTCTTGGCCACTGGAAGTGATATGCGGCCACCTCTTTGACTTTCCTGTTGCATTGCTTGCACACTTTGATCTAACTTCATGTAAGAAAAATTAAAAAGGAAGCTGAATCTTGTACTTATCACTTTCTGCATATTTCCTGTGCTCCTGCAGAACTGTGGCATGCCAACATACAGCCTTAGCCCAGTGTGATCCAGAAGAAGCCTCTGGGGCAACCCCCAGCACCATCAAAATCATTGGCCAGACAAGCTGGGTCACAGGGTGGAAAAGATTGGGAACTGCTGAGCTAGCTTATAGAAGACTCAGGTCATTCAGTTGTTTAACCTAGCACTGACAGCAGCTCTTGAATATCCAAACAGAGGTCATTCCTAGCCCTGCTGCTTGTGAGCCTTTAAATTCAGGTGCCAAGAGCAGAATCCAGAGTTCTATTCTAACATGCAGTCTGCCATTAAACACTGGCCCCTTTTTCATGTACTTATGTTACGTATGACATAAGGCAAGCTTTCCTATCTTATTGTGATGCCTTGCCTTAAGTAGCTACAGATGACAACTCTGAAACAGGGAGTAGTCTCCAGGTTATACTTTACTACCTCTCTCAGGACACTACACCAAAGAACAAAAAGCCTAGAAGGAAACATAGAACTGACCTCTCTTTCGAGTTAGTTTTGTCTGGTAGTAGGCTGCAGGTGAAAGTTTAATCTTCTGCAGGACACAATAGCTAGGATACTTGCACTGATGTGCTCTCAAGCAATATGCGAGCAGAACTCACCATATCCACAGTGATCTGACCAATGACTGTGCTGCCATATTGTTGTCTGAAGCTTTTAAGCCGTGCTTGTTCCTTAGGTATCATGTTTGCAAGAACATCTTTCAAATTCTGAAAACAAAAAGGTAAAAGTTCAATCTTGTAGAAAAGTGATTCATGAATCATAAAGTTAAATGCCAGCAACATAGGTCAAAAGGCACTGGTGGGAGAACAAAACTCTACAACGAATTAGACTCTATCCTTAAGTACAAATAAAAAATGAGACATGAAAAATCTTATATTCTTTATGGACAATTTAGGATGGTCCTAAAGCGGTTATGGGAGTAGCCGAGAGGACAGAATAGCCAAACTCCATTTCCCCTGCACAACCCACACAGCCTAGAAGAACTGCTTACCGTGGAAGCACTGGCATGTCTGGCTGCAAAAATGATACATGATGTATTCTGCAAGGAAAGAGAACAGACATCTTAAGCATTGGCATTACAGTGACAAACACCCACACCTGCCTCTCAAGCAGAGATTTTCCCCAAGGGAATTTCACTCTACTTGATGCTGTCTTCTAGCTTCACCTCACCTCCCTGACTATAAAGGAGATGCCTGTCATTGTCAACTGCTATCAAGCATCATAGCATTTCCACAGCACAATGCACAGGGGAAGATATTTGGAAGTGTAAGACATCCTCTCCAGAATTTTACCCCAAGTTAAAAACCTAAGAGAAAAATGCACCAGTACAGAGATTCAAGCACAGTAGGAAATCAAATTTATTCCTCAGATGATGCAGGGCCAGCTTTTCTGCAGCAGACTTAGTAGAGTAGGAGTGATGAGACAGGAACATTGAGATGGAACAACCTAAAGCAGTATTTATTCTCATACACACAGATTGTCCCAGTCTCACTCTGTGCAGTTCACCACTTTGAAATTCACAGGTGGTCCCTACTAGTGGAAACCTAACATCAACTGCTCAAGAGTTGGATCCTACCCAGCATGTGCCCATCATGAGTCATTTCCACCAGGGAAAGCAGTGATACAGTTTCATAGTTCAGCAATCTTGCTGGTTTAGCAGCATTGGATACCTGCAAGCAACTGAGTTTCCACCACAAAGGTCTGCTAACATTAGCATTTGTACAGCTGCAGACTTTGCATCTGTTTCAGAGTAGTATGTACCAGTATCATCTGAACTGAACAGACCACCACACAGTTCTAACTACATAATACAAATGCAGCCAACACTCACTGATTCAGAGACCTTGACAGCACAACTTCAACTGTCCAGGAAACAACCCCTTGGGAAAATCCCAACACCCACTTAAAAGCGCTTTCAGTTCACTTGTCATGTTCATAGCTATGTATTCTATAGTTCCATGCAAGTACAGCAATACCTTGATTTCCATCGCTTTGCTCTGCCAGCCATTTTCAGTTATAACCACATTTTAAATTTTGTCCATGTGCTTTCCCTCTGATCTCATCCAACCTTCTATGTGGCTTGATGATGTTTTCATATTTATTTTTCTTTTACTTGTTTCTTTAAGTTTTGCACACATTTGCATGTGTCATATACTGTATATACTTGCGTCTAAGTAAAAAAATTTATGCCTGAAGATTGAACCTGAAAACACGGGTTTACTTATACACAAGTCAATACAAAGGGGCTAACAAAGCAGTCATGCAAAACAACAAAGTCAAAAAAAGCAAGGTGTTTAAAAAGGAGCACAGAAAATACTGTACATAGCACAGCGGCAAGATGAGACCATCAGTAGTGACAGATCACTTTTGATTTATCTAATGGAAACACTTAAGCAAAGCTGCCAAGAAGGAAACCTAGGCAGATAATGCCCTGCTTTCATGGTTAACTCAAAAAGAACAAGATTAGAGATAGGGGCCACACAGTCTTTCCTGGGAAGGGAGCTTATCTTAGCAGCCACAAAGGCTAGAAACATGCTTGTTTTAAAACCAGAAGGCTGGGCTTCTTTGGACATCAATTGACTTATTGCCTACTAGAAGTCACATTTCATAACCCCTTGCATTATTATTCCAGTCACGCAAGAAATGATTTTATCAACTTCCGATTATTTTCTACTGCAGTGGTTCTTACACATTTAGCACCAGGACCTATTTTTTAGAATGAAAATCTGTCAGGACCCACCAAAAGTGATGTCATGACTGGAAGTGACATCAAGCAGGAAATTTTTTAACAATCCTAGGCTGCAATACTACCCACACTTACCCATGAGTAAGTCCCATTGACCATCATTGTTAAAAGCATATGCAGAGTAGCCTGTTAAAAGTACAAACCTGTAACATTTTCCCCAGCGCAGTTACATGCTGTGGTAGCATCAAGTCTAATATATATTTAAAATATTGAAATGAATGGGGGCCCACCTGAAATTGGCTTGCGACCCACCTAGTGGGTCCTGACCCACAGTCTGAGAAGCCCTGTTCGGTACAATAAACAAACACTGAACAAGTTTTGTTGCTATGGCCTCTGCTACTTCATGCAAAATAAATGTTGGGAATAAAATTCCAGCAAGTTTGAAAGACAGCCAAAAAGCTCAGGAATGGATTCTACTAGGCACTGGCAAGAGACCAGCCAAATAGATCCGACAGCATATTCAACCTGAAAAGGAAGAGTCCAAACCTTCTTTAGTTCTGCGAGTGTATGTACTGACAGCAATGAAGGCAGCTCCAGTATGACATTATCACAAACGTGAGATTACAATAGCAAGATACTTAAACCCAAAGCAGGTCTGACACCAGTGCAATACACTGACACTGAACACATCTCCCACAAATACAATGCAGTTTGAGTTTGATGAAATGTTTCAATTCAGAATGCTTAACATGAAATTCTGTGGCTCTATAGTGGTTCAGGTTTCTAGAACTCATCAAGTCTCTCCCGAGTCCCCTTGCTCCTACACCCCTGCAGGAGTCACAACAGTCCAAGTTTTCTCAAGTCCAGACAATGTCACTGCCTGCTACTGTGGGTGGAGATAGACCAATAAAGCCTAGGAATTCAGCCAAAATGCCAGTTACCTGGTCAACAGTCCTTCGAATGCTGCTGCTGCCACCAGCTTCTCCTCGCCCACTCTCCACTGGCCTGCTCTTCCCTTGTGGCTTCTCTGAATGCCTCCTTGTTGGACCCTCTCGTTCCTTCCCTCTCTCTTCAACAGTCACCCTTTTAATGCCTTCTGAGCAGTAGACGCACACATGCCACTGTTCATGGGCAGTCTGTGCTCTATCTGAGCTGCTTGGCTCAATGCGCCCCTCTCTCCAACTGGGAACAGGCATACTGCTACAGAGGTTGCTAGCACCCAGTCCCATTAAAACCAGTCCAGGGGCATTAAATCACTTTGACACTGAGCAAGTCGTGATGCCACAGCTCCTCCAAAATCATTCTATATCATCCAGGGTAGAAAAGCTACCAGCAAAGCTATCTTTCTCAGAATAATGTCCAGGGTACATCAGACTACTACAGAATCCCAGATTCTGCTCACGCTGAGATTGGCTGAGAGGACAGCAATAAGCTTTGCAAGAGCAAGTTACTCTACCACCAGAATAAATCCCCCAAAACTCTGGGAGGCACTGCTCAAAGCAAACAGAGGCTGCTTTGGGGCAAGAGTGGTGTGGTTCCTGCAGCAGTGTCTAAGCAACAGGCTTCTCTGCTCTGCTCTGGACCTTGCAACAACTCCCAGTGGAGGAGGAAAGAGAAGAGAAACAAAACATACACTGAAGCACACACCAAATATAGTTATCTCCTATCATATTTGCAAACAGTTGAACTGTCCAGGACATGCTATTCAGAGTGCGAGTTTAGCAGCTGTTTTTAGTTCCATTTATTACGGAATTTAAAAGACATGCCTAGAAATCTCTGGACCAATATACAAATCTAAACTACTGAAGTTGAGAACAAAAACCAAGTTTACAAAAGAGCTGGTCACTGGGGTACACAAGAACCTCCTCCAAGCAACCATGCAAAGAAGCTTACAGAAGTGGACTGATTAATTGTACTTTTGAGTAACAACATCCAATATAAGTCCAAGTGGGCTTGGACTTATATTCGACTACAGTCTCTTGCCATTCATTTCGTAGACGGTGTTGATTTGAAGTCCAAGGTCCTCTGAAGCCAAGCTTGTGTTTCCAAATAAAGCATTTGCACATTGTCTAAGCTTAGACATGTTTTTCATGTGACACTGTCATTTCAACAAACAACTCTGAATGACAATTCAGGCACTTCTCTTCTGAAGCAATGCTGCTAAGTGGTTGTGGTGGCCACAAAAAAAGACAATAGGATCCAGAAGCATCGGGATACAAACCTCTTCCAACCATATTTAGCTGCCGAAAGGTTTCCTCCATGCACTTCAACATTGCCGCTACTTCTCTCCAATGCTTGCACTGCCATCGACTCCCATTCACCTCAGCAAATCCATGTTTTGCAACAGTGCAATGCAATCTCTCTAGCTAAAACTAGTTACTACATAGATCACTAGCTGAGCTACAAAAGCCTTTTAATTGTGTAAATGTGGGGTTATCCCATTACAAAACTTGCTAGGTCGAGCTACTATGGAGAAAAGGTGCATTCAAGCCATCTATGGCTTCAACCCTCCTTACTTCTCTTGATGCACTCCAGACCATCATCTCTACCCCTTCTCCACTGCTCCTCCCCATCACCCCAAGAACATCTACTCTCTTCCTTCCTTCCAATCACTCCTCAAAAACCACCTTTTCCATGAAGCCTTTCATAATACCCTGTAGTACATTTAACACTGCAACCAAGCCCAATGTACATGAAATTGTACATTCTTCCCCATCTATCCTGGCATCACTCCCCTCCTCTTCCTTCATTATCTCCCTATCATCTATTTTAAGTTCCATGGGGCTGGGACCCACATTCTCTTCAACCGTAAAATGCCATGCATGCTGATTGCGCTAAACAAATAAATAGTAAAAAAATATATATGTTAGATCACACATGTCGAACATAAGGCTTACAGGCCACATTCCGCCTGCAGAAGCTTTTCATCCAGGCCATGTGATAACTGGCCTCTCCCAGAGCCACCCTTTCAGTAGTGCTGCTTCTGCTGAGGCTTTGGGAAGGAGACATTGAAGGAGGCCTCAGAATGCAAGGAAAGGGGAAGGGGAAAGGGCAGACCAAGGAAATGAAAGAGGGAGATGCTGGGAGAGCCTAATTATCACACAGGCTGCCATTTCAGCAGGGCCACTTCTGCCAAGGCATTACTGCACATAACACCTCCCAGTTGCTGGACTGCAAGCCAACAGAAATTTCCAAATTTCTATTTGTCATGCATAAAGCTGTCTTTCATCAGCAGTCAGGTTACAAGATTGAAAACTGAGTCCTACAGCAATGGGATCAGCTTCTGGGAAAATTCTGAGTGGATCACGAAGCCCGTAGTACCTTTTAAGGTTTAATAAAGAGCTCAAGTTGCATCTTTTGGGGGACAGTAAGTGCACACTCATATGGCTGGATGCACCCAAAATGTACTGTTCAACATTGCTGGATCCAGAAGATGAATAACCCTAAGGAATAAGTTTCACTTTCATAAGCTATGTCAGAATGACAGATGCAAGGGAAGGCACCAGGATGCAGGTCTCTTGTTATCTGGTGTGCTCCCTCGGGCATTTGGTGGGCCGCTGTGAGATACAGGAAGCTGGACTAGATGGGCCTATGGCCTGATCCAGTGGGGCTGTTCTTATGTTCTAACTAGCGTAACCCAGAACATCAAGTTAAAGGGCAGTTGGCAAGCTAGCAAGCACTTCACCTGAAAAACTCTTAAGTCTATGAAAGCATCAGAATCACCATATTTGATTGGGGTGGGGGAGAAGAGAAAGAGGAATAAGTGCTCCAGTACTGGCGTTTCTGAGGTTTAGGACCACCACACTGTACAATGATCATGGATACTCAACCTGAGTACACAGAATGGAAAAACTCATGTGAGCAAATGTCAGCCAGATATTACACTGCCAGGATACATGAAAGGACTGTTTGCACTGCAAAATGTTTTAAATACATTTGATTCCCCCATCTCTTCCACTCCTGTTGTTCCATTTTCTTTTCTCTAGCTTGAACGTCAATCTACAAACAGGGCTTTATTTTAAAGAATTACATGACAGCCATTGTGCAAACTAATTACATTACATTGTAAGGAAGACAGATAATTTAGTTTTGCTTGTCACCTTTCTCACAGAGTCCCATGATGCAGAGTTTAACTCTTTGAATTCAAATGTAACACATGCAATGGCTTTCCCTCCTTCCTCCCCCAACTTCTTAAGAACACTCTAAATTTACATTGAAAAGAGAAAGTTCCCCAATATTCTGGCAGAGCAAGAAGCAGCTTACTTTTCAGATGAAAGATCAGACTTGTACCCTTGTATTTCTAGCTGAACTATCAAGTACTATTGATCATGTGAGGGAGTAGTTAGAATGCTGGAATAGGACTGAGGAGTCTTGCATTTAAAAGCCATTTATTTACAGTATTTCTACCCCACCTTTATGAGCCATAAAGCTCACTGAGTGACCATAAAGCAGGCACTCTGGTTTATTTTGTAGGGTGGTTGTGAGGGAAGGATAACCAGATGTTATAACCACAAAAGAGGACAAGGCACCCCAAAATGTAGGGCATCCAAGTAAAATGTAGGACATGACAAAATAAAAGCTTAAACACTCGTATATTGACTTCATGTGGTTAATTTGAATGTTATATTACTTATGAAATTTAAAATTATATTACACATAATTTATTAATGTAATTTATTAAATACAAGAAGGCTATGTGTTGCCTGCAGGGGCCTGCTCACAGGGAAAAGGGCATTTAAGTTCTTTTCCAGGACACAAGGCAAAAAAAGAGGGCATGTCCTGGAAAAAGAGGACAGTTGGTCACCCTGTGTGAGGGAAACACAACTGAGGGAGAACAGTCTGGATAACTATAAATCAATTAAAGCTGGAATATTGTGTTTTGAAGTGCAACATCAAAGTTTCAATTCCCACTCTATGAAGCTAAGGCCATGGAAGATTGTCCACCCAACTTGGCAAACATATTGACAACAAGATATAGCTGCAAAACACTATGCTTAAAGCCACCACACATATGATATGGGAGAATGGGACAGAGAGACACTCCAATTCTAGAACGAGCCAACTGGTTAAGTGATCAAGATGTCTGCTGTGCTAGATATGATTCATATCTGAACTAAAAGTCTATGGATCTACCAATGTGAAGATGTGAACAGTTTTAGCTCTGCATCCATTGAAAGGTGCACATATGAATGTAGTCCCCATAACCTGCTTTACTTGAAAAGCAGGTGTTAAAGATAAGAGCTGAGTCTGCTACGTAAAGCTCAGACTCTTTCAAAAGAATTATCAGATTCATTTCTTCCAGTCAATCTTTCCTGCTGGTAAGGGAAGTCTCATATAATGCCAAACATTCTCCTCAGAATATATTGGCAACCTTCAGTCTCGAAAGACTATGGTATCGCGCTCTGAAAGGTGGTTCTGGCACAGCGTCTAGTGTGGCTGAAAAGGCCAATCCGGAAGTGACAATCCCTTCCACACCAGGAGCAAGTGCAGTCTGTCCCTGGTCTGTCTCCCTGGCTATGGGCCTTCCTT
This sequence comes from Tiliqua scincoides, assembly GCF_035046505.1. Lineage (NCBI taxonomy): Eukaryota > Metazoa > Chordata > Lepidosauria > Squamata > Scincidae > Tiliqua > Tiliqua scincoides. Next base: position 133,842,293 of record NC_089822.1, on the reverse strand, counting down.
CTTTGCCTCTCTGCCTCAGACTGTTGGCCAAGTGTCTCTTCAAACTGGGAAAGGCCATGCTGCACAGCCTGCCTCCAAGCAGGCCGCTCAGAGGCCAGGGTTTCCCACTTGTTGAGGTCCATTCCTAAGGCCTTCAGATCCCTCTTGCAGATGTCCTTGTATCGCAGCTGTGGTCTACCTGTAGGGTGCTTTCCTTGCACGAGTTCTCCATAGAGGAGATCCTTTGGGATCCGCCCATCATCCATTCTGACGACATGACCGAGCCAACGCAGGCGTCTCTGTTTCAGCAGTGCATACATGCTAGGGATTCCAGCACGTTCCAGGACTGTGTTGTTAGGAACTTTGTCCTGCCAGGTGATGCCGAGAATACGTCGGAGGCAGCGCATGTGGAAAGCGCTCCGTTTCCTCTCCTGTTGTGAGCGGAGAGTCCATGACTCGCTGCAGTACAGAAGTATACTCAGGACGCAAGCTCTGTAGACCTGGATCTTGGTATGTTCCGTCAGCTTCTTGTTGGACCAGACTCTCTTTGTGAGTCTGGAAAACGTGGTAGCTGCTTTACCGACGTGTTTGTTTAGCTCGGTATCGAGAGAAAGAGTGTCGGAGATCGTTGAGCCAAGGTACACAAAGTCATGGACAACCTCCAGTTCATGCGCAGAGATTGTAATGCTGGGAGGTGAGTCCACATCTTGAACCATGACATGTGTTTTCTTTAAGCTGATCGTCAGTCCAAAATCTTGGCAGGCCTTGCTAAAATGATCCATGAGCTGCTGGAGATCTTTGGCAGAGTGGGCAGTGACAGCTGCATCGTCGGCAAAGAGGAAGTCACGCAGACATTTCAGCTGGACTTTGGACTTTGCTCTCAGTCTGGAGAAGTTGAAGAGCTTTCCGTCAGATCTGGTCCGGAGATAGATGCCTTCTGTTGCAGTTCCAAAGGCCTGCTCCAGCATGACAGCGAAGAAAATCCCAAACAAGGTTGGTGCAAGAACACAGCCCTGCTTCACTCTGCTTCGGATGTCAAAGGGGTCTGATGTGGAGCCATCAAAGACAACAGTGCCCTTCATGTCCTTGTGGAAGGATCTGATGATGCTGAGGAGCCTGGGTGGACATCCGATCTTGGGGAGAATCTTGAAGAGGCCGTCCCTGCTGACCAGGTCAAAAGCCTTCGTGAGATCTATGAAGGCTATAAAGAGTGGCTGTCATTGTTCCCTGCATTTCTCCTGCAGTTGTCTAAGGGAGAATACCATATCAGTGGTGGACCTGTTGGCTCGGAATCCGCACTGCGATTCTGGATAGACGCTCTCTGCAAGTACCTGGAGCCTCTTTAGTGCAACTCGGGCAAACAACTTTCCTACAACGCTAAGGAGAGAGATGCCACGGTAGTTGTTGCAGTCAACCCTGTCACCTTTGTACAGCGTGATGATGCTTGCATCCCTCATGTCTTGAGGTACTCCACCTTCTCTCCAGCAGAGACAGAGAATTTCATGCAGCTCAGTGACGATGATCTCTTTGCAGCACTTTAGGACTTCAGCAGGGATGCTGTCTTTTCCAGGTGCCTTGCCAAAGGCAAGGGAGTCCAGGGCCACGTGAAGTTCTTCTAGGGTTGGTTCACTGTCAAGCTCCTCCAACACAGGCAGACACTCAATGTTGTTCAGCGTTTCTTCGGTGACTACATTTTCTCTGGAATATAGCTCAGAGTAGTGCTGCACCCAGCGTTCCATCTGCCGCGCCCGATCCTGGATGACCTCGCCTGTTGCAGACTTCAGAGGGGCAATTTTCTTAATTTCTTCAGAGGGGCAATCATTCTTCATCCTCAGAATACGATTACATAAAAAAATTGAATAATGCATCTACCAGTTATTTTACTATTAAGTGCCATTAATATCAACAGGTATTATGTTTGTTGCCAAATTCCAGTGTTTGATTTAATGCTGCACTAACACAGTTTCTTGGAAGAAGCTAGAATAAGCAAACGGGTTCTGAATAAATCTATTTTCTATCAGCGGGACTGCTTGAGCTGTATGAACACTGGGAAACCCTACTGTATTAAATTAGTCATTACTCCTCTACCTAAAGCAGGGGTGTCCAAAGTTTTTGGCAGGAGGGCCACATCATCTCTCTGACACTGTGTTGGGGGGCAGGGGAAAAAAAGTATTAATTTACATTTAAAATTTGAATAAATTTACATAAGTTTACATAAATGAATATATTAAAGATGAACTTATATGAATGAATGACGGTCTTGCAATAGCTCAAGGCCTATAAAAGGTCTTGCACAAAGCAAGTCTGGTCTTTCCTTTGCTGCTGCTACTGCATCACAGACGTGAAACAACAAGCAGTGGAGGGAACCCTCATCCCACAGCTCACGCGAGAGGTCAAACAGTCACCCTCACGCTGAGAGCAATTGCATCGGGCCAGTGTGGACTCCAACAAATCTCTGGAGGGCCAGAGGCTCATTGGAGACTGGGAGCTCCCTGAGGGCCGCATTGAGAGACCTTGAGGGCTGCAAGTGGCCACAGGGCCAGGGTTTGGGCACACCTGACCTAAAGCAATGTTTAACAGGAAAAAACTGCAGCTTAACTCCTTCAGAGAATCTGGGGTTATTTATACGACACTTTACAGAGACTACATAAGGAAAGAGTTTCTTGCAGTCCTCATCTGCACATATTAACTGTATGAGGTTTTGCTAACCTAAGACAAAAAGGTCCAAATCCTAACCAACTTTCCGCACTGGCACAGTGATGCCGATGGGACATGTGCTGCATTCTGCAGCTGGGTGGCACGGTGGCCTCCTCAAAGCAAGGGAATGTTTGTTCCTTTACCTCGGAGCTGCATCGCCCTTATGTCAGTGCTGGAAAGTGGGTTAGGGTTGCGCCCAAAGTAGATGATCTTCTGTTCTCTAAAGCAAAACCAGCTTTCAATTTTTGCTAAAACTCAAGCCACATAAGCAAGCCTCATAAGAAACCCACAACTCCACTCCTCATCCTTGCTCTGACAGAGTGCCATTGCCCTTTTGCAAGCAAAATGCAAGAAGCCCAGCCTCTCTTCAGTTTGAAAACCTGACACAACCATGGGGAAGAATCCTTCAGCTCTCTGCAGCCCTAAACCAGAAAGAAAGTTGCAGTATCATTTTGATACTGGGCTGCCAGTGAGCTCCAAGCACCTCAGCAGCCCTCATCAACTCCAAGTTTAGAAATGAGTAGGTGGGTGTGGGAATAGTCACTGCAAGGGACAAGCAATTCTGCAACTATGGGAAGGGACAAGGTTTCAGTGAGTATAACATTTGGCTTGGCTATTGAGTCCTGCCAAAATTAGTGGACTCTTGTAGGTTAAGACAACACATTTATAACCTGCACCCCTCACACACAGAAAAAAAGAATGACCAATATTTGTAAAGCTCTGCCTAGTTTTCTCTAAGTAGTAAGATGATTCCAGACAACCAGGTAAATGACTATTTATAAATTTCCTGTGACCCATTAGTTCTTCTGATATTCTGGGTCCCTCTCCCACCACATTTTAGAATATTAAGGTTATTGTTATTAATATTAATAATATTAAGAATATTATCTCTTACATACATTTCCCTCTCACATAACACCAGAACCAGGGGACATCCACAAAAGTTGAATGTTGGGAGAGTTTGGACAGACAGAAAAAAATATGTCTTTACCCAGCATGTAATTAGTTTGTGAAACTCCTTGCCACAGGATGTAGTGATGGGATCTTGCCTGGATGCCTTTAAAAGGGGATTGGACAAATTTCTGGAGGAAAAGTTCATTACAGGTTACAAGTTATGGTAGGTGTGTGCAAGGTAGAGGGAGGCTGCCTCTGATTGCCAGATGCAGGGGAGGGCACCAGGACACAGATTGTCTGGTCTTGTATGCTCCCTCAGGCATTTGGTGGGCCACTGTGAGACACAGGACGCTGGACTAGATGGGCCCTTGGCCTGATCCAGCGGGGCTGTTCTGATGTTCTTATTTGAAATCTAATAACCAGGAACAAGGAGGTGAAGAGTCAAGCACAGGGCAAAGAGCAGGTACAACTTCCATAAACTGGGCATCTTCTGTTTTCTTCCCATTGTTGAGCAAAAACCACTATCCAGCAAAAACCATTTCTGATGCTGACTTTCCCTTGCTATCCAAATGCACTGAGCTTATGAGAGAAGACAAGGCAAACACCTGCTGGAATTCAAGTCCTCTAACCTCTGGTTTTCAGATGCCCAATCGTGATGGACTGAAAGAAAGGTGATCACTTTGCCTTGGTGAAGGAGGGGCCCAGTGAAGTGCCTTTCTAAGCTCTCCAAGGAGGACTGATTGATGGATTGCCTTCTTAATGACTTATCTTACATCACAAAGGTCAGCAAGGCTGTTTTTAAATCACTGGTGCAAAGGAACTTTGTTTTTTAAATTGATTTGCTATAGTGCATTTTTTGCCATCCACTTGAGTGCTTGGAACAGAATAATTAGTCTCAACCTGTACTTTCAATTAAGAGGCTGCTTCTTCTAGGTGTTCTAGCTTGTTGATGTATTTGGGTACCCACTTGCAAAATATGCACAATCTGCTCTTCATTATTCCTGTGGAATAGATGTAGTAGGGTAAAAATCTGACTTCTCAACAAGCCCCACTAGTCACACATACCCCATTAGTCGTGTATTCAGTGATGAACTCTAATTGCATAGAAACTCCAGACCTCCAAAGAAACCATCAATCTTTCACTATGAGGAGCACAGCTTTCAGGGCTGAAATCCTCTACACTTACTTGGGAGTACGTCATTAACCTACATAAAAACATAAGAAGAACCCCAATGGATCAGGCCAAAGACCCATCTAGTCCAGCTTCCTGTATCTCACAGTGGCCCACCAAATGCCTCAGGAAGCACACAAGACAACAAGAGACCTGCATCCCAGTGTTCTCCCTTGCATCTGGCGTTCTGAGGTAGCCTACTTCTAAAATCAGGAGTTTGCACATACCCATCTTGGCTTGTAACCCGTGATGGACTTTTCCTCCAGAAATTTGTCTAATCCCCTTTTAAAGGCATCCAGGCCAGATGCCATCACCGTATACTGTGTCATGGTGTTCCACAGACTAACTACACACTAGGTAAAGAAATATTTCCTTATGTTTGTACTAGCTCTCCCAAACACTCAATTTTAGTGGATATCCTCGGTTCTGGAATTGTGTGAGATGGAAAAAAAAACATCTCTCTATCCACTCTATCCATCCCCTGCATAATTTTTTATGTCTCAATCGTGTTCCCCCTCAGGTGCCGTCTTTCTAGACTGAAGAGCCCCAAACCTCAATGAGACCTTCTGCTGAGTAGACATGTTTAGGATAATACTGTAAGCTTCAGAGAAGACAAGACAAACCGGCCTCCATGACCAGTATAGAAGCAGACAGACGCCTACTGTGTGGAATTTTTTTTACAGTCTCACAGCGTACAAAAGCCACCAATAGGCTGCAGGAGCTGCCAGAACTCTCTGATGATACAGGTATCCGGACAATTCTGCTCCATCACTCTCACCGTCTGTCTTACTTATTCATCATCATCAGGGCCAGGTTTCTTTAGGAAAACAAGGAAAACAACCAAGCTGTTGAGATTTCCTTATTTCTTCTCTCTGCGGCTCTCTGCTGCTTTACCCTACTGGAGGATAAAAAGTAATACAACTCAAGCCAGAGATCAACTTATACATTAGGCACAGCAGGCATAATGTATAGGGCCTTTTAGTGGCCTAGGGCAGGGCTTCTCAAACTAGGGCGTCACGACACCCCAACCTGAGGGCCCTGGCCTTTGCCCCCTTAAGGGGTGGGGGCAGGGGGAGGCAGCAACACAATCCCCAAGATCCCGTCACTAAGGGGCTGCACTTTCACTTTCTAAGCTTCCGAGAGCCCTGCAGATGGTTGCACAGGGCTCCCTGTACCCCTGGGAAGCTGCTGCAGGGACTGGTAAGTAAATGCCAGTCCCTGTAGCCCCCTTAGCATCATGATCCTGGGGACTGCATCACTGCCTTCCCCACTCCCACGCAGACACGTACTGCAGTCCTCAAGCTCCCTGAGTTTGCCACAGGCCCAGGGAAATGTTTTACTATCTTTTAAAATCAGAAGAAAAATGTTTTAATTTTTTTCTCACATCTGAAAAAAATGAAGCTTTTAGGACCCCCCAAATCTATTAAATTATACCTAAATTTTTTTAATATTGATGCTATTATGGTGGGAGGGGCCCACAAAGGCAAAAGTGCCCATGGTGGTCATAATGCTGCCCTGTACACACAGGGACTCCATTTCCATATTTTTAAGAGCCAGAAGATTAAAAGAGACCAAAGACAAAACTCACTGCAATTCAACTGTTGACCATCAACTCAAAAATAGGAGTAAAGTGACCATCACAGCTTGCAAGATAGGCACAGGCGAGCGTGCGCACACAAAGTATGGAAAAGCAATCATTTTTTGCTCTGCAAATGGAAGGCTGTTTAGGAAGAAGGCAAGAAAGACTGAAGCAATATGTGAAATATTTTAATAAAAAGGCCTTGTTCTATCTGGAAGAGCATCTGAACCTAGGACAGAATACTGTATAGCTTATTTTCTTGTGTAGCAATCTGAAGCATACGAACTTCACCCTAGGAGCAAACGAGAGAGATACAGAGAAAAAGGAATGACTTCTAAATCATTCTATCTTAATGAAAAGCATGTTTTTAGAATACAGAAATGCATAATAATCTGAGTTTTTAAAGCCACTGCTGCCTCTATTTTAATATTAGCTATGGGAGCATTTTGCAAAGTCATGGCCATGTGTGACCACCTGCATGTTATCAAGAATCACCACACTTTCTAATTTTGGTTCTACAAATAAGGGTTTTGCATTATTTTGTTACTTACATTTAAGAAAAAAATGTGCTGGACCCAGGAACAGGGAGAAGGAAACAGGAAATGAACAAAATGCTTTTGAAGTATCCTTTGGATGATAATTGTCATGGTCTTTAGCTGAAAAGGTCATCTGAGGCACAGTCACTGTTTGGATTAAAAGGTTTACTAACCAGCTAAATAGAAGCCATTTGGGTTTGATAAGGTTGCTGCTAATTGGCTTCCAGTCCCCCTGGTTCCAGTTCCAGGTTCCATTTTTTTTACTTCCAAGACAGCCCATTCTCACAACATGCTTTCTGCACCAAGGAAACAAGAACTCCACTCATTTGGAACACTTGGATTGTCTTATTTACGCTTTCTAGCTTGATCACACCATTCATTTTCTGTAGTCATGACTAAGCATGAATGAGACACTTGGTTGTGACCAACTTTAAGTTCCATTATTTTCAATGGGACTTTGTGATGACTTTCTCTAACACAGCCCAAATGACTACAGTGGTAACAATATGGGAAACTAAGCTCCAGACAGCAGAATAGCAATGGAGAAGTTGAGAGAGAGACTGGTAGACATTAAAGTGGTGCCTCGCAAGACAAAATTAATTCGTTCCGCAAGTCATTTCATATTGCGAAAATTTCGTCTTGCGAAGCGCGGTTTCCCATAGGAATGCATTGAAATTTAATTAATGCGTTCCTATGGGCAAAAAAAAGTCAGAACAAAGTCAAATTTGGTTTACAAAGTGTTTATTAAGTGCTCTTTAAAGGCATACATACTGTACAGAGGATTTCAAAAATTTCAAGCACAAAACTTCAACTTTTTAATTTTAAAAATTCGTCTTGCAAAGCACGGCCATAGAAAAATTCGTCTTGCGAGTCAACAGAAAAAATCGCAAAAACGCTTTTGTCTTGCGAGTTTTTCGGTGTGCGAGGCATTCGTCTTGCAAGGCACCACTGTACTGACAGAACTCTATGTTCCAACCACTGAAGTGCTGCCAGTTGTCTTGGTTTGGTTTCTGAACTTCATCAAACTTTGGAAATGCAGTCTATTAAATATCTCTATTAAATATTAAATAAAACATTAAGAGGTGCTTCTGAAACACAAACTTTCAGGAAACCAAACTGCCAGATTCTACAGTATACAAACATGACATGCATGTATGTACAGATACTGTTTCTGTCTGGACATACTAGTTGCTACCAGCCTCCAACTGAAAAGAAAAATTGGTTGAATTGATTGACATTTTTTCTGAAGTCAGCCACAGGTTTGCCAAGACACTGTTTGGGTGCACATATACATGCATGTGCAGAAGACAGCCACTACGGTAAAAGACTTCAAAGGTTTTATTGTTCTCAGTTCTAGAATGGAACAAGGTTTAGCTGCCCAGATGCATTCCTGATATAAGACTGATGAAAAGCTTTGAAGCATGTAAAACTATTGTTCCTTGCCCTTGCCCAAGGAACTATTGTTCCTTGCCCTTGCAGCAGGAGCATAGACAGGAGATTTAATACTTCACTTAGGATAATGCTGTCTTTCTGCAATTTATATCTACCAGCAGGAATCCAAGCCCTTAAGTAGCTTGGATTCCTGCTGGTAGATATAAATTGCAGAAATCCCTTGATTCCTATATAAGTCCATTTAGGGACCAGCCTAGTAGACAAGCTGTAAACCCAAGAGTGCAACATCCAAACTTCACAAACCTGTGTTTCAAATACCTTCTTCCCAAACTCAGAAAGGGCTACTATACCTCCATTTAGCTTATTTCTTTGTGTGGCAATTGAAGAAGTATCTACCAAGATTAACATTTCAGCCCATGTTATAGGAGACATTACCAGAAGGTCTCCACAAATTCCACCTACTTTTATGTAGTATAGCATTTCACTATTCTCAACCGTCAACAATAAGTACAACTAAGGTGGCAAAGCCAGCTAAATGCCTTCATGTCATTTTCAAACTTTCTATCAGCATCCAGATGATACTACTACTACTTTACTTCACTTCACTTCACTACTGAAACATAGAAAGACTGTCAAGTCATCATAGAAGAAGCATCAATAATCAGATGAGCGACATGGAAATGTTAACTGTGCAAGATTCTGTCAACACCTGCCTTTATGACAGTGCTCACTAGAAAACCCATATTTACAAGGTGCCAAAATATACACCAAGGTCTACAGCTTCCCTCATTTGTTTTGGACGGTTAACAGCTGCAAAATTAAGCCCCACTAAACAGTGAATTATCATCCTAGTTAAGCCTCCACATAGAAGGGCCATTGCCTGTCAGTGGCCCAGAAAATTCTACAAGATATAAAAACAAGCATTTGCTCATTTTCTGCCTTGCATGTACTACATATACTCCCATTTAGAGGCTTTAAACCAGGGGTCTCCAAACGTTTTGGCCAGAGGGCCACATCAAATATCTGGGGTGGTGTGGAGGGCCGGGAAAAAATATATTAAATATATAAATAAATAAATTAGAGCTAGAACTTAGATGCGTGAATAAATGAATGAATGGGCTCATTCATTCAACCTCTCTGGCCCTCAGAACACCCTCCAGACACAATCAGAGCACAGTTCTAGTCATGTTTAATTGAGTGGGCCAGAGGCTTTCAGGGGACAAGAGGTTGGCCGCAGGCTGGAAAGAGGCTTGCTGCAGGCCGCATCTGGCCCCCAGGCCGGGGTTTGGAGACCCCTGCTTTAAACAAATGAAATGCATGTTTGTGTGCTCCCTTATCTACTGTACTTCTAAACTCTAGATGCAGTTGATTCTTGGGCCAAGAACAGATGCAGACATAACCATGGTTTGGAGATCAGAAGACACCAGCCTAAAGCAGGATTTCCCTGATAGGCAGCACTTGCATGTTTCCTCTGCACAGCATTTCACAAAGTGTGCTCCTAGGAGCCTTCAGGTTGCTCGAGATCTTTTATGGGGTTCCATGAGCATACCATAATAATAAAATAATAATAATACATTTTATTTATATCCCACCCTTCTCCCTAAAGGGACCCAGGGCGGCTAACAACATGTAAAAAAACAGATTTTAAAAAACATTAACACATAGCAGATAAAAACATTTAAAAACACATTAACAGGGGCCATAAAAACAGTAGTCAGATTAAAAGACAGAATAAAAGAGCAAGTCACAGAGGAATCAAGCCTGTAAAACGCTAAAAGATGTATAAAAATGTTAAGAAGGCCAGAAATCAGAAGGCTTGTATAAACAACAGTGTTTTCAGGCCTCGCCGAAAACTCTCAAGAGAGGGAGCCATTCTCAAATCAAGAGGAAGGGAGTTCCATAATGTTGGTGCCACTACCGAGAAGGCCCTATTTCTTGCAGCCGCCCCCCCCCCGACCTCCTTGGGTGGCGGCACTTGTAAAAAGGCCTTCTCTGACGACCTGAGAGGGCGAGCCGGATTGTACGGGAGTAGGCGGTCTCTAAGATATCCTGGTCCAGAGCAGTATAGGGCTTTAAAGGTCAAAACCAGCACCTTGAATTGGGCCCGGAAACGAATGGGCAGCCAATGTAGCCCCCGGAGAAGCAGACCATAAGGGGTGTAATGTGCTGGCCCCTTTAAGAGTCTGAATGGGTTTGTTGAGGCTGTAGTTATTCCACCCCAGCTGATGTAAGGTTGTGATAGTTGAAGAGAGGAAAGCGGTCAGCTGATCTGGTTGGGGAAGAAAAGAGAAGGGAAGGAAGGAACTTCACATTAGCTAGGAGGATGATCTCTCTTTAGTTTGGGACTTGCAGGTGAAAATGTGCTTCTCTTGTATTATTTTAAACTGCCTTTCTGTGAATTTGGAATGTGGGGGGATTTATTATTGGTAATAAAGTGGGGGACATTGTTACCCTTGTTGGCTGTTCTTTTTCATTTGTATGAAGGAACTAAACACTTCCCATCCCATCCAGCCCTTCTTTCCTTTCCATGTGAAAAGGAGTTTAAGGTCAGTAACCCAGGAGATGGGTCTAAGACCATCACAAGGGGCCACCATCTGCTCCATGCCCGACTTGCTCATCCATCTGTCCCACTGTTCCTGTTCATGTGACTCCTTCCTCACTCCCCTCCTGTTCCAGCTCTTTGCTGGTGTTTGGTGTTGGACTCAATGATGTACCACTCGACACATGCACTGGTGCTCTGGAGCTCCAAGAGACCCATGTGCTGGCAGAGCTCCCTGAGACTCTTTAACAGAGAGACTCCAAAAACTTTAGAGAAGCAGTGCTCTAGCAAGAAGGGCTTGCAGTGTTGTCATGTGAACTAATCATGTCCTGATCTACCAAGTTTTCCATAGTTTTACACAAGAATTGATTCGGATCTTTTCCATGAGCATTTGAATGAAAACTCACTGCTTCTCTTTTCATATTCATATGCTACTGGTAAGAGAAGGACTGAGAAAGCCACCTCAGCTCCAGATCACCTCACCAAGTAGGTAGTGACAGGTGATTTAGAGCTCATCCCCATATGCATTGCTGACAAATAGCACAATATGCAGCCTCCCTGCTCCACCAGGAGCAAGGGGATGCTGGGCTCTCATTCATTTCAAAGAGAGGCAGCAGGGAAGCTGCACACAATGCTCTTTGTGAAGAAAGGGAAGTAGACTTGTTCACCTGTCCTCCTCCCTCATTCATGTGGGGGTGCATGCATGCACAGAGGCAGCATTTGGGGAGGGATTCAGGCAGTGTGGGTACACGGCTTCCCAAGCACAAATCAGTTTGCACTGAGACTGGGTGGGTCTCTGAATCATCTGTACATTTAATTGCACAAGTGGAGCTTTCAATTGTACATTACACAATTACACCTACAGGTTCCCTTCCACTCTGCTTTCAAATACAAATCAGTCACAAGAAGATCAAGAAAATGATCTCAGGTAAATGCTAGGCAAATAGAAGCTTGCCTTAAAAGTTTGCCTTATTCATAATTTATTAGCAGTGCTAGCTCACAACCCATGAATTCTTCCTCCTGCTTTATTTGGTTGGCTCTATAGCTACAACCTAGATCAATGTTGCTCAAACTGTGGGTCAGGACCCACTAGGTGAGTTGTGAGCCAATTTCAGGTGGGTCCCCATTCATTTCAATATTTTATTTTTAACATACTAAACTTGATGCTACCATGGTATGTGACTGCATTTGGGGAAATGTTACTGACCTGTACTTGTACTATACTACTTGACCTGTACTACTATGTATATTTTTAACAATGACAGTAAATGGAACTTACTTCTCAGTAAGTGTGAGTAGGACTGCAGTCTAGGATAATTAATTTTCCTGCTTGATGATGTCACTTCCAGTCATGACATCACTTCCAGTGGGTCCTGACAGATTCTCATTCTAAAAAGTGGGTCCCAGTTCTAAACGTGTAAGAACCACTGACCTAGACTACTAGATCCTATAACTGGAGAAGATATTGGAAGCAAAGTTGTTTTTATGAGCCCTTAGAGAGATTAAAACCAAACATATCCCTGAAGACCCTTGGCACAGAGCCAAGGTGGTTTTCAACTTCACCAAGTTTGAACAACCCATTGTGTGGGCTGGGCTCCACCTAGCTGTGGCATAACCAAGTCAACTACTCCTCCCCAAGTGACACTGTCAAGCTCCTACAAGCAGAGATCAACGTTTAACATATTCCAGATAATGCTGAAGTCTCCAGACACCCACATAACAAAATTAAGAGAGCTAGAAATATGATTACTCTCAAGAGTGGAAAGAACAGCCTGCACATCAAGCAGGGAAATGTAAGTATTTAAAAAAAGACAGCAGCCAAAGAAGAAAATGTGGAAGGTTGTAGGCAGATGAGAAGCAAAAACAGTATGGATTAGAAGCATGAAGATGAAGAGCTTACTGTCACCACAAGTGGATCATCTGACTTTTGTTTCAGACACAAGCCAAGAATGTACTAATTTTAGCTTCATAGGTTCACTACCCTCTTGTCTTGCTATACATGCAAGGCCTGCAAATTTAACCAAGACAAAATTTTAGTAGATTTCTACCACCAAAGTAGTCTAAACATGGCAACTGCATACAGAGAAAGTCATGAACAGAAAAAAAAATAGAAAAGCCATTTCCAACTGATTCGTTATGGAACTTCATAGGTCTGGAGTCCAAATAAAAGTGTCAAGATGCCCTTCTCCCTATGACAGGGTCACAGGCAAACTTTCCAGCAAGACAGCAGCAAACAGACCATTGAATTTTCTATAAAATGCAAACAATGGGACTGTGCACACAGAAAACACAAAGCACACTAGAGCCAAGAAGTCACTCAACTTAGACAATGTGCTTTCAGGAGCTACTGTCACCTGTTGCAGGGTGTGCATATTTTGTTTTTTTTTAATTTTCTAAATCATTCTACCATTAACACTGCCAGTTGGCAACAATACTCTTATAATGAGGTTGAACTAGAGGACTATTTTATTTTATGTTGGGAGTAAATCAGTCAACAGGTATTGATTTACAAAGCCAGATTCAGATTAGGTTGGCCTTCTCTGACAGTTTCAGTCTTCAGAAACACAAACAAGCCAACAAAATATAATATCGATCATGGACCTTATGGGATACTACAGTACATTCCTATGCAGACAGGGGAAAAGTAAGCAATACAGGACTAAACTCCCTTGCATTAGCAGGGTAATAGGCTCAAGGTAAAGACCGACTTTTGACAACTGACCCTTTCGCCCTCTACGCTTTGCAGAGAGAGGCTTCAAGGAAGGAAGTCAGAATGGCTGGGGAAGGGGGTAGGAGAAAAGAAATACAGCACTTTCCAAGCTGCATTTACATCAACTCAAGCAGCCCAGTTGAAGCTGCTTCCATCACATGCTATAAAAAGGAACGGGAACACCCAACATGCACCTTTCCCCTAAATACCAAACTTAAAAGCTGGGGAGGGTTATATTAGATATAAAACTGTGCTCTTCTCCTCCCTCCCCCTCACAAAACTGTTTCCCTTCTGGAGGTCACGTGAACTGAAAAACGTCTGTCTGCCATGACCCAGGCCTCAGAGTTCCCACAATACCATTAAATCCTTAACTGCCACCCCAAGAGTCAAACCCCCACAACGCTGCTGCTTGCGGATGGGGGGGGGGGAGGAAGCTAGCCAAGAAAAAAAGGGGGAGGAGAAAAGATAGACAATAGCAAGTCATGAACCTCCCACTAACCACCCAACAGTGCAATCCTAAGCATGTCTACTCATAAGTAAGTCCCATTTTGTTCAGTGGGGCTTACTCCCAGAAAAGCGTGCAAAGGATTGCAGTACAAGCCTCCCATTTCTTTTTATAGGGTTTCTCCACCACCACCACCAAGAAAAGCCTATCAAATATCTCTGGACCTTCAGGGGTCACAGCCTGCTCCTAATCATGTCTTTAGGGAAGTAAATTCCATTGCAGTTAATGGGGTTTTCTCCCAGAAAAACGTGGATAGGATCATAGTCTCAAATAGTTAAAGGGGCGAGAGTGAAGGAGTCAAAAGCATCGTAGCAATTAAATAGCATAAAAGTAACAGGAGAAACTGACAATTAAAGGTCCAACCCAAGGAGCACGTGGGAGGATCTCTTCATGCAGAGACATGCAGCCCCCACAGGCGTTTTGCCTGAGGACAACAGGGCTAAGGCTGCCATCCTACCCACAGTTTCCTGGGAGGAAGCCCCATTGACTCTAATGGGACTTACTTCTGAGTAGACAGGCTTAGGCTTGGGCTCTGGAGCTGCATCCTAGCCACACTTTCCTGGGAGAAAGCCCCATTGACACTAATGGGACTTACTACTGAGTAGAAAGGCACAGGATTGGGCTATGGGGCTGCAATCCTGTCCACACTTTCCTGGGAGGAAACCCCATTGACTCTAATGGGACTTCCTTCTGAGTAGACAGGCATAGGCTTGGAATCTGGAGCTGCATCCTAGTCACACTTTCCTGGGAGGAAGCCCCACTGACTCTAACGGGGCTTACTTCTGAGTAGGCAGGCAGAGGATGGTGCTCGAAGAGGCTTCTCCCCCCACCCAGCACAGGCGCCCCCCGAGGCCCCCACCCCTTCAGGGCTGCTGGGGAGCAGCCTGCAAGCGGAGGCCCCGAAGCGATCCCCCCAGCGAACGCGCCTGAGCGGCGCCCTGCGGGCGTTGCGGCCCGCGCCGCCGGTCCGTGAAGGGGCGCAGGAAGCAGGCGGGCGCAGCAGGTTCACCTTGGCGCCCAGGAGACGCGCGGCCGCCCTGCTACTGGCAGTCAACAAGGTCATGGCGAGCGGTAGCGACAGGACCGGACACGGCGGCGAAGGGAGACGAGCAGCCGCCTCAGGGAAGGGGAGGGACGCGCGGCGGCCAAGACCAAGGTTGAGAAGAGGAAGAGGCGGCGGCTGCAGCAGGAGCGGCCAACGCCGGGCAGGGTCCTTGCGCCACACCGCAGCGGCGTCAGCGCGGGGCGGGGCCAGGCGCGCGAAGGCCCCAAGTCGTTAACGTCGCAGCTCCAGAGCACACGCGGCGGCCACGCCCCTCGCGCTCCACGTCATTGGCCGAGGTGGGCGGTGGGGGCGTGGCCCGGCCTCGCGGGGAGGCGGGAAAGGAGCGGCGCCCTCGGAAGACGCCGTCGTCCCGCGCAGGCGCCTGCTGGCTGAGCTCTCCCCTGGCGGGGCCTCCTCAGGGCGCGGCGTGGGTTTGCAAGCGCTTCCCTCCTTGGCCCTGCTGGCTGCCTGACAGGCACGCACGCACGCACGCACGCACGCACGTTACAGCGGAGGCGGTTTGAACCCTTCTCTCCCTGCCCCAGACAAGCACAGAAGCGGGGCTAATAGAGGGCCCAATCCTGTGCCTGTCTACTCAGGAGCAAGGCCCATTAGAGTCAATGGGGCTTACTCCCAGGAAAGTGAGGACAGGACTGCAGCTCCAGAGCCCCATCCTCTGTATATCTACTCAAAAGTAAGTCCCATTTGAGTCAGTGAGGCTTCCTCCCAGGAAAGTGGGGATGGGATTACAGAGTGTAGAATTGGAGACTGGGGGCCCAGTCCTAGCCAACTTAACAGCTCTGGTGTAGCCACAATGCCCATACCTTGAGGAGGCCTCTGTGACTGTTCCTCTGCAG
Organism: Tiliqua scincoides; assembly: GCF_035046505.1. Classification (NCBI taxonomy): domain Eukaryota; kingdom Metazoa; phylum Chordata; class Lepidosauria; order Squamata; family Scincidae; genus Tiliqua; species Tiliqua scincoides. The sequence goes on along the minus strand of NC_089822.1, from coordinate 133,826,389 downwards.
CAGGATGAAGCTCATGGCCCATTGACTCAGCTGCACTGGCACTGGAAAGTTGGATAGTATTGGGTCCTGAGAGCGCAAGCCTATGCATGTCTACTCAGAAGTAAGTTCCATTAGAGTCAGTTTGGGTTTACTCCCAGGTAAGTGTGGATAGGATTGCGGCCCCAATTAGCACAGCAATTGGAAGTAAGTTCCATTAGAGTCAGTTTGGGTTTACTCCCAGGTAAGTGTGGATAGGATTGCAGCCCCAATTAGCACAGCAATACATGATCGTGGTTACACACAGGCATGTGCCTCACTTTTGCTGTTCCATGAGAGACCAAAGGAGCCTGAGCTGGGCAAAGGTTGGAGAAACGTCGAAGCAATGCCTCACTGTACTGTAGTATGGTGAAAGGTCACACTGACACTAAAATGCTGTACTCATTGTTACACTTAGGACAGTCAAGGCTGTTACTGTATACACATTGGCAAACAGACCAAAGTGAAGCATCCTGGTACAGTACTTTACATATAGATCTTAAAGTCTGCACAATGAAATTTGCAGCTGAAGTAGTCTCTCCTGAGTTCAGTAAGCCTTATTCCCATGTAAAGAATGCATATGATAGAGGTGTTTGAAAATGGCTCAGTCATATCCAACTTTCCAGCACCAGTGCAGCCACAATGCAGTCCTGAGATAAGGCAATAAATGTTTCCATACTTTGAGGAGGCCTCTGCAACTGCCCCACCACCGTAGGATGCACACCCTGTTGGCATGGCTGCACTAGCACTGGAAGATGGGATAGGATTGGGCCCTTATTTACCTTAATCAGAAGTAAGCCCATTGTGTTCAGTAAAACTTAGGGCCCAATCCTATCCCATATGCCAGTGCCAGTGCAGCCATGCCAATGGGGGTGCACTGCACTTTCTGGTGGAAAGGTAGTCACAAAGGCCTCCTCAAGGTATGGGAACATTTGTTCCCTTACCTTGGCTGCACTGGTGCTGGAAAGTTGGATAGGATTGAATTTATATGAGTGAATAAAAGCCTATAAAAGGCCTTGCACAAACCAAGGCTAGCCTTTCCTTTGCTGCCACTACTGTATCACAGATGTGAAATAGCAAGCAGTGGAGGGAGCCCTCATCCCACAGCTCATGCAAGAGGTCAAACATTTGCCCTCACACTGAGAGCACTTGCGTTGGCCACTGTGGGCTCCAGCAAATCTCCAGAGGGCCTAAGGCTCATTGGAGACTGGGGGCTCCCTGAGAGCCACATTGGGAGTCCTCGAGGGCCACAAGTGGCCCCAGGGCCGGGGTTTGGGCACCCCTGCCTGTCATGAATATGTACAGTTTAGGCATAGTAGCATATAGAGCCTGAACCAAAATAACCAGTAACAGAGAAGTGGCTTGCAGTTCCTAGCTGCAAGGACTTGAGTAACAACAGCCAAGGAATTAACAACTCAATGGAAGGTGATAATGTAGCACCTACAAAGACAGAAAGGCACCCATCAAGAAGGGAATGCAGCTGTGGGGCTGGGATAGCTGAGTGGGCTAGCATCAGAGCCCCACTTCAGGGAAGATTCTGTCCCCAAGTTTCTGATTGGACAGTTTAAATAAGTACAGAGTCACCTGCATCCTATTAGCATGAGAAGTATAAGAACAAAGCCCAAGGGGTGTGTGGGAGTCTGTTGTCTTTTGGTGAAAAAGGTTGTGGGTGTAACATCCTGCAGGGAGAGCCTGGTCCACCAGGGCCATGTGGCCTCATAGGTAACCTGGAGCTGAAGATCTACAAAAGAAAGCTGACCTAGGTAAGAGTTAGGGCATAATAGAGATAACCAGTTAGCTTTGTTATTTTAATGCTGAGATGTTTCCTAGAAGTTTTATGCCTCTAGCATTTGCTGCCTTTTGTAACTTTATGTAACCCTATGTATTGAATAAAGTAAAAATCCTTTTACTAAGTCATATCAAGCTACCAAATACTCATTGAGGACTAGTAACTTGAGGACTGAGGCTTTAGTTAAAGAAAGTGCTCACTGCCTGCAAGGGATAGAATTAAGCCTAGAGGCTCTCGGTGTCCCTGGATTAAGACACTGGCACATACAGGGTGGTGGCAGTACTACTGAACAGGGGTCCTTGAGGGCACTAGGGTTTGAGAACCAAGCACTCTGAGCACCCCAAAACCCTGGGAGTGTACGACACTGCCATAGAACATTGGTGTGTCACGGATAGTCTGCAAGTGTGCCGTGAAAATTTGGGGAGAGTCATTTATTAGTAGGATCATGGGGGATTTGAGCCCCCTGCCAACAGCAGGGTCTGCCTTGTTAATTGTCAAAAAACTGATGGTGTGCCCTGACAATTTTACAACCTTGTCAGTGTGCCATGAGATGAAAACAGTTGAAAATCGCTGCATTAGGGTGTAAATCTATCTGACCCACTGGAAACAAACACCTCTACATATGATGCATTGAGTGCCTGTAATAATACGATATTCACATCAATGAATACTTGTCACACAGAAGTAATCATAGTACCTCATCATGTAGAAAAATCACACTAACGCTCTCTCCCAGCGGCATAAAAACAGCTAAAGACGTGGGTGTTGCAGAACATATCACTGTAGTGTGGAAAACAAAATCACAGTACTGTATCTCACTGCAGCATAAAGAACTTTTCGGCTACTGCTTCAACCATTTATCACACTCAAATGAAAGGGGAAACACACTAGCATGGCATACTGACACCTCAGCATACTGACACCTCAGCATTATAAGAAAGAGAAAGGTCTGGTGATATTTCAGTTAATTGCATAGAATAGCATAACTGTTTTGGCACTTCTGCTACATGATGCAAAATGTGATGTGGCATAAAAATCACAGGGGGTTGGCATTGTTGTATAATGTGAGTTATGACTGCAGCTCTTCAGTGGCTAACTGTAGTTCTTATGAAACTAGTGAACCTGGCAAAGGATTTTGATAAGGTCTACTTTATCAGACAGCAAACATGCTTTTTAGTGCAACAGCATGGAGCCAACACTCAGCACAATGCCTGCATTGCCATCATGTTGGATTCTACCACACAGTAGGACTAAAGTATGTGGAAACAGAATGACACAGCATGAAAAGATGCAGGACAAAGGTCTTTCCTTAGCTGGGCAGCCAGCATTAGAGCATTGATCTCTGTCTAGGTCCCTTGTTCCATTTGGTCTGGTGCCTGACACACCGCTTTCCCTTAAAGTTGGAAACCCACTCACATATCCTACCACGCATATGTCCTGCTGCCCCTTCATGCAGTAAACATGTGACAGAGTGCAGAGTTCTCAAGCTGAACAAGAACAGAAGGTCACCCTAACATTCTCTTTCTAAATGGCAGGAGACTTTTTCAATAACTTCTGCCAAGTTGAATGGACAGAATAGAATTACAGACCTCTATTTGCATGTGCAGATGTCAGGTTCCCAAATTTCATTTTTGTAAGTTTCTCTAAATTGTTTGGGATAGTAAAACATAAAGTAAAACAAGAATTTTACTTTATGACTAAAGATCAAATACTACACCAGTCTGGAAATAATTTTGTACCTCTACAAATGCATGTGTGATTTTTTTTCAGGAATAGCCGTAGATGTAATGCAGAAAAACATAACCTTGATAATAGATACTGACTTCTTGGCTGCAGCTGGCAGCGGTTTCCCACAGATTTGCCCCCCCAGAGGCCACTGGAACCAGCATTACATAGTAACAGCATTACATCAGGGTTTTTTTAGTAACCAAAATACTCAAGAACTTACAACTGTATTATAAAATAGGTCAGTATTACCAAAGAAGCATTAGGGGTTGGCCAGATCCAGCACTGGTCAAGGGCCCATCTGACTAGGCTGCACCTTAAACCCTCAAGTGCTAGTAGCATTGGTAGTACCCACCCATCAGGAAATACAGGTCCAGCCTGTATTTGTAATACACGGATTTGACTCAACAGGAATGGCCCCTGCAAATGAGAATGAATGTGCTGATCCTTGGAGAAGGGGAAAAATGCATCCCTTTAAAATCAGTTTTAAAAACTGAACAGTCCTTGAACAGCCTCCTTAATGAGAGAGAGGGAGAGGGAGGGCAGCAGGCAAACAATCCATCAAGCCTTCTCTCTCCTTGGGACCCCTCCCTTCCCCCAGCAAGTGAAAGATAGTTTTGCATTGGTGAAGGGAGGGGCTGAGTGAAGTGCTGATGGATTGTCTTCTTAATGACTCTTAGAGTCAAAAGGTCAGCAAGGCTGTTTTTCAATCACTGGAGCAAGATTTGTTAAATTGATTTGCTATAGTGTTTTAGTGATTATAGTGATTTGGTGATATAGGATTTGGTGATTATAGTGATTTGCTATAGTTTTTTAAATTCATGTGAGTGCTTGGAACCCATGGGACTAATTAGTCTCAACCTGTAGATGGAGTGGGGGAGTAGGACCATGGGGGAGTAGGACCATGGAGATCACAGTAGCTTACTTAAGGCCTGCTAGGGAATGGCAAAGGTGACATATGAACTAGGGACTTTCTGAGCTCAGCCTTTTACAATGCAATCCTATGCATGTCTACTCAGAAGTAAGCCCCATTGTGTTCAATGAGGCCTACTCCCAGGAAAGTATTGTAGGTTTTCAGCTTTAGTCACTAGTTACATATGTACATAACCTTTTTCAACAAAAAATTTAAGTGGTTTACATAGATAGTGTTGAACTCTTTGATGAAAGGTCACATTTTACAATTCCCAACAAGCTACTACAACCAGACCTACCAACAAATCTAAAGTTCGTAGTACAGCCTCAGCCAAGCACTGAAACCATGGTGATTGGGTACTGCAATGTTCTGCAATCTAAGCTAAGCAGGTGTAAGTCTGTTCGGTGCCTGCATAGGTGACTGCTTGCAAATTCCACGTACATCATGTTTGTTCCATGGTGGAAGGAAGGCAGTATACAGAAATTACTGTATTTCTCAGTAAAAAGGTCATATTTCATTTTTGAATATTTGATCTTCATGTTGTGTTTCAGAAATATATACAGTATATTTACTGAAGTCAGACCCATTGGAACAGGAGCCATTTCTCAACTTAAGTGTGTGATATATTTTCGCGCACGCACATGAAAAGTTTCCCTACTAATGTTGCCTTGTTGCTTTTTTTTTTCTTGAATGAAGAAAAGAGCTTCATTTTAATATACAAGAACTTTCTTCTTTGTCATTCTTCTTTCCTTTTGAATCTACTGCACTGCCAAATTGCAGCTTTATTTATAATGTACAGTGTCACAGGCTAGCTGAAGTGGCTTTCGCCTATGCTATCCACAGCACAAGTGAAGAGGCACTTCCACATTAATCTTCTATTCAGTCCCAAATCATTGTCTAAAGGCAAATGCTACAGCAAATATGCTCAAGGTAAGCAGAACTGGCCAGTGTCTGGTAGGGACACACACCCCACATTGGGGAACAAGTATGTTTCTTCAAGCTTTGCAGAAACAATACAGTACATGTAATAAATCATGCATACCAAGCAATACAAGTAAGATAAAACAATATAATTATTAAAATTTTGATGTCCTCAAATATCACATGACCATCAAATAATTGAACACCATGCCCTAGGGGGAAAAATGCCCTAGATACCCCTGGGGGCTGGGGATAAGAATAGACCCTCAGTTTGGCTGTACTGGTCGTAAGAGGCGACTAAACAGCCACTGGGTAGATGGGACTCATCAGCCTGGGAAGGCAGCTCATCTGAGAGAAGGAAAACTCTGATCCCAAACCTCCACTGCCTTGTGGCTACATCCAGTTATGGAGAGTCAACCTCGAGGCAAAGTCCGGAGCTGGAGTCCCTGAGGCAGTTCATGGCTGAACACAGTCATGTTCTGGCAACTCCTGTGACGCCACTGGAACCAACCATATTGGCCTCTGCCTTTCCATTGGACCATTTCAGCAACATGGAGAGGGGGGATTTGCTGCATGGGTAACAGCCTATCCTCCATACCTACTTTACCCAGGCTTCATGCACTGGAGAGGACACTCTGTTCCAGAACCACCATTCAGAGTGTGACACCATAGTCTTCCGAGACTGAAGGATGCCAACATATGCCCTAGAAAACAACTGCTTGGGCTGAAAAGGCAAGATACATCCACAAACAGATTTAGAGAGGTTACTGAAAATACTTCTAGATGCGCCCACTTACAATAATATTTGTATCTTGTCAGTCGTTCAACTAGCAAAAAGGCACCTTTTCATTGATACTCATATGTAGTGGGAGAGAGTAACTCTCCCTTCTGCACCCAAGTGCAGCACTGGTGTTTCTTCTGCATCTGTTTAGATTATGAGACCTTTTGGGACAGGGAACAATTTGTTTGATTTTCTCTGTAAATTTATTATTATTATTAACAGTATTTATATATCGCTTTTCAACTAAAAGTTCACAAAGTGGTTTACAGAGAAAAATCAAATAACTAAATGGCTCCCTGTCCCAAAAGGGCTCACAATCTAAAAAGATGCAAATGAATACCAGCAGACAGCCACCAGAACAGACAGTGCTGGGGTGAGGTGGGCCAGTTACTCTCCCCCTGCTAAAAAAAGGAGCACCCACTTGAAAAAGTGCCTCTTATCCAATTAGCAGGGGTTTTAGTAAATCACTTTGTGAACATTTTTTGAAAAAATGGTATACAAGTATGATTATTATCAATATGCAAGTTCTTATTATGTTAGTTTGAGCACCTTCCCCCTTCTACCCAGGTCTAAACTTCTGTGAACAGTGGTAACCCCTGAGCATGGAGGTAAAACTTCCATGATTTTCAGAGAGTTGCTGTCAGCTGTCAGGGGGAAGCAAAAGCCAGTTCAATCCCCCCTGATCTGAAGTACACTGTGCGGTACAGAATCTAGTAACTTTCCTTCACCTGAGCCCAGAGGAAGAGCCAACTACCAAAGGATGGATGGTAACTAAAGGCATAATCCTAACCAGGTCTACTCAGAAGTAATTCCTATTTTGTTCAATGGGGCTTACTCTCAGGAAAGTGTGGTTAGGACTGCAACCTAATTTAGGTTAATTGCATTCTAAATACAAGGACATGGAACGGTGTGTGCATGTCCTTACATTCAGCAGTATTACATCATCAGTGTAGATATGCCACCTATGGTGGCAAATAAGAAAAGGAAACAAACTGTACAGTGCTTCTGTCAATCATCTCAGCAGCAGCATCATTTTATTTTCTTGCTGTAAGAACTATGATCCAGACTTTCAAACAGGTATCTGAGAGGAACATATAGCCAGCATCTTTAAAAACTTGTGTGGAAGAAGAAGAAAAAATAGCACCTCCTCCTCATTCCCTAAATGTCTGATAACCCTGCACTGCACTGTACTCTTGGTAGAAGCCAGAGCTTCTACCAAGAGTCAAGTTCTATGTTCAAACAGAGCCCAGTGAAATAGTATCTGTAAGGCGACTGCTCCTTAGGCAAAGTGTGTAGATTCGCTTGCCACATAACTCTACACAGAATGTCCACTACACCACTAACAATTCCTGGAAGCTACAGTCTATGATGCAGAGACTTTCCATGCAACATAAGTGATTCCACTGGCAATCCTATCTGCACATTACTTCCATGGTGTGGAAGAGTTGCTGCCCAGTAGCTGTTTCAGTTGGCCTCTGCATAGCTAGCATAACCTACAGAACAGCCTTAACTCACACTTCTACTGGAGACAGTTGAAACTGAGCCTTCTCTCTGAACTGATAAGTAGGGTACTTGACTGGAAGAGGACAGAAGTTCATACAAAGACAAACAAAATGAAATAATCTGCTCAAAGTCACAGTAAGACATAATTAGGTTCCGTATAATTAGGTTCCACAATACAGCTTTACTGCTGCTGAATGCCTTTTAAAGGTGGAAGAGAATCCAGGAGGTGTCGTGCTGGTCCCTCGACTCCAACCTATAGATCAGCCTAACCACACATATCGATAAAGAGCAACAAAAACAAAACAGAGAAACATTGAGATGTATTGTAGAAAAAAACTGACTGAGATCCTGGAATTGAGGTCTCTTTTCCCTTTAAAAACAAAGGAAAAGCCTGGTAATATGGATTTAAAAATTCAGGTGAGGGAGACAGCATGTTTTATTTGCTTAGAAAAATTCTATAAAGAAGCTTTGCTTGCATTTTCTTCCAGAGGCAGATTGCCTTTAGAAACGTTCTTTCTAAAAACTGAAAGAATGTTGTTGAGGCAACAATAGAGGACCTGGAAAAAAAGTGAGATGGTCTTCTACAAAGCAGTGGTCGAAGCAACCACAAGGCCAGTTAGGCCTTTGCATTTCATAGTTCATCATGTGGGAGATACAGGGCGTGGTCACACAGATCTACAAGAGAAGCACAACACATTGTTACAAGAACTGGAACTTCTGGATAGGTAGCAAGGCTGATCAAAGCTCACCCAACAATCTCTTTGGAAAAAAGAGGTGCAACAGCTGTAACATGGCTCCCAACAGTTCCCCTCCCACAACCCAATAGCTCTGAGTTTGATTCTTTCCCTAAAAAAAGAGATTCATCTATACAAAAATTTGGTAGTTCTAAATGACATCACTACCTCCAAACCTACTTCATAAGTTGAGCACAACATGCCATTTCTTTTAAGAAGCCCAATAATTTATTTTCAGCGTTTAAAACAAAAATTACTTTCCTTGATAGTGTGTGGTCAAAGATGATAGCAAGCTCTCTGACCAGCAGTAGCCATCACAGGGAAACGTTTTAAGTCAGAGGTCTCCAAACCCCGGCCCAGGGGCCAGATGCCGCCCACAGTGAGCTGCTATCCGGCCCGTGGCCAGCCTCTGATCCCCTGAGAGCCTCTGGCCCAGTTGACCAAACACAACCAGAGTTGTGCTTGTAGGGTGGGGGAATGGGGGTCCATTTAAGTGCTTTATTTCTTGAGCTGTGTTGTTCTTGGAGAAGTCCTGGACATTTGAGCCCGTTCAATTATTCATTCATCTAAGTACCATCTCTAATGTGTTTATTTAAATTTTATATTTAATTTTTTTCCCAGCCCTCGACACTGTTCCAGATATTTGATGCAGCCCTTTGGCCAAAATGTTTAGAGACCCCTGGTTTAAGTCATAAAGGGTGGAATTTTCTGCTCTTCATTCTGTTCTTTTAACTGATTCCTTCTCCTTTCTAATCCCACCCCTGCTAAGCAACAATTTCCAAACACTCTGGAATAAATTATACCATGTAAATTAGCCACGGTTTGCTCAATCTGCATGTTTTTCTTGAATTAAAAATTCAGGACTCCCCAACCCATTAATCATTTTCCCTTTAACCTCAGGTCTGCACAACTGATGTGTGCATTATCAACTTAAGAAATGTGATGCACTGTTCCTCACTTACAAATATCTCTGTCAATCTGGCTCTTTTTCTCAAAGCCAGGTCTAGCTCAAGAATCTTTGCACTCCAAATGAGAATTACTGCTCTAGTCTCCATTCTCTCTTTCATGTAGGAGATTAGGCCAATGATGGCTCAGTGATTGCTTCTGGGCCATGGGATCAAACAAGGTTAACTTATCTTCCTAATCACCAGGCACATCATGAGACAAGCCATGCTTTCCCAAGGACTCTGGCAAAGGAACTATAGGGATGGGTCAGCTGAATTTGCAATTGATTGGGCTGCCAGCCAATTATCAAGGCCACTCCTACAAACCACCAATGTGACAGCCACATTGAGCTGGTCTATAATGCTGTTAGATGGTTATTAACAATCTGCTTTGTCTTTGCCTTGTTCAAGTCAAGGTTTAGTCTAAAATCAGGAAAGTATGTGTGTCAATTCCTTGGCCAGCTGGCACCTACAAAAGGACTGATAATGAACAGAAATTACAACCATTTGGGGGAAGTATTGCATGCTGTTCTGATGCACAACTAGCTAGAAACAGGTGCTGCATGATATGCCTCCAATCCTCAAATATTAGAGGGCAAAGATCAGAGGAAAACAAGCACAGTCAGGTTTGTTGTCCAAAAATAGCTCAGTGCTACAGGAAGAACCAGTTTCCTAACAGTAACCCAGTGGCATAGCTAATGCTCGTGTAGCCTGGTGTCAAGTTCAAAATGTTGCCCCGGAAGTGATGTTGCAACCAGAAGTGATATCACGTCCAGGCTTTTTAAAAAGTTAAAATTGGTAGGAACCCACCTCCTCCCCCCAGCAGCTCACTACCCACTTGCTCTGCTGCCTCCCCCCAGTCAGTGGCATAGCTAAGGCATATATCTGCTACCTGAGGTCAAAGATTTTGTAGCCCCCCCTTCATGACAAAATCAAATTTAATTAAATAAATAAAAAGTTATTGCTTTCATGCTGCATCATAACAACATCTCATTGGCACTCAGAACAATCAGTCTCACAGGTCAGTTTGGAGTTAAAGCAAATCCACTTTTTGTTCCACAAGGCACTTGTGTTTTCATTTTCTGGTTAATTGGCCATAACTTTTGATAGAATACAGATATTCCAGTGCAGTTTGTTTCATTGCATTCTGCATTAAATTACCTTTCCAATAATGTATAACATGATGGTATTGTTCATACATACCAAGATTTTCACAATTTTGGTCACTAATGTCAAGCTCAGCTTGTTGCCCCCCTACAGCTTGATGCCCGGGGCAACTGCTACCCCCTGCACCCCCTTAGCTACGCCACTGCAGTACCCTTCAGACCCCAATGAGAATACACAGAGAATAAAAAAAACTCTTGTATTGGTCTTGTTCTATTGGCCCCAAGAACCTTCCTGGGCTGACAGAGAAATTAAATGGGGGGGGGGAGGAATTAAATAGTTGGAATACAATTTAACATTTATTTTCCTCACTGGTGTCACTAGGGGGGTGCGTGCTGCACCAGGTGATGTGCTGGGGGGTGACACGCCCCGGGGGGACGCACTAAAATCGCAGCATTAGGAGCTACCCTGTCGTGCCATATATCGTTGGATGCGGAATGTCCAGTGGAGTGCAATGCAAAAAGCAGAATTGAAGTAGCTCCTTTCCTTCAAAAGTTATGGCCAAAAAACCAGAAAGAAAAAATGCATGGAGCCCTATGGAAAGTGAAAGTGAGCCATATCGTGCGTTTAATAGTCGCAAGTAGGTGAACTTGCCTTAGTGCATCGGAAAGGGCCGAGAGGAATCCAACAACACTAGAATGGTCCCAATCCAATGAATGCAGTCCCCAAAAACCCATAAGGGAGAAGGAGGTCCCTGCCTCCCTCCCAGCTGCGTCTACTGAAGGTCACGAGTAGGCGTACTTGTCATAGTCCGTCAGAAAGGGCAGGCTAAGAGGACTCCAAGGACGTCAGAATGGTCCTGATCCAATGAATGCAGTCCCAAAAAACACAAAAGGGAGAAAGAGGTCCCTGCCTCCCTCCCAGCTGTAGTCTACTGAGCCCTATGGAAAGTGAAGCAGCCTCATGGTCGCGTTTCCTCGTGAGTAGGCAGGCGTGCCTTGGCTGGTGGTCAGGCCAGGCAAAGGGGAATGTGAGGACACCAGAAGGATCCCGATCCGATGGAGCTGGTGTGCAACAAATGCTCCAGAAGGCAGGCTCCCCCCACTAAAAAGGACAAAAAAGAGGCTTCAACTGGTAAGAGGAAAGTTTTCTATTTTGCACTTGTAAAACCAGGAGGGATTTTATCTTGATGTGCCTGAAATAGAAGAACTTTAAACTGGGCACTGGGGAGGGCTGAAAATCTCACTGATTTTTTTTTTTGGGGGGGGGGGGTATTGTAGGCAGGCTACAGAGTAAGCTCATTGACCACTATGGGACTTACTTCAGAGTAGACATGCATAGGATTGGGCTCACAGGCTGCAATCCTACCCACACTTTCCTGAGAATAAGCCCCATTGACCACAGTAGGACTTACTTCAGAGTAGATTCACTTGGTGGAAAAGGACTGGTTCCCCCTTATTTAATTATTTCTTTTATTTTAATTTAATTATTTATAATTATTTATTTCAATTTGCTTGATGATGTCACTTCTGGTCATGACATCACTTCCAATGGGTCCTGGACAGATTGTCATTCTAAAAAGTGGGTCCCAGTACTAAAGGTTTGAGAACTGCTGCAATAAGGTATTAGTAAGTTGACATGGGGTGTGTGTGTGTGTCTCTACAAGTTTTCAAAATCATTAAAATCAGAGTTTGGAGGACTAATACCATCATGTTATATATCAATTAATGCGTAATTTCATGCAGAATGCAATGAAACAAACCACATTGAAATATCTGTGTTCTAATAAAAGGTACAGCCAAAAACCCAGTGGGGGTGGGACGATGGTACATCACCATGCCCACCACCTGGGATACTGCCCTGCCCACTGCATGGGGTGACACGCAGCCTCCCGCACCAGATGACGCAAATCCTAGTGACGCCACTGATTTTCCTCTAAATGAAGGCAAGTCAAGGTTGCAACAATACATAGTGGCCATTAAGCAGATAGTGGTTATATCATTTTCCAAAATGGCAGCTACTGCTGTGACAGGAGGAAGCAGAATTTTTTTAGGAGCAATGTTTCATTTAAATGATTAAACTCCGCAGCCCGACTTCCTATGCTACCAATGGCACAAAGTGTCCAATAAAGTTATCATTTGATTTATTTTGATCTTCACTTCTGATCTTCACTTCTCATTCTCACCTGTTCGTTTGCTGCATAATCGATCCTTGACATTTTCTGCCTCATGGGAGAAGAATTCTATTAGCTCATCTTCATATTCTTCAGCTATACTCTCACACTGCAAAGAGGAACCAAAGAAGCCAGCTATGCAGGGGGCTTGTGTGTGCTTTTCTTTTTAATATATGTGCTTCTCATCCTACAGGCAGACTGGGCCAAGCCACCCCAAAACTCACTAATAAAAGATGACTGTCATAACATTCTCCTTTTGATGAGCTGTAAAACCACAGCTCATATGGAGCCGGTCTACATAGGAGCACAATTCTTCTTGATCAGCCATTACTCTGCTGTAATTGCAGCTTCTCTACTTCTATAGGTGGGGTCCCATTCTTTGTACTTGGCAATCAAATATGTATCCCCTCGAGGCTACTATAACAACCTCTCTTACTAAGTTGGGCTTTCATAAGGGTTAGCTAGTGGCATCCTTATACTGGGCTCTACATCCAAAGAATATGACCAGTGACAAAGAAAAGCAGGCAATCAAGCATTTACTGAATTAGAGTTAAAGTCACACAAGGTTTTATTTGTGGGGAAGGGATAGATAGCACTGGGTTTATAATTCCTAAAGCCATCCCTGAGATGCGTTCCTCTTAAAGATTCAGACACTTCTATATACTAAGTGTAATTAATGGCTTAGAGCAGCGATTTTCAACCTTTTTCATCTCATGACACACTTACAAGGTGCTAAAATTGTCAAGGCACACCATCAGGTTTTTGACAATTGACAAGGCACACCATGCTGCAGTGAGGGGCTCACATCCTCCATTGACCCTACTAATAAATGACCTTCTCCCAAATTCCTGTGGCACACCTATGGACCACTCACGGCACACCAACGTGCCACAGCACAGTGGTTGAAAATGGCTGGCTTAGAGACTCCTTGTACCCTGTCTCTATGTTTGTTCCTTTAATTTTCTGGCTGTCATGTATGTTCTTTGATGCAGTACTAGCTAGAAAAGTTTCCAATACATCTTGCACACCAATTGCTGGTCTAAACTTGTGGTTATAAGTACAATACCAGTGCTTTTTTTGTAAATAAAAAGGTGCAGGAACTCACAACTTGTTAATCTTTTATTTATTTATTTAATTTATTTATTTATAAACCATTTTTTATTGGAGAAATAAAATATTTTTTATGTGCTTCCCCCCTAAAGATGAACTGAGTAGACATGCATAGGATTCGGCTGTCAATCTCCACATCCCCTTCCCCCAGCTACTTTTTCTACACATGGGGAAAAATACTGTACAGGTGCACTTGTAGCGTGTAGTATGTAGTGTGGTACTACTTCAAGGAGAGGAAGCAGTGAATGGATTCCGAAAAATGGCTTACATGAGTTCCATGTAGTAAGATTACTCTAAGCAACTGTGGGAGTAAGAACAAAAAAGGAATTCTTACACGAGAGGGGTCCTTAGGTGCACATAGAAACAGCTACATTTGCAAACAAGCGATTAAATATGGTTTAATTCAGGTATCAGAATACTCTGTGTCTTTGGGAAGGCGCTTGGCATGCAATTGTATGTTCTCTGCTGCCCTGAGCAGCTGCTGTGCATTGCTGGAGAGGAGCTGCAAACGCTGGCTGGTGGAGGGCATGCTTGTGGGGGAAGGATGAGGAGGATCTCTGGCAAGGCTAGACAGCACGTTGTACACACGTAGAATCCCTTTTCACCTGCCCTTAGCAGGTGAAAACGGGTGCAGATATATATCTCTGCCAGGATTAAGAGCCCAATCCTAGGTATGTCTACTCTGAAGTAAGTAGTTCTAGTCAATGGAGCTTACTCCCAGGAAAGTGCCTAGGATTGCAGCCTAAGAGCCCAATCCTATGCATGTCTACTCAGAAGTCCACTTTAGTGAATGGGGCTTACTGTGGATAGGATGGCAGCCTCAGGGCCCAATCCTGTGCCTGTCTACTCAGAAGTCAGTCCCATTAGAGGCAGTGGGGCTTCCTCCCAGGAAAGTGTGGAGAGGACTGCAGCCACAGAGCCCGTCCTCTGCCTGTCTACTCAGGCTGCAAGGCTATGACACTTTCCCGGGAGTAAGCCCCACTGAACACAGTGGAACTTACTTCTGAGTAGACATGCTTGGGCTCTCAGGCTGCAAGGCTGCACCAGCCAGTTTCCTTCCCCTCCTCCTCTGCCAAGCCAGTACCTGGGCGTTCTGTGGGTGCCGCAGCCCGTCTCCCTGGCTGGTTGGCTGGCTGTCCATCCGTCCTCCTCCTCCTCGGCATCAGCGCATGTCCCCCGCGCCCTCCACTGGCTTGGAAGCTGCGCGGAGCAGAGCGCAGGGGGAGGGGAGGTGGGCTGGGCTCAGGAGAGAGCTTGGAGACGGGGGCAGGAGGGGGTCGTTGTGCGGTCAGGCAGGGGCCAGGGGCCTGCCCACCCTGCACTCCCCAGCACCCACCCAGCGAATGCCTCTATTTTGCTCTCCCCCTCCTGGAATGCCTCAGAAGGGGAGGGGCCCCTGCAAAAAGGTGCTGGAACTCCGTCCCCCTGCGTTCCATTAGAAAAAAAGCCCTGTACAATACAATAAACCCCCAACTTAATGAATTTTGATTTAACTGACTTCAGAAATAATGGAGGTTGTCTGCTTCTTTAAAAACTAGCACTTTTTGTTTTGCACCGGTGGCATTATCAGAAATGCATTCAGATTTAACTGACTTTTGGCATTTAACTGACTTTTGGCATCCTGTCTCCCCTACTAGACTGTTAAATTGAGAATTCACTGTATTGCAACTATGGTGTCAGTTGCTTGACACTATAACCCAGCCATTTTCAACCACTGTGCCTTGGCACACTGGTGTGCCGCAAATGGTCTGCAGGTGTGCTACAGGAGTTTGAGGGGGTTATTTATTAGTAGGGCAATTGTCAAAATACTGATGTTGTACCTTGACCATTTTAGTGCCTTGTCAGTGTGCTCTGAGTTGAAAAGGGTTGACAATCACTGCATAACCCATCATACGTAGGAAGTCTTGAGTCCAGAAGGAAGAGAGGCTACCAACTGCAGTCAGGACAATCCAGCAGTGAAGTCTCCTTTTTATAGTATCCGTGAGTTACTATAAAGTAGCCCCTCACCCAGCTTCACAGTTTGCATTACTTACAGCAAACTTCAGGCTTGATGTCACATCACCATCAAATTTGGTTTCAGAAAGGTCCATCTTGGTCCCATCATGAGAAATCACCCTCACATAGTCTTTTCGGTGGGTGGAGGGATTCACCTTCTCACCATAGTCTTTCATGTTCTCACAGATGCGCTCCAACAGTTCCGTAAGGTGAGCTTCAGACCTGGCATAGGGCACCTATGAAAAAGTTAATGCTGCTTGCTAGGCAGATGGTAAAAGGCTTTCCATCTTTGTCTTTATCAGAGGCAAGAATAACTGCAACTACATTTCAACTCTGGCACCTTTCCTTGAAGATATAATGGGCGATATTTAAGCATCAAACAAATCTCGCAACTGACAGAGAAGACTAGTCAATCATTTTGCCACTGTACAAAATGGAGAACACCAACATGTCTCCAACTGTGACACACATACAAAAATGGGAACTAAGACATCAGGAGTACCAACAGCACTTATGTGAACCCCTTTACAGCTGGAGTTCAAAAACATGTATTACCCCGTTGAAGCCTCTATAATCCTTTCTCAGGTTAGAATAAAACATCAGCAATCCTGATTCCATATTATTACAGTGGGCCTTCAGTATCTGCAAGGGATCCGTTCCAGGACCCCCCATGGATACCAAACTCTATGAATAATGAAATCTGCAGGGGGGAGAGTACAGTGCCACACCACAATTACTTACCTGGGGGTGTGTGCCATGCCTGGCCTGGCATTTGGTCTCCTGACCTCCTCAGAAGGCCTTCAGGATGTGACTAGAAGTCATTTCCAATTCACGCCGGTAACTTCCGGTCACATCCTGGAGGTCCTCAGAGGCCCTCCAACTGCAGGTTCGGCATCTGTGGATACTCAGATCCATGGATGCTGAGCCTGGAGATAAGGGGGGCCCACTGTACTTAGGATGTATTTAATTTACAAATGTTTTATGCCACTTTACTTTGTAGAGACACAAAGCTCTTTACAACACACACAATTATTTAAAAAATCAAATGGCAATTCTGCTAACACAGCAGAAGAAAAATATAGCAGCAGCAGTAAAGCAAAATGTCAGTACAGTATAAGAAGAATCAAAAGTTAAATTCAGAAATGTAGCACCATCAGGCTCCAAAGATTTACCTGAGAAGCCGTGTTTTCAACACAGCAGCAAAAAGAAGATAAAGGTAGAGCCAGGCAGGATGGTGCTCCTTAATGTTGGCACCTTAGCTGAAAAAGACCCTGCTTCCCACTGTAACCCACCAAAGCTCAGTTGGTGGGTGGACTTAGGGCAGGACTTGCACTCTGAAGTTCAAGATTTTTTCTTGTTTGAGAGTTTCCTCATTAAGGATTATTATGAACAACTGGAGAGAGAAGGTCCTTCTGGACCATGGTTTCAGGGTCCTAGTTGTCCGAAGGTGGTATGTGAACCATCTTGTTCATTATAAGAAGGCATGCAAAAGAAGCCAGGACAGCACATACAAGTTGAGACTAATTATTTGCGTGGGTTCCTTTCCAAGCAATCATGTGGATGGCAAAAAACGCACTATAGCAAATCAGTTTAAAAACAAAGTTTCTTTGCTCCAGTGATTTAAAAACAGCCTTGCTGACTTTTGTGATGTAAGATGAGAGTCATTAAGAAGACAATCCATCAATCAGTCCTCCTCCAAGAGCTTACAAATGCAAAATGATCACCTTTCTTTCACTTGCTCAGGAGGAAGGGAGGGGTCCGCTGGAGAGAGAAGGATTGATGGATTGTCAGCCAGCTGCCCTATCTCTTTCTCTCTCATTAAGGAGGCTATTGTTAAAGGACTATTCAGTTTTTTAAACTGATTTTAAAGGGGTGCATTTTCCCCTTCTCCAGGGATCAGCACATTCATTTACAGGGGCCCATTCGTGTTGAATCAAATCCACGTATAAAAAAATCAGTGTATAAATAGGCTGGCCCTGTAGTTTGATTTTTCTTTGAAATTTTGGTAATTTTCCAGGGGATTCTACATAGTTGGATTTTTGTTCAACTATTGTGTTCTGCTTTGAGAATATTTCAAGGTGGGACCTCTAAATAAATGTTGCAGCATATTATCAGCCCCTAAAATTAATGATTTGTTAGTTCTTTTAACTGGGCATGTGCACACTCCTTATCTTTTGATGCCCGTTTCTTTCCAATTCATTCCCCAATTTTGTCTTTTTCCCTCCCACCAATCTGCCCCTCACTCCCCCCCCCCCGCTCTTTCCAATATGTTCACCTCTTTTTTCCTATTCTGCTGCTTGTTTTCTGTCCGTTTTCCATTCTGCCCCCCATCTCTTCCTAATTTTTGGCTTGTTGGTTTCAATCTTTTCCCCATTCTTTTCTGTCTCTCTTTTTCTGGTCCCCAGGAAAAGATTTACTCCTTCTTTCACTTAAAAGAGGTTTACACCTTCCTTTCACATTTTCTGTTGATTTTCTCTTCCCCCTTATCTGGTTCTCATTTAATTTCCTGCTGAATGTTTTCTTTTAGCAATTGTGGCTAATCTGGATGATGTTTCAGCTGGTGGCTCCCTTGACCTACTGGGCCATTGGCCCCAGCTCCCCATTAGGGCTACAATCCCATATAGTGTATAGGGCAGTAGCTCCCCTGGCTGGTTTCTGCAGTTCCTTGGGGAGCCACACCATAGCTCACAGTTTGGGAACTGTTGTGGTAGGGGGTAGAAAGGAAGCAAGTGTTGGTTGCTGTACCTGGCTGCTCAATGTGCACATCCTCCTCCCTTCTGTAGCATGTCACGGTAGAGCAATTACAAATGGTTAGTGAACTGAATGTTGGCAGCATGCATGCACCATTTCCCAAGCCCTATTCTTGGCTATTGCTACCCCTTTAGGGTGAATTTTTTCCTAAAGATACTGCAAATTTGGGGGTCTCAAGTTTTATATGCATGATCCCATTTTGGCTATAGACCTCTTGGCACACAAACTGAGGGCTTAACATTAGAGGAGTAGACATATTGTTTATTTTATAGCACAATTTTATTACCTCAGTCATTGTAAGTTGCCCTTGAGCATGTTGGAAATAGCAACATATAAACAAACCAAATAACTTTTCTTACTTATATCCTAAACAAAATGCTGAACACTACCTCTCTTTGGAACTGAAATACCTTTTTGACTGACAGCTTCCATCCATTTTGAAGTCTTTCTACCAAGCAATGAGAGGAATCAAGAGTGAGAAACATTCTAGGGCTGCCCTTCCCAGCACACAGCTTCTTACATCAGAGGGTTCACCATTTTGCCCTTCTGTTCCAAAAGCTCAACCAACCTAGGGAGAGCATGAAACATGTTACCTCTACAATGGACTGGCTTCCATCTGGGTTGATGCGAAAGGAACCTATCTGGATGGTTTTCTTGGGGTCTACCTGAGATATTTCCCACTCCAGTTCATCCACCAGGGCCCGACATGCTAAAAGGAAAAGAGTGAAAACTTGGCTCCAGGAAGAAACACTGAGGAGATTGCTCATTATTTATAGTGTCAGAATAGTCTTGCAATTATTTAACAGGTACATTCAAAGCACAACTTTAAAAGAATAAAAAACAAAAAAATTCCCAACATTTCCCCACGCCACAGGGTTGGACTCAATGACCTTCAGGTACTAACTATCATCTTACAGTGCAATCCTATGCATGTCTATACAGAAGTAAATCTCACTGAATTCAATGGGACTTACTCCCAGGAAAGAATGTATAGGATTGCAGCACTGAGTTGTGAACAAAACTCCGACCTAGTGAAATTATGCTTCTATCATACAAGTACAGTTTAACTTAATTTCTGCTGCCATCCACTGAAGTATTTGGTTTCAGTGTTTAGCTTATGTTTTCTTGAAAACATAGTGTACTCTGAATAAACATGCCACAAACTGTGCATATGCCTATAATTAGTAGCGATTAATCAGTATCTTATCAGAAGATTTGAAAATTGACAAGTGGGGTCGTACCTTAGAAAATTATTTGTGAGAAGGTCCTCCCCACGTAGAAGCTAAGTAGCATGGAATAAGCTTCCCTGAAAGACAGCTTGAACACCACTATCAATCTTTCCCTGCAATCCAGTGTGTCCCAGTACACACCTCAGCAGAAAAGTTAATGAAAAAGGGCTTCCCAAAGGCAGAAGTTTGAAAACCACTGGTGCAGTCAGGGATTGTTCATCCATGTGGCTGGCTGAGGCGGTTACCCCAGGCAGCAGATTGGTAGTGGGTACCCAACCCCAACCCACTTGCCTCCAGTGTTCCTCCACCTACTTTCACTTACTTAATTGTCAGAGGAAGAGGGGGATGGAACAGAAGTGGGGAGGGGAGGAGAGCAATTAACTGAAGCACATTTGACACTGGCACAACACCAGGTAAAGGGGAGCAACATCTGGCATGCCACATCAGGTGCCAGGACATCTTGGGTTGGTGCTGGATACAGTTAACATATTTTTAGTGCCTTGGCATATATTTTTAGTATGTTCACCACCCATCATGAAGACCTAAGTGAAGGTGCTTAAGAAGTTAAGATGACCTAGTTTACTCTCTTTACCTCCACAATGGAGATCTTGGCTCTTCCGGGCAAAGGCAGCACTCAGTAGCAGCAAGAAGAGAGAAGACAGGCAGACCATTCTTGAAACCAAGCCATTCATTTTTGTGGATGAGGGCAAATGCCACAGCCTGGACATAAAAGCATAACATTAGCTTTCACACAGCCCTGGAATATTTGTAGCTGGCTCTCCAAATACCAAAACAAACTGCTTCTGTTACTAGGAATTTCATCTCTATCTTTCACAGTAACAGAAATGTGTCAAAGAGCCACACACAAGCATATGTGCTCCACGGTATGACTTACTATGCTAGGAAATGCTATTAAAGCCAGCATTTATCCCCTGTGCTCAGGTTTAGAATATAAAGTAGACTTTGTGCAGTTGGCCAAAAGCAGCAGCAGCAGCAGCTGGGTTCCAGATGCTTATTCATGTCCTACCATTTTGGCAATTTGACATATGAATTAGCTTGGTATCCTTCTACGGGCAATCAAACACATTTAGCACATACAAAATACACTGCAAGATCATAAACAGAACAAAGTACAGAAAAGATACCCCAGCAGTTCCCAAGAGGAAGGGCGAAGCAGTCTATTGGGAAGAATGTTTATACATATCCAGAGCTACTGGGGAAGGCCAGGCTGAGATCTTCAACTGCTGGATAAAATTTAGCAGTACAGTCATTCTATATTCCAGGATTTCAGACTCCTCATTTCTACAAAGTCTCCCACTTCACCCATTGATTTCCACGACTTTGTAGCTCCACAGAGCCCATCTTCCAGACACCCTGATCAACTTAAAAATCTCTGCATAAAGTTGTCACTCAGGCTTCAATCCTATGCACCCTTACCTGGAGCAAGCCCCCCTTCCCAATGAATACAGTGGCTCTCTTCCAAGTAAATATGCATGGGGTTGTGGTGCTAAGCATAAACCAAATCCCATGAGGCCTAAAGATTCAGCAAAATAATGTAGTCGAGTCTTTCTAGGACTATATACCACTTTTGATTGCATTTTTAGTTCTCCCTATACACATATACATCAGGTACTAAGCTAGGCTCTCTCTTTGATATACTAGTTTTCCACATGCAGGGTGTTTTGTTTTATGCTAAGGAACACTCAGATACTTAATCTGCAATCCAAAATGGTATGATCTGAGGTGGATTTGACTGTGGATTTATTGACATGAAGCTCAGTTCTCAGGCTCTTGTGCAAAATACACTCTCAGTAGCCTGCAGCCTTGGCCTCCACTACAAACCTACCTCAGACCAAAGCACAAAATAAACTCCCAGCACCCTAGCATGTTTTTTGGCCTCATAAAACAGATGAGGCTAATACAGCCACATAGAAACAAACATATCAAAGTTTTTATATCATAGCCATGAAACGTCTCTTTGCCCTAATGAAGATCCAGACATCGAACGGTAGAGGGGTGCTGCACTCCATAGGGCTACCTATGCATAATGCTCCCCATCATACACACATACTTGAGCCAGAGAACTAATTGCAAAGTATTTACTGATACTACACAAGCAAAAAGCTACCCCGTGTATATTTGTCTAATTGTGTAAGGAATCAGCTCCACTGTGCTTAATTACCATGGCTAAAGGTGCTTGAAAATGATGTTATTTATTTTACTCAGAAGTAAGCCTATTGTATTCAGTAAGGTCAAAAAGTCTCAAGAGAGGGAGCCATTCTTAAGTCAAGGGGAAGGGAATTCCATAGCATTGATGCCACTACTGAGAAGGCCCTATTTCTTGCCGCCGCCCCACGTACCTCCCTAGGCGGCAGCACTTGTGAAAAGGCCTTCTCTGATGACCTAAGCGGACGAGCCAGATTGTACGGGAGTAGGTGATCTCTAAGATACCCTGGCCCAGAGCAGTACAGGGCTTTAAAGGTCAAAACCAGCACACTGAATTGGGCCCGGAAACAAATGGGCAGCCAATGCAGCCGCTGGAGAAGTGGACTGACAGAGTCAAACCACCTACCTCCAGTAACTACACGGGCCGCCGCATTCTGCACTAGTTGCAGTTTCCGAACCATCTTCAAGGGCAGCCCCACATAGAGCACGTTACAATAATCTAACCTCGATGTCACTGTGGCATGGATCACTGTGGCCAGGTCTGCACGATCCAAGTACGGCCGCAGCTGGCGCACCAGCTGAAGCTGAGCGAAGGCCTCCCTAGCCACAGCCGCCACTTGGGAATTTAGAAGCAGCTGCGAGTCCAGGTAGACCCCCAAGCTGCGGGGGTCTTCAGGGGGAGTGCAACCCCATTCAGCGCAAGCCAATAGTCCAGCACCTGCATCAAGGATTTCCAAACCAGGAGAGCCTCTGTCTTATCCAAATTTAATTTCAGCTTGTTAGCCCCCATCCAGATCCTCACTGCCTCCAGGCAGCGCTCCAGGCCCTCAACCGCCACCCTGGAGTCTGGAGGAAAGGAGAGATAGAGCTGGGTGTCATCGGCATATTGATGGCACCCCACTCCAAACCCCTGGATGACCTCTCCCAGCGGTTTCATGTAGATGTTAAATAGCATGGGGGACAGAACTGAACCCTGTGGCACCCCGCATCTCAAGGGCCAGGGTGTCAAACAGGCATCCCCCAGCACCACCGCAAAACAGTGCCTCCAACTTCCAACTCGGCCAATCGGCCCAGAAGGATACCATGGTCGATGGTATTGAAAGCCACTGAGAGGTCCAGCAGGACCAACAGGGACGCACTCCCCCTGTCCAGTCCCCGGCGTAGGTCATCCACCAAGGCAACCAAGGCAGTTTCCATCCCAAAGCCCGGCCTGAAACCAGATTGAAAAGGATCCAGATAATCCACTCGAACCCAGCAAACTGCGGAACAGGGCACCTGGTAAGGGAGAGGGACTCACGATAGACCATTGCAACTCCTCCTCCCCGTCCCTGCAATCTTGGCTGCTGCAACACCTGGAAACCTGGTGGACAAAGTTGGAGAGTAATGGTGCTTACTTCTGAGGAGACATGCATAGGATTGGGCTCTCAGGCTGCAATCCTGTCCACACTTTCCTGGGAGTAAGCCCTGGGGACTATAATGGTGCTTACTTCCGAGTAGACGTGCATGGGCTCGGGCTCTAATGTTGCTTTGTGAACTACTGAGGTTGTAAAGCGGTCTATAAACACCCTTAATAGCAGTAATGGAGAGCTGACTTGCCCAGGGCCGCCCGCTGCTGGGCGGGCAGAGGTTGGGACACCTAAAGCAGGGACTTCCTCGCTCGCAGACTCGGCCACAGCGTGAGGCCAGCACAGAGACGCCGCTCTTCCTCCTGCCGCGGCGACCAGGGCAGCTCCGGCACCCTTCCCACCGTCTCTGTCCCGGGGGTGTCTAGCAGCTGCCTGATCCCCGGCCCCGCTTCCTCAGCTCCGTCCGAGAAGCGGCCAACGCTTGAGGGACACGCCCCCGTCGCTTCTTTGGCGTCGTCTTTGAGGCGCTCGCAAAACCTATCCCACCTGGGCACAGGCGCTTCCGCGGACACCCTGGGCCGGTGCAAGGACCCCTCAAGGACCCCCCTCGGCTCGCGTGGCGAACAGCCTGGTGGCGAAAGGCGGGGCCAGCTGGACGACGCCTTCCTGAAAGGTGGCGTGGCTTGTTCTACACTCTACTCGAAGCTCCAACCATAGAGCTAGAGAGGCTAGAGCCACCCCCCGCATTTCCGTTGTTATTTAGAATCTCCAGCTTTTACAGCTGTTAACCCATTTGTCTACGTATTGGGTCCCTGTTGCGCATACGCAACGTTGGGCAGAAATGTGAAAGCACCCTGGGTGTGGCTGCAGCACAGGGGTCAATGGCAGCTTGTCACACGTCTCCCTTTCTCACCCCGCTCCTTTCCAGTGTAGGCAACACACTGGCTTAGCGCACAAGCCTAGGAAGTAAAGCCCAGTATAGTCAATGGGGCTTACTCCCAGGAAAGGGTGGACAGGACTGCAGCCCCAGAGCTCACGTCTACGCGTGTCTACTCAGAAATAAGCACCATTCTAGTCAGTGGGGCTTACCCCAAGTAAGTGTGCATAGCACTGCAGCCCTACACTGTTGTTGGCATCCTTTAGTCTCGGAAGACTATGGTGTCACGCTCTGAATGGTGGTTCTGGAACAGAGTGTCCTCTCCAGTGCGCGAAGTCTGGGTAAAGTAGGTATGGAGGATAGGCTGTTACCCAGTGATAGCCCTACACTACAAGATGGTCATATAAGTGTGCATAGCATTGCAGCCCTACTCTACAAGATGGTCATAACCTCTCACAGCCTTAGCAGTTCTGCAATATAGAAATGACAACATTGCAGAGTTATAAAATCAGCCTCAATCTCTTCTCTTTGGTCCTTAAGCTATCACTCCACCCCACACCAGAGCAGATCCAGGGGGGGCGCATGAGCACTACCAACACCAGAACACAGGTCAACCAGAGCTGGGCTCCTGCTTGAGCTTATAGCCACCAGAGGGGGCAGAGGTGCATTGGGCTGGTGGAGCTGGGCTCCCTCCTGAACTTGGAGCCCAGTTCTACCTACCTGGTAGACCTGGGTTCCTGGTTGAACTGGCTTCCACGGCCAGTTTGCTGGGCAGGTAGATCTGGGCTCAGGCGGACTTGAAGCTCAGATCTACGTGCTTGGTAGACTTGGGCTCCAGGTGGGTAGAGACATGCACGTAGACATGCACGTTGGGGGAAGAATACCAGGCAAATCTCTTAACAAAAACCCTTGACTTCCGACGGGCGGACTTCCCCCAAATGAGGAGGCTGGTTAGAAGAAGGTTGAAAGGGAGGGTAAAAAGAGTCCAATCTCTCCAGAGTGCATGGAGGCTGCTTAAAACAACAGTAATAGAGGCCCAGCAGAGGTGTATACCGCAAAGAAAGAAGGGTTTCACTAAATCCAGGAGAGTGCCCGCATGGCTAACCAGCCAAGTTAGAGAGGCTGTGAAGGGCAAGGAAGCTTCCTTCCGTAAATGGAAGTCTTGCCCTAATGAGGAGAATAAAAAGGAACATAAACTGTGGCAAAAGAAATGTAAGAAGGTGATACGGGAGGCCAAGCGAGACTATGAGGAACGCATGGCCAGCAACATTAAGGGGAATAATAAAAGCTTCTTCAAATATTTTAGAAGCAGGAAACCTGCCAGAGAAGTGGTTGGCCCTCTGGATGGTGAGGGAGGGAAAAGGGAGATAAAAGGAGACTTAGAGATGGCAGAGAAATTAAATTAGTTCTTTGCATCTGTCTTCACAGCAGAAGACCTCAGGCAGATACCGCTGCCCGAACGGCCCCTCCTGAGTTAAGTCAGATAGAGGTTAAAAGAGAAGATGTTTCAGACCTCATTGACAAATTAAAGATCAATAAGTCACCTGGCCCTGATGGCATCCACCCAAGAGTTATTAAGGAATTGAAGAATGAAGTTGCAGATCTCTTGACTAAGGTATGCAACTCGTCCCTCAAAACGGCCACGGTGCCAGAAGATTGGAGGATAGCAAATGTCACGCCTATTTTTAAAAAGGGAAAGAGGGGGGACCCGGGAAACTATAGGCCGGTGAGCCTAACATCCATACTGGGTAAGATGTTGGATTCCTCATCAAAGATAGGATCTCAAAACACATAGATGAACAGGCCTTGCTGTGGGAGAGTCAGCATGGCTTCTGTAAGGGTAAGTCTTGCCTCACAAACCTTATAGAATTCTTTGAAAAGGTCAATAGGCATGTGGATGTGGGAGAACCCGTGAACATTATATATCTGGACTTTCAGAAGGCGTTTGACACGGTCCCTCACCAAAGGCTACTGAAAAAACTCCACAGTCAGGGAATTAGAGGACAGGTCCTCTCATGGATTGAGAACTGGTTGGAGGCTAGGAAGCAGAGAGTGGGTGTCAATGGGCAATTTTCACAATGGAGAGAGGTGAGAAGCGTTGTGCCCCAAGGATCTGTCCTGGGACCGGTGCTTTTCAACCTCTTCATGAAGACCTGGAGACAGAGTTGAGCAGTGAAGTGGCTAAGTTTGCAGACGACACCAAACTTTTCCGAGTGGTGAAGACCAGAAGTGATTGTGAGGAGCTCCAGAAGGATCTCTCCAGACTGGCAGAATGGGCAGCAAAATGGCAGATGCGCTTCAATGTCAGTAAGTGTAAAGTCATGCACATTGGGGCAAAAAATCAAAACTTTAGATATAGGCTGATGGGTTCTGAGCTGTCTGTGACAGATCAGGAGAGAGATCTTGGGGTGGTGGTGGACAGGTCGATGAAAGTGTCGACCCAATGTGCGGCGGCAGTGAAGAAGGCCAGTTCTATGCTTGGGATCATTAGGAAGGGTATTGAGAACAAAACGGCTAGTATTATAATGCCGTTGTACAAATCTATGGTAAGGCCACACCTGGAGTATTGTGTCCAGTTCTGGTCGCCGCATCTCAAAAAAGACATAGTGGAAATGAAAAAGGTGCAAAAGAGAACAACTAAGCTGATTACGGGGCTGGGGCACCTTCCTTATGAGGAAAGGCTATGGCGTTTGGGCCTCTTCAGCCTAGAAAAGAGACGCCTGAGGGGGGACATGATTGAGACATACAAAATTATGCAGGGGATGGACAGAGTGGATAGGGAGATGCTCTTTACACTCTCACATAATACCAGAACCAGGGAACATCCACTAAAATTGAGTGTTGGGCGGGTTAGGACAGACAAAAGAAAATATTTCTTTACTCAGCATGTGGTCGGTCTGTGGAACTCCTTGCCACAGGATGTGGTGCTGGCGTCTAGCCTAGACGCCTTTAAAAGGGGATTGGACAAGTTTCTGGAGGAAAAATCCATTACGGGGTACAAGCCATGATGTGTATGCGCAACCTCCTGATTTTAGAAATGGGTTATGTCAGAATGCCAGATGCAAGGGAGGGCACCAGGATGAGGTCTTTTGTTATCTGGTGTGCTCCCTGGGGCATTTGGTGGGCCACTGTGAGATACAGGAAGCTGGACTAGATGGGCCTATGGCCTGATCCAGTGGGGCTGTTCTTATGTTCTTAGAGCTGGTAGGGTAGAGAGCCAGGGTGGTGTAGTGGTTTGGGAGGTGGACTCAGACCTGGACAACCCAGATTCAAATCCCCCCTCAGCCATGAAGCTTCCTGGGTGACCTTCCTGGGTCACCCAGGGTGAAGCTTCCTGGGTGACCTGAAGTAGCCCTCACTTACTTCACAGGGTTGTTGTGAGGAAAAAGGAGGGGAGCAGCCATGTACACTGCCCTGAGTTCTTTGGAGGAAGGGCGGTATAAAAATGTGATAAATAGAGCTGGGCTCCTGATCGCTGGGCTTATTCCAGTAGGTGCCTTTCCCCTCTGACACACACGGCCCCCCTCTTGGATCCGCCCCTATCCCACACTAGTACAATTTTTGTGCTGGCCCTCCTAGTACTTGAAGCATTTTAGAGCCATTTTAAAAACAGCACAATTTTTTTAACCCACCCTGAATTGGATAAAGCACATGAAGCTTTAGCTCCCACCTTTAAGGGGCGCTGCTGTCAACCAACAACTACCTTCAAGTCCCATTTTCTTTGTTCCTCATGGGCAGCTGCCTCTCTTTACCCCACAGCAGGTATCAGTTGTGGAAGAAATTGTGACTTGTCCAACTCTATATAGTGCTAACAGATCTCATCAATAATTAAACTGTTGGATTTCTACACCGATGAGCACTTGGTACAGTTGCTGCTCTACTGAGAACGAGAGAGAGAGAGAGAGAGAGAGAGAGAGCGCGTGCACGCACAAGCACACGTGTGTACACTAGCTGCCAAAGCTTCAAACATTACAAAATCTAGGCTACACCTACTGTTGCCCTAGTACGCGTATATGACTATACTGAACTCCCAGATCTTGTAAAATAAGAAACTACAATCAGCAACCAGACAATGCCAGTTTACCAGAAGGAAGGCAGCATTATTAAGAATATGAATATAGAATACTGTACCTCTTTCAACAAAGTTCATAAAATTAACATAGCAAAATAAATGAAAACATGGTTGCCTGTCTCAAAAGTGCTCACAATCTTAAAACAAAAGATGCAAAAGTAACAGTGGCAAACAGCTACTAGCAAAGATGCTATGACGGCATGAACAGAGACAGTTGATTTCTCCTTTCCAAGTGCAAGAGGATCATTGGTGCCTCTTAGCTCTGCTGTGGAACCACATTGAAAATCATTATGGTTTACCAGCAGCGTACGTTAATGCTTGCCACTCTCATGGTGACAAAGTTGGCTGGTTGGGCATTTGCCAAGATTGATGCAGTGGAAGAAGTTCTACTGGTGCCTGTACCCGGTTTCTGGGGGCCGTAGGGCAAAATCCTCCATGGGGCCTCCAATGGTGCTTTAGGTGCTACCATTAGCACAAATACTGATCTTTTAGAAGTCAGTTTATACAAGGGGGACCTCAGCCAGTGCTTGATGTGACTGACCTCCCACACTTCTGGGTACTACCGTCTGCTGCAACTCCTCAAATTGCTGCTGGATAGAGATGGCCGAGAATAAGTTATCATCGCCCCACCATGTCCCTGATTTGGGAGGTGCTGAAAATGCTTGGTTGGTACACTGGCAGAAGTCTGTAAGCAGCACCATCCCGGTTCTCCTCACATTCTAAAGAGATCTGTTGAGGGCATCTTGCTTGAAAGAAGAGCAAAAATCTAGGTACGATGCAGGGACTCTGGGAAGTTATAAGGAGACACAAATCTAGTGCTGTGCTGGATGGTTCAGAAATTCATGGTGGACTTCAAAGCAAGTTAGACGTCGGGGAAGGGGACAATGATGTGTTTGGAAAGGATAAGATTAAGTTTTACAGTTTTTGTATACTGACCTCACATATTTTTCATCACAAGTAGTTGGTTTTAGCAGCTGCCCAATTGTTAGACACACTGATTAGTCTTCATGCATCTGATAAATGCAGACCTGTTTCAAAAAAGCTTATGCTAAAATAAAAACTTTCCAATTTAGCTACAAGACTCTTGCTGCAACAATCAACATAGCTACCCTTCTTGCAATTAACCTCTATATAGGAAAATGGAACATATGAATCAACTCTCATTTAAGTGTACGATATTATGGAACGCTTTATACCTATGCTGCACCTACCCAAATAAAAATGATACAATGTTAATTAAGGGTCATTCCATAACCTTGGTACATGTGACGCTACATTTGGATAAGTATCAAAACAATTTGCTGTGTATTATTTGGAGCTTTCATAATATAGTCACAAATTAGCAAGAATATACAACTACCAATGTTTATTCCACAGGATGAAGTGAGAGGGAAACAATGTTAACCTTGCGTTATAGACCATGTCAAGAAGGCTGCCACACCATGTCACAGAACTAGATTTATTCAGATAGTGTTACCCATACAGTTATGTCCTTTTGTCCTAGATATGAAAGCAAAAACAAAATTACCACCTTGTATATGGAATGATCCACTTACTCTGATCAAAAACAGTTGCAAGATTAGAGGACAAAGGATTAAAATACTTATTCCCCAGAACATTCATGGAGTAGTACATTCAAACAGCCACATAAGATTAAACAACTGTGATGTTCCTTCAGAAAAGACTTCAATTAAGTACTGTACTGTAATTCAAGGTATTATTTTGGAGTGAATGACAGAGACAAAGAAAAATGAAGAAAATGGGATCCAAAGAGTTGGATAAAAGAGCACTTCAAAATAGTGTTAAATAGGTTTGGATAATAGCCCTAAGTGACAGTTACAAAAAAAAAAATTTTTTTTTCTTTGACATTTTCCTCCTTTTAAAAAAAATGTGTTAACTTTGGCATACATTTAGGGATAACATTCTATTCAATTTTAAGAGTACAGTAATCCCATTTATAACACAGGCTGTTCTTCATGTTCTCTAGATAGCTGAAACCAGGGCCTGGGTAGTACTCTTGCTGCAGTGGGCCTTGACAAGTTCAGAGACAATGCATATAATCTCTGATCTGGCCGCATGTTAGCACTGGCTCTGGACCAAAAGGTCCCTTACAGGTCAAAGCAAATTGTTGCCAACACTGTCAGCCTCCAATACCAACCATGCTAAAACCTACTGAAATAAGCAGAGATTTATTTCAAGTTGCCAGCATAATAATAGTGTTTCCAAATAGAAACCCACTAAAAATATTTTTTTAACTGAACAATTAAAATCAAGTGGGTATCTAAAAAACCCTTTTTAAAAAGTTGTTTCCTTTTCTTTGCCACTTTTCTAATTTAACGTAATCATCAAATATACAGAAGCCCTATACAAGATGCTGTAAGCTATCAAGAATGACTTTGGGGAATTATCAACAGTGGGGAAATATCAACAGCAGTTATTCTGGAATAGTTGCTCTGAATGTGAGTTTGGCTTGGGATAAGTGGCATTAATTCTATTTGTTTGCCTATCTACACCTCTTCCACACAAGACATTCCACAAAAACTGAGCCTCATGAAAATTCAAAACACAACTGTCTTTTATTCCACACTCCTAAAATCACTCAGTCCCAAGGTAGATTCACCACCTGAACTGCAAGTCCAGAGCAAATGCTTTAAGGACAGCAGACTCAGTAAGGAAGCTAAGTTCAATCACATGCCTGTGGGACAGGGGTATGTGGCCTGTGAAGGTAACGGATAGAAACATTATCAAGCAAAATCATTGGGGGAGGGGGCAATTATACTACTTTCCTGCAGAGAGCAAGAATGTAATATACATATACTGGGAATCCTGAAAACAAGTGTGACATAAAATACAAGTATAAACACATTGAAGATCATATCCCTCACTTCATACTCAGTATCTTGTGTTAAAAATACGTTTCAGTGGCTGAATGCAAGTTGGTTTCATAGTCTCTGCCGCAGCTCAGTATTCATCTCTTTTCCCCATTACCAGCTACTCTTCTCCAAAGCTGGATCAGCAAAAAGTGGAGGGAAGAGATTTAAACGCACTCACAACGCTGCACCCGTTATCTCTTGCTGCTTCGCCGTGTCTCTTTACCATTGCTGACTGTGGTGGAGGAGGGACCTGTTCCTGAGGAGCCCCCACTCTGGTGGTTGGGCTGACTTCGTGTGATACGACCGCTGGTGGGGTGGGTGGGGACAGGAGGTGGATGGGTGGAACCACCAGGGCCAGGTGTGATCAGCCCATTGCCATTCTGGGTATCTGTGGCTAAAAAGAAAATAAAGAGAACTAAGGAAAAAAATCTCTGTCACACTAAAACTGTGGAAATTAAGCCATTAAATTCTTTGTTTTCATTTTTATCTTTGAATTTTAATGTATATTGTAAGCCACCCTGGGTGCCAATGAATAAGCAACCTGGTAATCTTGCTGAGATATATGAGAACACCAGAGTTAAAAGGAAAGATATAGGATTTAGTTCTGAACAGTGAGAATTGTGATTACAAACTGCTGGGATTGAAGTAACTAACCAATTTAAAATAGTATTTCAACTGAATGCTGGATTTCTAAAGTGTATACCACTCCATTTCATCAACATATGCTATTAGATGCAGAGAACAGGGATGAAATTAATCGATGAAGAAAGAAAATGAATTTGTGGAAGGTTGGAATAAAAGGTATGGGTCAGAACAAGGTTATATCTGAAAGCCACATGATCATTATGTTGCTAGATATTCTGTTCTATTGTTATTCTTAACAAAATACCAGTTTAAAAGGAATGGGGATTTAATGCCACAGCTAACAACAAAAACCAAGATATTCCATCTCCTAGTTGCCTCTGATTTACAAAAAGTGTAAGAAACTGCCCGAGATTGATCTACAATGAAAGTTTATCATGAGATATTACAACTATTCAGTATACACGTAATTTTCATAGACATATTTGATGAGCATCGAATGATGAGCACTAAGCCTAAAAGCACAGTTAAAAGCAACAGCACTGTTTAAAAATCATTAAACCCACCCCCCCTTTTTTTTTGGTTTAAAGTTGCCTGGAGAACCAAATAAATAAAAATATTTTAATGCTTCTGGAAGTCATGCAGCAATCTTATGCATGTTTACTTGCAGGTAAGTCCCAGCAGGCCCAGTTCAAGCCAAAGTGGAGCCTGACATGACATGTAATTCTGCCACACTCCCCCCCAAAACTCATGCATGCCCCGCCAGCATTGCTACCTCCTTCTCACCCTCTAAGCAGCCAAGGCAGGGGGAGCAACGGGGATACAGCCAGGCCCATCCCTTGCCCTCTTTCAGCTCTGGGCTGCCAGTTTCCTACATGCCATCCTGCTTGAAATTAACAGGATAAGCTGAGCATGCTGTGTTCCAGCACTCCTTGTTCCTCCTGGCTGCCTAGCGGGTAAGGAACTGGCACCAGCTCCCCCGCCCCTTAGGAACTCTGGAAGAAGAGTTAGGCTGCCATTGTCCTGTTCCTCTTCCCACTTGCTTTCAGTGTTAGGGTTCTTAGCTTTAAGTATTAACTTGGACAGAAACTACTTGTCATGTTGCAATGTTACAGCAGTCTGAAACCATCTGCTAAAACAGGTACTTTAAAGTTACATGCTAGTAGCTTGGCCACATCTGCCCACTAGCACTTCAAAAAATAATTACCCTCAATACACAAGAAGGCAGACTTTCAAGAATCATGATATTCCCAAAACGTAAGAGGAGAAGCATAATGGATCTGAACAGATTTCTGCTTCGTTAGGGTTTGCCCAACCCTTTCATACTTTTTCCATGCTTCTCAGCATGATCGTATGCCGAGTAAAGCCATTTCTGTCCATATATGCAACAGGGATCAAATGTGTACATCTGTGGGCTGGACAGAAATGGGTTAAGCACACCAAAAAGGGGACAAGTGCGCACCTAACTCTGTGTAAGATCAGTCTCAAAGGTTTTGCTTGGTGCAACTCGTATGCAGATCATGGGTCAAATGTTGCCCCTGTTCACCCTAAAGAGTTCAGAAAGGCAATATATTGTCCAAACCTGCTTATGGCTGAACTAATCAGATCAGTGACACGTGATGTGCCTCACTCACCCAAGGGGGTTGATTTTCCTCTGGACTATAGGGAGCAACAATTCACTAATTGCCTACCTGCTGATGTAGTGGGTCCTGGTGTGGTTTGGGAGGCTGTGGGTGCTGCATTGTCATTCTGTGTCTGAAAGGGGAAAAAAAGCAAACAGCTGCTCAATTTCCTGACACATGCAGAGACTCCTGAGATAAAACTGCCATTTGTACAGATGGTGGCAGTCCTGTGGAAAAAAACCCCCTGAAAATCTGGTTTAAAAAAATCAATCCATCAAGGGAAATATTGAGAAAGAAGGTAAAAGACTGATGTTCTAAGTACATTATGGAAAACGGCTGGGATTCTAAAACCAGGATCAAGATTATGCAGGGCAAGAGTATCAACTACCCCAGTGGCTTATTGCTTGTCCAGTCATCAAACCAGAGTGGATCTTGTAGAGAAAATCTCATAGTTCTACACGTTAGAAAGCCATTCCCAGTCATTCCCAAACACACAGCTTAGCCTGGATTCCACCAAGCTGACCAAATTCATAACCTTTAAAAACTTAATCAATAATTTTCAACCACCATGCCACAGTTCATTGGTGTGCCATGAATGGTCAGTAGGTGTTCCACAGGAGTTTGGGGGAGGGTTATTTATTAGTAGAGCCATCAGGTATGTGAGGCCCCTTCCTGCAGTGCAGTATGCCTTCTCAATTGTCCAAAAATTAATGGTGTGCCTCAACAGTGAGCCATGAGATGAAAAGGGTTGAAAACTGCTGAACTAAGCAGATGGAAAAACTCCACCATATGTAGCTTCACCTTCTCACTGTAGCCTTCAGTGCTGTTCTTAGAGGTATAGGAAGCATCCAAGTTCTGAACCTGGCAATTCTATTAGCCCGCTTCTCAATTTTTGGTATTCCAAACTTTTACTTCCTCAATGCAGAAAATTTAATCAGTTCCTGGGGCAAAATATGTCAACAAGGGGGCATATAGAGTAGAGATGTGGTGGGAGGAGGTGGGAAATGTCTCCTACAAGGCTGTGCTGTAAGGGAGAGGAAGATGGAATACTGGGAATTTTGAAAATTGTGGACGGGAATAGGGAATTCTCAACTCTACAAATCAGTATCGTCAAAATCTAAAGGATCTGAAGAAATGGTGTTAAAGACAATACATAGATGGCATTTATGTCCTGTAAAACTTCAAAAAAATAAAGAAATAGCAGATACGTGTTGGTGGAACTGTGGAGTAAAAGGGTCGCTTGAACATATGGGTAACATATGGGTATCTTGTCCCAAAGGAGTTATTTTGGAAAGAGGTAATTAAATAGTTATAAAAATTAATAGGTCAAAAATAATTTTTAATGAAACCCTTTTATTGTTCTCCTTATTTAGGGATGGAAATGAGAATTTAAATAATAAGGAATTGGTAGAAATCCTTATGGGAGCTGCAAAAGTAGAGATTGCGTGTAACTGGAAGGATGTAACAGGACTTTCTTTTCAAAGGTATTTAAGCAGAGTAGAGAGTATTTAAGTAGCTTTAGGGATGACATAGCAGGAACTGCTGAGTGGGTTAGAGATGGCCCGGGTCTGCTTCAAAAATCTAAGCCAAATATACTTCGCTCCCCAATCAGGATAACCTTTATACTCACATTTTTGTTTTGTGATTGCTGGGCAACATACTCTGGGTTTGGCTCACTGAAATTTGGCACTTCAGAGTAAACCATACAAAACCTGAGGCAGGAGAGATTTCAAATTAAAAAAAATGTCAGTAGACTTGGGGGCTGCAACTGCCACTTTGCTCCTTCCTTTTCCCACTAGGCATGCAGTTAGCCTTGATCCAAATATCATACAAAGAAGTCACCAATTCCTTCCATCCTGGAAGCAAAAGAAGCTAGTACTGTGGTTTTAAGAGTACGTATTTTACATTATCTGGAGAAATACTAACCCTGGGAGAAAACATAGCTTTGCATCTCACCTGACCAAATCCACCTCACCAACCCCCAGTTCCAGAAAGAAAATATTAGGACAAGCCTTACTCTCCAACTTTCTGCAGATCTCCTCCACGTCCAGTATACAGTGTCAGGCAGCCTTTGAAGACAGATGCATACCTGACAGGGAAAAACTCACAATTAAAAAAAGAGCACAAAATCCTTCTGACAACTCATTATTGTGCTCAAAACTAATCACTATTTTAGGGAACCCTGTAGCTTGTCACATTTAACTATTATTTGCTTGTCTGATGCATGTCAGCCTACTTGGCTTCAGATTTAAAATAACAGGTCCTGCACTGCCCTGGATAACAATGGGTGCAATTCAGAGACAGTTAAGGGTGCTTTAAAATTTTATTGATTTCACTGATACTTTGGTGCTCCTAGCTTTTTCTATTTTCTAGAGCCTAGACTAGCTCCATCATGGTTCCCTCTGGTTGTTGGGAAGCACCCTACACCTTTTTGTTTCATTCAGTTCATCACTGCCTGCTCCAGAGGATGACAAGCTTTTCTTTTTAGCTCCCCACCTTCTTCCAAGGATCTCAGGGCAACACAATTCTCCACCCCATCCCATTTATTAAGCGAGGGCCCAATCATATTCAGTTTTCCAGGCCCGGTGTAGCTGTGAAAATGGGGCATGCACTGCATCCTATGGTGGGGAGGCAGTCACAGAGACCACCTCAAGGTATGGGAACATTCATTCCCTTACCTTGGGGTTGCATTTCGGTTGCACCGGTGCTGGAAAATTGGATAGGATTGGGCCCACAATCACTCTGTGAGGTAGAATAGAAGCTTCATGGCTGAGTGGGTTCGGAGCGCAAGTCCCTCCAGTTCTAGTCCAACCCTCAACCACTACATCATGGTTGCAAGGTTGGGCATTTGCTGTGGCCTCAGGTTTAGCCAAGGGTTATCCCCCACATCAGCCATTTTCAACCACTGTGCTGTGGCACATTGGTGTGCTGCTAATGGCCCCCAGGTGTGTCATGGGAATTTGGGAAAGGGCCATTGGGGGATGTTAGCCCCCCATTGGCAGCACAGTGTGCTTTGTCAATAGTCAGAAGACTGATGGTGTACCTTGACCATTTTAGTGCCTTGCCAGTGTGCCATGAGCGGAAAAAGTTTGAAAATCACTGCCCCACATTAACAGTACTGACACTTTCATTTGAATGCAGTACGAACAAGGAGGTCAGATGCAGCATGAGATAATTCTTCAATTTCATATACATGCTTAGTGAAAGTGTTCTCTTCTTCCCTTTTACCTTACAGAGCAACACTATGGAAATAATATTTCCAGGACTAGAACAAAGACAGTTGGTCAGGCTGTCTTTATGACTACCTTCCAACTCCCCATGCTCAAGAAGAAATAACTTCTTGATTAGAACTTGATTAAGCAGAGGTAAGGCAAAAATATACTCACACTTCAATTTAGATGTTGCAAATATGATGAATGTAACATACATAATGCAAACATTAACAAAATTGGTTGAGCAAGAACAAGAGTTTGTAGATTAACAATCTGTTGGGGACCCACTGGAAGTGATGTCATGGCCGGAAGTGACATCATCAAGCAAATTAAAATAAAGTAAAACAATTAAATAAGGGAAGATGAGATGGGAAAGCCAGCCCTGTTCCACCCAGTGCATTATCTCTGAAGCATGACTACAATAACCTCAAACCCTCCCGCCCCCGCACACACAAATCAGTAAGATTTTCAGCCCTTCCCAATGCCCAGTTCAATTTCTTACATTTAAGCCAGTTTAGTGTGATTTGGGATGAAATCAGTTTTAAATCCAATGTTTTTTGTTTGGGCTATACTGCGATTCAAAGCTTCCCTCTGAACAGCATTAAAACCCCAGAATGATGAGAAGAGAAAATTAGGCTCCAGTGGGGGGGGGGGGGGGGAGGAGTCTGGAAAAGACAACAACTCTTTCCAATAAAGCAATGGTTCCCAAATCTATTAGCACCAGAACCCACTGTTTTTAAAATGACACACTATGAGGACCCATTTAGCTTCACAAGTCTAAAAAAGAAAAAAAAAATCACCTTTCTAGCTCAAGTCTCTGCTTTTATCCTTTTTAGTGGGGGCGGGGAAAGGCTGCCCTCTTGAGCATTTGTTGAGCTTGACTTCCATCAGATTGAGACTGTTCTTGTTGGTCATGCATTTCCCTTTACCTGACTTTCAACATCAGCCAAGGCATGTTTGCTTACTTACGAGTAAACGTGAAGTTTTGTTTCACTTTCCATAGAACGCAGTACATTTTTTAGCTTGAAGGGAAGAACTTCCTTCTTGGTTTTTTTGGGGGGCTGCGTTCATTGGACTGGGACCATTCTGGTGGCGTTGGATTCTTCTCAGCCTGTCCTTTGCAACAAACCAAGGCACGTTTCCCTACTCCTGACTAAACATGCTATATGGCTCAATTTCACTTTCCTTAGGGCTCCATGCATTTTCCTTCTCAGCTATCAGCTTGCCAGTTTCAGTCTCACAACCCAATACAATCACGACCCAATACAACCGCAACCCACAGTTTGTTAATTGTAATTGGGGTTTACTCTTCACCAGCATTTAAAATCCCAAGAGCAAACTATTGCGATAATTAAGTATGGCTTAATGACCTTGGCTGACAAAACCCTTAACAATGCTTACGGCCAGGGGAGGGTGTGCAGTAGAAGTTTGTACTCAAGTGGGGGTTGCTAATGGCCTCTTCCAGATCCATTAACCATGCTTACTTACAAGGTCAGGCTGTAGGAGGTCCACATTAGCCCAAAGTGGGCAAAGACCAACATTTGAAAACTGTGCAGAGAGAACAAACACTTGAAAAAGCAATTTTCAGCCATTAATGCCTTGGCAATTACAGGGGCACAGACAAGATCACATCCTTTCATTTGAGTTAAACAATACAAAGTAACAACCCTCCTTGGATCTGTACTCCAAATCACCGCTCCATACATACTGCAAGACTGGGGGGGATGGGACTCTTTCATGTCAATCCTATGCAAATGTACACATAAGCAAGCCTCACTCTATTCAGCCAGACTTGCTCCAAAGTAACTGTACATATAATTGCAGCTGTACATATGCAGCTGTACAACTGTATATATTATTGCAGAATTGACAAAATTCAAAAGGCGGGCTATGTGCACGAAAGAGTAACTAGTCTACATTAAGCAACCTTGATCAAGTGTCTCAAGAAGCCCAAGAGTACCCTAACCATGCTTGTTCCCCTCTCCAAGTGTCCCCAACTGCAGAGGCAGTATCTGTTCCTGACCTTCTCCCACTCCACTCCTATTGGAAGGATAATCCATACCCTTTTGTGAGTCGGATGATGTCGCCTGGCTGGATCAGGTTGCCAACATCGTCCCACACAGAGATGTTTATGCTGCCCGTTTTGTCTGCTACTTTACAGGTCCGAACCTCATGGCCATCTTTTGTCTTTGTCACCCGACCTGGTGGTAAAGCAGTTACCAAAATTCAAGGTGAATAAATGGGTGCTGCTTCTTTCAGGTTGGAGACACAGGCTGAAGTAGTACATGTTCCATGCAACCCCCATGGAAGCACTTACATCTGCTTTTCTTTATTCCAAGGGGAGGGGGAAGAGAGAGAGAGAGCAAAGTCACCCTCAGAATGTATATTACAATCACAGTAAAAAGGAGCACAACATTACAGAAGTACAGATTATAAAAAAATTCATAATGCTAAATAGGCGAGAATATTCCAACATGAGTAGCACAGGGGCTGTAGCTCGGTGGTAAAGCACATGCTTTGCATGCAGAAGGTCCCAGGTTTGGTTCCTAGCATCTGCTAGTAGGGCTGGGAAAGAGCCCCTGTTGGCAACCCTGGAGAGCCACTGTAGATAGTACTGGGTGTTATGTTGAGATATGAATTGTATCACGTGCTGTATCACATAGCTGACCATGCTATGTATGAATTTTTTTCTAATTTGCCTTTTGATTGGCATTATCTGATTTTGGATTCAAAATTTTTAATAAGAAGTAAAACACAAAAGCAAAGAATGGACCAAGTATTTGATTCAGGAGATGCAAGGTTTAGGAATACTAGCTGACATCAGCACAAACATTATGCAGGATAACACAACAGTTTTCTGATTCCATATAAGAGTATTTAAATGACAAGAGAATGTTTCCCTTATAGCATTAGTAAAAAGTCTAAGGCTCTCCAGTAACCTGCACTCTACTTTATGGGAGGCTACGCTGCTTATCTATTTCACAGAATATTATTCCTAAGTAGCAGCAGTACTAATGCAATACTAACTTACTCCTGGAAGTTGACAATTGATATAAATCCATACCCAACTGTACATAAGGGAACACTGCAATGTGTTATTACTAAGTCTTGCTAACTTGGACAAAGAATCACCTTTTAAAGAAGCAATTATCTTATATTTAGCTGAGGATAGTCAGGTCATTTAAAAATAAAACCAATCTCAGACAGAATTTGATTCTGGAGGAGGGCTCTGATCTAGCATGCATTATAGAGAACTGGCTGGATAAGTTGGTCTCTCCAGCTTTGTCCGCCAGATTTCTGGGTGCAGCAGTAGCCATGACTACAGAGGCAAGGAGGCAGAGTTGCAATAGCCTATCACAAAGACATCTCCTTTACCAGGTACCTAAAATGGTTTGCCAAGTTTGAGTGCCTTTGAGTCACGCTAAATGGGTAAGGCAGGATTGAAATTCTGTTGGTGTATCACAGACTCCCTGCCTGCATTGATCTCAGTAATGGCCTTGGAGTGCCCCTGACTGGTGGTACTGTGGGACCAATGTCTACACTGAGGCCCTGGTACAGGCAGTGCTTTTTTTGTAAATAAAAAGGTGCAGGAACTCACAACTTGTTAATCTTTTATTTATTTATTTAATTTATTTATAAACCATTTTTTATTGGAGAAATATTTTTTATGTGCTTCCCCCCTAAAGATGAACTGAGTAGACATGCATAGGATTCGGCTGTCAATCTCCACATCCCCTTCCCCCTAGCTACTTTTTCTACACATGGGGAAAAATACTGTACAGGTGCACTTGTAGCGTGTAGTATGTAGTGTGGTACTACTTCAAGGAGAGGAAGCAGTGAATGGATTCCAAAAAATGGCTTACATGAGTTCCATGTAGTAAGATTACTCTAAGCAACTGTGGGAGTAAGAACAAAAAAGGAATTCTTACACGAGAGGGGTCCTTAGGTGCACATAGAAACAGCTACATTTGCAAACAAGCGATTAAATATGGTTTAATTCAGGTATCAGAATACTCTGTGTCTTTGGGAAGGCGCTTGGCATGCAATTGTATGTTCTCTGCTGCCCTGAGCAGCTGCTGTGCATTGCTGGAGAGGAGCTGCAAACGCTGGCTGGTGGAGGGCATGCTTGTGGGGGAAGGATGAGGAGGATCTCTGGCAAGGCTGGACAGCATGTTGTACACACGTAGAATCCCTTTTCACCTGCCCTTAGCAGGTGAAAATGGGTGCAGATATATATCTCTGCCAGGATTAAGAGCCCAATCCTAGGTATGTCTACTCTGAAGTAAGTCTTGTTCTAGTCAATGGAGCTTACTCCCAGGAAAGTGCCTAGGATTGCAGCCTAAGAGCCCAATCCTATGCATGTCTACTCAGAAGTCCACTTTAGTGAACGGGGCTTACTGTGGATAGGATGGCAGCCTCAGGGCCCAATCCTGTGCCTGTCTACTCAGAAGTCAGTCCCATTAGAGGCAGTGGGGCTTCCTCCCAGGAAAGTGTGGAGAGGACTGCAGCCACAGAGCCCGTCCTCTGCCTGTCTACTCAGGCTGCAAGGCTATGACACTTTCCCGGGAGTAAGCCCCACTGAACACAGTGGAACTTACTTCTGAGTAGACATGCTTGGGCTCTCAGGCTGCAAGGCTGCACCAGCCAGTTTCCTTCCCCTCCTCCTCTGCCAAGCCAGTACCTGGGCGTTCTGTGGGTGCCGCAGCCCCTCCCTGGCTGGCTGG
Source organism: Tiliqua scincoides (assembly GCF_035046505.1). NCBI lineage: Eukaryota > Metazoa > Chordata > Lepidosauria > Squamata > Scincidae > Tiliqua > Tiliqua scincoides. Next base: position 133,785,228 of record NC_089822.1, on the reverse strand, counting down.
CTGTCCATCCGTCCGTCGTCCTCCTCCTCCTCGGCATCAGCGCATGTCCCCCGCGCCCTCCACCGGCTTGGAAGCTGCACGGAGAAGCAGAGCGCGGGGGGAGGGGAGGCGGGCTGGGCTCAGGCGAGAGCTTGGAGATGGGGCAGGAGGGGGTCATTGTGCGGTCAGGCAGGGGCCAGGCACCTGCCCACCCTGCACTCCCCAGCACCCACCCAGCGAATGCCTCTATTTTGCTCTCCCCCTCCTGGAATGCCTCAGAAGGGGAGGGGCCCCTGCAAAAAGGTGCCGGAACTCCGTCCCCCCGCGTTCCATTAGAAAAAAAGCCCTGGGTACAGGTGTGGCTCAGGATGTACTGGCTGCTATGGTAACCATGGACCTGCCTCAGTTGATTTCAGCCCCAAAGTATGCTGCAGAGCACGTTAGACCCTGTATAGCCATATCTCTTCCTGATAGGGTTTAGGCTGAGCACAGCTCCATACCTTCACAGGCAAGGGACGAAATTGTATGGTTTGCCCCTGGAGGTCAATGGATTCCTGGGGGTTTTGAGGGATTTTCCCTGTGCCTGGCAACAAATCTGTAGCTCTAGTCAGCTTTTGGAATGAGGAAATGGCTAGAGCTGCAGATCAAATTGCTCCTGAGCGGCCTCTGCCACATCACATTTTTAAGACAATTCCTAGTTTACTAGGATCTGTGGGTGATGAAATGACAGGGCAGATGTCTTGAGCAATAAGAGGAAAACTCGCAGCGAGTCTGACCGAGTATGGGCTAGAGGATATTAGAAACCACTCTGTGGTGATGATGGCAGTAAAGAAGGCCTTTTTCTCTGCCACTATCATGTCTGCAAAAAGCTGTCCAGCAGAACTTTGCTGTAAGGTGCAAAGCTTGTTTCATCTGGCCTCACAAGGGAATAATTAGGACTACATGGCTGCTTGCTGTGACAATTTTGCTAGGCACTTCACAATAAAAAAAAATCAACCACTGTCACAACTTGGACTCCACACTATCTGTTGGTGTCCCCCCGCCCCCCAGGCATTTGTTGGTCCTATTGTTTTGGATTCTTTTCCACTTGTTTCACCTGAGGATTCAGCCAGGATGAGTGCAAGGTTACTGGTTTGCCCACTTGACCCTTGCCCAGCTTGGCTTATAACAGGGGTGTTCAAAGTTTTTGGCAGGAGAGCCACATCATCTCTCTGTATCGGGGCGGGGAAAAAAAGAATTAATTTACATTTAAAATTTGAATAAATTTACATAAGTTTACATAAATGAATATATTAAAGATGAACTTATATGAATGAATGAAGGTCTTGCAATACCTCAAGGCCTATAAAAGGCCTTGCACAAAGCAAGGCTGGCCTTTCCTTTGCTGTCGCTACTGCATCACAGCTGTGAAACAGCAAGCAGTGGAGGGATCCCTCATCCCACAGCTCGCACGAGAAGTCAAACAGTCGCTCTCAAGCTGACAGCAGTTGTCGGGCCAGTGCGGGCTCTCCAGAGGGCCATTGGAGACTGGGGGCTCCCTGAGGGCTGCATTGGGAGTCCTCGAGGGCCGCAAATAGCCCCAGGGCCAGGGCTTGGGCACCCCTGGCTTATAAAATCAGCCAAGCAGGACTGGCAGAGTGGCTGGGGCGGGTGGTTAATTAATCTCTGAGGGAGGGAGTACTGCCTGTGGTATTAAACAAGGCAGTGGTTCACCTCCTCCTGAAAGAGTCCTCCCTAAACCCTGCAGTGTTGAATAATTTCCAGTCAGAACCGAACCTTCAATGACAGAAACACTGCATCCTGAACAACTGTGTCCCAGTCAAATGCATTCCAGTATTGGACATTTGCATCCATTCTTTTTGCATCCCGGACATTTCTGTCCCAATATATGTATATTTGCATTTTAAAAAGTGTCTTTAATATAAAGGCAGGGCTAGGGTTATGCTTTTACTGCCAGTATTTATCTTGCACCAAACCTGATTTTATATTGTTCTGGATTTAAAAACCTTGTGGGTTTTACATGTGCTAAGAGTCCTTGTGCTGAGACCTGTGGATTGATCTCTTTGTATTTTTATAATCATTTAGATTTGTAGTTTTATTTGCTATTTATTTTGTTAGCTTATACTTATTGTATGGTGTTTTGATATGTTAGCTGCCTTGCGTACCCATTGTGGGGAATGGCAGGATAAAAATCTATTCATCAGACAAATCACTTTGTGAACTGATTGAAAGGAATGGGTAAATATTATTAACAGCAGCAATATGTGGAACAGTCCTGTCCTCATGAATAAAGTTTATGGAAGAGGAGGGCAGGCCGGTCTCACATCTATTCTGCACAAGTGGTTTAATACAAGCTGACCATGCTCCCATCTCCCATATGGCACTCACCTGTTTCCAACACAATGAATATGAGATTCAGATTTTTCAAGCCTGGTTTGATATCCTTTACCAAGGTTTCCGTTGTCATGTTGAATGGCAATATCTGAGCAAATAATTTTTTAAGAAAAAGTCTTAACAAACAGTAAACAGAAGGAGAGAAGAAAAGGTGCTGACTGTGGTAGGTAAGAGGCGAATACAGTTCCTGTTACTTGAACCATATTCCATGCCCTCCGCTAGATGTAGAAACGAAGCCACATTTCAATGAGACCAAACATGGGGTTCTGCTGCACAGACTAGCCCCCTCACTGCCATTCCCAGCTTTCATAACTAGACTATTCAACATCTATCACTCGCAATACATTATTCTGTCCATCCACCATTGCTTAGACTCCTCCCATTTGGTATAATAGAAGAACTTCTGCAACTCAGAAGCTTGCACAGAATACTTTGGCAAGTGTGTTAAGAATGCTTTTTCAATCTGAATTGCATCAATCCTGAATGTTCCTAACACAATACAGAAGATAGAGGAGTCAAACAATTATTTAAATGTAAGATTTAATTTAATTTAAACTGAATTTATATTCTAGTCAATGCAGCTCCTTCATGCCACCTCCATGCATATACTTTTCAAATATTGATTTTGAGTAACCTGTAAAAATAACCATTTGAATGAAAGAATGAATAAAGGTTTATTAGGCATAGAAATAACCATTTAATATAATGAGACTCAACGGATCATATTGTTTAATTGTCTGTTTTAATGCACAGCAACCTATACCTAAAAGTAAAGACCAACACCTTTTTGCAAGTGAGTCACATGTAAAGACCAAAGTATGATATACTACTGCTATAATATGCAATACAATACTTAACCAGGCCTCACCACTATGTCTTGATGCAATTTGGTCCTGAGTCTACTGAGCAGGCAGCAGTACTTGCACAAAATAAGCCGGCAGGATCCATAGGCAGGCATCTATTCCATAGACAAGTCCATGGGACCTTCTATCCAGTCATACCACAAACCACTATTGCTTCTGTCACTTGTTGACCCTTGATCAACATTCTTGACAAAGATTAATCTGAATGTTATTAACTACACTCCAGCAATCTATCCCCTGGGGGCTGGGGATAAGAATAGGCCCTCAGTTTGGCTGTACTTGTCGTAAGAGGCGACTAAACAGCCACCGGGTAGATGGGGCTCGTCAGCCTGGGAAGGCAGCTCATCTGAGAGAAGGAAAACTCTGATCCCAAACCTCCACTGCCTTGTGGCTACATCCAGCTATGGAAAAGGCTTCAGGAGTCAACCTCGAGGCAAAATCCGGAGCCGGAGTCCCTGAGGCAGTTCATGGCTGAACACAGTCACGTTCTGGCAACTCCTGCGATGCCGCTGGAACCAACCGTATTGGCCTCTGCCTTTCCATTGGACCATTTCAGCGACGTGGAGAGGGGGGATTTGCTGCATGGGTAACAGCCTGTCCTCCATATCTACTTTACCCTGGCTTCGCGCACTGGAGAGGACACTCTGTTCCAGAGCCACCATTCAGAGCACGATACCATAGTCTTCCGAGACTAAAGGATGCCAACAAGAACACTCCAGCAAAGGGCACTGGGGTAAATTTATTCCTCAGTACAAGCTACTGAAAGACACTTACGTGTGACTTTGAAAACTTTTCAAGTTCCTTAACATTTGGACCTGTCAGGGCACATATTCCTGGCAGTTACTGGTGCAAAGATTTTGCTGAGCCATGCAGCAAGTTTATAAGCAAGATTTGTAAATGTTACAGTTCCTATACATACCCACCATATGGAAACAGGTTTTGATGGTCTTTCCACAAGAGATGTAAGGTTTGAACTGGGCTCAAGTCCAATTAAGAAAAAAAACCCACTATTTTATATAACTTGGACCAGATATTTGGAATATCATGAGGAAGCTGCTTGAACCATTCAATAATGAGGCTATACTATATCTCTAAAACTAGACGTGAGAGCAAAACGGTTGCCATTTTTGGAATCAGCACCCCAAATTCATCTCAAACTACCATAATGTTTGGGAAAAACTTTTCTGACCCTCAGTTTTGTAGGCCTGTGTTATTAGCAATTCACTCTTCTATTGTTATTAACAAAAACAGAATGTATGCTATTTTGTTCACTTCCAGTCACAGATTTTGGATTTTCTCTCTATGGCATTTGGATTTTTCAACTAGATTAATGCTAGTCTGGTCACATTTTAAATGTTTTCACTACAGATATAAACACACACACACACAAACTATTTTTCCTTTAGAAAAACTGTTTTAAAGTACAAAACAGCCAAATACAAAACGCCACCCTTATTCAAGATTTATAAAACTACTATGTTAGTACCCTTTAATCATTCCAAATGGGGATTATTATAGGATGTTAAGAAGCTCCCCTCAGTATGCTCATACTCAAATCCTGCCCCCACAATTCCACACTGAGGTTCCTGTTATTACTACAGATGCATATTGTATGGCTACCTACAGAGGTTTGCACTTTAATATAGCTTATTAGATTGTTCTACAACTTGCTACACCAGCTTTATCAGATTCTATATGCAAATTAAAAATAATTCAACACTGTACATGAATCATGCTATCACTTCAGCCACAAGCATTACCTGATCTGGGCACTGTACACAAAGAAAACTTCTTTAGCACATGTGGAAGCAGGTCTCAAGGGAACAGATGAAGCATCCTTGCAGGGGTTACAGTTCTGACCACACCACACTACAAGAAGAGGACACCATCCTTGTTTGTACTGAAGCACCATTCAGATGAATGCAAGCAACATGCACCTTCTAGAGGTTTCTTATGCATATATGGTTTCCTAAAGGAGAGAGTCCTTTTAGCATAAGCAAATCACATTCCTTCATCTTCATTATTTGACCTCTGAAGCTATTTATTTCTAATAAATATTGGAAAGAAATAGCTTAAGACTATAACGTAAAACTTAGTAAATATACTGATGAGCAGCTTTTGCTCCTGGAGAACATGAATTTCAGGTATTCTGCCACATGCATGTATATATTAGGCAGCAGGCTAGAAAGCTCATTGAAATCCCATATTCTCCTTCTCCACAATTCTAAGGCTATGGATTACATTTAGAGTAAAAGAGGGTCCCCAACCACTTTCCCAGGGAAACAGACCTGATGGAACGTTGGGCTGCAGACATTCCAGGAAGTATCCTGCAGCGTCCAAAGCAGCCAATCACGGAACAAGGCAGTCCTCCGACATGCAGGAATGTTCCAATCTTTTTCAGCCAATTGCAAGCAGACAGAAAATTAAAGTGACAGTACCACCAACGGATGCATATATAATATTTGCCTGCAGAGGGTGCTATGACGCTCTCTGCTCTTGGGAGAATTTCCAGCTATTTTGCACATTATGAACCGGGATTAATTTGGATTTTCAAATTCGAGTGAACAGCTGCACATGAATTGTGCATCAACACATTAATAAATTGCTGTTATCACCACAAAAAGAAACTCCTGTAACACTGACATATATATGGGCTCAATGTCAGTGCTAAAGTGCTCTACATATATATGTGTGCTCAATATCAGTGCTACAGTGTGTGTGCTCTCTCTCTCTCTCTCTCTCTCTCTCTATATATATATATATATATATACGCGCTCAATGTCAGTGCTACAGTGCTCTACATATATATGTATGCTCAATATCAGTGCTACAGTGCGCGCACGCGCACTCTCTCTGTGCTCAATGTCAGTGCTACAGTGCGCTCTCTCTCTCTCTCTCTCTCTCTCTCTCTCTCTCTCCTTATATGTGCTCAATGTCAGTGCTACAGTGCTCTACATATATGTGTGCTCCATATCAGTGCTACAGTGCGCTCCACTCATATGAGGAGACTGGTTGGAAGGAGGTTGAAAGGGAGGGTAAAAAGAGTCCAACCTCTCTAGAGTGCATGGAGGCTGCTTAAAACAACAGTAATAGAGGCCCAGCAGATGTGTATACCACAAAGAAAGAAGGGTTCCACTAAATCCAGGAGGGTGCCCGCATGGCTAACCAGCCAAGTTAGAGAGGCTGTGAAGGGCAAGGAAGCTTCCGTCCATAAATGGAAGTCTTGCCCTAATAAGGAGAATAAAAAGGAACATAAACTGCGGCAAAAGAAATGTAAGAAGGTGATATGGGAGGCCAAGCAAGACTATGAGGAACACATGGCCAGCAGCATTAAGGGGAATAATAAAAGCTTCTTCAAATATGTTAGAAGCAGGAAACCTGCCAGAGAAGTGGTTGGCCCTCTGGATGGTGAGGGTGGGAAAGGGGAGATAAAAGGAGACTTAGAGATGGCAGAGAAATTAAATGAGTTCTATGCATCTGTCTTCACGGCAGAAGACCTCAGGCAGATACCGCTGCCCGAACGGCCCCTCCTGACCGAGGAGTTAAGTCAGATAGAGGTTAAAAGAGAAGATGTTTCAGACCTCATTGATAAATTAAAGATCAATAAGTCACTGGGCCCTGATGGCATCCACCCAAGAGTTATGAAGGAATTGAAGAATGAAGTTGCTGATCTCTTGACTAAGATATGCAGCTTGTCCCTCAAAACGGCCACAGTGCCAGAAGATTGGAGGATAGCAAATGTCACGCCTATCTTTAAAAAGGGAAAGAGGGTGGACCCAGGAAACTATAGGCCGGTCAGCCTAACATCTATACCGGGTAAGAAGGTGGAATGCCTCATCAAAGATAGGATCTCAAAACATATAGATGAACAGGCCTTGCTGAGGGAGAATCAGCATGGCTTCTGTAAGGGTAGGTCTTGCCTCACAAACCTTATAGAATTCTTTGAAAAGGTCAACAGGCATGTGGATGTGGGATAACCCGTGGACATTAAATATCTGGACTTTCAGAAGGCATTCGACATGGTCCCTCACCAAAGGCTACTGAAAAAACTCCACAGTCAGGGAATTAGAGGACAGGTCCTCTCATGGATTGAGAACTGGTTGGAGGCCAGGAAGCAGAGAATGGGTGTCAATGGGCAATTTTCACAATGGAGAGAGGTGAAAAGCGGTGTGCCCCAAGGATCTGTCCTGAGCCCGGTGCTTTTCAACCTCTTCATAAATGACCTGGAGACAGGGGTGAGCAGTGAGGTGGTAAAGTTTGCAGACGACACCAAACTTTTCTGAGTGGTGAAGACCAGAAGTGATTGTGAGGAGCTCCAGAAGGATCTCTCCAGACTGGCAGAATGGGCAACAAAATGGCAGATGCACTTCAATGTCAGTGTCTTGCACATTGGGGCAAAAAATCAAAACTTTAGATATAGGCTGATGGGTTCTGAGCTGTCTGTGACAGATCAGGAGAGAGATCTTGGGGTGAAAGTGTCGACCCAATGTGCGGCAGCAGTTAAGAAGACCAATTCTATGCTTGGGATCATTAGGAAAGGTATTGAGAACAAAACGGCTAATATTATAATGCCGTTGTACAAATCTATGGTAAGGCCACACCTGGAGTATTGTGTCTAGTTCTAGTCGCTGCATCTCAAAAAAGACATAGTGGAAATGGAAAAGGTGTAAAAGAGAGCGACTAAGATGATTACGGGGCAGGGGCACCTTCCTTACGAGGAAAGGCTATGGCGTTTGGGCCTCTTCAGCCTAGAAAAGAGACGCCTGAGGGGGGACATGATTGAGACATAAAAAATTATGCAGGGGATGGACAGAGTGGATAGGGAGATGCTCTTTACACTCTCACATAACACCAGAACCAGGGGACATCCACTAAAATTGAGTGTTGGGAGAGTTAGAACAGACAAAAGAAAATATTTCTTTACCTCTGCTTGTGGTTGGTCTGTGGAACTCCTTGCCACAGGATGTGGTGACGGCATCTGGCCTGGACGCCTTTAAAAGGGGATTGGATAAGTTTCTGGAGGAAAAATCCATTACGGGGTACAAGCCATGATGTGTATGCGCAATCTCCTGATTTTAGAAATGGGCTATGTCAGAAGGCCAGATGCAAGGGAGGGCACCAGAATGAGGTCTCTTGTTATCTGGTGTGCTCTCTGGGGCATTTGGTGGGCCGCTGTGAGATACAGGAAGCTGGACTAGATGGGCCTATGGCCTGATCCAGTGGGGCTGTTCTTATGTTCTTATGCTCTCTCTCTCTCTCTCTCTCTCTCTCTCTCTCTCTCTCTCTTTACATATATATATATATATATCCCCTCCAAGGTATGCTATGCTTTGTCAACATCCTCAACAGCTCAGGGATCTCTGCACTATCCTTAAAATCATCAGAATAACTCAGGGGTGCCCAAAGTTTTTGGCAGGAGGGCCACATCATCTCTCTGACACTGTGTTGGGGGGCAGGGGAAAAAAAGAATTAATTTACATTTAAAATTTGAATAAATTTACATAAGTTTACATAAATGAATATATTAAAGATGAACTTATATGAATGAATGAAGGTCTTGCAATACCACAAGGCCTATAAAAGGCCTTACACAAAGCAAGGCTGGCCTTTTCTTTGCTGCTGCTACTGCATCACAGATGTGAAACTGCAAGCAGTGGAGGGAGCCCTCATCCCACAGCTCACTGAGAGGTCAAACAGTCACCCTCATGCTGAGAGCTGTTGCGCAGGCCCAGTGCAGGCTCCAACAAATCTCCAGAGGGCCAGAGGCTCATTGGAGACTGAGGACTCCTTGAGGGCTGCATTCAGAGTCCTCAAGGGCCGCAAGTGGCCCCAGGGCCAGGGTTTGGGCACCCCTGGAATAAATCATAATAAATCATAATAAATGAAAAGTCACAATACTTTCATTTTGCAATGAAAGTTTGGCTTCTGCAAAACTTTTTTTGCAGGCTGCAATCCTATACATACTTCCTTGGGAGTTAGCGTGTAGATTCCCAATGGGCCTTAGAGCCCAATCCTACGCATGACTACTCAAAAGTAAGTTCCATTATAGTCAATGGGGCTTACTTCCAAGTTAGTGTGGATAGGATTGTAGCCTCACTTCTCAGTACACAGACATGGGCTTGCAATGCAAACAAATACTGTAATGTAAGTTTCACAGCTGCAACACTGTAAATTTTCTTAACAGCTGCAACACTTGTAAGTTTTCTTAACAGAAAGGGCTAGTGGTATAATTCTTTGGAGTTGTCTAGTGTACTCACTACTTCTGCTAGCTATCTGTAGTGGTGACTCTTCTACAGACAGCAGAAGTTGGCTGAGAATTTCTTTGCCCCAATAAGTTTGCTATAATGGCGCAGAGTAAGGTGCCTCTGAGCCAATACTAGGCACTTCTCTTGAGATGCTGGAGGGTCCTACTTATTATTAAGAATATTTATATATATTTATCATTTATACTTAAAAAAATTTATTTTCAACAACTAACAGTCCAATCCTATCCACACTTGCCTGGGAGTAAGCCCCATTGAATCTAATGGGACTTACTTCTGAGCAGACATGCATAGGATTGGGCTGTAAGGCCCAAATCCTAACCAACTTTCCAGCACTGCCATAGCCAATGGGGCATGTGTTGCATCCTGAATTTGGGTGGTATTCACTGAGGCTTCCTCAAATTAAGGGAATGTTTGTTCCCTTACCTCAGAGATGCATTACCCTTAAGTTGCTGCTGGAAAGTGGGTTAGGATTATACCCTAAATCATAAAATCGGTTCATATGAAGAAATAAATAAAAGCATCATTTCTGGTCTCCATGGAATTTACAAAAAACTAAAAAAGGCACAAGTACCTGCAGTCAATTATTGCAAAAGATGCTATGCTGGAGGTAAATAGGGATAATTGCTCCCCCCCAATATAAGAGAATAGCTACATAAAAGGTGTCAGGGAATGACAAACTGTAATTCTGTGTAAGTCTACTCAGAATTAAGCTCCACTAAATTCAATGGAATGTATGCCCAGGTAGGTGTGTATGGCATTGCAACCAAAAGTAAATGTTTGTTGTTTATTTATCATTTACATCAGCTTAATTTTAAGCAGCATGTACAAGTTTTGAGTCAGACCACATCCTTTTGTCCCTAAGAATGATAAGGAATGGGGGAAGTTGTTCAGAATTTTTGAAACTTGCCATTGAGGTTACAGAAGAGCTGGAAAAACCAGTTTCTTCCCCAGAACAAGGAATGTTGGTAATCTCTAATTATTTAAAGCTGCTAGTCAGGTCAAATTTAGGAGTCACCTTTCTTCATTGCATATTTTTGCCATTGTTTGTACTTGCCTCTGTAACTACAGTATTGTGTATTGGCAACCTTCTGTCTCGAAAGACTATGGTATCGCGCTCTGAAAGGTGGTTCTGGCACAGCGTCTAGTGTGGCTGAAAAGGCCAATCCGGGAGTGACAATCCCTTCCACACCGGGAGCAAGTGCAGTCTGTCCCTGGTCTGTCTCCCTGGCTATGGGCCTTCCTTCTTTGCCTCTTAGCCTCAGACTGTTGGCAAAGTGTCTCTTCAAACTGGGAAAGGCCATGCTGCACAGCCTGCCTCCAAGCAGGCCGCTCAGAGGCCAGGGTTTCCCACTTGTTGAGGTCCATCCCTAAGGCCTTCAGATCCCTCTTGCAGATGTCCTTGTATCGCAGCTGTGGTCTACCTGTAGGGCGCTTTCCTTGCACGAGTTCTCCATAGAGGAGATCCTTTGGGATCCGGCCATCATCCATTCTCACGACATGACCAAGCCAACGCAGGCGTCTCTGTTTCAGCAGTGAATACATGCTAGGGATTCCAGCACGTTCCAGGACTGTGTTGTTTGGAACTTTGTCCTGCCAGGTGATGCCGAGGATGCGTCGGAGGCAGCGCATGTGGAAAGCGCTCAGTTTCCTCTCCTGTTGTGGGCGAAGAGTCCATGACTCGCTGCAGTACAGAAGTGTACTCAGGATGCAAGCTCTGTAGACCTAGATCTTGGTATGTTCCGTCAGCTTCTTGTTGGACCAGACTCTCTTTGTGAGTCTGGAAAACGTGGTAGCTGCTTTACCGATGCGCCTGTTTAGCTCGGCATCGAGAGAATGAGTGTCGGAGATCGTTGAGCCAAGGTACACAAAGTCATGGACAACCTCCAGTTCATGCTCAGAGATTGTAATGCAGGGAGGTGAGTCCACATCCTGAACCATGACCTGTGTTTTCTTCAGGCTGATTGTCAGTCCAAAATCTTGGCAGGCCTTGCTAAAACGATCCATGAGCTGCTGGAGATCTTTGGCAGAGTGGGTAGTGACAGCTGCATCGTCGGCAAAGAGGAAGTCACGCAGACATTTCAGCTGGACTTTGGATTTTGCTCTCAGTCTGGAGAGGTTGAAGAGCTTTCCGTCTGATCTGGTCCGGAGATAGATGCCTTCTGTTGCAGTTCCAAAGGCCTGATTCAGCAGGACAGCGAAGAAAATCCCAAACAAGGTTGGTGCAAGAACACAGCCCTGCTTCACTCCGCTTCGGATGTCAAAAGGGTCTGATGTGGAGCCATCGAAGACAACAGTGCCCTTCATGTCCTTGTGGAAAGATCTGATGATGCTGAGGAGCCTGGGTGGACATCCAATCTTGGGGAGAATCTTGAAGAGGCCGTCTCTGCTGACCAGGTCGAAAGCCTTTGTGAGATCTATGAAGGCTATAAAGAGTGGCTGTCGTTGTTCCCTGCATTTCTCCTGCAGTTGTCTAAGGGAGAATACCATATCAGTGGTGGACCTGTTGGCTCGGAATCCACACTGCGATTCTGGATAGACGCTCTCTGCAAGTACCTGGAGCCTCTTTAGTACAACTCGGGCAAACAGCTTTCCTACAACGCTAAGGAGAGAGATGCCGCGGTAGTTGTTGCAGTCACCCCTGTCACCTTTGTTCCTGTACAGCGTGATGATGTTTGCATCCCTCATGTCTTGAGGTACTCCACCTTCTCTCCAGCAGAGACAGAGGATTTCATGCAGCTCAGTGACGATGATCTCTTTGCAGCATTTTAGGACTTAGGTCAGTTTGGCACTGGGAGGATGAACGAAAATGGCCAACGCCTGCTAGAGTTTTGCTGTCATCACGGTCTCTGTGTCAGCAACACGTTCTTCAACACAAAGCCCCAACATAGAGTCTCTTGGAGACATCCAAGATCAAAGCACTGGCACCAGCTCGACCTGATCCTCACCAGACGCTCCAGCCTTCCCAGCATCAAGATCACACGCAGTTATCATGGTGCTGCCTGCGACACTGACCACTCCCTGGTGTGCAGCAGAGTGAAACTGCAAACAAAGCGACTGTATCACACGAAAAAGGAAGGAAGACCTCGCATTGATACCAGCAAGACCCGGGATCAGAGAAAAGTGGAGGAATTTGCACAAGCGCTTGAGGAATCTCTTCCAGGCCCGGCCGACGCAAACGCATCCAACAGATGGGAACATTTCAAGAATACCGTTTACAACACCGCCTTGTCCATATTCGGCAAGAAGACCAACAAGGCGGCAGACTGGTTTGAAGCCCACTCTGAGGAGTTGACACCAGTCATTGAGGAAAAGAGGAGAGCTCAAGCAGCATACAAGGTCTGTCCCAGTGAGCGCAACCTGCAGGTCCTCCGAACTGCTCGCAGCAAAGTCCAACAGACTGCCAGGAGATGTGCTAACGACTACTGGCTCCAGCTCTGTTCCGAGATACAGATAGCAGCTGACACAGGCAACATCAAGGGGATGTATGATGGTATCAAGCAGGCCCTAGGTCCAACTACAGTATTATAAAGCATAATTCTATGGTCAGAACCAGAGGGTGGGGAAGATAATATGGTTCAACTTAAGTCCGTGTGTCCTTAATCCATTTTCAGCAGGCCTTGGGCCTTTGTAACCAAAGGGATAGGCAAAATATGATCTGAAATAAATAAATCTGACATGCTGAATAACATTAACAATTGCAAGAGGTGTTGCACACCACCTTTCAGAGCGAGATACCATAGTCTTTCGAGACTGAAGGTTGCCAATACAATACAATGACTGGTTGTGTGAATTCTCCAACATGTGTTACCACTATGCTTCACAGTGTGTGATGCACATTTTTTCAGGATTCAATAAGCTAGTCTCAAAGCATTCACAGGCATAGGCCCCAATCTGATTCAACTTTCAAGTGCCAATACAGCCATGCCAATAGGGCAGTGTGCTGCATCCTGCTGTGAAGGGGGGAGGGAAGTCGCTGAGACTTCCTCAAGGTAAGAGAACCTTTGTTTCCTTACCTCAGGGCTACATCCTGGCTGCATTGGCACTGGAAAGTTGAGTAGCCTTGGGCCCTTTGTTGCCATGTGAAAAACAGCAAGTTCCACCTAATGCTGTAAAACAGGGCTGTACAGACTGACTTCAGGCATAAGCTGTGCTGGGGCTTGGGCCCAATAAGTGCTTTCAATGTCAGGTCCAATTGAAGAGCAAAAGAAATGATGGAAATAAGTCTGAGCAAGTACAAAATGCTTCAGGGATTGGGAGAAGCATTTCCAAAGAGAAATGAGCCCTGACATCTCCTTTTTGAAAAATCAAATATTGTTTGGTGCTTTCCTATCCCTTTATTCTGTTTATAGTCAAACTGAGAGAGAACCAGAAGACCATTCAGAATCCAAGAGGCACAGACTAGAGCCCAACCCTAGGCATGTTTACTCAGAAGCAAGGCCCATTGTAGTCAGTGGGGCTTACTCCCAGGTAAGTGTGGATAGGTTTGCAGCCACAGGCATTAGTCCAGGGGGAGGCTGGGGAAAAGCAGCAGGGTGATGTTAGAAGCACTCAGGTGCTGCTTCTAAAATGCTTTCCAAAGGGCTTCCCTAAGAGGGAGCATCAGCTTCAGCAGAAGGCAGAGTGGTAGTCCTGATGCTGGCTGAAATCCTGTGCACACTTACCTGGGAGTAAGTCTCACTGAAGTCAGTGGGACTTACTTCTGAGTAGACATGTGCTGTGAGTTGTGTGTGTGTTTCTTCCATAGCAGTCAGCTCGGAGAACACTTTTTGTGAACAAAGCAACAATGAACAATCATAGGCTGGTGCTACATTGTACTTCCTTCAGGGTCGAAGAGGCGCCACACTCGTTCCAACAGCCTGTAAGGAAGCCCCACCCACCCCGACAAACCCACAAGGAAGCCCCGCCCTCGCCGGTCCCTACCCCGCCCTGGTCTCTTTTGTCTGTGCCCGGAGGGGAGGCGGCGCGTGCCAAACCATAGAGTTCGACGGCTTTGGATGCCTAGAGAGGTCAGAGAAACATTGCTTACATTTCTTCCCCAGCGGGCGAGCGCTCACTTCCGGTTTGCTGTTGGCGAGTTTCCGGCGGTGGCCGTGGCCGTGGCTGCTGCTGGGGGGGGGACAAGGAACGGGGTGGCGGAGGAGCGGCTGATTCGAGGTCGGGCCTAGGAGGAGGTACGGGTGATGGCGAGGGAGAGCGGGCTTGTTCGTGGCTTTGCGGCCTCTTGGGAACGGCTCGGGGGTGCTGGGAGGGCTCTGGTGGTGGGCGAGAGCGGTGGCTGCTCGGGGGCGGCTGCGCGGCGTGAGAGCCCCATCTTGTGCCTGCCTACTCAGAAGTAAGTCCCATTCTAGTCAATGGGGTTTTCTCCGAGGAAAGAGTGGACAGGCTTGCAGCCTAAGAGCCCCATCCGATGCATGTTTACTCAGAAGTAAGTCACATTGTAGTCAATGGGGCTTCCTCCCAGGAAAGTGAGGACAGGATTGCAGCCCCAGAGCCCCATCCTATGCCTGTCTACTCAGGAGTAAGTCCCATTAGAGTCAGTGGGGCTTACTCCCAGAAAAGGGTGGGCAGGCTTGCAGCCTAAGAGCCCTATCCTATGCATGTTTACTCAGAAGTAAGTCGCATTCTAGTCAATGGGGCTTCCTCCCAGGAAAGTGAGGGTATGGTTGTAGCCTGAGTTGGAGGAGTTCTGACGCCGGCCATAGCGCCCTCCTGGAAGGGGCGGTGGCTGCGCTGCGTAGGGGCAGCCCGTGGCTGGAGAGAACTAGGGGGAGACCTCTGAGGTCTGCTTGGGATCTCGGAGAGCGCCTGGGTGGTCCTGGCTGCTGGAGCGTTGGGCTGGGTGAGCGTGAGAAAGCCCATCAGGAGAGGAAAAGGAGGGTGGAGAAAATGTTTGGCGCTTCGTGGGACAGAGGAAAGAGAACACTGCCTTGCCCTAAGTAGCCTCGACCGCCTCTCAGCCGTTTCTTCCCAACGTTGCATACACGCAACAGGGACCAAATGTGTACACGTGTGGGCTGGGTGCAAATGGGTTAAATATTTTCTCAGCCATGCGTCTGGCTTGTTTAAGGAAAATGGGTGGTGTTTCTAGTCCTCCCTCCAAGAAGCTGAGGGAGCAGCAGATAGTGGCTCCCATTCCAATTTTGCCCTTGCAATTCTATGAGGTAGGATAGATAGAAGATAGTAAGAGCCCAATCCTATGCATGTCTACTCAGAAGTAACCCCCATTTTAGTCAATGGGGCTTACTCCCAGGTAAGATTGCAGCCTAAGTTGTGTAAATTGAACTTCATGATTGGGGGTGGGGGAGCTGAACCATGCACGGTCTCTTTCCTGGGGTAGCCCCTGCACTACTTTGGGGGTTGTTGTGAGGCCGGCATTGGGGGGGGGCAGAGGAGGAGGTCCTGAGCTCTTTAAAGGAAGAGAGTTGAGGAATAAAGATCTGACTAGTAGTTATTTAATGCTGTCAGTGTTGGTGGTGCTTTGAAGACAAACAAGAGAACATGACCCGCTTGGGAGCACTTTGACAGTCTTACCATAGCTGCAAAGGCAGAAGTCTCTGGTCAAAGGTTTGAGTGAGAAGTGTGAGTGGTGACTCAGGGAGGGTCTGTGTGGCAGGATTGCTGGGGAAACTCTTTTGCGAGATGAAAGCTAGGAGCCTGGTGGTTGAAACTGGGATATCTATGCAGGAAAGGACAAGGGATACTGGAGCATGACTGAAGGCTACATTGTGGGCCCTTGTCAAGAATGATTGTTTCAGGGAAAAAAGGAGAGGCTTTATTGAGGGAGCAGCCGACTGGGAAGAGCCAGATAAGCAGTAGTATGGGATGTAATGGGGTTTGAGTTTTGTTGGTAGACATGTGATGTGGATTGGAGAGAAGTAATCAGTTTTGGGAAGGTTTTGGCTAGCATGCCAAGTGCCTGGGGTTAGCAATTGAAAGAAATGACCTTCAGATATGGCCAAAGAGGTTATTTTACTGGGTTGGGGGGGATGTTTTCAGCCCTTTCTTGGAAGTTGGACTGGAAGAAACCTGGCAGGCAGAAGCAAGTAGAACTTTTCAGAGCTCTGCTCAGGAAATGAGGTTCCTTGGGTGAAAGACCTTGTGGCATGTCCTCATTTGAGTGGGGGGGGGGGGAATCTGGAATACCAAGGGCTCATAGCTTGGGCTTGGGAAGAATTGCCTTAGTACTTAACAGCCATATTTTTAGTGTAATTTAAGAGCAGTGGTGGTGACAGCTCATCCTGTTCATGATGGGAAAGCAGGTTTTTGTTCATTAAACCCACTAAAGAAATTGCAAGAAGGGAAATAAAAGAAGATGTTTTAAGCTCATTCTTTTAGGCATATGTGAAGAAGAAACTCTTAAGACTGAAATCCTTACACATTTACCTGGGAGTAAATCTCATTGAACTCAGTGGGGTTTACTTTGAGTAGACATGTCTAGGATTGCACATGTACATTATGTTAAAGTTAATGATTATGTTCTTATTGGCAATAAGTTATTGCAGATTGTTAGCTTTACTTGATGAGGCTATTGTGATCCATACACACAGGAACATGTAATGATTGGTATAGAAATATGTAATTTTAATTAGAATTGGCATGGGTAAAAGATTACCAATGTGTAACAGTGGTAGTAATTTCCTAGATGTTTATCTGTCTAGACACAGGATGATTCTTCACTCTGAAGATCTTAAGAATATCAGAAGAGCCTTGCTGGATCAGGTCCAAAAGCCCTTCTAGTCCAGCTTCTTGTATATCACAACATCCCATTAGATGCATCTAGGAACACACAAGGCAACAAGATACAGTCAGTTCTCGTTATCTGCTGGGGTTAGATTCCTGGAAAACGTAGACAATTTCTTGAAAAACAAATATAACTGACGGCTGCGATTACTGCAACTGCCTCCCCTGTCAGTCATGTGTCTCTTCCCCCCCATGGCACCAATGCTGCCTTCTGTTCACAAGGAGGCCATCTCCTCCTCCCCCCCACAACCTCTCACCCCTGCCTGTGTCTGTGCTGAGCCCCCACCCCACCTCATGCACTGCTGCAGTATTCATGGATAATGAGAACAGAGTCACAGATAACGAGAGGTGAATTTGCAGGTAGTGAATTCACATATAAAGAGAACTGACTGTACCTGTTTTCTGCAGCCACTCTCTTGCATTTGGCATTCAGGGAAAGGCTACCTCTAAAAACCAGAGGTTTCATGCTGTCATCATGAAGTCATGATGATGATTTCTAACCTGTGATGGACTTCATAAAGTCATCATGATGACTTCTAACCTGTGATGAACTTTTCCTCCATAAATCTGTCCAATTCTCTTTTAAAGGCATCTAGGCAGGGATGTACCAGAGCCACACTTCCAACTGTCATCAGCACTTGAAACCTGTATAGATTTTTCCTCCATAAACCCCCATAAATAATGGGTCCCTTTTAGGGAGAAGGGCGGGATACAAATAAAGTTTATTATTATTATTATCATCATCATCATCATCATAAATCTCTCCAATCCTCTTTGAAAGGCACCTAGGCCAGGCACCCAGGCACCATCACAATAGCCTGTGGCAAGGAGTTCCACAGATTAATTAGAAGCTAGTTTAAGAAATATTCTGTTTTGTCTGTTCTGACTCCAGCCAGTCAACTTTAATGGTTGTCCCCTAGTGCTGGTTTTGTTTGAGAGGGAAAAGAACTTCACTCTATCCATCTCATGAATATTTATGTATGTCTCAATCATATCTGTCCTCAGATACCTTCTATCTACACTGAAGATCTCCCAAACATTGTAGCTTTTCCTCATAAGGAAGTACTCCAGTCCACTAATGATTTTGGTCCCTCTCTTTTGCATTTTTTCCAATTCAACTGTACTCTATCCTTTTTGTGATGTGGCGGCCAGAACTGGACACAAGATCTTCGAAATGGCTAGTT
Source organism: Tiliqua scincoides (assembly GCF_035046505.1). Classification (NCBI taxonomy): domain Eukaryota; kingdom Metazoa; phylum Chordata; class Lepidosauria; order Squamata; family Scincidae; genus Tiliqua; species Tiliqua scincoides. Next base: position 133,766,802 of record NC_089822.1, on the reverse strand, counting down.
TCCGATTGTGGCTTTTGTGGCACAAGCCTCTGCTTGTTCTGCTACACCCCAGCTGTCTCTGTGGTGCCTCTTAAAACGTCTGTCTCCTTGCTATGTCTCTTTGCGAGTTTTTGTCAGTACTAGGTACCTGGGGCTGCTCCCATGACCGCAGCGTACATGGATTGTACTTTGTCTTTTCCTGTTTCAAATAAACTCTTTGTATTGTTCCTAGTGTGTAGTTACTCTTTCTCAATAGCAGTGCAGATAATTGGTGCTTCCCAGGTGCAGGAAGCATAGCAGGCTGCTAGTAAGAAGGTGTTGAGGGATATCCCTGTGCCAACTTAGGGAGGCACTTAATTTTATACCTTGCTATTGCAAAGCTGAGCATAATGTCAGACACTTAGAAGTTCTGACTCAGAAAATAATATGGTATATGGAAGTTACACTTTTCTTTGAGATAGAAGATTAATGGTTGCTTAGGTAAAAGGTGTGTTAGATTTATGTAGGTTCAGGAAAACAGGTTGCAATGTAGAAATTCTATTGGATAAAAACCAAGTGATAGTAGTTAAACAACATGATTAGACAACTTGTTGCTTCGTGTTAACCTAATTTCTGTTGCCATTGAAAATAGCACAGAAGACATGTACACCTTATAATTATTCCGAGACTTGGCTGAAATTGAATGTGTTCTTGTAGGTATTTACTGGAACTGGATATTAGGATATTTGAAAATCAGTGTTTAAGACATTTATCAGCATTATGTTCTGAATAATTTGTCTGGCCCAAGGGTATGGAAATGGACTCCCAGTAATTTTAATGAGCTGTCTTGGTTTTTATAATTCTATGTGTCAAATAAATTATTGGCACAAAGTGTACGTAAGTACATGTTTGAGGTATCAAAGCGATGGTGAGGTAGCTGATTTAGTTGATGAAATATTATTTCTTGGGTGTGTAAATAATGCTATAGACTTTCCTGTGATAGTTAAAGGGAGGGTGGATAAAGGGAGTATATATTGCTTTTAATTGGCACTTCTCATGTTGTATTAAGTATGGTCCTATCTGCTTTATATTCCTGTGGTAACAGATCCTGGCTTCAAAAAGAAATGATGTCTTAGTCCGAATGAGGCAGAGGAGCAAGAAGATGGGCCACTGTGAGAGGTTCCTTCAGAAGAGCAGCCCCAAATCAGCTTTGTTTTGTTGCTGTCCAGGAAGGGATTCTACTGCAGAAGGTTAAACTTTTGTTTCATTTGCTTTCACAAAATTTATTCTTTACAGATACTTAGATTTTAAAATAGTAAATGTAATGTGCTTGGCTCTTAGTGTGATTTTCCTTACCACATTGACAATAACTATGACTCCAAGCTGGAAATCATACCACTTGCAAGTAAAAATAAATTGTTAGATGCTGGATCCTTCTTTTTCAGAAATAGGAGTGACCATTTAGCACCAATTCCTGAATGATGGCTCAGGACCCACTAGTTGGGCACAGGAGTTGCGCTAGCAGCTTAATGGCTATGATTGTTGGGGATAGCATAGCACAGGAAATGATGAAGAGAGGAAATAAGGCTCCACTGTTGTCTGTAAAAGACAACATCCCTTTCCAATAAAGCAGTGGTTCCCAAGCCCTTTTAGCCCTTTTAGCACTGGAATGCACTTTTGCACACCATCACACCATCAGGACCTACATAGTTTTACAAGACTAAAAAGAAAATCTTACCAGCTCAAGCCTCTATGGAGGGAGGGACTGTCTTCTGGAACACTTGTTGAGCTCCACATGCATAGTATCATTCTGGTAGCCTTGCACCCCTTTGCCTGACCTTCCACATGAGCCAAAGTGTGTTTACTTACTCATGAATAAATGCAAATAAGTGACTTAGTTTCGCTTTCCATAGGGCTCAATATGTTTGTTAGCTTGGAGGAAGAAACTTCCTTCTTGGGTGTTTTTGGGGGACTGTATTCATCAGTTCGGAACAATTCTGGTGGCGTTGGATTCCTCTTGGCCTGCCCTTCACTATGGACCAAAGTATGCTTGTCTACTCATGAGTAAACATATGGTATCGTTCGGTTTCCATAGGATTCAATGCATTTCGCTCGCGTGCTGTCAGCTTGTCACTTTCAGCTTCATGACCCACTCACAATCAGGTTGCAACCCACAGTTTGAGAAACCCTGCTCTAGACTAAGTCATGGTGAAAGGAGAGATTTAGCATATTCATAAAATTCAGGAATCCTCTCTTGGTATAAGAACTGGTAACAAATATCAATTTTTATACTCAAGGAAAAATAGAATTTTAGGGAGGGAAGACAAAATTACAAAGTTCAGGTGTTCAGGGACCTCTTAGGGTGATGGAGCATGAAGCAGAGAGTATTCCATGCAAAAGGAGTAGAAAAGGCAACAAGGATGAAAGGTTGCTGAAATGATACAGCAAGTAGAGAGAAACACACAGAGAAATGTATTGGGAGCATTTTGTGAGATAAGAGACAAAAGTAGGAAGGAACAAGGTTGTGCACGCTTTAAAAGTCAGTTAACTGAACAAAGTAATAGGAAGGCAGTGAAAAGAAACTTACAGAAGGACATATGGTTGTAGCAAGCAAGAAAATCCATGCATCTAGCAGCAGGAATGTGAGAGGCCTACTTAATAAAATTTTGTAATAGTCTAAATTAGACAAGATTAATGCTTAGATTAGGGTTTAAATCAGAAACTCTTTGCTTTCCTATGTTCCTTTCTGCTGTTAGCCCTTGCTACTTCATTCCACTTTCTTTTGATCTGCTGGAATATGAAAGTAAGGAAAGGTAGGTGGCCAGGCAGTTCTCATATCCTAAATATATGCTGGGAGCCTTATGCGTCTATTTTCTTGTCTTAGAGGTGGCAGTGATGAATTTAAGCATTTTGCTAGAGGCCGGCTTGTTCCCTCATTTGTAAAATTTTCAGCTTGAGTATTATGATTAGTTTTGGAGGCATGATGTTCTGAAGTTATTTGTTAAAGCATACTATTACTTGTGGAGAATCTGCTTGGCACTGGGTAAAAATTGCTTGGTCTGTACAACTCTAAGATGATCTGTCTTCTGTTGAGAAAAAGCTTACTCTGTGTCTGCATTTTTCCTGGAAGAGAAACACTTTGTATGGGCAAAGTACACCTAAAAAGATGTAAACCTTGATTAAGTAACACAAAATAAAAGTACTCCAGTTAATTCCATGGGTTTTTTTACTATTCTAGCACAACATTGTTTCTTAAACTGTGGTTTGGGACCCACTAGGTGAGTTATGAGCCAATTTCAGGTGGGTCCCCACTCATTTCAATATTTTATTTTTATATATTAGACTTGATGTCAATATGGTATGTGACTGCAATTTGGGGAGATCTGTACTTTTAACAGTCTACAATGTAACATTACACCAAACTGGAGTTAACAAGGGAGAGGTAGCTTTACACAAAGGAAGGTATTAGCTAAAGCAAATAGTTCATGTATGTTGAAGAGATTTTTTGACCTGGAGATTGTTTACATAGAAAGATTCCTCCTCCAGCTGTATTTGTATCTGGTCATGCATGCTGTTTTCCAAGATGCTGGAAACAAAATGAGTCACGTGATAGCTTCAACCTTTTCTTATGGATTGTTTTCTGTTTGCCTTGAAATCAGCTCATGATTGGTTGATGTGCTGGTTGCTATTCAGCATGTTTCAGTGGAGGAGTACTAACTTTTGTGATATCTCATGTGAGATGAACTAACTGTATTTATTGCACGATAAGCATGATACTGTGGAAATGACCTACTAGATACCCTTCAGAAGAGATGAATCTAGTTTTACACTTTCCCAATCTGAAAAAGCAAATAGACACAATACTGGCAGAACAAATAGAGATGCATGCTCACTTGATTTGTGGTATGTTTAATTTTGTTCCATTTTGTTTTTATCTTGTTTTGGTTATTTTATGGGTAATCTACTTTGATTATTTTATATAGAAAAGTGAAGTTAAAAATATTGATCTTCTTAACTTGCTTAAAGATACAAATATATCTTTTACTTTTTCCATCATTTCCCCCCTTCCAAATCTTCCCCCCAAGTAGTCTGTGAATTGTTTGGAGATTTGCTTTGGTTAATCTCTCTCCATTGGTTATGGGGGAGAAAGGTGACTGGGGGAGACGAAGTGACAGTCATAAATATTTTGCTATGGTGGTAAATTCATGTTGGGGAGTTACCCATGTTGGATTATCATGAATTGCATGAGAAAAAAGTGCTAGAAAATAGGATTTGCAGATCTACTTCCTTCTTGATCCTGGCAATAGATCCAAACTGTCCTTTTCTACCAGGTGAAAGCCCTGTGAATTCTCGCCTTTTCAGTGAACAAGAAACAAGCTCAGCCTCTCATTTCTGAATTCTTATTTCTGAATATTTGCTGTGAATGTGTCCATTTTAACCAGGCCAGTGTTATCTGCAGTGTTCTGGAGCCAGAACGGCTGTAGCCCAGCACTTGAATATTTCAAAGCCCTCGGTTTTGTATTTCTGTAATTGATAACATAGCTGTGTAGCAAGCAAGAATGGCTGTCTTTCTCTTGCAGTCTGGGAGGGAGCACTTGAAGGTACGGAGGCAGGCGCCAGTAGTACAGTGTCTGTTATATAATGACTCTCTCTGCCAAGTGACATTCTGGCAGCAAGGTGTGTTATGCATATCAAGGACATTACCATGTTTGGAAGCCATATTGAAATGAGTCTGTGTAAGTGCTTTCACTTGTCTATAATTGTGTAGGTTAAGGGAAAAGTTCTAGATAAGGTGGAATCTTTTTCTCTTCCTTTTAATGGATGCTTGAGGTGGCTTAGATAACAATGTCTTTGGCTTGTATTTGTAGCAACAGTGTTCACCTTCATGCTTGACTTTCCTGTTTTTATGCTACACTTATTTTATATATTGCATCTAATCCTGCGGTGAGCCCTCTGTGACCCATCATATCAGAATGGGGAATGAAGGCACATGGTCTGTGCATCTGACTTTCCCACGCACCCTTGACTACCTCCAAGGCAGCTGGGATCTATCCAGAAGAAGAGTGGCCGTTTCCACCAGGAAGGGAAAAGTTCAAACAAGAGGAACATAAGAACATGTCCTTCCTAATTTCTCCTCCCCATCTGAAGGTTCCTATCTGCTGGGGTTCCCTCAGTGTGGAAGCTGGTTGCTAGAAGAGCAAGCCAGGAAGCCAGCTAATCTGGCTGATCCTGCCCCTTAGCACCGATGCCTCCCCTTTGGGGCATTAGCCCTAAGCAGTTTGTCAGAGCGAAAGGGACAATAACTCTTAGTGGTGCTTAGAAAGAACTAGGCAAATAACTTGGAAAAAGTCTCAATTCCTCTAGGCCAGCAGTTCTCACATTTAGTACTGGGACCCACATTTTAGAATGAGAATCTGTCAGGACCCACTGGAAGTGATACGATGATCGGAAGTGACATCATCAAGCAGGAAAATTTTTAACAATCCTAGGCTGCAGTCCTATTCACACTTACCCAGAAGTAAGTCCCATTTACTATCATTGTTAAAAGAATATACATAGTAACTTGTTAAGACTACAAGTCTGTAACATTTCCCCAAATTCAGTCGCATACCATGGTAGCATCAAGTCTAATTTATTAAAAATAAAATATTGAAATGAATTGGGACCTACTGTTTGAGCAATACTACTCTATACCCATCTGAGTGGCAGGTCCAAAGAGAAATCTGAGATCAGTTCGTTGAACTTCCCCTTAGTCTTAGGCAGGTTGATATATTTGACCCTGGACAAGTGCAAGCAAAACTCCATGAGTTGCTTCCATCCACATCCAGGTTAAGCCTTTTTTGTGGACATGCAGCTTAAGGGGTCAAGATGGAGAAGCTGCCCAAGCTGACTCATCCAAGCCATCACCATGTTATGCATATATAGTGACTTTTTATTAGGGCAGAGAGTCTCATTCATGACACCTTGCACCCCATGTCTTGAACTGTCCATTTGTGTTTTTCTCTGTTACATACTTATCAAGCAGGACTTGAGTTGCGTCCTACAGCAGCAGGAGAGGAAGCCAGGGAAATGGCTTCTCCCCAGTGATAGGGGCTACTGCTGCGTATTTTCTTGCTGTGCAGAGCCCTTAAAGTTACATGTAGAGGCTGGATGTAGCTGCAAGGAGTTCTTAGTTTATTTATTTTTCACATTTTTACACCACCCTTCTTCCCAGAAGTTTGAGGTTGTGTACCTGGTTCTTTCTCTTCTGGTTGTTTCCTCAACACAACAGCCCTGTGAGGTAGATGAGACCAGGAGATAGTGACTGGCCCAAGGTCTCCCAAGAAGCTTCATGGCTGAGCAGCGATTTGAACCTGGATCTTCCAGGTCTAAAACCAACTCCCAAACCACTACACCATTCTGGCATGAACTTCCTCTTCTCTCTCCCTTTCCTTCCTTTCTTCAGTATGGAGCTGTGATGCAACAGTCCTTTGCTCCATGTGTTGTATGGACTCTGGAAGTGTACTTTAATTGTAGTTTACAAACCAAGGCATGAAACTTAATCCTGGTTTATGAACCAGGATTTTCATTTTGGTTGATAAACCAGGTCTCCAGATGACACTTGGAGTTGTGATTTAACAAACAAGAATTCTTGGCCATGTGAAGTGACGAGGAGTATGTTAGCTTGCAGCTTGTTTAGATCATGTTCCTGACCACATTGGCCCAAGAGTCCTTGGTTCTGGGTTTGGCAACATTGTTTCCAAGAATTCTCATTTTACTTTATAACTAACAGCTGGGTTGTTGATTTGCAGTTACCAGAGAGTTGCAACTGCAGACAATGAGTTAGGCATTTGTTGTCATTATGAATCTCAGCTATTATTTTTTGTGTTGCTGGCTTCTCTGTAGCTTTTGATGTATCCTAGAATAAAGATGCATATTATACATGTAAACCACAAATGCTACTGTTAGTAACCTACACTATTTCTGTGACTGAAATGCTAGTCATTTTTTGTTTATGAACTGTCTACTAGTGGACTCCTAACATTATGTTGTGATATAAAACGAGAATGAGTAAGTCTTGCTTGCTATTCATTTTGGAAATCAGAGTTACCCAAAATGTTGTTTTAAGATACAAGCATCAGCAATATCTCAGATCAGTCTCTTTTTAAAAAAGATATCCAGATCTTTCCACTTGGTTCAGAAGAATAGTCTGTGGTTTTTAATTGTAGCAGTCTAATCCTTCTCTCTCCTATTCATGGCATGGAAATGGAATTTTAAAAGCTTTATACAGTTGTACAGGCATTATGTAGAATTTGCTGCTGCAAGCTAACAGTCATATGATGGAATTTGACTTCAGAAAGCAAAACAGTGTAATGCAGTTGGTGGTGATGGAGGACTTAGCCATCAGGTTGTAGCTGAAACTGCAGAGTGTTTCATGGGGAAATATTTGTTGCCATTTTATGTTAACCTCATGTTGCTGCGGAAAAATCTATACCTTATCTGCTTACTACTGACTTAAATTAGCAAGATCAACAAAAGTGAAAACTTTGTTAGTGAAACTTAACAAAAACTTAATTTTTGTAACTGTTAAGCAACACGCCTCCATGTGATCAGTACCAAAATGATTTCTGTTGAAAACCTTTGCAAACACTTAAAGCAAAAGTACTTTGAGTAGTAGGGTCTGTATGGGACTCTATCTAGACTTCATTCAGTATGGATACTTGGCAGCTTTTCAGATATACTGTAGGTAGGTTATTTGGTTACTGATAAAAGAAATGTTAAATAAGCCTCTTTGTAGAATTAAAATGTGGCTCTCAACTTTTAATCTTCCCTTTGTATTTGTATTGGCAACCTTCAGTCTCGAAAGACTATGGTATCGCACTCTGAAAGGTGGTTCTGGCACAGCGTCTAGTGTGGCTGAAAAGGCCAATCCGGGAGTGACAATCCCTTCCACACCGGGAGCAAGTGCAGTCTGTCCCTGGTCTGTCTCCCTGGCTATGGGCCTTCCTTTTTTGCCTCTTTGCCTCAGACTGCTGGCAAAGTGTCTCTTCAAACTGGGAAAGGCCATGCTGCACAGCCTGCCTCCAAGCGGGCCGCTCAGAGGCCAGGGTTTCCCACTTGTTGAGGTCCATCCCTAAGGCCTTCAGATCCCTCTTGCAGATGTCCTTGTATCACAGCTGTGGACTACCTGTAGGGCGCTTTCCTTGCACGAGTTCTCCATAGAGGAGATCCTTTGGGATCCAGCCATCATCCATTCTCACGACATGACCGAGCCAACGCAGGTGTCTCTGTTTCAGCAGTGCATACATGCTAGGGATTCCAGCACGTTCCAGGACTGTGTTGTTTGGAACTTTGTCCTGCCAGGTGATGCCAAGAATGCGTCGGAGGCAGCGCATGTGGAAAGCGCTCAGTTTCCTCTCCTGTTGTGAGCGAAGAGTCCATGACTCGCTGCAGTACAGAAGTGTACTCAGGACGCAAGCTCTGTAGACCTAGATCTTGGTATGTTCCGTCAGCTTCTTGTTGGACCAGACTCTCTTTGTGAGTCTGGAAAACGAGGTAGCTGCTTTACCGATGCGCTTGTTTAGCTCGGTATCGAGAGAAAGAGTGTCGGAGATCGTTGAGCCAAGGTACACAAAGTCATGGACAACCTCCAGTTCATGCGCAGAGATTGTAATGCAGGGAGGTGAGTCCACATCCTGAACCATGACCTGTGTTTTCTTCAGGCTGATTGTCAGTCCAAAATCTTGGCAGGCCTTGCTAAAACGATCCATGAGCTGCTGGAGATCTTTGGCAGAGTGGGTAGTGACAGCTGCATCGTCGGCAAAGAGGAAGTCACGCAGACATTTCAGCTGGACTTTGGATTTTGCTCTCAGTCTGGAGAGGTTGAAGAGCTTTCCGTCTGATCTGGTCCAGAGATAGATGCCTTCTGTTGCAGTTCCAAAGGCCTGCTTCAGCAAGACAGCGAAGAAAATCCCAAACAAGGTTGGCGCAAGAACACAGCCCTGCTTCACTCTGCTTCGGATGTCAAAAGGGTCTGATGTGGAGCCATCGAAGACAACAGTGCCCTTCATGTCCTTGTGGAAAGATCTGATGATGCTGAGGAGCCTGGGTGGACATCCGATCTTGGGGAGAATCTTGAAGAGGCCATCTCTGCTGACCAGGTCGAAAGTCTTTGTGAGATAATAATAATAATATAATAATAATATACAGTATTTATATACCGCCTTTCTTGGTCTTTATTCAAGACTTTATTCAAGGCGGTTTACACAGGCAGGCTTATTAAATCCACGCAGGGATTTTTACAAATTGAAAGAAGGTTCTCTCTTTCAAGAACCACCACATTCAAGATGTTACGCTCCGATCTGGTTTAACATTCTGGCCTCCATCCTCCCACGCTCCGAGCAGATGGAACAGCTCAGCTGCAGCTTGCCAGCTGCTTCAAGGTCGCACGGTGTCGGTGGCCTCGAACTGCCGACCTTGTGGATGTTAATCTTCAGGGAAATGGAGGCTCTACCCTCTAGACCAGACCTCCTGCCCATCTATGAAGATCTATGAAGGCTATAAAGAGTGGCTGTCGTTCCCTGCAACACCGCCTTGTCCATATTCGGCAAGAAGACCAACAAGGCGGCAGACTGGTTTGAAGCCCACTCTGAGGAGTTGACACCAGTCATTGAGGAAAAGAAGAGAGCTCAAGCAGCATACAAGGCCTGTCCCAGTGAGCGCAACCTGCAGGTCCTTTGAACTGCTCGCAGCAAAGTCCAACAGACTGCCAGGAGATGTGCTAACGACTACTGGCTCCAGCTCTGTTCCGAGATACAGATAGCAGCTGACACGGGCAACATCAAGGGGATGTATGACGGTATCAAGCAGGCCCTAGGTCCAACACAGAGGAAAATTGCCCAACTGAAGTCTGCCACAGGTGAGGTCATCCAGGATCGGGCGCAGCAGATGGAACGCTGGGTGCAGCACTACTCTGAGCTATATTCCAGAGAAAATGTAGTCACCGAAGAAGCACTGAACAACATTGAGTGCCTGCCTGTGCTGGAAGAGCTTGACAGTGAACCAACCCTAGAAGAACTTCACGTGGCCCTGGACTCCCTTGCCTTTGGCAAGGCACCTGGAAAAGACAGGATCCCTGCTGAAGTCCTAAAATGCTGCAAAGAGATCATCGTCACTGAGCTGCATGAAATCCTCTGTCTCTGCTGGAGAGAAGGTGGAGTACCTCAAGACATGAGGGATGCAAACATCATCACGCTGTACAAGAACAAAGGTGACAGGGGTGACTGCAACAACTACCGCGGCATCTCTCTCCTTAGCGTTGTAGGAAAGCTGTTTGCCCGAGTTGCACTAAAGAGGCTCCAGGTACTTGCAGAGAGCGTCTACCCAGAATCGCAGTGTGGATTCCGAGCCAACAGGTCCACCACTGAAATGGTAATCTTCCCAGCCTACTAATATTTTATACTGCTTGCATCAGTGTGGTGTTTAGTCTTCAAATATAGTTAATCAAAAAACAACTTATGGCTTTGTGTGTGGAATAAAGGGAAAGGGAATTGCCCACCATTTAGTTAGAAAATCCAGATTGTCATTTAGCTCATATTCAAAATGCCTAGGGCTTATAAAAATTTGTCTTATTAAAATACTCCTTAGAAATACTCTAATATCAAAACCTATCTGTGTTTTGAAATATACTTTCTGAAATGCCGAGGCTGCCGTTTCGAATTGATGGATATCCTTTCAGGGTCAAAGCTGGTCGTAATATACTTCCAAAATAGAGGAGAAATTCTTTCTTCAGGTTGCTTTGTTCATCTTTTCTTTTGAAAAATCTGTTCATACGTAAGATTTGGAAAAATCTGTTCAAGTTTAGGTTAACTTGTTTAGTGAAACCTCAGGTTTAATAACACTGATGTGCCTCCACTGGGCTAATCTGGCTAAATAGGTTTTCAATTATTCTGAAAAATCTCAGTGGATTTCCATCATTGAAAGGTACTTAAGGGATAACATTATAAAGCCTTCAAAATGTTTATCCAGCACTGTTGGGAAACTGACACGTGTACCAAAAACTGTTGCTTTGTCCATTCAGTTATGATGTTCTACATACAGAACAAATGAGGATAACTCTTCATTTTTAAAAAAGTGAATATGATCATGAAGCCAGAGTTTTTTGTCATACTGTACATTTGTTGTTTTATCTTTCTGTGGATATATTTGAGGGCATCGTCCATGGTAATGTTCTATAAATGGAAATACGTTGTATGAGGACAAGTGCTACCTGATGGTAAAAGTGTTCCACTTGCGCAAAGGGCTCTTGAATGCTTCTTCTGTTCTCAGACTGACCTCATGGATGTGCTTTCATTCACAAAAGTATTACTTTAGATGCCACCCAAAGTGTTCAATAAATCACTCCTCCTTGTGACTTCGTTGTATTATGTCTGCTTCTAAAAATATGTCAAAGTAATATGTTGGAATTGCATGGATGAGTCATTCTCAGGACTGGTGAGAAAACTAGGAATCTTGTTTTGAATAAGCATAAAAATGTTTTGTTTTCCCCTCACATTTTTTAAAGCTAAGATCATAGTCTTGTACTATTAGTGTAGGCTGTGTGGGCTACCAAGACCGTGTACCTTTAAGGACATTAAGGTATTTTGGTCTCTATAGCTTTTTCATTTCTGTGGCATTGTAACGAGAAAAGCTGACCTATCATAACTTCTGCATGACTGTTAAAGGTGATGGAACCCTGTGCTTTCTATCTGTTCATCCAAATTAACTGTGTGCAAATGTGGTGGACCTTCTATACTTGTGTTTAGAGACCTTTATTTTCCACAGCTTCCTAGTCTCTATACTAGGAAACCTCAAAAAAGAGCATTACTTGTAAGAGTAGCCTTTCTAAATGGGATTTAGCTCTGGTTTGCTCTTTGGAAGGTGCCACTTCCTCACAACTTCTGTCTAATAACTTAGCTTTAAACTCTAGAGTCCTACTATTGCAAAAGGAGAAAATCTGGCTTTGTGCAGAGAATCTAATTTTAGTTTTCTTGGCGCAAAACTAGATTTTCTCCTTTTGCAGTAGTAGACTCTAGTGTTCCTGACACGCATTCAGTATGTTACTGCATTGGCAGCCGGGTTTTTAAGTGGTGAGCTGAACTTGTTCAGCTGATTCTTGGGTGGAAGTTTCCTGTGTTGTGAATATTATGCTGGTGATCATTTAATGCTAGAGACAACTTATATTAGCAACAAGCTACTTGTCTTTCTAAAAAGCCAAGGTTCAAGCCTATTTGAAGGCTAGATAAAATATGTTTTAAATGTAACTCAACTATCTTGAGATGGAATTAGTATTTTATGGATGAGCATATATTTCACTTGTCATGTTTGGCCCTCCCCCATAGTATGACACAATAAGAGGTTTTCTTTTCATTGTGTCAACGTCTGTTGACATTGAATTCACCAAGTCTACAGGTTAATAGAACTTTTTGTAAAATTTTATATTGCTAAAGCTTAAGCAACTGATGACCAGGTTTGAACTTGACACAGGCTTGCAGTATCCAGGAAAAATGTACACCCTAGGAATTATCTGCCTTGCAGACATGATGAAGTGGATGGTCCTTACAAAGCTTTTGAACACCCAGTAATTTGGGTGGCTGCCATCTGCTTCTCAGACAGATTGTTCCAGCCAGAATATAATGTTTGACTGTGACGTGCATATTCCACTCTTCAGTTAGGCTGCTGTTTTGTGTTTGTCTTCCTTTATTTGTCCATGAAGAACATTCAGAACTCATCTTTCTCAAATACTTAGCATTCTGTCAGGGCGATTTTGGGTAAGTGGTGAGAAGTGCTTTGAATGCTGAACTTGATCACTAAGCTGCAAGAGATGTTTCCATGCCATCTTATAAGAAATGTGTTCTTCTAATCTAAGTATGTAGTATAAACAGTGTTCAGCAATGTGCACAACACTCTTATTTATCTGCATATATTTACAAATCTCTATCTCGCTTTATCTCCTAAGTGGGCATTCAAAGTGGCTTACAAAAATTCAATAAAAACACATTCTTGATTATCAGTAGTGCAGTATTACAAGAGGCAAATTAAATTGGTGATCATACACCTAAATTGAGATTGTAGACTTTGGTCATTTGTTTTCTAGTCTTGGGTGAGTCACTTCTCCCCAACTTGGTTTTTCCCCAGCTGTAAAATGAGGACTAATTTGAAATGCTCTGAGGTCTTTGGATGCAGTCTGAACATTTCTAACTCGCTACATGTGTTGCTTAACTTAGCACAGTCTTTCTGGCTGTGCTATTGCAAATTACTGCTGATGAGAATTGTTAACTCTACTAATCTCATGCATTGAGGTTTTACATAAAAATGGTTGCAGACTGTACCACTTGCATTCCATAGATATTTGGCCCCATTATTCACAATTCTTTTTCCTTCTGTGTGACTTTTTCAGTCTGTATGACTGTAGTTTACTAGTTTTTAAGGTGCCATAAAATACTTTTTGTTTCAGTAGACTAACACTGTTACCCCTCTGGAAAGTTTGTATGTGGATGAGTTTTGCTTTAGTACTAATGTGTTTGTAATGGTTCTGATCCCAGGGTAAGTGATGCTATGCTTGCTCAGAACCTTAAACCTAAAATCATCTTGGCCAATAGGAGTACATTTTGTAAAGGAGTGAAGGGAAGTCTGTCACTCTTTCTATTGATGTCACAATTCAGCAAGTTAGTGATATATCCAACAAGGTATACTGTACTTACAAATGAAGAACAAAATGTCATAGCCACAGCAGCTTATACTCTCTAGAAGTGGTCCCTGAAGTTAGCAGAAATGAGCAAAGCTTGCTCTTGAGGCACTGAGTGGACCGTGTAAGTTCCCTTGAAGTAATTTTGGGAACACTTTATAGTTCGTTCTCATTGTTAGTTATGTTTCCCTTGGGGAACATAAAGAAACTGACAGAGACTGACCCTTACTCCAGAAATGTGTTACTCAAGCTTATCGAGCTGCATGGGTCTAATCAATTAAATTATCATAAGTTTAAATGAGATATCTAATTTAGCCCAGTATGGGTAATAGGAGTGCAGGAATAACTTGCACCTTGGTGCTTGCAGATGAAATTGGGTGGGATGCATGTTGAATTTTCTGAATCAGTTTGGTGATGGTTATAAGTGTGCTTATGGGCAGTGGTCAGGGAGGAACATGCCCCTCCAGCAATTTTGTAAAGAAGTTCTCCTTTACTCAGCATTCAGTCAGTACAGGGGGTTTCTTTTTATAAGTCGGAATTAACGACTGGGAAACTTGGACTTATAGTAAAATTACTTATAAATGGGAATTTTCCCACCATAAGAAATTGTAAGTATGGATTATCGGGATTAGCAGCTTAAGATAATATCTGTGCACCCAACCCAAATATCCAGGAAGGGCAAAATATGAACTCTGCAATCCTATGCACAATTACCTGGGAGTAAGCTCCATTGTACTTAGTGACACTTACTTCTGAATAGACATGTTAGGATTGCTCTGAAAGTCACTCTCCATGTTACTCTAATGAACGGTGACAGCAAATGCCAAATTTCCCAATATGGTACTGTATAATATTATAAATGCCCTTTTAAGAGCTCATAGGGTCGGGGGGAGGTAAAAGAAGAGCATCTATATATAACTGCATATATAACTGCAATGGCAAAATGTGCTGTTACTTTAAGAGCTTGGAGGAGACTAGAGCATGCAGACTCAGCTTTACAAAATCATGGGCTGTTCCTTTCAAGGCTCAGAGGAGAAAGTAGAGTGTGCAGGAAACTTTAAATCCAGCTCCTCAAAGTGGAGGACTAAATGTGGGAATGAATCAAGGGGAAGCTTATAATGAGGATTCCCTGTACTGTATTCCATTAACTCAACATTTGATAGAAGTCCGTGGACAACCCCTTTTCAGTTCCTTTCATGAGGAACTGTTTTCTGAAAGCGTTTGGGTGATGATTTCCAGTTTCAGCATGGAGTTAGGAGTTTGCAGCTCAGAAAGTGAATTTGACTTGAACACAATATATAACTAAGCATAAGAGTTGATGTTCAGTTCTCGTTGCTGAATGACCATTTGTGCTGGAACATGTCCGTCTATGGAGTGGGGATGGAAGAGAGAGAAATACTTAAAGGCTCTTGTGAAGCTCTGGGTGTGCCTTCTTCCAGTTAGCCTCCTCTCAGGGCAGGTAATTATGCTGTCTCTCTACATTAGGAGTGGTTGACACAGAGATGCACCATGATTACCTGCCCTGAGGAGTTCCCTTTTGCTACTGGTTGGAACTAGAGTTGTGCAGCCCTGTTCCATTTCAGCAGGGCTTGTTTTTTGTTTTGCTGACTTCGGTCTTGGTCTGACTCTAAGATGTGCATAAAACCCCTTAAACACCCCCCCCCATCAGCTGTCCCAGCAATGGAGCTTCTTTTCTTTTCCCTTGACTGCTACATAATTTGATGTAAAATTGAAGCTGTCCTTACTAGCACAAGCAGGTTTTTAGCAGAAGCAAAAAAAAGTAAGGTATGGAGTTAAAAAAGAATACACATTAAGAGATGAGTAATAACATCGTGGAGGGAAGTGTCTAATTTGGTGCTAGCAGGCGGCTAAAACAGGGCACAGAAATAGGGCTGAGTCGTTCTCTTTCTGCTATACCACACCCTCCTCTTCAGGGGCTTGGAGTTTGTCTAAATCCTTGGCTTAGAATGCAGCCTTATCAGGTTAGTTGGCAGGCAAGCAACCTAGCCAAAAGAATGACTTTTTGCTGATTCCACAGGAGGAGGACTCAGAATTTACTGGCTTCTTTTGTGTCAAGAATACAAACATTCATTGTTTTTCTCCCTCCTTTTTTCCCTAGGGTTTTGGCATCCGTGATGAGAAATGGGGTATGATGTAGCACGCTTTCAAGGGGATGTTGATGAGGACCTTATATGCCCCATCTGCAGTGGGGTCTTGGAGGAGCCAGTGCAGGTATGTGTTGGAGATGAATTTAAAACATTCTAAGAGGTTCTAAGAGGTGTGACTGAAGAGCTGAAAGTTTCCTCTGGCAAATTATATTAGTTTCTCTTCCCAGTCATGTAGTTAAACACAGAATACATGTGAGAGTACAGTTTCTAAAGTATTTAGCAAGCCCTGTTCTGTTTGGTTCTTGTTTGATCTGAATGATTTCAGCCAAGATTTAAAATGTACTCACCAAAGGAAATTGGAAATTGAATTGTAAAATTTCACTGGAATCTATGAAGCTTAACAAGTGTTATTCTTCAGTCACAAATTTAACTATCTGTTTTCATTTCTGAATGTTGATAGTCGGTTTCCCATCATATGAGGTCTTGAAATTGTGTGTGTGTGTGTGTGTGTGCGCATGCATCTACTCAGATATTAAAAAATAAACACTATGCTCAGATAAGAGGCAGTACATTTCATGATAGAAAGCTTAATACAGGCAACTGGAGCACACAGTCTTTCTTTAACAAAAGCTGCAATCTCTTCAGGGTTTTTTCAAACCTAGGGTAATGAATGCAACCTAGTTAACCCTTTTGTTTAAAATGTATTTTGAATTGGCTATAATGAAAACATTATAGAGGTGTTTATAACTTTGTCGAAAACATACAACTGAAGCTCCAGGATATGTGTTGCAAGCAGATCAGACCTGTATATTTCTTGAAAAGGTTTCACAGTGATTCTTGCATTGCTGTGACAGGGTGTTTCAACATATTCCTATAGGCAGTATATTAGCTAACAGAACTCTCTTGGTCAACAAAATCTTACATGTTTACCACCATGCTGTAATAATTTTATAGGATATTCAGTTTTGCTTCTTGTATATTCTATCTAGATGAAGGTAATAGTGCAGATATGCTAGATTAGTGATTGCTGAGCCTACATCTGTGTGAAGCTTTTTCATACATAGTATTGCAATTCTGGAAAAAGTATTGGTTGAAAATATTTTTGTAAATAACCAGACCCCTTTCTAGACCAGCTACTGATAAACTGAAAATAAATCTTGAAGCTCAAGGTAGTGGTTATGTGAAGTAGCCATTGTTTCTGCTGTAAATAGCATGCTGTTTTAGCAATAAAAACCATGTTTACTTGTCACATATAGCCAAATCCATGTGGTCTGCTTTCCAAGTAGGGCTCCTGAAATATATAGATCAAACCAGAGTACACTAGTATGTTAGTTCTCTTGTCAGTAGTGGCCATTCAGTCTTTCATTCAGCTGGAAGTACATGTGAATGAGATAGGTAGAGGCTTGGTTTCTCTCTTGGGATGGTCAAGAAACAGATGGATTAGCTGCTGAATATTAGGTTGCTTGGTTCACTTGAATATGATGGGGTTTGGGTGGCAGAATACCTGTGGGGAAAATATACCTAAAAGGAAAATAGTGTCGGGGCATGTGGTACTCTGATTTACGATTAATTGGTGATCAAAGGAAGGTGAATGTTCAAATGCTTATGTAACTGGGCATACTAGGATTTGACATTACACATTGAGAACAAAAGCTCCTGTTTCTGGGGAGGCTGAAACTGTTGGTTTATTTTTGCACAGAGAACTGGTGCTGAGGATAGTCTTATCCTAGTTCTCATGTTACATTTTCCATGAGGAATCATTTTTCTAATGCCTCATTTTCCATGAGAAAGTGTTAACCAAGAAATGCCCTTTCTATGTGTGTTTGTGATTTTGGTGTCATGCTTTGTATGCAGCTGAGGGCACTAATCCTCACGGGACCTGGATACCTGATTCCCTAGGCCTCAGTTTTCCAATATTATAATTAGAGTGTTTGAAAACATTATTTTACTCAGAAGTAAGTCCATTTGGCTTAGGCTATAATCCTATTTTACTCACCGGAAACAAACACCTCTAATTATAATATAAAAATGAGGATGACATACCCCAAAGGGTGATTTTGATATGATTGAAGTAATGCTTTTAAAATACTCTTCTCACATGCTGTTAGCATGTGGTAGTATGTACTATAAGTGTGTATCTTAAGACTCTACCGCTTACTCAGGACCACTTGGTGTGTGGTTGAATGGCACCTACTGGAAACATAGTAGAATGAAGGTTGTTATGCTGTTCCTTCCTTTCACATCAGTGTTTGAAATCAGTTTAAATCCTTGACATTGCTAGGTAGGGCTGGGAAAGACCACACTACTGCTTAGAACCTTGGCAGAGTATTGACCAATAGAGGGCCAGAATAAGTCAGTTTCCTTTGGCAAAGAATTTGAGAGTTCAGTAATAAGTTTTCTCCTCAGCACAGAGTACACAGAGCCAGCTGAGCTATGTGTTTAGGGCTTTCTATCAGTTTGGATGTGTCTTCTGAACCTGAGTTGAAAAGGGGAAGGGGATCTTAAGGAACTATTAATGCATATGGATAACTTTGAAGTCCTTTCGGAGAGCTGTGAAAGGTCTGAAAATGAGGCTCTAGCTTGCGTGAAAGATCTACCTCAGTCTGTATTATTCTCATAAGATATTGTTTCCCCAGTGACCACTGAGAGTGTTTGGTTGCTGGAGTATGATGTCATAGAAGCTGCTAATACTGCTGTGTTAACAATCCTGCATTGTACCTTAATTAATATCCTCACAGAAGTCAGATGAGGAGTATTTTTTTATCTTTCTTACATTTATTATTGTGTATGTTTAATGAACCAACTGACAAACTACTGCTTGAGGTGTATAACTAAGGGCTTCTGGAATTGACAGATGGCCCAGTGGACACTATCGTGAAGGTGAAAGCTAAAATGCTTTTCTCCATGTATGGTAATCTTGATTTGGCACTGTGACTTTTCTGCAGTGCTTCCTAGGATTGCAACATTGCTTAGATGTGTGCATGTTTGCGTAGGAGTAAAGTTTTCAGAAAATACTATAAAATGAGTAGGCATGCCATAATTCTAGAAATGCAACAGCTCAAGCATGGAGAGCGGGCATGATACAGTATGTTTTGCTATGAGCTAGTAGGTGGCATTGTCCCCACATCATCCCATTAACAAGTATTAGAATGTTGTTAAAGAGGATATGAAATATTCTGAACTTCATAATGGATAGTTGCCCTGATATTTTAAAGCAGGAGCTGGCAGCTAGCAATCCAGGATGCCAGTCTGGTCCTCGAGGACTATCTAATCACCCATTTTAAAAAAACCCAATTCTAAGGCAGCACTTTCCCCTCAGCTGCTTGGGAGTCTTTAATCTCTCTCCCAGTAGAAATGGCAACAGGCCTTGGCTGTCACTCCCTCCTTCCTCCACCTCATGATTCTCAGCCGCTTTTTCCTCACTCCTCTTTGCCTTGTCTTGACTCTTCCATGAGAGTACCAAAAATAACTCAGGTGCATTTTTTAAACAAAAATTCTCTCCTGCCGTTCATGTGCAGGATAGGATTTTTTTAAAAAGAAATGCATCTGAGTAGCCTGTGCACCTAGAGGGGTCTTGAGGCCTCTGTCCATGTGTTGGCTTGAACAAATATGAGGGCCCAATCCTTTCCAACTTTCCAGCACTGGTGCAGCTGCAATGCAGCCTCAGGTAAAGGAACAAATTTTCCCATACCTTGAGGAAGGCTCTGTGACCCACCCACCCCCACTGCAGGATGCAGTGCATGCCCCATTGGTACAACCAGCCCTGGACAACTGGATAGGATTGGGCCTTTAATCAGTAGATGATGGCAATGCTGTTGACCTTGTTTGGTTCAAAATATGACCCCATGTTAAATAAATAAAAATTAACTATAGGCAACATAGGTTTTTAATTTTACATTTCTTTCTTTCCTTTTGATCAAAATGAACATCCAGGAGCCTTACAATACCAAGTTGCAGACCATTAGTAAAATGTGGGGATGGATGTGTTTAGATTCCTCTTCCAAGGTTTGATGACACTGTGACCACAGTAAGGCCCTTAGTTCTGTCATGCTAATTCTTGACTTAGTTCTTTGGTATTTTGCCTAGATAAGAGAATCTTGGAAATAGTTTAGGTTAGGTTATCTCTATATATTTATATCACTGTTAGTGCATGTGTGTAGTTCAAATGTTGCAGCACACTACACCCTTGAAGTATTTTTTATCTTTCTTGAGCACACTTGAGGTTGAAAATGGCTGGTATAGAAAATGAGATTTCTGCTAGACATTAGACTTGTGTCTAGCTAGCAGTGCTTGGAAGACATAGCTATAAGGCAAGGAGCTGAGACTGCGGAGTGCATTATGTGCAAATAAATTCTATGTGTAAGTAGAGGCATAGGTATAGCTGTGTCTTACATGGCAGATTGACTGTGTTGCACCCTAGCACAGTAAATAGAGTTGTTCCCTTTAAACCAGCTATTGGCGTATCCTAGGGCACAGGTTTTCAAACTCTCAGGAAGTTTGAAAACCGCTGTTGGGGGGGTGGTGAGGGGAAGGCAGCGATGCAGTCCCCAGGATCACATTGCTCAGGGGGCTGCAGGGGCTTGGCTGTACTTACCAGAGCCTCCTTCAGCCTCCCGGGGGTGCAGGGAGCCCTGTGTGACCGTCTGCAGGGCTCCCCAAAGCTGAAGAAGTGAAAGTGGTGCAATCGCACTCTGCCTCTGCAAAAGTGGAAGTGGAGCGTGATCGCTCCACTTTCACTTCAGCTTTGGGGAGCCCTGCAGGCGGTCGTGCTGGGCTACCTGAACCCCCGAGAGGCTGCAGGAGTCTCTGGTAAGTGCAGCCAAGCCCCTGCAGCCCACTGAGCAACGCAATCCTGGGGATCGTGTTGCTGCCTCCTCCCTGCCTCTGCCCCTTAAGGGAGCAGAGGGCTGGGCCCTCAGGCTGGGGCATTGCGACCCCCCAGTTTGAAAACCCCTGTCTTAGGAAATAGATATTGCCATGCTTTGTTGTATTAAAGTGTATTTATAAACTCTTCTGGATTCAAGATTGACAACATTAGCAGAGCAAGGAATTTTCTTGGTTTTTCAAAATACAGTACTGTACTACTTTGCATTTTAAGCTATTCTTTTAATAAATAAATTCTTTTAATAAATTCTTAATAATAAATAATAAATTTTTTATTATTAAAATAAATTAAAATAAAGATTTTAATAAATCTTTAATAAATTTATTAAAAGAATAAATTCTTTTAATAAAATGTTTGAACTTCTTGCACAGTATAGGACATGTGCCTCCTTTGCTGTTGATCTCTATTTGTGGAACTGAAAAGGCAAAGATTAATCTGTAGTGGTATTGTTGGTATAAGGTAGTTTCTTGCTTGGAGGCAAAGATTGCACTACAATGTTTGTCTTTGACTTTGGTACTCTAGAGTCTGATAAGTCACAGCCAGGGTGAGTTAGGATGGCCATCTGTCCTCAATTGCTTGGACTGGCCTGAATGATCAGAGGAAGTTCTGTCCTGCTTCAAACTCTTTCTTTGTTGATGAGAAGCATTCCATACAAGAGGCAGTGTGGGAAAACAGATAAGAGAGCTCATGTGAACAGACAAATCTCCGGTGACATGAACCCAATATAACTTGAGTTGGCATGCCTTGCTTTGTTCTCTAGGCTCCTCATTGCGAGCACGCCTTCTGCAATGCCTGCATCACCCAGTGGTTCTCCCAACAGCAGACTTGCCCTGTGGACCGAAGTGTTGTGACTGTGGCTCACTTGCGCCCTGTTCCCCGGATCATGCGTAATATGCTGTCTAAGCTACAGATCACGTGTGACAACGCTGTTTTTGGTTGTACCGCTGTAGTGCGACTCGACAACCTGATGTCTCACCTCAATGACTGTGAACACAATCCAAAGCGGCCTGTGACTTGTGAACAGGGTTGTGGGTGAGTACTGTCAGATTTAGGCAGATCCCAAGACACCATGATGTCATAATTGAGGACTTGGCCAAAGGATTATACATAGCCAGTAAAGATCAGTAAGAGGTACACTGGCTGTGTGGTCCATCTAATATGGCTATGACATATCATTGAATTGCACAGTACTGGCAACTGATAGTACCTTGGGGCTACTGACTGCAGTCTCATTTTGCCTGGAGCATAGCCTCTTATTTCTGCACGTATTATAGATATTCTGATCATGTGTTCCTAACTGAAGGCTTTAGTTGTGTGCTCCTTCCTCAATTCCTGCTATTCTCTCTCTCTCTGTAGTTTGGAGATGCCCAAAGATGAGTTGCCTAATCATAACTGCATCAAGCACTTACGATCGGTGGTGCAGCAGCAACAGACAAGAATAGCCGAGTTGGAAAAGACTTCAGCAGAGCACAAGCACCAGCTAGCAGAGCAGGTAACTGTTTCCTTTTGTAGTCATCTGAAACAATTGACTCTGTTATAGGTGCCTTTTTCTTTTTCTGCATGTAAGCAAGAAACTTACTAGATGTTCAGAGAATTTAATTTCTTCTGTATAAACATTTAACATGCTTTTTATTTTTGCAGTAGTGAGACTAAGGGCCTGATCCTATCCAACTTTCCAGTGCTGATGCAGCAGCAAGGTAATGGAACAAATGTTCCCTCACCTTGAGGAGGCCTCCACCACGAGATGCAGCACACACCCTGTTGGCATGGCTGCATCAGTGCTGGCAAATTGGATAGGATTGGGACCTCAACAACCTTCCTGGCACTGATTATTTCTGGAATACATGTACTGTTTTAATTATGAATATAGTCTACTGCAGCAATTTCCAGCCACTGTGCTGCAAAAAATTGATGTCGTGAATGGTCCGCAGGTGTGCTCCGGGAGTTTAGGTCCCACCTAGCTGAAATCTGCTGCCCATCATTGCCCAGGTTCCCTGTTTACATAGATTACTAGTGTGAGCTGTTTCCTTTTGCCAAAAGCTTAAATGTTGTTTCTCTATGTGGAACCTTAGTGTAACCTTTCCTAGAAAAAGAAATGCACAAGTTTTGCCACATGCGACCTTAGTGGGTTAATTTGAAGCCCAAGTGAAACTCCAGGTGGTTCAGAAGCACCAAACTTCCTACCCAAACAGGGAGAGGTGGGGCTATTTAATATACACAAACCGAAGTTAGGAGGTGCATGACTGGCAGCTGAGCAGACCAATCAAAAACCCAAAAGGACATGGCAATGGCTTTTTGGAAGCTGTTAGTTGCATTGGGAAAGGGTGATAGAGTTTTTAGTGTGGATTGTCAAAAAATAAAAGTGGGGATCCTTTCACTTACTACTTGGCTAGGCTTTTCTCTCCTGGATCATGGCCAAAGGAATTATTTTAATTAGTTGGCTCTAGGAGTGTAGATAGGAGCTGCTCTTAGGAGATCTACTACCTTTAAGGGGATACCCACAGTGTTAGTTAGCCAGAATCAGTAGACCGGGAGTAGCCGGAGGGGCTAATAAACATGGCTGGAAGGAAGTTGGGAATTTGAGCAATGGCTAAAGAAAGGATCAGAATGGTGGCGATCTTGTTTCCTGTGCTGCCTGGGGCCAGAACTTCAAAATGCCCTCCCACTGAGAAAAATGTTGCTCCCCCACCAGTCTGTAGGTCTTCTGAGGGCCTGAAAATGCCACCTTTGGTTTCTCAAGAAATGGGAAGTGACCTTTAAAGGCCCTCCGGAGGCCTCAGAAGACCTTCTGAAGGTCAGGGAGGCCCCACACAGCTCTGTACTCTTAAACAGCAATAAAATAATATTGCTGTTATTATTAATAAAATAATTATATTAATAAAATAATATTGCTGTAATTAAATAATAATATTTAATCTTAATTAAAAATAATTAAATAAGAGTTTAATACTCTTAAACAGCAATAAAAAAGTGTTCTTCAGTCTGTACTAGTCAAAAATGCCATCTATTTGTAACTGAACCAGTGTGGGACGGTAAGTAGGTTGCATTTCAATAAGGGCTCATCCATCGAGGTAGCTCATTATCTCTGCTGAAGTTCCTTCACAGGGTAAATAGAGCACTTTAATTTTTGCAGCATTTTCAGTAATCCCAAAGGGCCTACCATAGCATATCCCAGTTTTCCTTTAGAGCAGTGGTTCTCAAACTCTCCAGGGTCTTGAGAACTGGGGTGTTTGTGGGGGCGGGGACTGGGATGGGGGGAATGTCCTGATGGTGCCGCAGTGATTGTGGTGCTGCGGGCACCCAGGAACATTTAAACATACCTGGGGGGACTGTGCAATGTCCTGGAGCCTCACAGCCCTCTCCATGTGCCTCCCCCCTGCAGATTAGAGCTCACTATGGCAGTTGAAGCCCATTTTCAGTTTGCAGTAAATCTCTGGAGTGTGGAGTTTCTGAAACTGAAAGTAGCCTCCGACGGCAAATCAGAGCCCACTACTGCAGAAGGGAGGCTTGCGGAGGGGGCTGCTAGCCTCCATGACCCTCCAGGATGCTGCACAGGCCTGGGTGCTGTTGGGACTCCCATTTCTAGGTCTCTCCCCTTAAGGGGAAAGTGACCCTTTTCATTTTCAATAGTGGGTTGCAACCCACCAATTTGAGTACCACTGCTTTAGAGTATTTTTATGTGGGAGTCTTTATAACTCCCTTCCAAGCACTGACAGTCCTATGCCTATTTATCTTTAGTGATGTGATGGCATAGGATTTACCCTGACAGTTCACTCTGTCTGTATAACATAGCAGGATGTAGTGGAGAGAACCAGTGGTATTTAAATGTTGGGGTAATTCTTTAACTAGGTTTCTCTCCAATTGCTTTGAAAATTTCAGTTTTCATCTGCCTATTTGATTTTGAGTCGTGTCTCTGTGTTTGCTTTTACTGTGTCAGTGTAGTACCATCCTGAAATCTGTGTACAGTAAAAGTGGTGATATCCTGCACTTAATGATCTGAAAATTGGCTTAAAAGCCCATTAAATTTTGCTATTCTATTAACCAGCAGCACTCAACAGCAATTCCTACTGGCTGCGAGAGTTCAGAATGCTCGCACGCCTCTCTACTGGCAGTACTGAGTGGTGAGTAACTGGTGTTTTTACAGTATCTTGGGAGGACAGGGGTTATCTATGAGGCTAGAGATTATGCTCTGCATCCCAGAAAATTACAACATCTGGCAGTCCTTTGCTCTCAGACATGCTGACTATCACACCTTTTATTGTATTTAGTTTAGAGTTACCAGGCTTGGTGTCTCTTTAAAGCATTGATCCCCAATTAAGAGTTTGGCTTTGCATTTGCTGCCCACTTTTCTTTAACCTTGTTCAATTGTTCTGCCTTTGTTCTTGTAGAAGCGAGACATCCAGTTGTTGAAGGCATATATGCGAGCAATACGTAGTGTCAACCCCAACCTGCAGAATTTGGAAGAGACTATTGAATACAATGAAATCCTAGAGTAAGTGCTTTGCACTCTGCCATAGTTTGGTTGCAAATGGGATGAAATGGTGAGGATTTACGCATGAATGAGACCAAGAATTGGCAAATGATTAGGCAGCAAGTGGAGCAGACATCACCTGCTCGAAATCCTGTGTGGTTTTCTCATTATAGAGCACATGCGACACCTTTGGGCATAAAGCAATAGGCAAAGTAGGTACAGAGATCATTTTCATTATCGCTACTAACAGAAGGAATACATAGAGGTTTTTTTCAATTGCACAAGTTTTCATTGAGGATAATCGTAACCTGCCATCAACCCTTCTACCTATCAGCCCTCTAGTTAAGGGGAAACTAGATACCAATAGACACTCTCAGCCCTTGTAATCACAGAACATCTCAAATCCCATAGCTTCTGGCCACAAGGCTCCGGTTACAATCAGGAAAGCAATATCATGGCTGAGATGGGCAGGACTGGATTAAAATGGATTAGTTCCTCCATACAGACACAAGCTGTATAATTTTATTAAAGTGCTAAAGATTTTGGTTACACAGAACAAGTAGGAATCTTTTTAAAATATCACAACTGATAAGCACAAGCAGCACCAAAACTAGCCTAAACTTACTTCCCTAATGCTCACCTGTTGAAACTTAGCCACTGAACTTAAGAAAAGGGTGATCCCTCCACCTGCAGTAGCATTGACAGGGATCCATGACAGAATAATTGTGGAGGATGACCCTAAGAATCCTAGAAACAGGGTTATATACCTAAAGGTCACCTTCCAGTGCTATTCTGACCACTCTGGGCCTGGGTCACCCAGACTTTCCAGAACGATGACATTACAGGTTGATGCATCCCTGCTCATCTCTTCCCAACCAGAGAATGAGAGCTGCAGACAACCTGCTAATTAAACTATCCCTGTTCTCAGCCTTGAAGCTACATAATGAAGAGTTTCTCAGATGGCAGGACCAAGAACCTCTGATAAGCCCATCTCCTCTGACATAGCATTTCTTCCAAAATGGTTTCTGGCCTGACAAAATGGAATCCAGAGCAGGGTGAATTTCTTCTTTTCTTGACAGTGGCCATTCTACCCAGCTGTTTGTGAGGAATTACTGGGGCAGCAAGATTACTGCTCCTTGGTGCCTTCCCTTCCAGAACTGTGTCCTGGAATTCTACATGATCATTACATAAGAAAGTTTAGGGACCTGAATTTACTACTTTCTCTCTCTCTCCCCCTTTAAAGAAAGCCAGCTACTGATCAAGGGAGGGAGTAGTACCTAGTGCAGTGGTATTCAAACTGGGGCGTTGCAACGCGCCAGCCTGAAGGTCCTGGTCCCTTTCCCCTTAAGGGGCAGGGGCAATCAGGAATCAGGGAGGAGGCAGCAGTGAGATCCCTAGGATTGCACTGCTCATGGGGGCTGCAGGGGCTTGGGTACACTTGCCTAAGCCTCCTGCAGCCTCCGGGGGTGCGGGGAGCCCTCACGACCTTCGGCAGGGCTCCCCAGATCAGGGAAAGTGAGAGTGGGGTCATCGCACCTCGCCTCCACTAAACCAGAAGCAGAGTGCGATTGCTCCACTTTCCCTTCTGACGGGGCTGCAGGGACTGGGGTGCACCCTGCAGTCGCTGCAGCCCCTGCAGCAGTCG
Source organism: Tiliqua scincoides (assembly GCF_035046505.1). Lineage (NCBI taxonomy): Eukaryota > Metazoa > Chordata > Lepidosauria > Squamata > Scincidae > Tiliqua > Tiliqua scincoides. The sequence continues at coordinate 133,740,030 of NC_089822.1, read as the reverse complement.
TCCCTGGGTGCAGGGAGCCGTGTGCGAGTGCCTGGGGGGCTCCCCAGATCAGGGAAAGTGAAAGTAGAGAGATCGCGCTCCCCTCCCTGCTTTCTGTTTCGCTGATTTTTCTGGGCGAACAGCTGAAAGTGGGTGGGGAAATTGGTAGATATCTGTAGCTGCTATCCTAGGCTGGAGAAAGGAGGGGAGCCTTGAGAAAAATCTCTATTTCAGGAGAGCACAGAACCTAGCTGTTCTTACTAAAATCACATCATACTAGTAAATCAAAATGGTTCTAGTGCAGGAATAAGGGATCAAAATATAGATAGTTTGTTTTTTTTTTTAAAAAGGGGAAGGAGTGGAGAGAAATACAACAGACAAACTAGTGAAAAATTCATGGTCTTTGCTGAGTGGCCACAGACTTCCTGACAAAATTGAAAGCATTAGAGACCAGTGCCTAGCAGGGGGAGCTGGATACAAGTCAAAACACAGTATCCATGCATTCTGTTCCTGTGGATTTGCTTATCCGTGGCAACAAAGAGTGTGACTTGCCTCATGCCATTTGTGGTCTGTCCTCACCTATCTGTTGCCATTCTGAGGCAATCCCTGCATCCGGCAGTGGCCATTCTGAAGGTTTTACTGCTAATTTAATTTTCTCCGCAACCCCATTGATCCCATAGAATCAGTGGTTCTGTATCTACCAATTCAGTATCCACTGCGCTTTCCAGGAACTTAACCCCCACTGATACAGAGAATTGTCTATACCTGAGTAGAGATGTATGTAGCATGTTGGCTTGGAGTAGAAAGAGCAAACAAAACAAAATTAATTCTCATTAATATGTGTAGCTATAGACTGCCTCTAAAACCTGGACTGTATCTCTGAATGGTAGTTGCAAGGAAGTATCAACAGGATACAGGTGTATTGTTGTCTTGAGTGCTCCCAGAGCACACAAGAAATCTGCTGGGCCCCTGTGAGATACAGGAAGCTGGACTAGATAGGCCCTTGGCTTGATCCAGCACAGCTCTTATGTTCTTGTTTTAAAATGCTGGCTTGGGGAGTAACTGAGTATGCCCTTGCAAACCAGCAGCTGATTCCAGTGGCCAGCCTCACAGAATACACCCAGGTATCCTTGTGCTTGCTCTTAAGAAACCTAGGTTTGATGTCATAGGGTTACCTGAGGGGAAACCCACTGGCCACTCCATTCTGCCCCACCCCTTTATATTGACAGGTAAAGATACCTTGGCTGCATTGGTGGTTGATTCTTTTTTATGATTTGCTTCCAGGTGGGTGAACTCCTTGCAGCCTGCCCGGGTGACAAGGTGGGGTGGCATGATCTCCACACCAGATGCAGTACTACAGGCTGTAATCAAGCGTTCATTGGTGGAGAGCGGCTGCCCCACGTCCATCATCAACGAGCTGATTGAAAATGCTCATGAACGGAACTGGCCACAGGGCCTGGCCACCCTGGAGACTCGCCAGATGAACCGACGCTATTATGAAAACTATGTAGCCAAACGCATACCCGGCAAGCAGGCTGTGGTAGTGATGGCCTGTGAGAATCAGCATATGGGTGAAGAAATGGTGCTGGAGCCTGGACTGGTGATGATATTTGCACATGGAGTGGAGGAAATCTAAAGACTTAACAGAGATGATAAAACAATGTGCTTGAAAGAAAAACATACCGTGTCCAAGCCCACTGATCCTGCCCCCCTGCACCATGTCAGGGCATTATTCTTTGGTCTTGTTGATTTTAAAATGCCACTTCCTAACCGTGCTGGATGGGTGCCCAGCAATTTATGCAAAATGCCATGCTGCAGTCCCACCCCCAAGATAAATTAGCCGTGGTCTGATTTTGATGCAAGTTTCCAAATGTCTATATAAAAGCACAAGCAGTTCCTCTGTGCTCCAGCAAGGGCAGTGGGCTTCTGTCTGAAGTATCTTCAGCGAACATGATTGCATTGGCCCAGGTGGCGCAGTTCCAGTTCTGGGAGTATGACTGGCTTGTGGATCCCGACTTAAAACGTTCCTGGGATGAGCATTATTTTGAAGACCTGTTTTCTTTTCCCTGCCCCCATCTAAAATTCCTCATATTCTCTAAGGCGTCTCTGCAGGTCCCATGCTTTTCCATCATGGCCCATAAGTTCCTAACTTTCACACAGTACCTTTACAGTCACTGCTTTGCAGCCTTCGTGGGAGAAGGGGTGCAGGGAATACAAACATGAGAAGGCAAGTGCCAAACTGGGGGTGCAAGTAATGCCAAATAAAATATGGGTACCAGTAGTGATGTGTTTGGCATGAAACTGTTGTGGAGCCCAAAAGCAAACTCATTGTGAGGACAAAATCTGCAGTTTCTGTGGGACATGTGGCCTTAGGTTGCACAGGAGGTAGCCTGGTTTTCAGCAGAGGAAATAGCATTCTTTGGTGTGCTGCTGCTGCAGAGTGACATGAAATTCTCATTGCAGTGTCCAGATAGCCTTTTCTTCCTTGCACCCCCTCTCCCAGTGTTGCTGATGAAGTTGGGTGCTCTGCTGACTGCAGCCCTTTCTTATAGGATGCAAGCCTTTAAGCAGACACGTGGCTCAGCCTGATCATGTGGGCTCTGTGGAATTGTGTGTGCCATTTAAGGTGGCTTCAGCTTCCTGACCTTGAGAAGAAAAAACACCAGGAAATTTAACCTGGATGCAACTGTCTTGTCATCGTATGTTGACTGTTTTGATAAATCTGTGTATATTTTTTTTGACATCTTGACGATTGTGTTCAGTATTTTTGTACTACTTTTTGCCTTTGTACATTTTCCTTATTTTATTTTTAAATACAGTGGCCAGGAGTGTCTTCAGGTCTATGTTTAGTTTACCTGTCAAACTTAATTTATTTGCAGTCTTTTTGTTTTTTACAGCAATCTTTTTCTTTTGTGTTACTTAAAATTTTTCTTCTTGCTTTACACATTTGTGCTGGAGTTGATGGGGCAAGGAATAAATGCATCAATAATGGAGCAGTTGTGCTTGCTCTAATTAAACCTTCACGGTAGTGTCCCTTCTGAACACCCTTGCTTTCATATGTCAACACTCCATGTGGGTCTTCTGGGCAGAACCCTTTCAACAAGATTTAATTCTTTATTGTGCCTGAAATGATGGTGGTTGCTGCTGCTCATATACAGGATCTGCAAAAGTAGCAATAGTCACTGGTATGGAGTTTGGATCACTTCACAAACAGTAGCCTCTGCAAATGCCTGGAAACCATCAGCAAGAATGATGGCAGTCCAAGAAGGCTACCTCTACTGCCCCTCTAAAAGCGGATGCAATTTGAACATGTTCTAATAAGTGGCCTAGTTCTACATGATGGTCCTATGGTGAAAGATAATGATTAGATGACCCTGGGTTTCACAAGAATTAGTACCTGCAATCTGTATTATTTTCTGGTAAACTTAAAGAGATGGCATTGAAGGATGATGTGATCCTTAAGCTACAGTCCTAGTAACAAAATAATTCCTGTTCCTCTTCCAAGTGCATGAATAATGCTTTGCTTATGATCTTGAATATAAACCAGGCAGAAGCTGTTTCCAGTTCCACTCTGTGAGAATTGCTTGTGCTTTGGAGGCTCTCGGTTTGCAGCAGTAATCCTTTTTGGTGGCCTTTACGTTGCAAGCAGTTCTTGTAGATTCCATTACTTTTTTTCAGCTCTGCTCTGGCTTGCTCAGTTTTTCCTCCTCTAGTTTCTACTCTTTGCTGGCACACTGCTTGTGCTCCCGCTCCCCCCATGAGAGCTTTATTTTAGAAACTGAGTCTCTCTGGTATTTGTTCCAGTGGTGTTTGGGCTTCTCCACCTTTGACTATGTGAAATACTTCTTAAATGACTACTTGACCATTTTTCTGTTTTGTAAGTCATACTTTTTTTTTTTTATAAAACACCTGAAATGTGCTTCAAAAGTTGGATCAGTTTTAGGAATGGAATGGGTTGTGCTTGTACACCATGTCAGTGACATGACATGTTTTGAAAGGGGATTTGCTGGTTGGAAGTAGTTTCTAACCCAATCCCTGATGCTCAGGAATTTGAAAAAGCTGCTAAATCCAACCTAACACTGCATCTTGAGCTAAACTAATTTCACTTTTCTCCTAACCATCTTGTTTCCCCCCATGATGTCTTGCTGTTGCTCTCCCTTGTGCTCAGAATATATACACACCCATAGAATTAAGTCATGTCTTTTGCCAGTTTGCAAGTTGCTGATTGCATTTTGTGTTTTGCTGTTGAATTGTGTTGACTGCACTAATAAACTGCCTTTTTCCCTGACTCCTTTATATGCTTCCTTTAGACTCCAGTGTGCTGCATCCTGCATGAAATCTGTACGCAACCGCTTGATTCCTGTTTGCATTAACTTCTTGCACAAATCCTGCTCTTTCTTTTGAATGTAAACTTTGTTAAAGCAATTTTATTTTTCCTAAAACAAAATAGATTATATTTAAAGAGAAATCTACAAATTATATACACATATAAAAGCGACAAATTTCTGATATGCAATCATTTTGCATTACGATAATATTTTAATGCAAAATACAGTGACTTATTGGGACACAAGTGTAGAAAAATTACAGTAACTAGCATATTTTATAAATGTAAATTTGTAGCTAGGAGGTATACAGGGCGAAAGCTTCAATGTTTTACACAAATTATATATAGGAGGGAATAAAGCATAGTTTCACAAAAAGTAAACTACTTATGGAAAGGGTGGACACAAATCCCTAAAGCAGTGTTTCTCAACGTTTGTCCTACCACTTCATATGGTCCACCTATTCGAAAAACCACCAGAAGTAATTGGTGTTGACATCATTGCTTCCGAGTTGAGAGGCCAGATAGAACATGACAAACACCAGTAAGAGGCCCAGGGTGGAAGGAGGGCTTTTTTGAGCATGGAAAAGCATGCTTTGGCGTTCTGCCCACTGAGCTGAGCATCCTAATGCTGTTTGTTGCATCATGTTCTTGGTCTTGCTGCCGGGAAGCAGGTGTCCAGGGGTTCTGCGAGTACCACAAGACACCATCTCAAGTACCACTGGTTAAGAAACACTGCTCATGTTTTCAACCAAGTTCTTCAGCAACACTATTGGCTATTAAGTAACATACCTAGTGATTCTAGTTAGTTTATTTGGACAAAGCATTGACTTCTACTGTTCATTCTCCCTCCAGATCTTAAGTTTATCCAAATGAATTTTCTGCTTCTCTCAGCTAAAACTGGCAGTTTCTGTTCTTGAACTACAGTACTTGGAGATCATATCTGAATTCTTAAAGTGTGCACAGTAAGGAAGAGTCAGAATTGTAATGTTGTCTGACTACCATTGCGATACTTCACATGACTCCATAAAGTTATTTACATGACTCTTAAAGTGATGCCTACACAATGACTTTTCCAGTGAGTGTGCTATGGGCCTGCCATGATGCTTGGTTGTGAAATGAGGGGTAGGGTTGGTAGTGCAGCTTTCAGGAGCAATGGGAAGGAGCCAGTGTGTTCTTGGCTTTTATGCTCCAAGAATTGTGTGCTTTGCTTTTTTTTTTTTTTTTTAATTGGAGCTTGGGGGCAACTGGTACAGCATAAGCCACTCGTAACAGCTTGTCCACTCTGCTGTGTGCTCCTGTCACAGATACAGGGTCTTGCTTTTGATTGCACAGCTGGGGAGGAAGTAAAATAGTACAAACTAATAGTATAAATTAATTAGCACCTTCAACTTGTTGGAAGGCATGGGATAGGGGAATGCTGTGGAATCTGGGCTAGAAATGGCAGTTAAAGTTCTGACTTGGGGGAGGGTTGATGGCAAACTGGGCATTGGAGTGTTTATTGATCTTAGGCCTCACTTGTGCCTCTGTTTCCTAGGTGTAAAATGGGAGTGATAGGAAAGGTTCCACTTGCCAGAAGCAGCCTGCTGCCCGGAGGTAGGAGCCAAAATGCAAGTGCTACCACTGCAGTAGTCATGTGCTTTCAGTGACTTAGCAGCATACACCATCCCGGGAAATGAGAAGAACAAAAGAGACCAAGCATCTGCTTGAAGCACATAAGCTAAAAAGGGAAAGAGCTAATGGAAGATAATTTAACACAATGATGGGCAAGAATGTCATTTTCGGATACATTTCTGTAGTGCGTTGCATCCACTACCATCCTCAGTAGTTCATTTCCCAGGAGAGATGAATATGTGAGGGCTTCTCTAGAGCATGCTGATGGAGCACACTTGTAATTGCCAATGGCTTTCCCTGTAATTGCTATTTGCTTGCAGTAACAAATGCTGATCATGGGAAAAGTGTGGTGCTCACACAGAAACACCCTATGATTAGTTGCTGCAAACAAATGGTGATGGGGGTTAGCCCTAAGTGTGTCTATCATCAGCATGTTTGGGGAAGCCCTCCTGTGTTTGTCGCTTTGCAATGGCCAACTTCCGAATTGGGATCAATAACACAGGCCAACACTCATTATGCGGTCTTAAAGGTGTTAGACCTATTCCTGAGTATATTTGGGGTGCTGATTCCAAAAATGATATTAGTTTTGCCTGATTGTGTCTAGTTTGGAAAATTTAGCGTAGTGAATGGTTCAAGCAGCTTTCTTGTGAGAAAGCCTATGCCATGTTAACAAGACTATGCTGTATAAGTAAAACTAAGCCTAATCCTATGCATGTCTACTCAGAAGTAAGTTTCATTATAGTCAATATGGCTTACTCCTGGGTAAGTGTGGATAGGATTGCAGCCTAACTATAGGGCAAAACTGATGCCACTTTTCGAAACGGCACCCAAATTCTTATCAAGTCATAAACTTTGAAAGTTTTCTGACCCTCTATTTTGCAGGGCTGTTTAATTTGCATCATCAATCTAAGCAATGAAAATAGCTTGGCTTCTGAGTTGCTTGTGCCAAAGTGTCCTTACTGTAAGAGTTTAGAGGCCACTGTGGCGATCATTGCTGGGTGTGTGTGTGTTCTGGGGGGAGGGGTGTTGTGCTGCAGCAAGGACATCAAGTGTGAGGTAGGTGTGTAAGCTCAAGCAGTGACATTATCCTTGGTGTGGAACTGTCTGACACAGTCTGAAATATAGCAGGTACATGTGGAGGACTTCCAGAAAAAGCAGCATTCCAAAGAACACAATTCCTTCTCTGAGCCCTGCCTGCCTGCCTGGGCAAATAGGAGCAGGAGAAGCAGTAGAAATGAGGTTAGTTCAAAACTGCCAAGAGGATGGCTGCCTATCCCATTGTTCTGGGAGCTGATTAAGGAAACAGGTTCTTTGTAAAAGTGAAATGTTTTTCCCATTTTAATATGAGAGGGAAAGAATCATGTGGCACAAAGCAGCATAAACTTAGGAAACATGATCATAGTCAGTGGGTTTGGTTCACAGTATTGCCAAAGAAGTAGGGCAGTAGTTTTCAAACTGTGAGCCGTGGCTCCTTGGGGAGCCACAGAAACCAGCCAGGGGAGTCATGGAATCCTCGTGAAAAAACCTGCTGTCCTTTGCAATGTATTGGATTGTAGCCCTAATGGGGAGCCACAGCAAATGGCCCAGTAGGACAAGGGAGCTGGCAGTTGAAAAAACTGGGGAACCACTGAAGTGGTATTCAATGGTGTAATAATATGTGTCTAATGTTGGCATCCTTCAGTCTCGGAAGACTATGGCATCATGCTCTGAATAGTGGTTCTGGAACAGTGTCCTCTCCAGCGTGCGAAGCCTGGGTAAAGTAGATATGGAGGATAGACTGTTTCCCATGCAGCAAATCTCCCCTCTCCACGCCGCTGAAACGGTCCAATGGAAAGGCAGAAGCCAATAAGGTTGGTTCCAGCAGCGTCGCAGGAGTTGCCAGAAAGTGACTGTATACAGCCTTGAACTGCCTCAAGGACGCCGGCTCCGGATTTTGCCTCGAGGTTGACTCTTGAAGCCTTTTCCATAGCTGGATGTAGCCACTAGGCAGTGGAGGTTTGGGATCAGTTTTCCTTCTCTCAGATGAGCTGCCTTCCCAGGCTAACAAGTCCCATCTACCCGGTGGCTGTTTAGTTGCCTCTTACGACAAGTACAGCCAAACTGAGGGCCTATTCTTATCCCCAGCCCCCAGGGGATTAATATATGTCTAGGCTTTGATATTTAGCCTTATATCAGATTTTCTAAAAAGGGATCTGAAGTGCTTAGTAAACATCCTGAATAGTACCTGAGATTTGCCTTAACTATATGTAAATCTTCAATATTTCCCTATTCTAACACCCACTTCGATGTATATTTCATGTGTCTGCACAAATACGAGCTCATGGTTGTGTCAACCAAAGCTTCAATGTACTGCTGCCCTCTACCGGAAGTAGCATTCAGTGCACATCATTGTACTCATGATTTTTCTAAATATTTTTAGAAATTTTTTTTTTTTAAAATACTCCTTTTTTAAATTAAAAATTCCCAAGGCTGCTGTCAAAATATCACAGATTCACAGTCCACACTAAATCTATGAAATTAGGCAATAGAAACATTAAACTGCTTAAATGCACTCATACTCTGGACTTGCATGCATGGCGGGGCAGGGGAGTGTGTGTATAATTTCTAACATGAACTTTGTGAATGCTAGAGTATGACCCAAAGACATGATTCTGTCCCATTTCCCCTAGATTGACTGAATGCTAGAGAGTCTGTGAGAACAAGGCCTGTTGGGAAGCCTGGGTGATTTTCTAATGTTGACATATCTTCAGCTGCCAGATTGCTGGGCCCCTAAGTGTTGGGACATGATGAATTCTGCCAACTTTTCAGGTATATTTGAGCATCTGCTTACTCCATGGCCAAGTTAAATAAATTCATTTTAAAAGTGAATATGATATATTTTTCATAAGCTTACTTAACATACAAGAAAAATATAAGTATATAAGAATTAAAAAAATAAGAACCACTTACCTGGGAGCAAGCCCTATTGACTATAATGGGGCTTACTTTTGAGTAGATATGCATAGGATGGGGCTGTATGTAGTAGCTGGCAACCTTCAGTCTCGAAAGACTATGGTATCGGGCTCTGAATGGTGGTTCTGGAACAGCGTCTAGTGTGGCTGAAAAGGCCAATTTGGCCAATTCGGGAGTGACAGTCCCTTCCACACAGGGAGCAAGTGCAGTCTGTCCCTGGTCTGTCTCCCTGGCTATGGGCCTTCCTTCTTTGCCTCAGCCTGTTGGCCAAGTGTCTCTTCAAACTGGGAGAGGCCATGCTGCACAGCCTGCATCCAAGCGGGTGGCTCAGAGGCCAGGGTTTCCCACCTGTTGAGGTCCACTCCTAAGGCCTCTCTTGCAGATGTCCTTGTATTGCAGCTGTGGTCTACCTGTAGGGCGCTTTCCTTGCACGAGTTCTCCATGTAGCTCATGTTATGTTAAGATCCCACTCTTACCCAAACAGACCTGGAAATAAGTCCAACTGAACACAATAGAACTTACTTCTTAGGAAACATGCAACAGGCTAGAACTCTCATATACCTTTTAATATTTACTTTGGATATTTTTAAAAATATCATTTTTCAATGTTTATACATTTGTTTTAAAACCTGTGCAGTTTACTCCAAGAGCTTGAAATGAAACAAGTTTGCTCATTCAATTAAGTATAATCTGTTTTGAAGTAGAAATATGTGGCTGGAGAAGAAACCCCTCCAAGGCAGAATTTTCAAGATATTTTCCCCCCAACAATCTATCAATGGTTCTTAAACTTTTCAGTTTCCAATTTTTAGAATGACAATCTGTCTGGACCCACTGGAAGTGATGTCATTGACCTCGAAGTGATGTCATGGCCAGAAGTGACCTCATCAAGCCAGAAAATTTTTTAACACCCTCCCATATGACAAAATCAAATTAATTGAGTAAGGGCACAATCCTAACCAGGTCTACTCAGAAGTAAGTCCTATTTTGTTCAATGGGGCTTACTCAGGAAAGTGTGGTTAGAATTGTAGCCAAAAGGCCCAATCCTATCCAATTTTCCAGTGCTGGTACAGCTGTGCCAATGGGGCATGCACTGCATCTTGTGGTGGGGCTGCAGTCACAGAGGCCCCCTTAAAGTATAGGAACATTCATTCATTTACCTTGGGCTGCATTACAGCTACACTGGTCCTGGAAAATTGGATAGGCCTAGGCCCTAAGTTAATTAAAGGTTTACGATAAAAGAAAGTTTAAAAACTTTTTTTTTAAAAAGAACTTTCCTAACCATAAGCAGTTGCTGATCTGTTTAAAAAAAATCCCCCAAACTTCCCAAAGACTGCAGTCCTATCCACACTTATGCAGGAGTAAGCTCCTTTGACCATCATTGGTAAAAGCATATACACAGTAGCCTGTTCAAAGTACAGATCTGCTAACATTTGCCCAAATGCAGTCACATACCACGATAGCACCAAGTCTAGTATATATAAAAATAAAATACATATGGAAATGAATGGGGACCTACTTGAAATGGGCTCGCGACCCACAGTTTGAGAAACACCTAGACAGTAGAAACATCTAGACAGTAGGGAGGAGGGGGATTGACCGCATTTTACATTTGCCCACCCGCGCACTAAGCTCTAAACCTCCGGCTCATCTGGGTGCCTTCTGCGTGCTGGGGTTTCCCGGGGATCAGCCCAAGGAGTGCTGGATTTCCGGGACAGGGCGTTTCACCCGTTCAGTAGGAGACTGATGGCGCCCTCTCTGTTGCAACGTTCCAGGGACACCAACGTTCCAAAGGAAGGCGCCGCCTAGCAGTGCAGCTGCAGCAGCCGAGACCCTCTTTCGCTTCTGAGCCACTGCTGCTCTTGCAGGCCTCCTGCGATCTTCGTTGCTGCGCTGCTCCCTCGGCCTGCGCGGCCGCCTTTCGCACCGGGACGATCGGCTTTTCTTTCCTCGCCTGTCGTCATCCACTCCTCCCCCCCCCCGCGGTTTTCTTTGAGCCCGGGGGAAGTTAAAAGGAGGCGGCCGCTTTCTTCATAAAAACGAGGCTCTCGTCACGAACAGGATTCGAACCTGTGCGGGGAAACCCCATTGGATTTCGAGTCCAACGCCTTAACCACTCGGCCACCGTGACTCCCGGGCCAAAGCTCCGCAGAGCTTCATCTAGACTGATCCTGCAAGAGGCCGGACCTGATTTAAAATATACTTTTGGACAAGGTGGAGGCGAGGATCAAAACTGTTGCTCTGCACGCGGAGGCTTGTCGAGCGGCAGGTTAAGCCAGGGTGCCTTGGCCACAGCTCTCTCTGAGCCCAAGCCTATGCGTGTCTACTCAGAAGTAAGCCCCACTGTAGTCAATGCAGCTTACTCCTAAGAAAGTGTGGATAGGATTACAGCCTCTGAGCCTCTGCCTGTCTGCTCAGAAGTAAGTCCCATTATAGTCAATGGGGCTTACTCCCAGGAAAGGGTGGAGAGGATTGCAGCCTTAGGCTGCCCTTCTGTCCACCCACACACAGGTTCCTGGGAGTAAGCGCCACTGACCATGATGGGACTTAGTGCTGAGTAGGAATGCACGGGAGTGCGCTCTCACGCTGCCATCACACACACACACACACACACACACACACACACACACACGTGTCCTGGGACGTCTTGGGGACGGAAGCTCCAAGCAATATATCTAGTTCCGCTCCGACTCTCAGTTGCAGGCGCTGCTCCAACTATGAAGCAAAACTACCAGAACTGGCAGCTCAACACGGGTGTTAAATGTCGTGCGAACAGGGCAGGTTTCAATCTTGGGGTGGGTAGGAGACAGTACACTATTGACCCTCCCAATATCCATATGTCTGGGTTGTGCTTTTGGGGTGTTCTGCGCCCTGATGGTAGTGCGACGTGATGGTAGAAAGACGGGATCCTGATCATGCCCTAGTGGTTGTGGCTTCCCACGTGCCGACGACCTCTGAGACATTCCCACGGGAGCGCTGAGCTGGTGCCTGCAGTCAGCAAGGGGCGCTCCGAGCGAGTGCGGCTGCAGAGTCTTCTCCCTCCAGCAGGAGTCGCTGCGGGGCGAAGAGGAGCAGGGCGGCGGAGGACTGGCGCGGGCGGCCGGCTGTCGCGAAGCGCGAGCGAGTGGCAGGCAGAGGGCGCTGCCGGACATGGTCTGCCGCGGCGGCGCTGGAAAAGTGAGGTGCGCAAGAAGGCCGGCGGACGCCGCGTTAGTCTGCTCCACGGCGCCTGCGCCTGGCTGGGCTCGCGAAAGGAGGGGCAGTTCTGGTGCCGCGTACTGAGTCGTCGCTTTGAGGAGTGTCGGAGCAGCACCGCTAGTCCCGCAGCGGGCGAGTGGAGCTTGCGATGTCAACACGCAACCCCGCACCGGGATCCTCGAGGTGCGCAAGCAGCACGCGCAGCCCCCGAATTAGGGCCGCGAAAATCCGCGAGTGCCCGGGTGCGCCCGCTGAGGAGGCGCACAAGCAGCACACATACTCTGAGGATTTTAATTAGCGCCTCTAATCGCGCCTCGAGCACCCCGAGGTGCACCCGCAGCACGCACAGCCCTCGAGCTAGGCTAGGGCCTCGAACTCTGCACGCGTCCGGGCGGGCCCCTCGACGAGGCGCACCAGCAGCGCGGCACACGCGTCCACGCCTGCCATCAGCACGTCCAGCGTGGCAAACAAGTCCTAGAGGTGGCGCAGGAAGGTGGAGACCCTGGCAAATGTGTCCGTGGGGTCTGCAAGCGGTCCGGCCACGTCGGGGAACGTCAGGATCAGGCTTGCCGCAAACAGCGTCCCCATCCCGGTCAGTTCGAGTACGACGGCAGCACGGATCATGGTCAGTTCAATGTTACCCAGCGAGTAACAAGCTGAGGTTGGAGAGCCGCTGCTTAAATAGGTTGCATGGGACCGCCTACAGGACCGTCGGAAGGGCTCAAGCGCCACTTATCTGAACTGCTCGTAGGAAGCGCAGCCCGTCGGAAGGGCTAACGCGCCGCGCATTGGAACCGCAGGAAGGCGCGTTTATCCGCTCGCTTATGGGAAGCTCAGCCTCGTCGGAAGGGCTGAAGCGCTGCTCGTAGGAAGCGCAGCTTTTCGAAGCCGCTAAGGCGCCGCCTCTGAACGGGCAGCCGCAGCACCCGACACCCGATCCCTCCGTCCGTCCATTCTCAGCCGCTCCTGCTCCGGAGGGCTTCCTGCTTTCCCCCATGCTGCGCGGGTCCCTCCTCGCCGCTCCACCCCAGGTCATGACAGGTTTATGACACATCAAGGGGGTGGTGTAGAGTTGAGATTACCTCTTCGCCTTCTTGGCTTCTTCCCGTTGACAGTCGTGTTTTTCCCCCTTGATCTTTATTCCCCTTGACCTTAAAAGTAGAAGTGTCACAGCAGGATTCGAACAGCCAGGATTCGATCTCTCTCTCCCTCTCCTGTAGGGTCTCCTCTTTGAAATGACCAGGAGAATCTACAAGAGGCAACGCAGGCTTCACTGTCCTCACCCCATCAGCTCTTCCCCTCAGCCTGACCTCCCATAGCCTTCCTTCCTTCCTTCCTTCCTTCCTTCCTTCCTTCCTCCGACAGACCCAGGCTCTGATCTTTGGCCACGCAAAGTGCCTCCCCCAGCAGGGCTTCAATCCAGAGTAGGAGTTTTTGGGTCTTCAAAACTGCTGCATCATCAGAAGCAGAAGAAGCCCCCGAGCATGTGCAGAGTTCCCAGCTGCTTCACCCCAGTGGGATTAAAAGTACCCAGTTCAATCATGGTCAAGTCACCACCCCTCCTTTGCTTCATAGAGGCACCCCTGCCTGCCCCAGACTGCCTCCTAGTGGGACTGGTCCCCTCCCACAACTGGATTTTGCTTTGCATAGTGGAGACACCACAGCACACCCGAAAGCCCCTGCACTGTTCTTCCTCCTGCTCCTTAACCAGAAGCCAGACATATGACTTGACACCCAGAACTGCCTTTGCCTGCAGCTCTCAGTCAACCCACATCAAGATCACTGAACATGAATTTCAACTGCATTTGAATGAGGTTGAATCAACTGCACTTGAATGAGATTCTGTGTCCCATACCTTTCTGCCTTAGCACAAGTCCATCACATATGGTAAAAAAAATCATTAAAAAAAAATACTTCCAGCACCTATTTGATGTATATATGATGTACACCATACATTTTTCATCCATTTTTGCTAACTTACTCAGGGTTATATACCATCTAATCTACCTGGGTTATATACCTTCTTTAGTCGTTCCTCTCTTGTTTTCATTCTACACTCCCCTAGTGGCAAAGTTAATAAGTTTCTCTATAGTATCCCACCTTCTCTAGATGTAAATATTGAAATACAGGCCAAGCCTATTTATACAGTGATTTTTTATACACGAATTTGACTCAACACGAATGGCCCCTGTAAATGAGAAGGAATGTGCTTGCTGCAGGTCGCATCTGGCCCCCGGGCCGGGTTTTGGAAACCCCTGATGTACACAGTTGATACAATACTAACAAAGTCTGCAAGTAATATGGACTGTCTGCCTGGTAAATAAATGAATTTACGGTGCACGACCCTTAACTAAGAGAAACTCTGTGCAGGCCTGTGTTCTGGACCCTGCCAGGTTGATATTGTCAAGACCCTTATTGGGTCTAAGATAGCCTGCCTATGGAAACGGTCTTGAAAAAAAACTGAGGAGGACTGGAATCTGATCACCATTGTTGCTACTGGAATGGAGGCATCCTGTGTTCCCACGTGTTCTGAGGCCTTCCCTCCAGTGCGCTGAGCTTGTAGCCTGCAGTCAGCTGGGGGCGCTTTGAGAGTGATTGGCAGAGGTCTTCTCGCTCAGCAGGAGTCATTGCAGGTTGAAGAGGAGTGGCATGGGAGAGAACCTGGTGGCTGGGTGTCATGCAGCGTGAGCGAATCACTGGCAGAGTGTGGTGCGGGACATTGTCTGCAGCGAAAGGTTATGGAACAAGGGAGGGAAAGAGATGAGGAAATGTGGACCAGGTCAGCGGAGCTGCGAAAACAGCGGTGAGGATGGAGGCACCAACGTCAAGTACTATGAGGCCTCATACACCATTAGTCGGTTTGACGGCATGTGCATCTGGCTGGGCATGGGTAAGGGGTGCAGCATGGCACAGGACCATTCTTGTCTTACATATTGAAATATTGCTTTGTGAAGTCTTGAAGTAGCAGAGCTAGTCTGGTAAATTGTTCTGGAGGTCTAACAAGAAGAACATGCAGCCTGGCAACTGCATCGACAAGGTGCTCAAATAGCACGTGCAGTCCCTGAATTCCATGTTGGCATCCTGCAATCTTGGAAGACTATGGTATTGCGCTCTGAACGGTGGTTCTGGAACGGAGTGTCTTCTCCAGTGCGCGAAGCCTGGGTAAAGTAGGTATGGAGGATAAGCTGTTACCCATGCAGCAAATCCCCCCTCTCCACGTCGCTGAAATGGTCCAACGGAAAGGCAGAAGCCAATACGGTTGGTTCCAGCGGCGTCGCAGGAGTTGCCAGAACGTGACTGTGTTCAGGCATGAACTGTCTCAGGGACTCCGGCTCCGGATTTTGCCTCGAGGTTGACTCCTGAAGCCTCTTCCATAACTGGATGTAACCACAAGGCAGTGGAGGTTTAGGATCAGAGTTTTCCTTCTCTTAGATGAGCTGCCTTCCCAGGCTAACGAGTCCCATCTACCTGGTGGCTGTTTAGTCTCCTCTTACAACAAGTACAGCCAAACTGAGGGACTGTTCTTAGCCCCCATGGGAGGTCCATGAATTATGGCAATGAAATCTGCTTATACCCAGGTGGGCCTGGTGATGAGGCGCACAAGCAGCAAGGCACTTAAAATCTGCAATTTTAAAATCTTAAAATCTGCAATTAGCGTGTCCGGCGTGGCAAATAAGCCACTGATGTTTCTCAGTAATGTGCGGACCCTGGCAAATACGCCGATGGAGGCCGCAGGCAGTACGGCCAGCTTGATGAATGTGATGGTAAGGCTTGACACAAATAGCATCCCCATCCTGGCCAATTCAGTGAGTATGACGGCAGTACAGAACGTGCCCGAGCCAATGCTACCAACAACTAACATGCACCAGCTGGAGTGCCCCTGTTTAAGTAGTATGTAAGTTCCCGCCTGCTGGACAAGGAACCAATCAAAGCTCCTGATCAAAATACTTGCGCTCAGTCCAGTTGTCTTTCAAAAAATATTTATTCATTTTTATTAGAACAAAATTGAAAAAGGAGATATAACAAATGAGATAGACAGCAAACAGAAGTCCCTAAAGATCTCTACGTAACATACAGTAAAGATCATAAAATGCAAGTGTGGAGCAGTATATCCGAATCACTTATAATAATCTGTCCGAATGTTCCATAACGCCAAATATCAAATGTGAATCCTTGACAGTTCTTTATGGCATATTACTTAAATAACAACTTAATGAGCTAAATTCAATTAATCTTCCTCCTCAAATCCAGAGATCAGCACATCACTCTTTTTCTTTCATATGCAGAAAATCATTGCGAGGTTTCCAATTGTTTATAAAAGTTTTAACTGACTTCTCTTTAAGTAAAATTGTAAGCGTATCCATGTTTGCCAAGTCCAGAATCTTTATCCACCATTCCTCAACGGAAGGTATTTCTGTAGTCCTGCAAGATTGTGCATACTATATTCTCCCCGCACAAGTCATGTACAAAAATAAAAGTTTCCAAATTTTTTCCCATATAGTCATTGATCAGACCCAGAAAGAATGCTTCAGGATTTATTTGAATATTTACCTTTAGAATCAACTGCATTTGCATGTGTGTCTGTATCCAATACTCATTTGCCTTAGCACATGTCCACCACATATGGTAAAAAAAATATTTTTCTTCTTCTACACTTCCAACACCTATCGGATGTATTTTCGTCCATTTTTGCTAACTTACTAAGGGCGCAATCCTAACCCCTTATGTCATTGCTTTCCAGCACTGGCATAAGGGCAATGCAGCTCTGAGGTAAGGGAACAAACATTCTCTTACTTTGAGGAGGCCTCCGTGAGTGACACCCAACTGCAGGACGCAGCACACGTCCCATTGGGACCACTATGCCAGTGCTGGAAAACACTGACATAAGGCGTTAGGATTGCGCCCTCAGGGTTATATACCATCTATAAATCATTCTGTAAACGTTTTTCTTAAGATTCATATTCAATGTAAATTTCAGTCTTTTAGTTCATAAGGCTTCCAACTGCTCCGTTAGAATGTCATGACCTACAATCTTCGCCATTGCATCATAAATTCTTGAACCTGCTCCTCTTCTGTTTCATATTTCAATAGGATCTTACAGAGCCTGGTGATAACTCACATCTCCACTGTACATAATTGAGATTCCAGTACTTCTTCAAAACCGTATGTCCTTTTGTCCAGTTTAAATCTTTCAGATAGTTGTGCGTAAAGAAGCCATTAGCAATCATAGCCTTCTTTTATTCATTCCTCTCTGTTTTCATTCACTCCCCTTGCCACAAAGTTAATATTTTTCTCTATAGTATCTAGATGTGGATATTGAAGTATAGCTCTGTGAAGTCTTGACATAGCAGAGCCAGTCTGGCAAAGAGGTTAATGAAGTCTGCAAGAAGAACACGCAGCCTGGCAACTACATCAACGAGGTGCACAAATAGCATGCACAGCCCATAAGTTATGGCAACGAAATCTTCGTATACCCAGGTAGGCCTGGTGATGAGGCGCACAAGCAGCATGGCACATACGTTGAAATCTGCAGTTAGCATGTCCAGCGTGGCAAATAAGCCACCGTTGTTTCTCAGTAACGTGCGGATCCTTGCAAATACGACAGTGGAGTCTGCAAGCAGTAGGTCCAGCTTGATGAGTGTGATGATAACGCTTGCCACAAATAGCATCCCCATCCTGGCCAATTCCATGAGAATGACAACAGTACAGAATGTGTACAGTACAGTACAGAACGAGCCAATGCTACCAAACTACTAACATGCACCAGTTGGAGTGCCCTTTAAATAGCACGCATGTGCCCGCCTACTGGACAAGGAACCAATCGGAGAACAACCCTGAACCAGTCTTGGGTGTTAGTAACCCTAGTTTAAACTGTAGTTCCTTCCTTTCTCTCCGTGGGTCGTTAATGTGGTGAGTTTGCTGTATTTTGTGTAGCGATCGTTTGTGTTTTTCTCCCATGTCTTGGGCACATGATGATTATAGGTATAGGTATCTGTCAGCCCAATTACAGTTTTCCTCTGTTTTATCCTGGCCTCTGTGTTATGGTTCTTGTTTTAATTTCTTATTTAATTCAGTTTTTACTTGGTGGCATATGGAGTTAGAGAGTTGAGAGGGTTTGTTTTCTTCTCTATTTTGAGCTTTTTCTCTGTGTCATGGTTCTTGTTTTTTTTTCTAATAAGGAGCTTTTTTTCCCCCTAATGGTTGGCATCCTTCAGTCTCGGAAGACTACGGTGTTCGCCGAGCTTCAGAAGAGGAAAAGCACTGCTTAAACCCATCGCTGACAATGCCATGGAATTCCCCCCTCTTTTACAATTTTATCCTGCCAGGCTGCATTTGTTCCCTTATCGTAGGGCTGCACCTTACTGCAGCTGCACCACTGCTGGAAAATTAGAGTATTCCAATTGTAACCCCCTGGAAGGGACCTACATACCAGACTTGAATGCTCTGTGTTTGTGACTGACAATGCTCTCTCACTGTATGTAGCCGTGTCCTGGGATCTTATATTTGCTATCCAGTTGTTTTTCTGTTCATGAAACGGAAACATTTTCTAATAAAAAGTTAATCTGTGCTGCGGAGCGGGTGTCTCAAACGGCATATAAGGCTCAAGTGCTGAATAGTTTTCAAGCTATGGTGAGCATCAAACGTCTGCTCTCTAATTTTTCAACCCTCATTCCTCATCCCACCGCAACGATATTTGTGTCCTATATCTTATTTCGAAACAAAACCTTAATCTTCGCAAATATTGGTGAGATGCTTCCGTCCCTGGTTCGCGGTGCACGAGGGGAGCGCACGGATGCAAATGACATACGCCTCTTTGGCTGCCGCCCTCCCACCTCAACAAAGGGCTACCGCGGAGAAAGGGATCCTTCTCGGGCCTGGGTGTGTTTATGGAAGTGCCTGAAAAATATGGGGTTATTCTGAGTTTTTGCTCTGTTCTCTTGTTCTTGTTTTCTTCTCTATTTTGAGTTTTTTCTCTGTTTTATCCCGGCCTCTTGTTTTCTTCTCTATTTTTTTTTCTTATTTAATTCCGTTTTTACCTCTGTGATTGTGTTATGGGTTTATGATGGAGGCATATGGGGTTATTTTGAGTTTTTTCTCTGTTTTATGGTTCTTGTTTTCTTCTCTATTTTGAGTTTATTCTTTTATCCTGGCCTCTTGTTTTCTTCTCTATTTTGTTTTTTTCCAGTTTAATTTCCGATTAAATTCAGTTTTGACCTCTGTGAGTGGGTTTATGATGGAGGCATATGGGGTTAGTCTGAATTTTTTCTCTGTTGTATCCTGGCCTCTGTCTTGTGTTATGGTGGCATTAGATAGCTGATAGCTTCCCCTGGGGGCTGGGGAGAAGAATAGGCCCTCAGTTTGGCTGTACTTGTCCTAAGAGCCGGAGTCCCTGAGGCAGTTCATGGCTGAACAATGTGACGTTCTGGCAACTCCTGCGACGCCGGAGTTCCTCCTGGAACCAACCGTATTGGCCTCTGCCTTTCCGTTGGCCCATTTCAGCGAAGCGTATTGGCCTCTGCCTTTCAATCGGACCATTTCAGCGACGTGGAGAGGGGGGATTTGCTGCATGGCTAACAGCCTATGGTACTTTACCCAGGCTTCGCGCGCTGGAACCACCATTCGGAGCGCGATTACCATAGTCTTCCGAGACTGAAGGATGCCAACAACAAGATAGCCGAGAGGGTTTGTTTTCTTCTCTTTCCAATTTAGTTTAGTCTCTGGGGATTCGAACTTGTGTTGCGACCGAAGCGGGTAAAACTTTAAATGCGAGCACTTTACCCACTAGGCCAGCGCGGGTCGCCCGCGGATGTTCCTGCCAGCTTCAGCTCTATAGAAGCAGCTATGCAGTTCCAAAGACGCTTCAGAAAGGGGAAGTCGACCGGTCCCTCCTGCAGCCTGCCGGAGCGAGTGCGGTGGCAGCGGCTTCTCCTTCCAGCAGGCGGCGCTGCGGGGCGAAGCAGAGCGGGGGGGGGTGTGGCCTGGTGCGGCGCAGCGCGAGCGAGCGGACGGCAGAGGGCGCTGCCGGACATGGTCTGCGGCGGCAGGTCGCGGAGCAAGGGAAGGAAAGAGACGAGGCGGCGCGGACCAAGCCAGCGGCGCTGGGAACAGGGGGGCGAGCCAGGAGGACGGCGGCCCCAGCGCTGACACCTGCTGCTCCTGCGCCTGGCTGGGCACGGGAAGGGAGGGGCGGAGTGGCCGGGGTCATCCATTCCGGTGCTGCATATTAAAGGCTGGAAGCAGCACAGCTAGTCTGGCCAATGGTGACAAATGATAGAAAGAACTCGCTTTGTTCTCGCAGGCTTCACAGCCCCATCCTATCCACACTTTCCTGGGAGTAAGCCCCATTGTCTCTAATGGGACAAACTGCTGTTTGTGAGGGAGATTTTTAAGGTTTACCTGCATTTATAATCTCCCTATGTTTTCATCCATTTTTGCTAACTTACTCAGATTTTTTTTTAAGCTCTCACCCTCCCTACTTTTGATGCCACTCAACAACAATTATTGTCAGAGCCATTGGAGATGAAGAAATTATAGCAGCTATTTAGAAGATGAAGAACTCCAAGGCACCTGGCCCTGGCAGCTTTCCTACTAAGTGGTATAAAACTTTTTAGTTTTTTTCATACACTTTTTTGTTTTATTTCAAACATATTGTATTTCATACACTGAGGAAACACCCTGAGGCAAAACTGGCAGACCACGCGAGTTAACATTCGTGTTATAAAGTGGCAGGTTTAAGCTTGTGTTTTTTTTTTGGTCCCAGACAGCATATAACCTGGACAGAATTTACATTCTGAATGTAACACCTGGGTTGTATTTATTATTATTATTATTATTATTATTATTATTATTATTATTATTATTATTATTATTATTATTATTACCACCTTTATTTATATCCTGCCTGCAGGGACCCAAGGCGGCTTACAACAATGGTTAAAAACATTAATTAAAAACATATTGGAAAAACACATAATGTTGTAATGCTTTGGATTGTTCAATGCCTTGAGTGCAACATGATTGTAGAAAGGCGGGAATCTGATCACCATTGTTGCTGCTGGAATGGAGGCATCCTGTGTTCCCACGTGTTCTGAGGCCTTCCCTCCAGTGCGCTGAGCTTGTAGCCTGCAGTCAGCTGGGGGCGCTTTGAGAGTGATTGGCAGAGGTCTTCTCGCTCAGCAGGAGTCATTGCAGGTTGAAGAGGAGTGGCATGGGAGAGAACCTGGTGGCTGGGTGTCATGCAGCGTGAGCGAATCACTGGCAGAGTGTGGTGCGGGACATTGTCTGCAGCGAAAGGTTATGGAACAAGGGAGGGAAAGAGATGAGGAAATGTGGACCAGGTCAGCGGAGCTGCGAAAACAGCGGTGAGGATGGAGGCACCAACGTCAAGTACTATGAGGCCTCATACACCATTAGTCGGTTTGACGGCATGTGCATCTGGCTGGGCATGGGTAAGGGGTGCAGCATGGCACAGGACCATTCTTGTCTTACATATTGAAATATTGCTTTGTGAAGTCTTGAAGTAGCAGAGCTAGTCTGGTAAATTGTTCTGGAGGTCTAACAAGAAGAACATGCAGCCTGGCAACTGCATCGACAAGGTGCTCAAATAGCACGTGCAGTCCCTGAATTCCATGTTGGCATCCTGCAATCTTGGAAGACTATGGTATTGCGCTCTGAACGGTGGTTCTGGAACGGAGTGTCTTCTCCAGTGCGCGAAGCCTGGGTAAAGTAGGTATGGAGGATAAGCTGTTACCCATGCAGCAAATCCCCCCTCTCCACGTCGCTGAAATGGTCCAACGGAAAGGCAGAAGCCAATACGGTTGGTTCCAGCGGCGTCGCAGGAGTTGCCAGAACGTGACTGTGTTCAGGCATGAACTGTCTCAGGGACTCCGGCTCCGGATTTTGCCTCGAGGTTGACTCCTGAAGCCTCTTCCATAACTGGATGTAACCACAAGGCAGTGGAGGTTTAGGATCAGAGTTTTCCTTCTCTTAGATGAGCTGCCTTCCCAGGCTAACGAGTCCCATCTACCTGGTGGCTGTTTAGTCTCCTCTTACAACAAGTACAGCCAAACTGAGGGACTGTTCTTAGCCCCCATGGGAGGTCCATGAATTATGGCAATGAAATCTGCTTATACCCAGGTGGGCCTGGTGATGAGGCGCACAAGCAGCAAGGCACTTAAAATCTGCAATTTTAAAATCTTAAAATCTGCAATTAGCGTGTCCGGCGTGGCAAATAAGCCACTGATGTTTCTCAGTAATGTGCGGACCCTGGCAAATACGCCGATGGAGGCCGCAGGCAGTACGGCCAGCTTGATGAATGTGATGGTAAGGCTTGACACAAATAGCATCCCCATCCTGGCCAATTCAGTGAGTATGACGGCAGTACAGAACGTGCCCGAGCCAATGCTACCAACAACTAACATGCACCAGCTGGAGTGCCCCTGTTTAAGTAGTATGTAAGTTCCCGCCTGCTGGACAAGGAACCAATCAAAGCTCCTGATCAAAATACTTGCGCTCAGTCCAGTTGTCTTTCAAAAAATATTTATTCATTTTTATTAGAACAAAATTGAAAAAGGAGATATAACAAATGAGATAGACAGCAAACAGAAGTCCCTAAAGATCTCTACGTAACATACAGTAAAGATCATAAAATGCAAGTGTGGAGCAGTATATCCGAATCACTTATAATAATCTGTCCGAATGTTCCATAACGCCAAATATCAAATGTGAATCCTTGACAGTTCTTTATGGCATATTACTTAAATAACAACTTAATGAGCTAAATTCAATTAATCTTCCTCCTCAAATCCAGAGATCAGCACATCACTCTTTTTCTTTCATATGCAGAAAATCATTGCGAGGTTTCCAATTGTTTATAAAAGTTTTAACTGACTTCTCTTTAAGTAAAATTGTAAGCGTATCCATGTTTGCCAAGTCCAGAATCTTTATCCACCATTCCTCAACGGAAGGTATTTCTGTAGTCCTGCAAGATTGTGCATACTATATTCTCCCCGCACAAGTCATGTACAAAAATAAAAGTTTCCAAATTTTTTCCCATATAGTCATTGATCAGACCCAGAAAGAATGCTTCAGGATTTATTTGAATATTTACCTTTAGAATCAACTGCATTTGCATGTGTGTCTGTATCCAATACTCATTTGCCTTAGCACATGTCCACCACATATGGTAAAAAAAATATTTTTCTTCTTCTACACTTCCAACACCTATCGGATGTATTTTCGTCCATTTTTGCTAACTTACTAAGGGCGCAATCCTAACCCCTTATGTCATTGCTTTCCAGCACTGGCATAAGGGCAATGCAGCTCTGAGGTAAGGGAACAAACATTCTCTTACTTTGAGGAGGCCTCCGTGAGTGACACCCAACTGCAGGACGCAGCACACGTCCCATTGGGACCACTATGCCAGTGCTGGAAAACACTGACATAAGGCGTTAGGATTGCGCCCTCAGGGTTATATACCATCTATAAATCATTCTGTAAACGTTTTTCTTAAGATTCATATTCAATGTAAATTTCAGTCTTTTAGTTCATAAGGCTTCCAACTGCTCCGTTAGAATGTCATGACCTACAATCTTCGCCATTGCATCATAAATTCTTGAACCTGCTCCTCTTCTGTTTCATATTTCAATAGGATCTTACAGAGCCTGGTGATAACTCACATCTCCACTGTACATAATTGAGATTCCAGTACTTCTTCAAAACCGTATGTCCTTTTGTCCAGTTTAAATCTTTCAGATAGTTGTGCGTAAAGAAGCCATTAGCAATCATAGCCTTCTTTTATTCATTCCTCTCTGTTTTCATTCACTCCCCTTGCCACAAAGTTAATATTTTTCTCTATAGTATCTAGATGTGGATATTGAAGTATAGCTCTGTGAAGTCTTGACATAGCAGAGCCAGTCTGGCAAAGAGGTTAATGAAGTCTGCAAGAAGAACACGCAGCCTGGCAACTACATCAACGAGGTGCACAAATAGCATGCACAGCCCATAAGTTATGGCAACGAAATCTTCGTATACCCAGGTAGGCCTGGTGATGAGGCGCACAAGCAGCATGGCACATACGTTGAAATCTGCAGTTAGCATGTCCAGCGTGGCAAATAAGCCACCGATGTTTCTCAGTAACGTGCGGATCCTTGCAAATACGACAGTGGAGTCTGCAAGCAGTAGGTCCAGCTTGATGAGTGTGATGATAACGCTTGCCACAAATAGCATCCCCATCCTGGCCAATTCCATGAGAATGACAACAGTACAGAATGTGTACAGTACAGTACAGAACGAGCCAATGCTACCAAACTACTAACATGCACCAGTTGGAGTGCCCTTTAAATAGCACGCATGTGCCCGCCTACTGGACAAGGAACCAATCGGAGAACAACCCTGAACCAGTCTTGGGTGTTAGTAACCCTAGTTTAAACTGTAGTTCCTTCCTTTCTCTCCGTGGGTCGTTAATGTGGTGAGTTTGCTGTATTTTGTGTAGCGATCGTTTGTGTTTTTCTCCCATGTCTTGGGCACATGATGATTATAGGTATAGGTATCTGTCAGCCCAATTACAGTTTTCCTCTGTTTTATCCTGGCCTCTGTGTTATGGTTCTTGTTTTAATTTCTTATTTAATTCAGTTTTTACTTGGTGGCATATGGAGTTAGAGAGTTGAGAGGGTTTGTTTTCTTCTCTATTTTGAGCTTTTTCTCTGTGTCATGGTTCTTGTTTTTTTTTCTAATAAGGAGCTTTTTTTCCCCCTAATGGTTGGCATCCTTCAGTCTCGGAAGACTACGGTGTTCGCCGAGCTTCAGAAGAGGAAAAGCACTGCTTAAACCCATCGCTGACAATGCCATGGAATTCCCCCCTCTTTTACAATTTTATCCTGCCAGGCTGCATTTGTTCCCTTATCGTAGGGCTGCACCTTACTGCAGCTGCACCACTGCTGGAAAATTAGAGTATTCCAATTGTAACCCCCTGGAAGGGACCTACATACCAGACTTGAATGCTCTGTGTTTGTGACTGACAATGCTCTCTCACTGTATGTAGCCGTGTCCTGGGATCTTATATTTGCTATCCAGTTGTTTTTCTGTTCATGAAACGGAAACATTTTCTAATAAAAAGTTAATCTGTGCTGCGGAGCGGGTGTCTCAAACGGCATATAAGGCTCAAGTGCTGAATAGTTTTCAAGCTATGGTGAGCATCAAACGTCTGCTCTCTAATTTTTCAACCCTCATTCCTCATCCCACCGCAACGATATTTGTGTCCTATATCTTATTTCGAAACAAAACCTTAATCTTCGCAAATATTGGTGAGATGCTTCCGTCCCTGGTTCGCGGTGCACGAGGGGAGCGCACGGATGCAAATGACATACGCCTCTTTGGCTGCCGCCCTCCCACCTCAACAAAGGGCTACCGCGGAGAAAGGGATCCTTCTCGGGCCTGGGTGTGTTTATGGAAGTGCCTGAAAAATATGGGGTTATTCTGAGTTTTTGCTCTGTTCTCTTGTTCTTGTTTTCTTCTCTATTTTGAGTTTTTTCTCTGTTTTATCCCGGCCTCTTGTTTTCTTCTCTATTTTTTTTTCTTATTTAATTCCGTTTTTACCTCTGTGATTGTGTTATGGGTTTATGATGGAGGCATATGGGGTTATTTTGAGTTTTTTCTCTGTTTTATGGTTCTTGTTTTCTTCTCTATTTTGAGTTTATTCTTTTATCCTGGCCTCTTGTTTTCTTCTCTATTTTGTTTTTTTCCAGTTTAATTTCCGATTAAATTCAGTTTTGACCTCTGTGAGTGGGTTTATGATGGAGGCATATGGGGTTAGTCTGAATTTTTTCTCTGTTGTATCCTGGCCTCTGTCTTGTGTTATGGTGGCATTAGATAGCTGATAGCTTCCCCTGGGGGCTGGGGAGAAGAATAGGCCCTCAGTTTGGCTGTACTTGTCCTAAGAGCCGGAGTCCCTGAGGCAGTTCATGGCTGAACAATGTGACGTTCTGGCAACTCCTGCGACGCCGGAGTTCCTCCTGGAACCAACCGTATTGGCCTCTGCCTTTCCGTTGGCCCATTTCAGCGAAGCGTATTGGCCTCTGCCTTTCAATCGGACCATTTCAGCGACGTGGAGAGGGGGGATTTGCTGCATGGCTAACAGCCTATGGTACTTTACCCAGGCTTCGCGCGCTGGAACCACCATTCGGAGCGCGATTACCATAGTCTTCCGAGACTGAAGGATGCCAACAACAAGATAGCCGAGAGGGTTTGTTTTCTTCTCTTTCCAATTTAGTTTAGTCTCTGGGGATTCGAACTTGTGTTGCGACCGAAGCGGGTAAAACTTTAAATGCGAGCACTTTACCCACTAGGCCAGCGCGGGTCGCCCGCGGATGTTCCTGCCAGCTTCAGCTCTATAGAAGCAGCTATGCAGTTCCAAAGACGCTTCAGAAAGGGGAAGTCGACCGGTCCCTCCTGCAGCCTGCCGGAGCGAGTGCGGTGGCAGCGGCTTCTCCTTCCAGCAGGCGGCGCTGCGGGGCGAAGCAGAGCGGGGGGGGGTGTGGCCTGGTGCGGCGCAGCGCGAGCGAGCGGACGGCAGAGGGCGCTGCCGGACATGGTCTGCGGCGGCAGGTCGCGGAGCAAGGGAAGGAAAGAGACGAGGCGGCGCGGACCAAGCCAGCGGCGCTGGGAACAGGGGGGCGAGCCAGGAGGACGGCGGCCCCAGCGCTGACACCTGCTGCTCCTGCGCCTGGCTGGGCACGGGAAGGGAGGGGCGGAGTGGCCGGGGTCATCCATTCCGGTGCTGCATATTAAAGGCTGGAAGCAGCACAGCTAGTCTGGCCAATGGTGACAAATGATAGAAAGAACTCGCTTTGTTCTCGCAGGCTTCACAGCCCCATCCTATCCACACTTTCCTGGGAGTAAGCCCCATTGTCTCTAATGGGACAAACTGCTGTTTGTGAGGGAGATTTTTAAGGTTTACCTGCATTTATAATCTCCCTATGTTTTCATCCATTTTTGCTAACTTACTCAGATTTTTTTTTAAGCTCTCACCCTCCCTACTTTTGATGCCACTCAACAACAATTATTGTCAGAGCCATTGGAGATGAAGAAATTATAGCAGCTATTTAGAAGATGAAGAACTCCAAGGCACCTGGCCCTGGCAGCTTTCCTACTAAGTGGTATAAAACTTTTTAGTTTTTTTCATACACTTTTTTGTTTTATTTCAAACATATTGTATTTCATACACTGAGGAAACACCCTGAGGCAAAACTGGCAGACCACGCGAGTTAACATTCGTGTTATAAAGTGGCAGGTTTAAGCTTGTGTTTTTTTTTTGGTCCCAGACAGCATATAACCTGGACAGAATTTACATTCTGAATGTAACACCTGGGTTGTATTTATTATTATTATTATTATTATTATTATTATTATTATTATTATTATTATTATTATTACCACCTTTATTTATATCCTGCCTGCAGGGACCCAAGGCGGCTTACAACAATGGTTAAAAACATTAATTAAAAACATATTGGAAAAACACATAATGTTGTAATGCTTTGGATTGTTCAATGCCTTGAGTGCAACATGATTGTAGAAAGGCGGGAATCTGATCACCATTGTTGCTGCTGGAATGGAGGCATCCTGTGTTCCCACGTGTTCTGAGGCCTTCCCTCCAGTGCGCTGAGCTTGTAGCCTGCAGTCAGCTGGGGGCGCTTTGAGAGTGATTGGCAGAGGTCTTCTCGCTCAGCAGGAGTCATTGCAGGTTGAAGAGGAGTGGCATGGGAGAGAACCTGGTGGCTGGGTGTCATGCAGCGTGAGCGAATCACTGGCAGAGTGTGGTGCGGGACATTGTCTGCAGCGAAAGGTTATGGAACAAGGGAGGGAAAGAGATGAGGAAATGTGGACCAGGTCAGCGGAGCTGCGAAAACAGCGGTGAGGATGGAGGCACCAACGTCAAGTACTATGAGGCCTCATACACCATTAGTCGGTTTGACGGCATGTGCATCTGGCTGGGCATGGGTAAGGGGTGCAGCATGGCACAGGACCATTCTTGTCTTACATATTGAAATATTGCTTTGTGAAGTCTTGAAGTAGCAGAGCTAGTCTGGTAAATTGTTCTGGAGGTCTAACAAGAAGAACATGCAGCCTGGCAACTGCATCGACAAGGTGCTCAAATAGCACGTGCAGTCCCTGAATTCCATGTTGGCATCCTGCAATCTTGGAAGACTATGGTATTGCGCTCTGAACGGTGGTTCTGGAACGGAGTGTCTTCTCCAGTGCGCGAAGCCTGGGTAAAGTAGGTATGGAGGATAAGCTGTTACCCATGCAGCAAATCCCCCCTCTCCACGTCGCTGAAATGGTCCAACGGAAAGGCAGAAGCCAATACGGTTGGTTCCAGCGGCGTCGCAGGAGTTGCCAGAACGTGACTGTGTTCAGGCATGAACTGTCTCAGGGACTCCGGCTCCGGATTTTGCCTCGAGGTTGACTCCTGAAGCCTCTTCCATAACTGGATGTAACCACAAGGCAGTGGAGGTTTAGGATCAGAGTTTTCCTTCTCTTAGATGAGCTGCCTTCCCAGGCTAACGAGTCCCATCTACCTGGTGGCTGTTTAGTCTCCTCTTACAACAAGTACAGCCAAACTGAGGGACTGTTCTTAGCCCCCATGGGAGGTCCATGAATTATGGCAATGAAATCTGCTTATACCCAGGTGGGCCTGGTGATGAGGCGCACAAGCAGCAAGGCACTTAAAATCTGCAATTTTAAAATCTTAAAATCTGCAATTAGCGTGTCCGGCGTGGCAAATAAGCCACTGATGTTTCTCAGTAATGTGCGGACCCTGGCAAATACGCCGATGGAGGCCGCAGGCAGTACGGCCAGCTTGATGAATGTGATGGTAAGGCTTGACACAAATAGCATCCCCATCCTGGCCAATTCAGTGAGTATGACGGCAGTACAGAACGTGCCCGAGCCAATGCTACCAACAACTAACATGCACCAGCTGGAGTGCCCCTGTTTAAGTAGTATGTAAGTTCCCGCCTGCTGGACAAGGAACCAATCAAAGCTCCTGATCAAAATACTTGCGCTCAGTCCAGTTGTCTTTCAAAAAATATTTATTCATTTTTATTAGAACAAAATTGAAAAAGGAGATATAACAAATGAGATAGACAGCAAACAGAAGTCCCTAAAGATCTCTACGTAACATACAGTAAAGATCATAAAATGCAAGTGTGGAGCAGTATATCCGAATCACTTATAATAATCTGTCCGAATGTTCCATAACGCCAAATATCAAATGTGAATCCTTGACAGTTCTTTATGGCATATTACTTAAATAACAACTTAATGAGCTAAATTCAATTAATCTTCCTCCTCAAATCCAGAGATCAGCACATCACTCTTTTTCTTTCATATGCAGAAAATCATTGCGAGGTTTCCAATTGTTTATAAAAGTTTTAACTGACTTCTCTTTAAGTAAAATTGTAAGCGTATCCATGTTTGCCAAGTCCAGAATCTTTATCCACCATTCCTCAACGGAAGGTATTTCTGTAGTCCTGCAAGATTGTGCATACTATATTCTCCCCGCACAAGTCATGTACAAAAATAAAAGTTTCCAAATTTTTTCCCATATAGTCATTGATCAGACCCAGAAAGAATGCTTCAGGATTTATTTGAATATTTACCTTTAGAATCAACTGCATTTGCATGTGTGTCTGTATCCAATACTCATTTGCCTTAGCACATGTCCACCACATATGGTAAAAAAAATATTTTTCTTCTTCTACACTTCCAACACCTATCGGATGTATTTTCGTCCATTTTTGCTAACTTACTAAGGGCGCAATCCTAACCCCTTATGTCATTGCTTTCCAGCACTGGCATAAGGGCAATGCAGCTCTGAGGTAAGGGAACAAACATTCTCTTACTTTGAGGAGGCCTCCGTGAGTGACACCCAACTGCAGGACGCAGCACACGTCCCATTGGGACCACTATGCCAGTGCTGGAAAACACTGACATAAGGCGTTAGGATTGCGCCCTCAGGGTTATATACCATCTATAAATCATTCTGTAAACGTTTTTCTTAAGATTCATATTCAATGTAAATTTCAGTCTTTTAGTTCATAAGGCTTCCAACTGCTCCGTTAGAATGTCATGACCTACAATCTTCGCCATTGCATCATAAATTCTTGAACCTGCTCCTCTTCTGTTTCATATTTCAATAGGATCTTACAGAGCCTGGTGATAACTCACATCTCCACTGTACATAATTGAGATTCCAGTACTTCTTCAAAACCGTATGTCCTTTTGTCCAGTTTAAATCTTTCAGATAGTTGTGCGTAAAGAAGCCATTAGCAATCATAGCCTTCTTTTATTCATTCCTCTCTGTTTTCATTCACTCCCCTTGCCACAAAGTTAATATTTTTCTCTATAGTATCTAGATGTGGATATTGAAGTATAGCTCTGTGAAGTCTTGACATAGCAGAGCCAGTCTGGCAAAGAGGTTAATGAAGTCTGCAAGAAGAACACGCAGCCTGGCAACTACATCAACGAGGTGCACAAATAGCATGCACAGCCCATAAGTTATGGCAACGAAATCTTCGTATACCCAGGTAGGCCTGGTGATGAGGCGCACAAGCAGCATGGCACATACGTTGAAATCTGCAGTTAGCATGTCCAGCGTGGCAAATAAGCCACCGATGTTTCTCAGTAACGTGCGGATCCTTGCAAATACGACAGTGGAGTCTGCAAGCAGTAGGTCCAGCTTGATGAGTGTGATGATAACGCTTGCCACAAATAGCATCCCCATCCTGGCCAATTCCATGAGAATGACAACAGTACAGAATGTGTACAGTACAGTACAGAACGAGCCAATGCTACCAAACTACTAACATGCACCAGTTGGAGTGCCCTTTAAATAGCACGCATGTGCCCGCCTACTGGACAAGGAACCAATCGGAGAACAACCCTGAACCAGTCTTGGGTGTTAGTAACCCTAGTTTAAACTGTAGTTCCTTCCTTTCTCTCCGTGGGTCGTTAATGTGGTGAGTTTGCTGTATTTTGTGTAGCGATCGTTTGTGTTTTTCTCCCATGTCTTGGGCACATGATGATTATAGGTATAGGTATCTGTCAGCCCAATTACAGTTTTCCTCTGTTTTATCCTGGCCTCTGTGTTATGGTTCTTGTTTTAATTTCTTATTTAATTCAGTTTTTACTTGGTGGCATATGGAGTTAGAGAGTTGAGAGGGTTTGTTTTCTTCTCTATTTTGAGCTTTTTCTCTGTGTCATGGTTCTTGTTTTTTTTTCTAATAAGGAGCTTTTTTTCCCCCTAATGGTTGGCATCCTTCAGTCTCGGAAGACTACGGTGTTCGCCGAGCTTCAGAAGAGGAAAAGCACTGCTTAAACCCATCGCTGACAATGCCATGGAATTCCCCCCTCTTTTACAATTTTATCCTGCCAGGCTGCATTTGTTCCCTTATCGTAGGGCTGCACCTTACTGCAGCTGCACCACTGCTGGAAAATTAGAGTATTCCAATTGTAACCCCCTGGAAGGGACCTACATACCAGACTTGAATGCTCTGTGTTTGTGACTGACAATGCTCTCTCACTGTATGTAGCCGTGTCCTGGGATCTTATATTTGCTATCCAGTTGTTTTTCTGTTCATGAAACGGAAACATTTTCTAATAAAAAGTTAATCTGTGCTGCGGAGCGGGTGTCTCAAACGGCATATAAGGCTCAAGTGCTGAATAGTTTTCAAGCTATGGTGAGCATCAAACGTCTGCTCTCTAATTTTTCAACCCTCATTCCTCATCCCACCGCAACGATATTTGTGTCCTATATCTTATTTCGAAACAAAACCTTAATCTTCGCAAATATTGGTGAGATGCTTCCGTCCCTGGTTCGCGGTGCACGAGGGGAGCGCACGGATGCAAATGACATACGCCTCTTTGGCTGCCGCCCTCCCACCTCAACAAAGGGCTACCGCGGAGAAAGGGATCCTTCTCGGGCCTGGGTGTGTTTATGGAAGTGCCTGAAAAATATGGGGTTATTCTGAGTTTTTGCTCTGTTCTCTTGTTCTTGTTTTCTTCTCTATTTTGAGTTTTTTCTCTGTTTTATCCCGGCCTCTTGTTTTCTTCTCTATTTTTTTTTCTTATTTAATTCCGTTTTTACCTCTGTGATTGTGTTATGGGTTTATGATGGAGGCATATGGGGTTATTTTGAGTTTTTTCTCTGTTTTATGGTTCTTGTTTTCTTCTCTATTTTGAGTTTATTCTTTTATCCTGGCCTCTTGTTTTCTTCTCTATTTTGTTTTTTTCCAGTTTAATTTCCGATTAAATTCAGTTTTGACCTCTGTGAGTGGGTTTATGATGGAGGCATATGGGGTTAGTCTGAATTTTTTCTCTGTTGTATCCTGGCCTCTGTCTTGTGTTATGGTGGCATTAGATAGCTGATAGCTTCCCCTGGGGGCTGGGGAGAAGAATAGGCCCTCAGTTTGGCTGTACTTGTCCTAAGAGCCGGAGTCCCTGAGGCAGTTCATGGCTGAACAATGTGACGTTCTGGCAACTCCTGCGACGCCGGAGTTCCTCCTGGAACCAACCGTATTGGCCTCTGCCTTTCCGTTGGCCCATTTCAGCGAAGCGTATTGGCCTCTGCCTTTCAATCGGACCATTTCAGCGACGTGGAGAGGGGGGATTTGCTGCATGGCTAACAGCCTATGGTACTTTACCCAGGCTTCGCGCGCTGGAACCACCATTCGGAGCGCGATTACCATAGTCTTCCGAGACTGAAGGATGCCAACAACAAGATAGCCGAGAGGGTTTGTTTTCTTCTCTTTCCAATTTAGTTTAGTCTCTGGGGATTCGAACTTGTGTTGCGACCGAAGCGGGTAAAACTTTAAATGCGAGCACTTTACCCACTAGGCCAGCGCGGGTCGCCCGCGGATGTTCCTGCCAGCTTCAGCTCTATAGAAGCAGCTATGCAGTTCCAAAGACGCTTCAGAAAGGGGAAGTCGACCGGTCCCTCCTGCAGCCTGCCGGAGCGAGTGCGGTGGCAGCGGCTTCTCCTTCCAGCAGGCGGCGCTGCGGGGCGAAGCAGAGCGGGGGGGGGTGTGGCCTGGTGCGGCGCAGCGCGAGCGAGCGGACGGCAGAGGGCGCTGCCGGACATGGTCTGCGGCGGCAGGTCGCGGAGCAAGGGAAGGAAAGAGACGAGGCGGCGCGGACCAAGCCAGCGGCGCTGGGAACAGGGGGGCGAGCCAGGAGGACGGCGGCCCCAGCGCTGACACCTGCTGCTCCTGCGCCTGGCTGGGCACGGGAAGGGAGGGGCGGAGTGGCCGGGGTCATCCATTCCGGTGCTGCATATTAAAGGCTGGAAGCAGCACAGCTAGTCTGGCCAATGGTGACAAATGATAGAAAGAACTCGCTTTGTTCTCGCAGGCTTCACAGCCCCATCCTATCCACACTTTCCTGGGAGTAAGCCCCATTGTCTCTAATGGGACAAACTGCTGTTTGTGAGGGAGATTTTTAAGGTTTACCTGCATTTATAATCTCCCTATGTTTTCATCCATTTTTGCTAACTTACTCAGATTTTTTTTTAAGCTCTCACCCTCCCTACTTTTGATGCCACTCAACAACAATTATTGTCAGAGCCATTGGAGATGAAGAAATTATAGCAGCTATTTAGAAGATGAAGAACTCCAAGGCACCTGGCCCTGGCAGCTTTCCTACTAAGTGGTATAAAACTTTTTAGTTTTTTTCATACACTTTTTTGTTTTATTTCAAACATATTGTATTTCATACACTGAGGAAACACCCTGAGGCAAAACTGGCAGACCACGCGAGTTAACATTCGTGTTATAAAGTGGCAGGTTTAAGCTTGTGTTTTTTTTTTGGTCCCAGACAGCATATAACCTGGACAGAATTTACATTCTGAATGTAACACCTGGGTTGTATTTATTATTATTATTATTATTATTATTATTATTATTATTATTATTATTATTATTATTACCACCTTTATTTATATCCTGCCTGCAGGGACCCAAGGCGGCTTACAACAATGGTTAAAAACATTAATTAAAAACATATTGGAAAAACACATAATGTTGTAATGCTTTGGATTGTTCAATGCCTTGAGTGCAACATGATTGTAGAAAGGCGGGAATCTGATCACCATTGTTGCTGCTGGAATGGAGGCATCCTGTGTTCCCACGTGTTCTGAGGCCTTCCCTCCAGTGCGCTGAGCTTGTAGCCTGCAGTCAGCTGGGGGCGCTTTGAGAGTGATTGGCAGAGGTCTTCTCGCTCAGCAGGAGTCATTGCAGGTTGAAGAGGAGTGGCATGGGAGAGAACCTGGTGGCTGGGTGTCATGCAGCGTGAGCGAATCACTGGCAGAGTGTGGTGCGGGACATTGTCTGCAGCGAAAGGTTATGGAACAAGGGAGGGAAAGAGATGAGGAAATGTGGACCAGGTCAGCGGAGCTGCGAAAACAGCGGTGAGGATGGAGGCACCAACGTCAAGTACTATGAGGCCTCATACACCATTAGTCGGTTTGACGGCATGTGCATCTGGCTGGGCATGGGTAAGGGGTGCAGCATGGCACAGGACCATTCTTGTCTTACATATTGAAATATTGCTTTGTGAAGTCTTGAAGTAGCAGAGCTAGTCTGGTAAATTGTTCTGGAGGTCTAACAAGAAGAACATGCAGCCTGGCAACTGCATCGACAAGGTGCTCAAATAGCACGTGCAGTCCCTGAATTCCATGTTGGCATCCTGCAATCTTGGAAGACTATGGTATTGCGCTCTGAACGGTGGTTCTGGAACGGAGTGTCTTCTCCAGTGCGCGAAGCCTGGGTAAAGTAGGTATGGAGGATAAGCTGTTACCCATGCAGCAAATCCCCCCTCTCCACGTCGCTGAAATGGTCCAACGGAAAGGCAGAAGCCAATACGGTTGGTTCCAGCGGCGTCGCAGGAGTTGCCAGAACGTGACTGTGTTCAGGCATGAACTGTCTCAGGGACTCCGGCTCCGGATTTTGCCTCGAGGTTGACTCCTGAAGCCTCTTCCATAACTGGATGTAACCACAAGGCAGTGGAGGTTTAGGATCAGAGTTTTCCTTCTCTTAGATGAGCTGCCTTCCCAGGCTAACGAGTCCCATCTACCTGGTGGCTGTTTAGTCTCCTCTTACAACAAGTACAGCCAAACTGAGGGACTGTTCTTAGCCCCCATGGGAGGTCCATGAATTATGGCAATGAAATCTGCTTATACCCAGGTGGGCCTGGTGATGAGGCGCACAAGCAGCAAGGCACTTAAAATCTGCAATTTTAAAATCTTAAAATCTGCAATTAGCGTGTCCGGCGTGGCAAATAAGCCACTGATGTTTCTCAGTAATGTGCGGACCCTGGCAAATACGCCGATGGAGGCCGCAGGCAGTACGGCCAGCTTGATGAATGTGATGGTAAGGCTTGACACAAATAGCATCCCCATCCTGGCCAATTCAGTGAGTATGACGGCAGTACAGAACGTGCCCGAGCCAATGCTACCAACAACTAACATGCACCAGCTGGAGTGCCCCTGTTTAAGTAGTATGTAAGTTCCCGCCTGCTGGACAAGGAACCAATCAAAGCTCCTGATCAAAATACTTGCGCTCAGTCCAGTTGTCTTTCAAAAAATATTTATTCATTTTTATTAGAACAAAATTGAAAAAGGAGATATAACAAATGAGATAGACAGCAAACAGAAGTCCCTAAAGATCTCTACGTAACATACAGTAAAGATCATAAAATGCAAGTGTGGAGCAGTATATCCGAATCACTTATAATAATCTGTCCGAATGTTCCATAACGCCAAATATCAAATGTGAATCCTTGACAGTTCTTTATGGCATATTACTTAAATAACAACTTAATGAGCTAAATTCAATTAATCTTCCTCCTCAAATCCAGAGATCAGCACATCACTCTTTTTCTTTCATATGCAGAAAATCATTGCGAGGTTTCCAATTGTTTATAAAAGTTTTAACTGACTTCTCTTTAAGTAAAATTGTAAGCGTATCCATGTTTGCCAAGTCCAGAATCTTTATCCACCATTCCTCAACGGAAGGTATTTCTGTAGTCCTGCAAGATTGTGCATACTATATTCTCCCCGCACAAGTCATGTACAAAAATAAAAGTTTCCAAATTTTTTCCCATATAGTCATTGATCAGACCCAGAAAGAATGCTTCAGGATTTATTTGAATATTTACCTTTAGAATCAACTGCATTTGCATGTGTGTCTGTATCCAATACTCATTTGCCTTAGCACATGTCCACCACATATGGTAAAAAAAATATTTTTCTTCTTCTACACTTCCAACACCTATCGGATGTATTTTCGTCCATTTTTGCTAACTTACTAAGGGCGCAATCCTAACCCCTTATGTCATTGCTTTCCAGCACTGGCATAAGGGCAATGCAGCTCTGAGGTAAGGGAACAAACATTCTCTTACTTTGAGGAGGCCTCCGTGAGTGACACCCAACTGCAGGACGCAGCACACGTCCCATTGGGACCACTATGCCAGTGCTGGAAAACACTGACATAAGGCGTTAGGATTGCGCCCTCAGGGTTATATACCATCTATAAATCATTCTGTAAACGTTTTTCTTAAGATTCATATTCAATGTAAATTTCAGTCTTTTAGTTCATAAGGCTTCCAACTGCTCCGTTAGAATGTCATGACCTACAATCTTCGCCATTGCATCATAAATTCTTGAACCTGCTCCTCTTCTGTTTCATATTTCAATAGGATCTTACAGAGCCTGGTGATAACTCACATCTCCACTGTACATAATTGAGATTCCAGTACTTCTTCAAAACCGTATGTCCTTTTGTCCAGTTTAAATCTTTCAGATAGTTGTGCGTAAAGAAGCCATTAGCAATCATAGCCTTCTTTTATTCATTCCTCTCTGTTTTCATTCACTCCCCTTGCCACAAAGTTAATATTTTTCTCTATAGTATCTAGATGTGGATATTGAAGTATAGCTCTGTGAAGTCTTGACATAGCAGAGCCAGTCTGGCAAAGAGGTTAATGAAGTCTGCAAGAAGAACACGCAGCCTGGCAACTACATCAACGAGGTGCACAAATAGCATGCACAGCCCATAAGTTATGGCAACGAAATCTTCGTATACCCAGGTAGGCCTGGTGATGAGGCGCACAAGCAGCATGGCACATACGTTGAAATCTGCAGTTAGCATGTCCAGCGTGGCAAATAAGCCACCGATGTTTCTCAGTAACGTGCGGATCCTTGCAAATACGACAGTGGAGTCTGCAAGCAGTAGGTCCAGCTTGATGAGTGTGATGATAACGCTTGCCACAAATAGCATCCCCATCCTGGCCAATTCCATGAGAATGACAACAGTACAGAATGTGTACAGTACAGTACAGAACGAGCCAATGCTACCAAACTACTAACATGCACCAGTTGGAGTGCCCTTTAAATAGCACGCATGTGCCCGCCTACTGGACAAGGAACCAATCGGAGAACAACCCTGAACCAGTCTTGGGTGTTAGTAACCCTAGTTTAAACTGTAGTTCCTTCCTTTCTCTCCGTGGGTCGTTAATGTGGTGAGTTTGCTGTATTTTGTGTAGCGATCGTTTGTGTTTTTCTCCCATGTCTTGGGCACATGATGATTATAGGTATAGGTATCTGTCAGCCCAATTACAGTTTTCCTCTGTTTTATCCTGGCCTCTGTGTTATGGTTCTTGTTTTAATTTCTTATTTAATTCAGTTTTTACTTGGTGGCATATGGAGTTAGAGAGTTGAGAGGGTTTGTTTTCTTCTCTATTTTGAGCTTTTTCTCTGTGTCATGGTTCTTGTTTTTTTTTCTAATAAGGAGCTTTTTTTCCCCCTAATGGTTGGCATCCTTCAGTCTCGGAAGACTACGGTGTTCGCCGAGCTTCAGAAGAGGAAAAGCACTGCTTAAACCCATCGCTGACAATGCCATGGAATTCCCCCCTCTTTTACAATTTTATCCTGCCAGGCTGCATTTGTTCCCTTATCGTAGGGCTGCACCTTACTGCAGCTGCACCACTGCTGGAAAATTAGAGTATTCCAATTGTAACCCCCTGGAAGGGACCTACATACCAGACTTGAATGCTCTGTGTTTGTGACTGACAATGCTCTCTCACTGTATGTAGCCGTGTCCTGGGATCTTATATTTGCTATCCAGTTGTTTTTCTGTTCATGAAACGGAAACATTTTCTAATAAAAAGTTAATCTGTGCTGCGGAGCGGGTGTCTCAAACGGCATATAAGGCTCAAGTGCTGAATAGTTTTCAAGCTATGGTGAGCATCAAACGTCTGCTCTCTAATTTTTCAACCCTCATTCCTCATCCCACCGCAACGATATTTGTGTCCTATATCTTATTTCGAAACAAAACCTTAATCTTCGCAAATATTGGTGAGATGCTTCCGTCCCTGGTTCGCGGTGCACGAGGGGAGCGCACGGATGCAAATGACATACGCCTCTTTGGCTGCCGCCCTCCCACCTCAACAAAGGGCTACCGCGGAGAAAGGGATCCTTCTCGGGCCTGGGTGTGTTTATGGAAGTGCCTGAAAAATATGGGGTTATTCTGAGTTTTTGCTCTGTTCTCTTGTTCTTGTTTTCTTCTCTATTTTGAGTTTTTTCTCTGTTTTATCCCGGCCTCTTGTTTTCTTCTCTATTTTTTTTTCTTATTTAATTCCGTTTTTACCTCTGTGATTGTGTTATGGGTTTATGATGGAGGCATATGGGGTTATTTTGAGTTTTTTCTCTGTTTTATGGTTCTTGTTTTCTTCTCTATTTTGAGTTTATTCTTTTATCCTGGCCTCTTGTTTTCTTCTCTATTTTGTTTTTTTCCAGTTTAATTTCCGATTAAATTCAGTTTTGACCTCTGTGAGTGGGTTTATGATGGAGGCATATGGGGTTAGTCTGAATTTTTTCTCTGTTGTATCCTGGCCTCTGTCTTGTGTTATGGTGGCATTAGATAGCTGATAGCTTCCCCTGGGGGCTGGGGAGAAGAATAGGCCCTCAGTTTGGCTGTACTTGTCCTAAGAGCCGGAGTCCCTGAGGCAGTTCATGGCTGAACAATGTGACGTTCTGGCAACTCCTGCGACGCCGGAGTTCCTCCTGGAACCAACCGTATTGGCCTCTGCCTTTCCGTTGGCCCATTTCAGCGAAGCGTATTGGCCTCTGCCTTTCAATCGGACCATTTCAGCGACGTGGAGAGGGGGGATTTGCTGCATGGCTAACAGCCTATGGTACTTTACCCAGGCTTCGCGCGCTGGAACCACCATTCGGAGCGCGATTACCATAGTCTTCCGAGACTGAAGGATGCCAACAACAAGATAGCCGAGAGGGTTTGTTTTCTTCTCTTTCCAATTTAGTTTAGTCTCTGGGGATTCGAACTTGTGTTGCGACCGAAGCGGGTAAAACTTTAAATGCGAGCACTTTACCCACTAGGCCAGCGCGGGTCGCCCGCGGATGTTCCTGCCAGCTTCAGCTCTATAGAAGCAGCTATGCAGTTCCAAAGACGCTTCAGAAAGGGGAAGTCGACCGGTCCCTCCTGCAGCCTGCCGGAGCGAGTGCGGTGGCAGCGGCTTCTCCTTCCAGCAGGCGGCGCTGCGGGGCGAAGCAGAGCGGGGGGGGGTGTGGCCTGGTGCGGCGCAGCGCGAGCGAGCGGACGGCAGAGGGCGCTGCCGGACATGGTCTGCGGCGGCAGGTCGCGGAGCAAGGGAAGGAAAGAGACGAGGCGGCGCGGACCAAGCCAGCGGCGCTGGGAACAGGGGGGCGAGCCAGGAGGACGGCGGCCCCAGCGCTGACACCTGCTGCTCCTGCGCCTGGCTGGGCACGGGAAGGGAGGGGCGGAGTGGCCGGGGTCATCCATTCCGGTGCTGCATATTAAAGGCTGGAAGCAGCACAGCTAGTCTGGCCAATGGTGACAAATGATAGAAAGAACTCGCTTTGTTCTCGCAGGCTTCACAGCCCCATCCTATCCACACTTTCCTGGGAGTAAGCCCCATTGTCTCTAATGGGACAAACTGCTGTTTGTGAGGGAGATTTTTAAGGTTTACCTGCATTTATAATCTCCCTATGTTTTCATCCATTTTTGCTAACTTACTCAGATTTTTTTTTAAGCTCTCACCCTCCCTACTTTTGATGCCACTCAACAACAATTATTGTCAGAGCCATTGGAGATGAAGAAATTATAGCAGCTATTTAGAAGATGAAGAACTCCAAGGCACCTGGCCCTGGCAGCTTTCCTACTAAGTGGTATAAAACTTTTTAGTTTTTTTCATACACTTTTTTGTTTTATTTCAAACATATTGTATTTCATACACTGAGGAAACACCCTGAGGCAAAACTGGCAGACCACGCGAGTTAACATTCGTGTTATAAAGTGGCAGGTTTAAGCTTGTGTTTTTTTTTTGGTCCCAGACAGCATATAACCTGGACAGAATTTACATTCTGAATGTAACACCTGGGTTGTATTTATTATTATTATTATTATTATTATTATTATTATTATTATTATTATTACCACCTTTATTTATATCCCGCCTGCAGGGACCCAAGGCGGCTTACAACAATGGTTAAAAACATTAATTAAAAACATATTGGAAAAACACATAATGTTGTAATGCTTTGGATTGTTCAATGCCTTGAGTGCAACATGATTGTAGAAAGGCGGGAATCTGATCACCATTGTTGCTGCTGGAATGGAGGCATCCTGTGTTCCCACGTGTTCTGAGGCCTTCCCTCCAGTGCGCTGAGCTTGTAGCCTGCAGTCAGCTGGGGGCGCTTTGAGAGTGATTGGCAGAGGTCTTCTCGCTCAGCAGGAGTCATTGCAGGTTGAAGACGAGTGGCATGGGAGAGAACCTGGTGGCTGGGTGTCATGCAGCGTGAGCGAATCACTGGCAGAGTGTGGTGCGGGACATTGTCTGCAGCGAAAGGTTATGGAACAAGGGAGGGAAAGAGATGAGGAAATGTGGACCAGGTCAGCGGAGCTGCGAAAACAGCGGTGAGGATGGAGGCACCAACGTCAAGTACTATGAGGCCTCATACACCATTAGTCGGTTTGACGGCATGTGCATCTGGCTGGGCATGGGTAAGGGGTGCAGCATGGCACAGGACCATTCTTGTCTTACATATTGAAATATTGCTTTGTGAAGTCTTGAAGTAGCAGAGCTAGTCTGGCAAATTGTTCTGGAGGTCTAACAAGAAGAACATGCAGCCTGGCAACTGCATCGACAAGGTGCTCAAATAGCACGTGCAGTCCCTGAATTCCATGTTGGCATCCTGCAATCTTGGAAGACTATGGTATTGCGCTCTGAACGGTGGTTCTGGAACGGAGTGTCTTCTCCAGTGCGCGAAGCCTGGGTAAAGTAGGTATGGAGGATAAGCTGTTACCCATGCAGCAAATCCCCCCTCTCCACGTCGCTGAAATGGTCCAACGGAAAGGCAGAAGCCAATACGGTTGGTTCCAGCGGCGTCGCAGGAGTTGCCAGAACGTGACTGTGTTCAGGCATGAACTGTCTCAGGGACTCCGGCTCCGGATTTTGCCTCGAGGTTGACTCCTGAAGCCTCTTCCATAACTGGATGTAACCACAAGGCAGTGGAGGTTTAGGATCAGAGTTTTCCTTCTCTTAGATGAGCTGCCTTCCCAGGCTAACGAGTCCCATCTACCTGGTGGCTGTTTAGTCTCCTCTTACAACAAGTACAGCCAAACTGAGGGACTGTTCTTAGCCCCCATGGGAGGTCCATGAATTATGGCAATGAAATCTGCTTATACCCAGGTGGGCCTGGTGATGAGGCGCACAAGCAGCAAGGCACTTAAAATCTGCAATTTTAAAATCTTAAAATCTGCAATTAGCGTGTCCGGCGTGGCAAATAAGCCACTGATGTTTCTCAGTAATGTGCGGACCCTGGCAAATACGCCGATGGAGGCTGCAGGCAGTACGGCCAGCTTGATGAATGTGATGGTAAGGCTTGACACAAATAGCATCCCCATCCTGGCCAATTCAGTGAGTATGACGGCAGTACAGAACGTGCCCGAGCCAATGCTACCAACAACTAACATGCACCAGCTGGAGTGCCCCTGTTTAAGTAGTATGTAAGTTCCCGCCTGCTGGACAAGGAACCAATCAAAGCTCCTGATCAAAATACTTGAGCTCAGTCCAGTTGTCTTTCAAAAAATATTTATTCATTTTTATTAGAACAAAATTGAAAAAGGAGATATAACAAATGAGATAGACAGCAAACAGAAGTCCCTAAAGATCTCTGCGTAACATACAGTAAAGAACATAAAATGCAAGTGTGGAGCAGTATATCCGAATCACTTATAATAATCTGTCCGAATGTTCCATAACGCCAAATATCAAATGTGAATCCTTGACAGTTCTTTATGGCATATTACTTAAATAACAACTTAATGAGCTAAATTCAATTAATCTTCCTCCTCAAATCCAGAGATCAGCACATCACTCTTTTTCTTTCATATGCAGAAAATCATTGCGAGGTTTCCAATTGTTTATAAAAGTTTTAACTGACTTCTCTTTAAGTAAAATTGTAAGCGTATCCATGTTTGCCAAGTCCAGAATCTTTATCCACCATTCCTCAACGGAAGGTATTTCTGTAGTCCTGCAAGATTGTGCATACTATGTTCTCCCCGCACAAGTCATGTACAAAAATAAAAGTTTCCAAATTTTTTCCCATATAGTCATTGATCAGACCCAGAAAGAATGCTTCAGGATTTATTTGAATATTTACCTTTAGAATCAACTGCATTTGCATGTGTGTCTGTATCCAATACTCATTTGCCTTAGCACATGTCCACCACATATGGTAAAAAAAATATTTTTCTTCTTCTACACTTCCAACACCTATCGGATGTATTTTCGTCCATTTTTGCTAACTTACTAAGGGCGCAATCCTAACCCCTTATGTCATTGCTTTCCAGCACTGGCATAAGGGCAATGCAGCTCTGAGGTAAGGGAACAAACATTCTCTTACTTTGAGGAGGCCTCCGTGAGTGACACCCAACTGCAGGACGCAGCACACGTCCCATTGGGACCACTATGCCAGTGCTGGAAAACACTGACATAAGGCGTTAGGATTGCGCCCTCAGGGTTATATACCATCTATAAATCATTCTGTAAACGTTTTTCTTAAGATTCATATTCAATGTAAATTTCAGTCTTTTAGTTCATAAGGCTTCCAACTGCTCCGTTAGAATGTCATGACCTACAATCTTCGCCACTGCATCATAAATTCTTGAACCTGCTCCTCTTCTGTTTCATATTTCAATAGGATCTTACAGAGCCTGGTGATAACTCACATCTCCACTGTACATAATTGAGATTCCAGTACTTCTTCAAAACCGTATGTCCTTTTGTCCAGTTTAAATCTTTCAGATAGTTGTGCGTAAAGAAGCCATTAGCAATCATAGCCTTCTTTTATTCATTCCTCTCTGTTTTCATTCACTCCCCTTGCCACAAAGTTAATATTTTTCTCTATAGTATCTAGATGTGGATATTGAAGTATAGCTCTGTAAAGTCTTGACATAGCAGAGCCAGTCTGGCAAAGAGGTTAATGAAGTCTGCAAGAAGAACACGCAGCCTGGCAACTACATCAACGAGGTGCACAAATAGCATGCACAGCCCATAAGTTATGGCAACGAAATCTTCGTATACCCAGGTAGGCCTGGTGATGAGGCGCACAAGCAGCATGGCACATATGTTGAAATCTGCAGTTAGCATGTCCAGCGTGGCAAATAAGCCACCGATGTTTCTCAGTAACATGTGGGCCCTTGCAAATACGACAATGGAGGCTGTAAGCAGTACGACCAGCTTGATGAATGTGATGATAAGGCTTGCCACAAATAGCATCCCCATCCTGGCCACTTCCATGAGTATGCCGGAGCCAATGCTACCAACAACTAACATGCACCAGTTGGAGTGCCTGTTTAAATAGCGCGTATGTACCCGCGTACTGGACAAGGAACCAATCAGAGCTTCCTAATCGACATACTAGCTAGCGCTCTGTGCAGTCATCTTGGTTGCTGTGAACAATCCTGAACCAGTAAGTCTTGGTTGTTAGTAACCATAGTTTAAACCAGGGGTGTCCAAAGTTTTTGGCAGGAGGGCCACATCAACTCTTTGAAAGAACCTTCTTTGAAATTGTAAAAATTCCTATGGG
This sequence comes from Tiliqua scincoides, assembly GCF_035046505.1. Taxonomy (NCBI): domain Eukaryota; kingdom Metazoa; phylum Chordata; class Lepidosauria; order Squamata; family Scincidae; genus Tiliqua; species Tiliqua scincoides. Next base: position 133,695,787 of record NC_089822.1, on the reverse strand, counting down.
GATTTAATAAGCCTGCCTATGTAAACCGCCTTGAATAAAGTCTTGAATAAAGACCAAGAAAGGCGGTATATAAATACCTGTATTATTATTATTATTATTATTATTTTTCCAGCAGGCGGCGCTGCGGGGCGAAGCAGAGCAGGGGGGCGGCCTGGTGCAGCGCTATTTAAAAACTATTTTGAGTTTTTTCTCTGCTTTTTGTTTTTTTCCAATTTAATTGTTTAGTCTCTGGGGATTCGAACTTGTGTTGAGACTGAAGTAGGTAAAAGTTTAAGTGTGGGCACTTTAACCACTAGACCAGTGCGGATTTTCCACTGACGTTCCTGCCAGCTTCAGCTCTGTAGAAGCAGCTATGCAGCTGCTGGACTCTGTTCCAAAGACACCAGAAAGGGGAAGTCGACAGGTCCCTCCTGCAGCCTGCAGGGGGCGCTCGAGCAAGTGCGGTTGCAGCGACTTCTCCTTCCAACAGGCGGCGCTGCGGGGCGAAGCAGAGCGGGGGGGCGGCCTGGTGCGGCGCAGCGCGAGCGAGCGGCCAGCAGAGGGCGCTGCCGGACATCGCCTGCCGCGGCGGCTCGCGGAGGGAGGGAGGCAGGCGAGTGGCGCGGCCCAGGCCGGCGGCGCTGGGAAAATGGCGGTGCGGAAGAAGGACGGCGGCCCCAACGTCAAGTACTACGAGGCCTCGGACACCGTTAGTCAGTTCGACAGCGCGCGCGTCTGGCTGGGCAAGAACTACAAGAAGGTAGCGCCCCCCCGGCCAGGCCTCGGCCTTCTCCCTGCCCCTGGCGCGCAGGCAGCGCCTTCTGGAGGCCGCCGGGGAGGGGAATGGGCGCCTCTTCTTCCCTCCGGCCCGCGGCCGCGGGAACACCCGCCCAGCCCGCCCCTGGCTCCCCCACCCGCCCCACGCGTGAGGAGAGCCTGGCGGGGAGGGGAGGGCCTGGCGCTCGCTCCCCACCCCGGGCACCGACCCCACCCCGCCTGGAGGGGCTTCAAAGCCGCCGCCCAGCTCCTCCTCGTCTACTAAGGGCACAATCCTGTGCATTACTCAGAAGTAAGTCCCACTGAGCTCTGTAGGGCTTTCTCCCAGGAAAGTGTGCATGGGATTGCAGCCCCAGCCTATGCAGCTCTGCTCAGAAGTAAGCCCCATTATAGTCAATGGGGCCTACTCCCAGGAAAGTGTGCATGGGATTGCAGCCTAAACGCACCCTTGTACCCAACAGGTTCCCTCCATTTACCTGCCTCTCCATTTAGGCTGTGGTCCTAGCCGCACTTTCCTGGGAGTAAGCCCCACTGAACACAATAGGACTGACTTCTGTGTGGGCATGCATAGGATTGTGCCCTTCTTCCCTTCTCAGTCACTTGAATGCTCTCCCCTCCTGTCTCTGGACATTCCCTGTCCCTGTCCTGTCCTGTGCAGTCCTTGTCCTGTCCCTGCACATTCCCAATGTGAGGGAATCCTATTTTGACTTCTCATCTCAGTCTGCCTCCCTTCAGACCTCCTGTGCCCAGACACTCTCTTGCACCCTCTCTGACTTCTGGGTTTCACCTGCTGCCCCATGTTCTCCCATCCCTTGTCCCAGTCCACTTTTTTGTTCCTGTCCTCTGATTTTGCACAGGTTTCTGTCAGTTTGATCACTGCATCATTCATTCATTCATTCATTCATTCATTCATTCATTCATTCATTCAAACTGTTTATCTTTCTCCTGAAGCAACCAGCAATTAACCTCAGTGGTTTCTTTCCCAGTTACTGTAACAGTGGCCTCTGGTTTGTAAAAGTCGATGAGATATGAAGCATTTTCCTTTTGAAATGGGTGGTGTGTTATGGATTTGCACTTTTTTCTGTTCCCCCAGGAAAGATTTGCAGCCTCCCCTTTACCTCTTTTGGGTGCCTTTTTTTGCTTCCATTGTCTTTTCCAGTGTGTATATTTTTCAACAGAAATAGGAAATGCTTTATATGTGGCAGTTAACCCTTAACCTCATTCTTACAAAGAGGTGGTATTCAAGAAGAGGTTCGCACTTCTCAGGTGACTGTGTTCTCTCAGATATCATGTGCATGATAGATCTCTTACTTTTGCTTGTTTTCCTACCTAGTCCTCTGACAGGTTAAGATGAGCCAAAGGCCCAGAAGCTAAAATGAAAGCTATTTCTTGATGGAATTTTGCCTATAGATTTTCCCTCCTGTATACAGGAGGAGGTGCTCTTCACTACTGTGTTATGGGAAATGACCTTCTCACATGAAAGCACATGGTAACTTTCCTGTCTTTGAATGTCTGCTCTTTGACAGCTGCATCCTTTCTGCAGGCAGCATGGCTTTTAGTTCCCAGGCTTTTACCTTTGACCTTTCAAGTGAGAGAGAGTGGTTGAGTTCCCTCTGTACTTGGAGTGACGGCTTCTGGCTTGATGTTCACCACTTGCTCAAAGTTCAAGTCTCTCCCCAGTCCCCTAGCTGTTTACTATCAAAAGTTAAGTGTAAAACTCAAGACCACTAACAGCCCCTAGCATTCAGTTCCTGGAATGTTACAAATACAGAAGCAATGCAGTATGCAGTTGTTTTTTTGAGGGTAGGTGTGGGAGGACTGTTTTAAGGCATAGCTGAAATGCTCTGGCCGTGGTAACTGTCATGGAGGTATATACCCTTCAGTCCAATTCTGTGCATATTTACACAAAAGTAAATGTGATTGGCATGTGTTAAGTGCCTTAAGAGGCAACTTTCAAAGAGGTGGTCCTCTTAAGTTTAGCAGGGAGAGAGCAACTGTCTCTACACCCAGGATAGCATTCTTCTTGGTGGTTGTTGTGTCTGTGGCATTTCTTTTTTTGATTATGAGCCCCTTGCAGTCAGGGAACCATTTTTTTTCTGCGTAAACTCCCTTGAGAATATTTTTGTTTAAAAATGGTATATAATAATATGGGGTTTGTTTCCAGGTAAGATTGCATGTTTCTAGCTTAAATTAGTAACTGTACATCAAGCAAGTCAAGAAGGAGGTGTGTGTCACCCTTTAGCAATGGTGCCCTTTAAGGAGACTAGATGGAGGCCATTCTCTCTGCCCCCCTCTTCTGAGGGATGCCTATATTTTGGCCAGTGGATCAGTAGCCATTGTTATATGCCATTCAGTGGCTCTAAGTACTAGATCCACATGCCAAAGTCTGAAATCCTACACTCATTTACTTGACAGGAAGTACTGTTGCACACACTGGGACTTAACTTCTGAATAAACATGCATAGGATTGTACTGAATATCAAATCCTTTTGCTTAATAGTAATAAAAAAGTGATTGACCCACATTGTTAAAGTCACTGAAGTTCAGGGGTGAGCAGACTTTAGCTTGCAGCATCTCCTCTTTTTACTAGAAACAGAAACCTGAGGGCCAGAGCCCGGTGCAAAATTGAGGACAGGCAGGGTAGAATTACTTAGAATTTATTAATAGTTGCCTCTGAGTCCATGCACAGCCCAGAAATTTGTTTTCAGAACCGGAACTGAGCTCCCTGATCTCTCACAAAAATCTATCCTAGTAATCACCCTTCCCCATCTTAACATTCTTTGTTTTAGCAGCCTAATTTGGTGGTGGTAAGAGGAAGGAGTTGCAACTTAGTACTGAATGCATCCAAGAGCTAATTTTTTATGAGAATATTCCTCTGCCACTCCCCCAAACCTTAAATGAGAGTCCCTGCCTTTTGTTGATGAAGAAACAAAAATGTTGTCCTTTCCCATCCTCTTCAGCTGGTGTGCCCAGGATACAAGCTGGAAAGGATGGCACAGTAGATGATTAGGATAATTAAGAAGGAGCAAAATCTGAGAGCAACCCTAGTAACATCTTATGAACTACTTCCACCTGCTCTCTCCCTGGACCATCTGAGTCCAGTTAAACTTTGTCTGTAGTAATGTATAATTGTGTAACTGAGTCATGTACTGGAAGTTATTCTGAGCACTAAAATCTTTTCAGTTGAGAACACAACTCTCAAAATGGTGTGTTGATTAACGCTGTACTAGGCTAGATCAGTGGTGCATACATCAGAGATAACCTGGAACACTGATGAGGTGCCTTTTTCCCTGAGCAGAGCCATAGAATATTTTGAGCAGGTATATGAGAATATTGATGACACTCTCATCTGTGGACCACCTGAACTGATATAAAATTCGCTTCCACGCAGACTGTATACTCTGGAGCTGAGAGTTCCATTGCTCACATTTTCAAATCCTTGCACCAGTTTGAGACAATGGGAAGTGATAATCTATTTGTGTAAGAGTTCTGTTGCCCCTGGGATAACAAAGCAAAGTGGAAATACCGTAAATGAAGCTGTTAAAATTAGGGTAGTATTTCACTCTCCTGCAAGAGACACTCCACCTTTGAATATTTCTGTTTTGGTTGCAGATTTTGAAGGCTGGAACCATCTTATGCACACCCACAATTCTTTTGGGAACTCTCAATATTGCCACAATGCATCTAATAATTAGAAAATCTAGCAAAAAAGACCATGTGCATTTTGTGTGAGAAATTTTGTTTCTCTAGATGTGCTATTCTTTGCTTCTGAGAAAGCTTCCTGTATAATTAATAGTCTTCAATGGGAGTTGGAAGACATATTTAATCCTACCTTGCAAAGTAGGATACACTTTTAATGTTTCTTTTTATACGTACTTGTCTTTCTCTCTGTGTTCTTTCTCTGACAGGAGAAAAAAAACAAAATGATCCAACAATTTGACATAAATTTATTCAGGTGAGAAGACCATGGCTGTGTCAAAGAATTAGAATCCATGTTGTTAAAAAGTCCAGTGTTTCGTTCTGTTTTTTCAGCACCTAGACAGGACACGTTGCTAGAGAGCGTATATACGTCAAATTGTTGGATTATTGCTGGCCATGAAAACCTACGAACATATATAAAAGAGAAGTGCTTTACTATTGACATAACTTGCTTTTGCTCGATGCATGATCCAAACTGAAAATGAACACTGTGCGTGTTGCATACCTAAGTTGCATAGGGTCTTGGTTTGAGTTTAGAGCAGTATCTGGAGAGGGGATTTATCTAACACCTCAGTCTTTCTTTCCATAGTACATCCAAGCAGAGCCACCCACCAATAAGTCATTGTCTAGCCTGGTGGTCCAGTTACTACAGTTCCAAGAGGAAGTATTTGGGAAGCATGTCAGCAATGCACCTCTCACAAAGTTACCGGTGAGTGCCACAGCCTTCTTGATCTCTGTGTGGCAAAAGAAATAAGCCTTCTTTAGTCCAGCCGATCCAGCTCCTTTGAGGAGCTGTCTTAGAGCCCAATCCTGTCCAACTTTCCAGCTCTGGTGTAGCCATAATGCAGACCCGTGTAAGGGAACACATGTTCCCATACCTTGAGGAGGCCCAAGTGACTGCCCCTCCACTGCAGGATGCAGCCCGCATCCCACTGGCACAACTGCACCAGCACTGGAAAATTTGATAGGATTGGGCCCTCACTCTGTTACACAGAATAGTGGTCCATCTAGCCCAGTGTGATCAGTCTTGAGTGGCAGTGGCTAGGCTTTTTGGTAGTGGTCTTTCCACCTTTCTGCCTAGGAGATACCTCAACCTCTCACCTTTCTATAGCATTTCAGACCATATCACTTCATACTACAGATGAGGAGTCATTTTCAGTGCTTCCTGACATAAAAGCTTCCTGTCTGTAGTAAGTTTTAATGCATTGGGGAGAGGAATATGCAGACTGTTCCCCCTGATGTCCAAGTTTAATTCATGGTGGGAGCTTTTCACATGAGGGAGCTTTTAAAGGGGAAGAAAAAAAAGACCCCATGTGTTTAGGCTGAAGTGGTACTGTTCAGAGGTTCAATAGTGCAAGCTGCCATCCCATTCTGCATAGATGTAGAACTGCCCCTGAAGGTGGGGATGTGCTTTACTGGGTTTAGTTCTTTGTGGGATTGCATGGTGTCCACTTGCAGATACCATCATACTCTTTGATTCCAGTGAGAATCTTAGACTCAAGGGTGGAGCATCACAATAATCAATTACCTAGAGCCAGTGGTGTAGTGATTAAAATCTTGTATTCATGCCAGCACCAGGTTGTTGGTGGACCTGGGGCAAACCACTGCATTGGATCCCCTCCCATGGTACTCCCCCCATCTCCTGATGCCACACTGAGCGCTACCACTTCCTCAGTGAGGATTCAGGGTTATTCTGGCCAAGTGGGCTCTCAGCTAGCACCTTGAACTGGCCAACCCTGATGCCACCCTGATCTTGTAAGGAAGAATCAAGGTCAAATTGCCACTCAGTTCTGAGGCTTAATTGGATGACCCTGAGCCAGTTACTCTCCGTCTAACCTATGTCACAAAACGGTAAAAAGGGAGCGGTGAAATCTTGTATACTGCCCTTTACACTTTGAAGAAAGGGCAAGATAGAAAGGTAGCTCTTACTAAATTACAGTGCTCTCAAAGGACATGATTGCATCACTTTTTATCAGCTCTGACAAGGACAGATTCTGCTTAATTGTAGTCTTAACTCTTTGCTGGCTTGGCAGTTAGTTGATTAAAAAACGTAAAAACAGAAAATTAGGGCCCTGTTTGTGTGTGTGTGCCCTCATAAATTTTTTACGCACACAGATAGTGCTGCGTAAATAATAACATCATTATCATTTAGGGAACTTTTACATAATAGAGCAACAGAAAAAAATTGCACAGGAAAACAAATTGTACTCGACATATAATAATAATTACAGTATCATCTGTAATATAAATACCCATTTAAAAAAATCAAAGCAAGTTCCATTAAAAACTACTTTAATTATGGTAACATACTTGGTATCAGTTCATACCTTCTTGCAGTAGAGATAAAGTACTTTAGATTAGTTTCCCAAGTATGGATTCAGTTCTTTTGTTTCCACTAGGAAACAATCTCTGGGTTTATTGCATTGTCTTTATCCAAATAGTATCCTGTATCCAAGCTCAGTTGAAATGGACTCACTTCATTTTGCTGGATAATTGGTGCTAAGCCTTCTAACTATATTTTGGTCCTTCACTGCAAGTGTAGGACTCTCTGGCTGAATGACATGCTCTGGTTACTCTCCAGCCTAACTGCTGGAAAACTCTTGAGGTTTTCTATTGAGAAGGCAGGCTTCTGTGGCAGATGTAGCTGATCCCCAAATCTAAGAAGGTCTCATTACCTGGCTGCTTCTATCTCCTGTAGATAAAATGCTTCTTGGATTTCAAAGCTGGTGGTGCCCTTTGTCACATCCTTGCAGCAGCTTATAAATTCAAGAGTGACCAAGGATGGTAAGCTCCTTCTTTATTGTTCTCACTCCCACATGAATGGGAGCTGTTCCCTTTCAACTATGTGGTGTTCATAGGGCAGGAGTTATTGGTTATGTGCATCAACTGAATTGAAGAGACAATTGAGAGATGTAGTGCTTGTCATGCAGAGGTCATTTGAATCTTCAAATAGCAGTATGTATGTGAAAGATTGCTAACACCACTTCTCTGCCTCCATCATTTCATTTTCTGGGAAGATGGTTTTATAAAAGAATGGCATACAGTCAGCCCTCATCATCCGTGAGCTTGGCACCCCCAAATATGAGCATCTGCGAATGCTGAATCCCAGCTCAAATGACCTCCTGAACGCAACCAGAAGTTGTTTCCAGTTGTGTCTGGGAGGACTTCTATGTCTAGGGAAGGCCCATGGAGTGGGCCTCAGAACACCTCCCAGATGCAACCGGAAGTGCCAGATGTGAACCAGAATTTATTTCCAGTCACGTCCAGGAGGCCTTCTAAAGACACTGAGGGGCTTGTGCGACCTCCAGAGGGCCTGGAGCACCCCCAAGTGTATCCCTGCAGGACTGTGACCCCAGCCCCCTCCCCCACAGATTTCACTATCTGTGGATTTCCCTGTCCATAGGGAGTCATGGTACCTATCCCCTGTGGATACAGAGGGCCCACTGCACTGTATTTGTAACTTGTTTTGAGAAGTTTAAACCTCCTTGGATTTGACATTCCTCTCCCAAGTGGTTAACAATATTTGAACTCCAATACAATTTGCAAGGCAATGGTGGTTGTAAGGAAGTGTTTGGGGTGGGGGAAACGGTTGCTTCATCTAATATTTGCATTCATGTCTAAGCTGCCATCCAAAGGCAATGACATGATTGGATGTACAGGCATAACCTAATCATCCTTGGATTTTTCACCCGCGGTTTTATCTCAGCGCAATGAGAAGGGCCTTTAAAGGAAAAAAAGTTGTTTAACAATAGCCTCATTAGTGTGGGAGAGGGCAATGACAGATAATCCATCAATCATTCTCTCTCTAGGCACTTAGAACAGCTTCACTCCAAGGCAAGCGATCCCTCATTAGTGTGGGAGAGGGCAGTGACAGATAATCCATCAATCATTCTCTCTCTAGGCACTTAGAACAGCTTCACTCCAAGGCAAGCGATCCCTTCTTCCCCCCCAGCACGTGAAAGAATGCAAGTGATTGTCACCTCCTCTGCATTCCCCCCCAGCTGCTCTCCCAGTGAAAGGAGGGGTCATTGCCTCAGAGTGAAGCCTTTCTAAGTATCTGGAGAGACAATGATTGCCTGCCTGATGCCTCTGTTGTGCAAAGGTCAGCAGTGCTGTATAAAGGTCAGCAAGGCTGTCTTTAAATCACTAAGCAAAGGGACATTGTTTTTTGAATGGATTTCCTTTAACACGATCTTTGATATCCACATGGGTCCTGGGAATGGAACCCTTGATACCAAGACTCAACCTGTACTGCCCTTATACTCCCTATGGATTCTTAGATTAGTGGCTGTACCTCTCAGGATGAATCTGTCTCTGGTGCTTTTCTGTGGCCTTATCAGGTCCTCCAGGCTAAGACATTAGTTTCTGTGGCATGTCACTTTTCTTTCTCTGAATTCAAGATTTGTAAAATAACTTCTTTAGGAAGTCTGCACTGTGACTTTCATGCTCTTTTCTTCCAAAAAGGAGACGCTTCGATTTCCAGAATCCATCACGAATGGATCGCAATGTGGAGATGTTCATGACCATCGAAAAATCTCTGGTCCAGGTAACATGATTTCTCAGTCCCTGTAGAAGCCATTTTTTTCTGGCAGCCAGATGTTCACTTCTGATGTTTCTTTCTTCTCTAGAATAACTGCCTCTCCCGACCTAACATCTATTTGCATCCAGACATTGACCCTAAATTACAGGCCAAGCTGAAAGACATCATCAAACGACACCAGGTGGGTGAGACTGAAGATTAATAGTTGAACTGCTGTGCTTATGTTGTTGTTATACATCTGTGCTTTTACTTATAAATCACATTGAGAAATGTGTTCAGAAGCAGCATATAAACACCCTTAAATCAATACAATTGTGATATTACAAAACTTCAGTGAGATGTGTATAGATGAGAAAGCCTGATCTAGTGATATGTTTATTTGAGATTCAGAATAATATAGTGTAGCGTCCATAGCGGGAGGAGGCCCCTCCCCTGGGGTAGCAAGCGAGTGTGAGGGGCTTACCCGGTCCTTGAACGACAGTCGGCGGCGGATTAACGGACGGGAGGCAGGTATAGTTGCTTGACACAGGCGGTTTAATAGCGTCAGCCATTTTACATTCATTTGGACTGTTAAGTCACAAACCTACAGACATCATGCTGACGTGTCGTCGTCTTCGTCTGGCGGACTCTGGACCTGACCCTACCCGTTCCCGGGCGTTGTCAGCAACAGCCTTCCTTTCCCAATCCCTTGGCCTGGGGTCAAGGCTTTTGGAGGCTGTCCCCCTGGCAGTCGGAGTCCGGCTATCAGGCCTCAGGAGGGCCCCTGTTCTCTCTGGTCTAGCTTCCCCTCCAGCTGGCTCCCCCGGGGTATAGTTGGCTCCATTCCCCTGTCTCCACGACCCCATCTCTCTAGGGGTCACCCTCTGGGTCCAGGCAGGTCTAGGGTCAGGGAAGTCTCCCCCCCCCAACCTTCTCTCTCCAGGACAGCCGTCCTTTTCCTCCCTCTGGAGGCCTCTCTCCTTAGGCAGGGCTGCTGTTTTCCCTCTGGCTTTCTTTGAGCTTTACTCCCCTCTGGAGAGGAGTGACCTCCCTCTTCCCTCTCCAGGCTCCTTGTGAGGCCTCTTCCCTCTTGGGCCGGGCCCACCCCTTCTAACCACGTGCCTGCTTGGTGTTCCCAGCTGGTCCTTGTTCCTCCTCCCAGGGAGGTGCTCTGTAAGGGACCCCAGTCCTGTGAGTACTCGGGTATTACTCCCGAGGAGGCCTCTACCTTAGAGGAGGCCCCTGTTCCTAGGGAGCTCCTGGGCTGGGCCCAGGTGACATATAGCTACACACCTGTTTGCTTTCCTAAATGACCTGTCTTTCCCCGAAACAGCTTTTTCAGAGGTGAATTAAGTAACCCTATTCTTAAACAATTTTAACTTATTCTCAGGGATAAAATACCATGGTGTGATCTCAGCTGCTTTTGCAAGTACATTTTAAAATATAAAAATAATCATGGCTCATAGAATGGCACATGATGATTTATTAATCCTCTTCTGCTGAAAAATCTTTGTTAAAAGGGCATTTCAGACTTCTGCCTAGGCCTCTGTAAAACCTTGAACTGTCAGTCTACACCAGGGGTGCTCACACTTTTTTGGCTCAAGAGCTACTTTGAAACTCAGCAAGGCCTGGAGATCTACCAGAGTTTTTTTACAATGTTCATGCCATCATAACATATAACATTTATGTGTACAATGTATGTTGGTGTAACTTGCATAACCGCATGAGCCAATATTGCACAACACAACGTCAGCTTCCAAAGTCAACCTGCACTCCTTCTACAACCCACAAACCCTTCCTGCCTCAGGTGCTCTTATATCCCTGAGGGCCCTATTGCCTTCAAGTGGCTGCAGCTGTGCAGCACACTCTGCTGGATGCCCAGGCTTACCCTTAAAGGGGCCACTGCTGACACCACATCTATCTCCTCACCAGATCTTCCTCCATTCCAATACAAGTGGGGGGTGTAGTGACATTGCGGAAGATATTACCGAGGAGATAGGGTGTGGTGTCCACAGTGCCCCTTGCTCTAAGTGAATGCAGGATTAAGGCCCAGGTGGTAGCTGGAGGTGTGCTGCACAGCTGCAGCCACTAGAGGCTAAAGGAGATCCCTCAGGATATAAGGAGCACCTGAGATAGAAAGGATTGTGGGTTGTAGGAGGAGTGAATGTGGAGAGGAGAGACGAGACTAACTGACTGATTGAACTGACTGACAAACTGATCTTGGACTGACTGACTGACTGACTTGGCTTACTGACTTTGGATTCTGACTTGGCACCTTTGACTGATTGGACTGACTGACTGACAAACTGACCCTGGACTGTGACGTGGCTTGCTGACTTTGGACTCTGACTTTTGCGTGCTGTACTGGTGAGTCAACCCAGGAAAACTAATCAGCCTTAAGCGGGCACAAGGCCCAGTGGGGAGGAGCTGTGACAAGACAACTTGGTACCAGGAGTGGGGTGTGAACCCAGGGCGTATAGTTTCCTGCAGCACGCCCAGTGTGACAACCAGGGAAAACAGGCTGAATGGATACCTGGTGGATGTGGGATACAATGGACCTTATGGTAAGAGACATGAGTGTCCCTGATGCCTTCTGGAAGGCATGGATGGTCTTCAGTTTAGGGTGGGCTTTGGTCAAGATGGTCTGGTGTATGGGAGGAGTAGTCAAGCGTGGTATCCTTTCAGTAAGGAAATTGAGCTTGTCATATACCGAGAATGCGGAGATACGCTCCCTGAAAGCAGAAAATGCCAAATTAAAAAAGATGATCCTAGTGGAAAGAGAAAAAAACTCAGCCTATGCGGAGGCCTTAGCAAGGGCCCACAAAGCTGCTAGGGTAGCAGAAAGTGTTGGTGAGGTCCTAACGGAGCGCTTGATCGAGCTAAGGGCTAAACCTCAGCCTGGAGCAAAAGGGTGGGAAGACAGTGAGAGCCCTGTGAATCCCTCCTCAGAAGGAGATACGCCCAGGACCTCGGTAGGGCAGGGTATGGAAAAAACTAGGAGGGTAGCACAACCTGTGCTACGGGCACGCCCCTTGATTACCAACAAGGCCAAGGGTCCCGTAGGCGCTCCTGCACAAACAGTGAGGACCGTGCGGGACTATACTTCACAGGAATTGGTGGAGATAGGTCGGGATATGAGGCAATGCCCTACTGAGCAGCTGAGTAGCTGGTTGCTCCGTCTATATGATCAAGGGGCAGGTGCCATCCACTTAAGCCCAGAGGAATTAAAAGCATTAGGGGCCCTTTCACGGGACATTGTAATTAACAGCTATTTGCGGGGGGCTCAGGGTCCACCTACCTCTTTGATCGCCTGGGTTGGATTGGCGATAAAGGCGAGATATCCCTCACCCTTGGATTGGGAGGAGAACCTGCCAGGTTGGCGCACCATAGACGAGGCAATGGGGCAGCTGCGCACAATGGCCATGCAAATAGGCATGTATGTGCCAGGCTTCGTAGGGCCGGATTCTCAGCCCTTCTCACCTGGGATGAGGGCACGACTGGTAAGGGGGGCCCCGCCACACCTAAAAGGTGCCATAGTGGCCATGTTAGGACCAGCCCAGGGACATGATGTTGGGGATGTAGTTCTCCTGTTAGGGCAACTACAAGATATGCCCGAAGAAAGCCTCTCCCGGCCAAGGGCCCGAAATGTACAAAATGAGAGGCACCCCTCCGAGTATGAAGGGAGGGCGACCACTGGGAGAAGTCATAAGGGGAAGGTGTCGCCCCATCCTGAGCAAGTAGTTCCCCGGTGGAAACTATGGGCTGATCTATTGAAACAAGGAGTCCCCAAGGACCAGATAGATGGTCTTTCTACCATGGAGCTACGTAAGCTCTGGAGAGACAAGTGCACCAAGGGGAAGAAAAAGCCCCAAGTGAGGCAGGCAAGTCCCACAGACCTCGTGGTGGAAGTGCACCATGAGGATGAGATTTCTCCGGCTTCCTCTGAGGAGGATCTCACAACATCTGGGTGGGATGTAGCCCAACCCCAGGAATAGGGAGGTGGGCGGGCTCCAGTGGTAAGGCCCATGAAAACAGCGATCCCTGGAGACCCACGCCCTCACATCCCCCTAACTATATACTGGGCCAAAGGGAATGTGCAGACAGTCCTGGCCTTAATGGATACAGGGTCAGAAGTGACCCTATTGCATGGTGACCCAAAGAAACATGCAGGGCCTATCAGATATGTCAATGTCTATGGCGATGGAGAAGAGGTGACAACTGAAACGCAGGTGCGTTTAGCAATAGGGAAGTCTGCACCATTCATAGCCACGGTCCTAATTTCACAGGTCCCGGAGTATATAATAGGCATGGACCTATTAAGGGGGAAAGAGTTTCAAATTCCCCAAGGGCGATACGCCTTTGGACTGAGGGCAGTACTGGTGGGGAAGGCTAAATGGACCCCTTTGCACATTCCCTCGCCAGACAGACCAGTGTTTGTGAAACAGTATCGCCTACCAGGCGGTCACAAAGAAATAACTGAGACTATAAAAGGCCTGTTAGAAGCTGGGATAGTTAGGCCAGCAGTCTCACCATTTAACTCCCCAGTCTGGCCAGTTAAAAAAACCAGATGGTAGTTGGCGGATGACCGTTGACTACCGCCAACTAAACAAACTAGCACCACCACTGGCTGCAGTGGTTCCTGATATGGTGACCCTGCTGGAGCACATAGAGAAAAACGCTGGAGCCTGGCATGCCGTAATAGATCTCGCTAATGCGTTCTTTAGCATCCCCATCAGTAAAGAATCACAGGACCAGTTTGCATTCAGTTGGGAGGGAGCACAATATACTTTCCAGGTCTTGCCCCAAGGGTATCTGCATAGCCCTACATTGTGCCATGGGCTGGTGGCACGAGACCTGGGGCGGTTAACCTTGAACCCTACTTTGTTCCTAGCCCATTACATAGATGACATTATGATTTCAGGCCCTACAGAACAGGATGTGCAGGAGGGATTAGTTGCCCTGGTAGCCCACATGAAGGCTCGTGGGTGGGAGATTAACCCTGCCAAAATACAGGGACCAGCCCAACAAGTCCAATTCTTAGGGGTGGTGTGGTCAGGGCCAGTACGACATATCCCTGAGAAAGTACTGAACGTGATAGCAGCCTTGCCTCCTCCTTCCTCAAAGAAGGAAGCCCAACGCATAGTAGGATTAATGGGATTCTGGAGGCAGCATATCCCCCACTTGGCCCAGATACTTCGACCCATTTACCGGGTGACTAGAAAGAAGGCGGAATTTGAGTGGGGAGAACAGCAGCAAGCCGCCCTGGCTGCCGCCAAAGCCGCAGTGGCTACAGCCATGCCGCTTGGTCCATTTGTGAAAGGGCTTCCATTTGAACTGCAGGTGTCTGCCAACCAAGAGGTAGCAATGTGGAGCCTATGGCAGAAGGGGCAGGAAGGGAAAAAGGTGCCCCTGGGCTTCTGGTCCAGAACACTATCTGGGGCAGCGGGAAATTACTCCCCCTTTGAGCGCCAGTTGCTGGCGTGCTACTGGGCTCTGGTGGAGACCGAGAGGCTTACGGGAGGGGACCCGGTGGTGATGCGACCCAGCATCCCCATTATGCATTGGATCATGGACGACTCTGCCAGTCCAAAGATAGGCCAGGCCCAACAGTCCTCCATAATAAAGTGGAAGTGGTACATTTCAGAAAGGGCACGCCCCGGTCCTCAGGGGGTAAGTGCTCTCCAGGAGCAAGTGTTGGCTCTGACACCAGTGGGGGAGGAGGTAGAGATGGTGAAGGCAGAGCCACTGGGGGAGTCCCCCGTAAAAGAGGCCCCACCTTATGACCAGGTGGAGGAGGATACCACATGGTTCACAGATGGCTCGGCAAGATATAGTGGGGGGAATCGAGTTTGGCAGGCTGCAGCACTCAATCCCAGGCAACAAACCACATTAACACGGGCTGGGACAGGAAAGTCCAGCCAGTATGCTGAACTTATGGCAGTCCTAATGGTAATGGAGCACGCTATAGAGCAACGAGATCAAACAGCATACATATATACAGATTCCTGGGCTGTATATAAAGGTCTGACAGTGTGGTTCCCCAGGTGGAAAAGGGATGACTTCACTCTTTATCAGCGCCCATTGTGGGGTCGGGAGTTGTGGTTACGAATTGATCAGTGTCTACAGCATTTGATTGTACGTGCTCGACATGTAGATGGGCACTCTACTGGGACTACAGAGGCAGAGTACAATCAAGCAGTTGATCGGCTGGCCCGTGTTCGAACTACCACACCGACCCAAAATCAGGATGATGAACTATTAGTCATAGCTCGATGGGCCCATGAAAAGTCAGGCCACCTGGGGGCAAAGGGCACGAGAGAATGGGCACTGCAGCGGGGCATTCCCTGCTCAGCTGACGCTGCCCACACAGTGGCAGCAGCATGCGATATATGTGCAAGAATTAAGGACATCCCTCTCACTAAAATTCCCAGAGGCCACCTTCACCGAGGAAAGGGACCAGGGCAAGTCTGGCAGGTGGACTACATAGGCCCGCTGCCCCAGTCAGGGAGATGGCAGTACCTGCTGACCATGGTGGACACATATTCGGGGTACCTATTAGTACACCCTGGGGCTAGAGCCACCCAACAGACCACAATTAGAGGGTTGGAATCACTAATAAGGCGATACGGGGTGCCAGCGCAGGTGCAGAGTGATAATGGCAGTCACTTTTCAGGGGCTGCTGTGCAGGACTGGGCAAATGAATGGGGAATCCAATGGGTTTTCCACATCCCTCACCATCCCCAGGCAGCTGGCCTCATAGAAAGAATGAATGGGCTGCTCAAACAAAAGATCAGACAGTTGACCCCTGACCATACTCTGAAAAAGTGGAGCACAGTATTGGACCAGGCAGAGTTTGAACTTAACAGCAGGCCCATTGTAGGAGGGCAAACACCCCTGCAGCGCATGGTGGGTTTGGTGGTTCCCACCCCCATACCAAGTTTGAGAGTCTGGAAGACGCAGAAACACGGCATTCTGCCCATACGGGCAACCCCGGATAGTGCTGGAATAGACTTGGCCACGCCAAAGGAAATAATTGTGTCAGCAGGAGAGCAGATCACTATCCCCTTGGGGATTGGGGTGACAGTACCCCCAGGAACATATGGGAGGATTGCACCCCGATCGGGCCTTGCACTCCAAGGGATACAGGTGTTAGGAGGGGTGGTAGACCCTGACTACCAGGGGGAGGTAAAAGTCATTCTCCATAATGGGAGTAAAAGTGACATCACCTGCCAGGCGGGGCAACGAATTGCGCAGTTGATCTGTGAAAAATATAGTAGGCCAGCCATTCAAGAGGTGGATGGCCCTGGGAAGCCCACGGCCAGGGGGAACCAAGGATTTGGCTCCACTGACAAGGAGCTGTGTGACGGGCAAAAAGTCTGGATCATATATCCCCACCAGCCAAACAGGGCTGGGGAAATTATCAGCCGAGGGCCAGGGGCCACATATTGGGTGCTAATAGCAGGAGCAGAGTCCCCTGTCTGCTTAGATATAGGAAAGCTTAAGCGTAGGGAATAAGGACTCCTATACACTACCAAGAAAGGAAACAGCAGACAATCGATCAAGGGGGGCCACTGTGACACCAAGGGGTGGAGTGTAGTGACATTGCGGAAGATATTACCGAGGAGATAGGGTGTGGTGTCCACAGTGCCCCTTGCTCTAAGTGAATGCAGGATTAAGGCCCAGGTGGTAGCTGGAGGTGTGCTGCACAGCTGCAGCCACTAGAGGCTAAAGGAGATCCCTCAGGATATAAGGAGCACCTGAGATAGAAAGGATTGTGGGTTGTAGGAGGAGTGAATGTGGAGAGGAGAGACGAGACTAACTGACTGATTGAACTGACTGACAAACTGATCTTGGACTGACTGACTGACTTGGCTTACTGACTTTGGATTCTGACTTGGCACCTTTGACTGATTGGACTGACTGACTGACAAACTGACCCTGGACTGTGACGTGGCTTGCTGACTTTGGACTCTGACTTTTGCGTGCTGTACTGGTGAGTCAACCCAGGAAAACTAATCAGCCTTAAGCGGGCACAAGGCCCAGTGGGGAGGAGCTGTGACAAGACAGGGGGGGGGGCAGATCTCCTTACCTACCAGTGCAAAAACAGGGGAAAGGTGTGGGGGAGGGAAGATCTCTATATAGACATCACAGTAAGACCAGTGCAAAACCCCTTGCACACAGAACCAACAGATGGAAGTTGGGGGGGGGGCAGATCTCCATACATACCAGTGCAAAAGCAGGGGAAAGGTGTGGGGGAGGGAAGATCTCTGTATAGACATCACAGCAAGACCAGTGCAAAACCCCTTGCACACAGAACCAACAGATGGAAGTGGGGGGGGGGCAGATCTCCATACATACCAGTGCAAAAACAGGGGAAAGGTAAGTCAGCCCCAGTAGAGTCAACGGGGCTTCATCCCAGGGATGCATGGACATTAGAGCAGCTGCTCTGCCTGACTACTCAGGAGTCAGCCTCAGCAGAGTCAAGGGGGCTTCATCCCAGGGATGCATGGACAGGAGAGCAGCTGCTCTGCCTGTCTACTCAGGAGTCAACCCCAGCAGAGTCAAGGGGGCTTCATCCCAGGGATGCATGGACAGGGGAACAGCTTGAGAGCAGCTCCTCTGCCTGTCTATTCAGGAGTCAGCCCCAGTAGTGCAGCCCAAGAGCAGCCCCCCCCGACGCGGCTCCGGCTCTAATAAGGCGCCCTCCCCCCTTCTCAGACCAGCCTCGCCTCTAATCTCTGCCTCCACAAAAGGGGGGCCAGGCAGAGGGCAGTCCTGCCGCAGAGCGCCCCCGCATTACAAGAGCAGCCCCTGATGCAGGGACTGCGGCTGAGGCTCTAACAAGGTGCCCCCGGGGAGGGCTGCGCAGAGGCCACGGCCACTCACCTCGCTCCTCGCCTCAGCAGCACTGCCTCTCCCGCGCCAGTTTGGAGAGACAGGGCTCGGAGATCGACTCATTTTGCCTCAGGATCGACCGGTAGATCGCGATCGACGTACTGAGCACCCCTGGTCTACACTAATGGTTGTTGCACATTTGCATATTGTAGAGCAATAAATGATCTGCTGTTGGGGATGCTGTCCCCTTTATTAAGAAATGTTAATACATGCAGAGCCCGTAAAAAAGCTTGCAGGCTTCTTGCATACAGACCCAAAAAAGAGATACTTTAGCCAGACCTGAGTAGTTTTGATCAGCAGTGAAGATTCTGTGGTTGTGTCAACTTGTTGGGTCTCTCAATAGTGGCGTGGGGTTGAGGAAGCAGAGCTTAAGTGGAATAAGCACTTTTCTGGATAGCTTTCATCCTATAACCTTGCAATGTGGTATTTCATCTTGGACATCAGATGTCCTCTCCTCTGGTCCTTAAATGGCTTTAAGACCACAGCGTCTTAGACGTCTTTAAATGGTGTCGCAGACTCGGAGTGGCTCCTTGGTTCACTGAGGAGCTGCGAATGATGAAGCAGCAGGGCAGGCGTCTAAAGCGACGGTAGCAGAAAACTCGTGATGAATCCAATCGGACACGGAGTAGAGCTCATTGTAGAGCCTACTCCGTGGCGGTGGTAGCAGCGAAGAAATCATTCTTCTCTGCTACCATTGCGTCTGCTGATAGCCGTCCGGCAGAGCTGTTCCGTGTGGTGCGGGGCCTCCTCCATCAGGCCCTGCCAGTGGACCAGGAGGAATACACGGTCAGCCGCTGTGACGTGTTTGCGCAACATTTTGAAGATAAAATCGATCGTATTCGTCACGACTTGGATGCCACATTGACAGTGTCTGACGATGTCCCCTTGGCAACTGCTTGTCCAGTGTTGTGGGATTCTTTTCAGCTTGTACAGCCTGAGGATGTGGACAGACTCCTTTGGAGTGTGAGGCCGTCTGCTTGCCTGTTTGACCCTTGCCCAGCTTGGCTGATAAGAGCTGCCCGGGGTGGACTGGCTGAGTGGACAGTGAGGTTGGTCAACTCTTCTTTGGGGGAGGGGACATTGCCACTTGCTTTGAAGCGGGTGGTGGTTCGCCCCCTCCTGAAGAAGCCCTCCCTGGATTCCACTGTGTTGAACAACTATCGTCCAGTCTCCAACATCCCGTTTCTGGGCAAGGTAATTGAGCGGGTGGTGGCGGCCCAACTCCAGAGGGTCTTGGATGAAGCGGATTATCTGGATCCTTTTCAGTCTGGTTTCAGGCCGGGCTTTGGGACGGAAACTGCCTTGGTCGCCTTGGTGGATGACCTACGCCGGGGACTGGACAGGGGGAGTGCGTCCCTGTTGGTCCTGCTGGACCTCTCGGCGGCTTTCGATACCATCGACCATGGTATCCTTCTGGGCCGATTGGCCGAGTTGGGAGTTGGAGGCACTGTTTTGCGGTGGTTCCGCTCCTACTTGGAAGGTCGGTCCCAGATGGTGGTGCTGGGGAATGCCTGTTCGACACCCTGGCCATTGAGGTGCGGGGTGCCGCAGGGCTCAATTCTGTCTCCCATGCTATTTAATATCTACATGAAACTGCTGGGAGAGGTCATCCGGGGGTTTGGAGTGGGGTGTCATCAATATGCTGATGACACCCAGCTTTATCTCTGCTTTCCTCCAGACTCCAGGGTGGCGGTTGAGGGCCTGGAGCGCTGTCTGGAAGCAGTGAGGATCTGGATGGGGGCTAACAAGCTGAAATTAAATCCGGATAAGACAGAGGCTCTCCTGGTTCGGAAATCCTCGATGCAGGTGCTGGATTATCGGCTTACTCTGAATGGGGTTGCACTCCCTCTGAAGGAGCAGGTCCGCAGCTTGGGGGTCCACCTGGACTCGCAGCTGCTCCTGGATTCCCAGGTGGCGGCTGTGGCTAGGGGGGCCTTTGCTCAGCTTCGGCTGGTGCGCCAGCTGCGTCCGTACTTGGATCGTGCAGACCTGGCCACGGTGATCCATGCTACGGTGACATCGAGGTTAGATTATTGTAACGCGCTTTATGTGGGGCTGCCCCTGAAGATGGTTCGGAAACTGCGATTAGTGCAGAATGCGGCGGCCCGTGTGGTCACTGGAGCTAGGCGGTTTGACTCTGTCAGCCCGCTTCTCCGGGGGCTACATTGGCTGCCCATTCGTTTCCGGGCCCAATTCAAGGTGCTAGTTTTGACCTTTAAAGCCCTATACTGCTCTGGGCCAGGTTATCTTAGAGATCGCCTACTCCCGTACAATCCGGCTCATCCTCTCAGGTCATCAGAGAAGCCCTTTTAACAAGTGCCGCCGCCTAAGGAGGTACGTGGGGCGGCGGCAAGAAATAGGGCCTTCTCAGTAGTGGCACCAACGTTGTGGAACTCCCTTCCCCTTGACTTGAGAATGGCTCCTTCTCTTGAGACCTTTCGGCGAGGCCTGAAGACCTTGTTGTTTAACCAAGCCTTCTGATGTTATGGCCTTTTTAACATCTTTTATATATCTTTTAGTTGCTTTTTTACAGGCCCGATTCCTCTAAGAACTGCTGTTTTATGCTCTTTTATTCTGACTCTTCTGACTACTGTTTTTATGGGTTCTGCTAATGTGTTTTTTAATATGTTTTTATCTGTTTGTGAAATTATGTTTTAATCTGTTTTATATGTTGTTAGCCGCCCTGGGTCCCTTTTTGGGAGAAGGGCGGGATAAAAATAAAGTTTTATTATTATTATTATTATTTTATTATTTTTGATCTCTTTCTAGGGAACGGTAACTGAAGATAAGAACAATGCTTCCCATGTCGTCTTCCCTGTTCCTGGTAGCCTGGAGGAAGGTTAGATTTCTGTCTGTCTAGAATCTAAGGGTGGTATTGTGGTTTTAATTGCTGGAAGTTGCTTTCTTGCTAGAAGTTATGAAAGGTCACTGGTTAGCGTATACTCAATTATGCCACTCTAAATTATGAGTAGGCATGTTGGTGAGCGGTCTTCTGAATATAGTGCTGCTTCCCATTAGGTTTTGCTGGCTTTTGTTCTAGTACAGTGGATCACAAACGTTTAGCACCGGGACCCATTTTTTAGAATGAGAATTTGTAAGGACCCACCGGAAGTGATGTCATGACCGGAAGTGACATAATCAAGCAAGAACTTTTTCAACAATCCTAGGCTGCAATCCTATCCACACTTACCCAGGAGTAAGCTCCATTTACTATAATTGCTGAAAGCAAAGGCGACTAAACAGCCAACGGGTAGATGGGACTCGTTAGCCTGGGAAGGCAGCTCATCTGAGAGAAGGAAAACTCTGATCCCAAACCTCCACTGACTTGTGGCTACATCCAGTTATGGAAAAGGCTTCAGGAGTCAACCTTGAGGCAAAATCCGGAGCCCCTGAGGCAGTTCATGGCTGAACACAGTCACGTTCTGGCAACTCCTGCGATGCCGCTGGAACCAACCGTATTGGACTCTGCCTTTCCATTGGACCATTTCAGCGACGTGGAGAGGGTGGATTTGCTGCATGGGAAACGGTCTGTCCTCCATATCTACTTTACCCAGGCTTCGCGCACTGGAGAGGACACTGTTCCAGAACCACCATTCAGAGCGCGATACCATAGTCTTCCGAGACTGAAGGATGCCAACAACATACAGAGTAGCCTGTTAAAAGTTCAGATCTGTAACATTTCCCCAGTGCAGTCACATGCCATAGTAGAATGAAATCTAATATATTTAAAATAAAATATTGAAATGAATGGGAACCCATCTGAAATTGGCTTGCAACTCACCTAGTGGGTCCCGACCCACAGTTTGAGAAACACTGTTCTAGTAGCTTCAAAGGGAAATGACACACAAGTGATTAGGGCAAGAGAGATGACATTTAAAACAGTAATAATACAAAATAACTTGTTTTTTAAAGGGGGAGGGGCTCAATTGCAGTAAAGAAGGAAAGTGGGATATTACATCTTTAACTCTAAAATATTTATAAGTATTATTTTCTGTGGCAATTTTACATGTCTGAAGTTCCTTACTGTTTGCATCTTGCATATCCTTGTAACAGTCACATGAGGTGAATAAATGTTTAAGTCAGTGGTTTCCAACCTTTACACAAAGGTTGGAGAACCACTGTTTTCCAGGCTTCATGGGGTGGCGACACAGTGATGACGGCACTTCCGGATTGTGCCACCAAGAAAAAGAGGGGAGTTGCCTAAACCATGTTTACCTAAATCATATCTACTTAGACTAGTGGTTCCCAATCACAATCCCCCACGGCATCCGGAACCTCTGCATTCCCCCTTAATGGGAGGGGCAACAGCAGCACCTCCAGATTGTGCCACTGCCAAGGCATGTGTGGGAGAAAGGAGGGATAAACATTCATTAAGAATAATAATGTAAATATAATACAATATCCAGAAATCTGTTGGGGAAAACCCGGAATCAGAGATGCTAGCATAGTGCTTCATCTCCTCTTGCTCCATGGTGTTCAAGTGGATGATGACAGAAATCTGATGATCTGTTAGCCAAATCAGCTTGCTCTCTGCTCTGCATCATACTGTTGCTCATCTGATGCCCGTCTTGCCTCACTGAATTGCAGGTGTAGTGTAATGAATAAGGCTTCCCCAGTTCAGTCTCCACTCTGCCCTGACCTCACCAGGTGGCTTTTGATAAGCTGCTTCTTCTTCAACTCAGCCAACCATCTTCATTATGGGGATAATAATAGTCACCTACCTTACAGGGTTGTTGTAAGGAATAATCAAGATAATACATGTGAAGTGCTTTCCAAACTTTAAATATTATTTTTTGTATTATTATTTTTTGTTTTTATTGTAGCAATAATAAAGCAATCATCATCAGAATAAGACATTTCTGGTATAAACTGATACTATAGTAATAAGGCCTCCACTTTTACTTTTTCTCGTAGAAGAGTGGGTTCGGCCCATCATGAAGAGAGACAAGCAGGTCCTTCTGCACTGGGGCTATTACCCTGACAGGTGAGTAGGACCCAAGAGTAACATCTGTCCCCTATTAACACCTTAATTCAGGTATAATTCCAGAATACGGAACTGGCAGAAAGCTTCCTCTTAGGTTTTTTCTGATAATCTATTTGAATTCTACTTCTGTCTTGAATTTGTTATTTAATAGTTCATGCTCCTACTTATGAACACAAGACACATCTTTAGAAACTGAATCTGTTTCCCTTACTCTGATGTTATACAGATCAACTTGTAACTTGCTTATTCCATTCTGTGTGCATTTCTTGAGGTGGGCTATAGTGTGCAGGGGAGTATTGGAATCTGCTTTTTAACATCAACCTGTCTTCGTTCATAGCTATGACACATGGATCCCAGCAAGTGAAATTGAAGCCCCTGTCGAAGATGCACCCACACCAGAGAAACCCCGTAAGGTAAGATGGGAGTTACACCTTTGTTTGATTTTCAAGTATAAATAGAATCTGGGATTGAATCACTTCTGGCAACAATTGAAGGGTTTAATGGAGCTCCATAAAGTAACAAATGTCCCTTGAGACATCCTTTGTTCTGATCCTTGTGACTGTAATTTAGAACTAGGAAGATGTTTATTCCAGTTCTCTGCTCAAGGTGCCAAGGGATGAACCTATTTTCCTCTAATATCCAGGTTCACGCTAAGTGGATCCTGGATACAGACACTTTCAATGAGTGGATGAATGAAGAAGACTATGAAGTAAATGACGAGAAGAACCCTGTTTCTCGGAGGAAGAAAATCTCCGCCAAGACTCTAACTGATGAGGTCTGTTTCTTTTAGGTTCTCCTTCTGCAAGGGAATTGGATATCATGGAGATATCTGCAAGGGAATTGGATATCATGGTCTAAGGAGGAGGGACTGGAGAATAGGAATTGTTTTAGAGCAATGGTACCCTGCAAACTCTGGTCCCACTTCTGAACTGTTAGTGAGGTCTAAGGCAAGAATAGGCAGAAGGTGATCAAAGTTATCTCCTGGGCCACTGGCAGTAGTAGACCATCTAGCACTTGTTGGTTGCTTGAATTTTTGTAATGAGTGCTGAACTAGGTGAACTTTGGTCTGATCAAACAGGACATATTTATAAGCAAGAGTGTATGCTCAGGTTTATAATAACACAGATTAGTGTTATGTCTTAACTTTTAAGAGATCCTGATTGGGTAGCCCTGCTTCCCAGTTTAAACAGTGGACTATAGGGCTTCTACCTTTTTTGTTTTAGCACATGAGTTAGCTCACCTTGATTTAGGGTATGAAGACAAGAAGAAGGGGTGGACGGGTTACGGTCTGAAATGGTGTCGTCACGTTCCTAACTCTGATATTATACAGGGTTTGGTGAGAAGCAACTTCATTCTCAGCCTTAGTTTCTTTCTCATAAGGTGTCAGTATCTCTGGAATATCTTAAAAGCTTTTGTGAAAAGCAGTTGTTCTAGCTGTTCAGAATGTGCTATGTGACCAGCCACTCCACATGATTCATCTGTTGCTGAACTGCATCACTTCAGATTACAGATGGGGAACTGAATGATTGACTGTTCCTCCAATTTAAAAAAAGCACACATACAGGACTAACCTGTTAGAGAGGGAACTAAGCTAACCTTTCTACATGGCATGTGTAGGAAGGTTTATAGTTAGGGGAGCATTCATTTGACCAGTTTCAGTCTAGTGTGGAATAGCCCCATGATAGATTCATCATGCAAGCCTACTGTCTATTTTGCCCCTGACTGTTGATGGAAACTTATTGTCAACCCTCCCTCCCAGTATCTTGATGTAGGAGTAGATCCCTAAGAAAACTATTTTTCCCCTCAGTAGGTGCTGATCATCAATAGCTCGTAACAAATTGCCTTCTTTTCACTGTCTATAGGTTAACAGTCCTGACTCGGACCGACGGGACAAGAAGGGGGGAAACTACAAGAAGAGGAAGCGTTCTCCTTCTCCTACCCCAGAAGCTAAGAAGAAAAATGCCAAGAAAGGGTAAGGGCTTCTGAGGCAGAACAGGCCCCTCTTGATTGCTGATTTATATCGCTACTGATTTTGTTAGTGTGTGCGTGCGTGCATGTACGTACTTTTTCCTTGTTCATTGAGAACCCAATCCTGGGCTCAGTGCCGCAGCTTCGTGCTGCCGCGCACTGTTGCAAACGTGCCTTATGGCAGGTTTGTAAGCCTCACCGCTGGGCTACCGCCTGTGTTAGCCCAGCAGCAGCTGGTGCTGGGCTAGCACTGGACTAGCACGAGGCAGATGCCCAGCCTCTGTCGCTCGGCGGTCTCATGGACTGCTGAGCCGTGGCACAGTAAGCTTTGGCGGGGAGGAGGCATTCCGGAGAGAGGGGAGGTGTGGGGAGGGCGGAGAGAGGGTGGATGGAAGGCATGATGGGGAGGCAGGGGCGGGGAGAGGGCGGACGGGAGGCATACCAGGGGGAAGCAGCGGGGAGGCGGATCCGGTGGAGCTCTGCTCCACCGGATCCTGTCCGTTTGTGGAGGGCTTGGCACCCTACATGAACAGCTTTACTTTACCACTGACCTTTTGGTCGGCGGTAAAGTGAGTAGCCGCATTGCGGGGCTGCTTCCCTTACCCAGGAGAAGGGGACAAAAGTCCCAAGGCATGCAGGATCCGGCAGCAGCTGTTTTCGGTGCTCAGAATTGGGGTGCCCATTGCTTTGCCACTTAAGAAAAATCAAGGTTTGCAAAAGAACATAAAAGATAAAGGTTTGCAAAAGCTGGTTTGAATGCCCATTTGGAATATAAAACCGGATATAAATTCGTAAATAAAATAAATAAAAGCCAAGGTAACTTTCTGCAGCTAGCCTTCCTTTTGTGTTCTATAGGGAACAGATGGTTGGGAGAGATTGACCTGGAATAACCAGGGCCTCTCCCCATACCTGAAGACCCTGCCCTTACTGTATATAAGAGTTCATCTCTGATACTTTTAGCTCAGTTTTTCGTGGGGCTAAAGCAGCGCAGCTAGCACTTCAACTGGAAGACAACGTGCTGCTCCTTTGGTCAAAAATTTTGATAAATAACATTTGCCAGGCACCATCTGGTGTTAGTAATGTCTGATAAGATGGAATTGTGTTGAATGTCTATAATGTGGATCTCTCCTACTACACATTCCTTCACAGGCCTTCCACTCCCTACACCAAATCCAAGCGTGGCCACCGTGAAGAGGAACAAGAAGATCTCACTAAAGACATGGATGAACCTTCCCCTGTCCCCAATGTTGAAGAAGTCACACTACCAAAAACAGGTCAGTACCACAGCTGATGAACACCCATCTCACAACCATTTCCCATGCTCATTCCCCTAGCTTAGGATCTGTGGTTCAAGATGCTACTGGCTGGAGTCTTCCTCACAAGTAGCAGTACTTCATTTCTTTGTGCATCAATCTGATGAATAAATAAAACATTACTTTTCAATGAGTGTGCATATCTGCTGTCTGTATTGCAATATGGGGAAATATGTATCTGTTAGGAAATGCTTCTGTCATACTCTGCAGCAGAGCAAATGTCAAGATCTTTTGAGAATGTTCTCACAAAAAAATATTCTTTCTTCACTCTCTGTTGCATAGTGAACACCAAGAAAGACTCCGAATCTGCTCCTGTGAAGGGTGGCACCATGACTGATTTGGGTAAGGGACCTTTTGCCTTCTCTCTCTCTCTCTCTCTCTCTCTCTGTAGGGAGATGAGAATATGAGGATATACTCCTCAAACTTTGCAAGGCATTGAATAACAATATTAAGCAATTAACAAGTGTAGTCCTATGCATGTTTTCCCAGAAGTACAACTCATTAAATTCAGTTACACTTACTCCTAGGAATAAGGTAATGCTCCATAACTGTTTCCAGTGCATTCTGGGAAAGCAGGACAAAGCATGTCAGTTTCTAACCTTATCTTTAACAAGGTTCCCTATAGTGCCATTTCACACAATGCTCAACTCTCCAGTAACTTATCCCCCTCATTATGGGAGGTATTACTGTACAGGATTGCTGCCCAAGAGCCCAATCCTGTGGTCCATGCCGCACCTCTGCGGCGCGAACCACAGTTGCAAACGTGCCATAAGGTGCCTTTGTGAGGCTTACCGCCAGGCTCCCGCCGCAGGTGGCTCAGCAGCAAACACTTGAGAAGGAGACTCCCATACCTCTCTTCGATCTGACTCATGTTTGCTTAGTCTGATTATGTGTCTGCTAAAGTAAACTGAGCTGGCAAACCTAGTAGTCTTGTCCTGTGAGCATATTGTGCGTGAATGATTTATATAGACTATAAAAGCTGCCACATTGGAATCACCAGTAAGATCTTCTAGATAAGATATATAAGACGCCATGGGTTTATTGACCAGAATCCAAAGAATCATGCAGCTAGTTCTGTAGCACCCATAGAATTTCAAGCTTGTTTTTCTTTAACAGCTTCTCCCTGTGCTACATGGCAGACTGCTTCTTCACTGTGAGAGAATACCCAAAAAGAGTTTGTGTTTAGGGCTTGGGCAAGAGTCTTGTGTGAATTTAAGCTGCTCTTTGGATCCCAACAATTATGTTCCTGTTACTTTATAAATGTTTTACTTACTTTTTCTGCTTAAAGTACTTGGGGAAAAATGTGAAGAATAGATACAAAATATTGAAATGTTTTAGGAAAACATCCCAGTGCTAAATTCTTCTGCCTGTCTTTTACAACTTCTAGTAGTTAGAAATTTTTTGTGCATTATATCTAGAAACCCATCTATACCTTGAACTCAGGATACAGTGCCTTTCATGTCCTCAAGTAAAAAATGTGAAGTTTGACAATCTAAGGAGTAAAGCAGTAATAATTGTAAAAAATAAAGATCGTGTAATGAAGGAGCAAGTTAGTAGTTCCACCCACTGAAATAATCTACCTACTTCCCCACCCTTGCCACTCATGGCTCACTACTTATTTAGGGATGTGCATATAATCTCCGTATCCAGCCTGATTCTGTGGCTCCCTTACTCTGTGGCTCCCTTTATGGGCTAAAGGGAGACTGTAGAAACTTTGGTTTCCCATTTCCCTGATTTGGATTGTCTGTGCCTTTTTTGTTTTCCAGATGAGCCAGAGGATGAGAGCATGGAGACTGCAGGCAAGGTAGGTTGAGTAGGATTGTTTGTATTCTGGTTATTGCCTGTCATCCATTTTATTCAGAGTCTTCTATAGAAGATTCACCTTGTGCTAGGTCTGCTCTTCTTTTCCCCTTAAGCATGCTAATATTTTTGTTGTTCTTTCCTCTTGGCCTAGTCTGGGCCACAGCAGTGAACACAATTCCATTATGTCAGTGCTGAAAAGACACTGAAGAGCACCTCCTTGGAGACCACCCATAATTATCCTTCTGGCTTAGCACACTCTCAAATAGCAAATCTCGCTTGATTCCTCCCTCTGCGGTTTTTTCTGTACACCTGCATACCATCGTCCTCTGAGTTGTGTGCAGAGTGGTCTGCGAGCTTTCAGTTCAGACTTAGGTTTTTGGCCCACTGTATGAAAGAGCAGTTCCATTAGAGGCTCCTCTTAAAAGTGACGTTTAGGAACAACAGTTGTAAGATGATCCTGGAGACACATGTTGCTTACTCAAGCGATTTCTGGTTTCAGGATGAAGAGGAGAGCAATGCTGGAAACAAAGGAGAGCAGACCAAGAACCCTGACCTCCATGAAGATAATGTCACCGAGCAGACCCATCACATAATCATCCCCAGCTATGCAGCCTGGTTTGACTATAACAGGTGCTGGAATGGGGAGTGGGGTTGTTGTCCCTGCAGTTCCTTCATCCTTCTAGCCAGCTCTAACACTTCATTGTGCTTCCTTCACAGTGTCCATGCCATTGAGCGGAGAGCCCTTCCAGAATTTTTCAATGGCAAGAACAAATCCAAGACTCCAGAAATGTAAGACTTCTCTTATAAACATATTTATCCTGGGGTAGCAAATGTGGTAATTTTTTTTCCTAGCAGGGGAAATTGGGGAAGTCTTTCCTTATTTCCTAGAATCTTGAGTCAGAGAAAAGGCTATCAACAAGAAAGGCTTAATCTTATGGAAAGAGTTTACAAACTGAAATGAATTGAAAATAATTCTATTTTCTTCCTGCCACACTCTAGCTACTTGGCATATCGCAATTTCATGATTGACACGTACCGGCTCAATCCCCAGGAGTACCTAACCTCAACAGCCTGTCGTCGGAACCTGGCTGGGGACGTCTGCGCCATCATGAGGTTTGTGTAGACACAACTGAGCATAGCAACAGTTGGCTATACAAGAACCATGTGGAGGGGACAATTCAGCATTTTAGACCAACTGCCTTGAATTTTGTGAGCGTACAAGTGGTAGTGGGGAAAGGGGCATCAATGACCTCTCCCATCTCTGGGGAGGGAAAGCCTAGTTCCATGAATGTTAATGGGTGTGGAGGAATTGAAATATTGCATCTTCCAAAAACAAGCACAATTTTCTTCAGAACTGGATGTTTTCATGCAGTAGTGTCTGTACTGTACTTGAGAGCCAGCTTTTCTATAGCAAGTTGTGTATGTACTTGAAAAGCAGCCTGCTGACCAAATTCAGGCTTATTATCTACCACTAATCTCATTTGCTTGTTGAGTTCCATTCCCTACTTTTGAATGTGCACTGTCTGGCCGAATAGGAAGATCTTTGGGACAGAGGCTGACTACTGCACTCTGTCTTTATACATCCCTTAATGCAGTGGTTTTGAAACCTGAAGGCCCTGGCCTCTGCCCCCTTAAGGGGTGGAGGCAGGGAGGAGGCAGCATCCTGGGGACCATGATTTGCTTGTTTGTCTTGTTTCTTAGTTGATGCTACAGTAATTGTACTTTAATAGTAAAAATAAATCTATAGGTGGTGCTGGGGTAATTGAAAATGATCATAAAGTATCCTGATAAAAACCAAAACTGTAGATCTTTTATTCTGGTGAGACTTACCTGGTTAGTCAGTAAAATTCAGTATTCTTGTCTAGGGTTGTGAGTGCAGCTCCTTATCCTCTTAGAAGTAAAGAACAGAATTTGCCACATGAGTAATTTTGGTTCTATGCCAGGCACTAACTCTGGTCCTCTCCTTCAGGGTTCATGCCTTTCTGGAACAGTGGGGGCTTATTAATTACCAGGTTGATGCAGAGAGCCGACCAACACCCATGGGACCACCACCTACATCTCATTTCCATGTTTTGGCTGACACTCCATCAGGATTGGTACCACTGCAGCCGAAAACTCCCCAGGTAGGGCTTGTTATCAACCTGAGAAGAAATTTTAAATTTATGCTCCATTTGGTCTGTGTATGGTAGAAAAAGCTTGTTATCTTGACATTGTCCTACCTCCTTCCTTTTGGTGTGTCAGTGTTTGGTTTGTCAGGGAAGACCTGTGTGTTGTAACCATCTCAAGTTTTGTTCTGACAGCAAGCTGTCCCAGTCTTTCCCTCCATCTATTTCCATCTCCTTCCTCCATTGTCTCCATTGTGTCTCTTTAGACTGTGAGCCATTGAGACAGGGACTCATCTTTTCAGTCTATGTAAAGTGTCGTGTATATGGATGGTACGGTATAAACAAATAAATACATAGAAGCACCACCCCCATAAGAAAAACAAAAGTCCATAAAATGGTGACCCTGTATAAATGGAAATGGGGCTTAGAGCAGAGTTTTGCTTACCATTCAGGGTCGTCAGAGTGATGGCGACACCAAGACCGGACGGAAGAGTAAGGAGATTGAGGACCTTGTCACGGAGACAGTGAAGGGGAAACCTGAGATGGTAGGAGAAAGTGGAGCTTGATTATAAATTGTCAGTGTTCATGGCTGCTAAGAGCATGGAACTGTGTGGATTACTTACTGTGGTCTGGGGAGCTGAGGCCTCATGTGACCAAAGGCTGAACTGGACTGCTGATTTGCCCAGAATGAATAAGAAGGGAATTGCCACATTTCTTACTTTAGGGGGTTGTTAAAAACCACAGGATGCAGTTTCCCTATAGGTTGCTTAACTTCATAATTTCGTTGTTGGAGGATGAGCAAAGCGAGTCTTACCAAGGCATGTAAAAGATAAGCATTTGTGCATGTTCCTTCTGCTGAAAATTCAAACATCCAAGAATTTTGGTGCCTAGTATCTTAGAGGTTCATTTCCTATGTCTTTGTATCATCACAGTACTGGTATAAGGTTGCTCCCAAGCATGGTGTATTCTGTGCTGTGAGTGGATTACAAATAAGAGCCTAAGTTGGTTGCGTTTTTTTCTGTAACTGGATGGCAGGGAGGTCTCAAGAAGCTGTTCCAAGGACTCGGATGTAAAGCTTGGTTTGCATCATATGGAGTTCATTCTCCTCTCTTCACAGCAGACCACAGCTTCCCAGCAGATGTTGAACTTCCCTGACAAGAGCAAGGAGAAGCCTCCAGACATGCAAAACTTTGGTCTTCGCACTGACATGTACACCAAAAAGAATGTTCCTTCCAAGGTAAGGAGCAGAGACAAGGTAGATTTGCTCATATGTTCACCCAGTGAGGCATGTGGTCTCATGTATGTTTTCCCCACAGAGCAAAGCTGCTGCCAGTGCTACTCGTGAGTGGACAGAGCAGGAGACATTGTTGCTGCTGGAGGTGAGCAGGCAGAAGTTTGTTGTTTTTCTTAAATTGATGGTAGACAATGATATACTTTCTCACAATTACTAGTAACCTTTCATTTGAGTTTATCGACACATGCCTACCCTGGCTTTAAGTACCAAGCCTTCAGCAATGATATTTTCATGTTCTACACCAAAAACAAACGAATTTTTTTAGCTATGTAAAGTATTCTTGATGAAAGGAAAATGGAGTATTCTGACCTATACCTAAGTTACATGTGGACATCTGGAACCTGACTTCTCCATAAGGGACTTCATGTATCTGAAATGGTTTTGTTTTGAATAACCAGACCAGTGCAGTGAAACACTTAACTATTAGTCCAAACCATGACCTAATGCCATAACTCTGATTATGACAACTCTGGGAGATGCCATGATACTCATGGACATCAATCAAGATCATGATTGAACTTGCCTGGCTAAGCCCTACCTGCAGGAATACATCAGAGAGATAGGGAAAGCATTTTTATTCTTGGTTTGCTCTATTCAGATGCAGTAATTAGCTATGATTGAAACAAACCATGGTTTGTAAACTCACTTCAAACCACATATTCACATCCTGGTATGTGTGATGAGTCCTTGATCATGGTTTAGGGCTTTCAGATATGTAACATTAAGTGTTCTATCTGCACAAGTCCTCAGTTATCCAAGTCAAAACAGAAGGAAAATGATCTTAGATATTTTTTCTGTAGATATTATTGCTCAATAATCAGTGACCTTCACGTTGAAGGCTGTGACCCTTTATGTTCTTCAAAATCTTCTGAAAGTGGCCTCTAACTTGGATGAATGGTGTTGGAAAGAATGCCAATTCCACCACATAACTACCTTGAAGAAAAGAATAACAGCACTCTAGACTCAGACAACAACATTATGCTGTGCATATGTTCATGCACAAGAGTGAGAGCTTCAGAGAACCCAAAATAATAAAATCACTTTTATTGCATCAGTTTTAAGTGAATGCTATGGAAATAGCTGGTTCATGCCAGTCCAGCACTGTTGTTTGGAAGCACCAGCAACGGATGTAGTGCACCTGCGCTGATTTGCCGATGCAGGTGTCTGTAACTTGGGGAGCATGTGTAACTATCTTTGCTCAGACCTGCTTGTCGCAAACTTAGGGAGGGTTTGGGGTGCTCAGAGTTCTTGGTTCTCGAATCCTAAAGCCCTCAAGGCCCCCCGTTCAGTAGTACTGCCACCACCCTGTATGTGCCAGTGCCTCAGTTCAGGGACACTGAGACCCTCTAGGCTTAATTCTATCCCTTGTAGGCACTGAGCAAAGCGCCAATTAAAGCCTCAGTCCTCAAGTTACTAGACCTCAATGAGCACTTGGTAGTTTGCTGA
Organism: Tiliqua scincoides; assembly: GCF_035046505.1. Lineage (NCBI taxonomy): Eukaryota > Metazoa > Chordata > Lepidosauria > Squamata > Scincidae > Tiliqua > Tiliqua scincoides. The sequence continues at coordinate 133,663,005 of NC_089822.1, read as the reverse complement.
ATGGCTAGGCGGGATTCTGAACCTTTGTCCCCAACAGACAATGAAACAACTTAGTAAAAGAGATTTTAGTTTATTAAATACATAAGGTTACATAAGGCAGCAAATGCTAGAGGCATAAACATCTAGGAAACATGTCAGCAATAAAATAATAAAGCTAGCTGGCTATCTCTATTAATCCCTATCTCTCACCTGGGTCAGCTTCTCTTGTAGATCTTTTAGCTCCAGGCTACCTGTGAGGCCAGATGCCCATGTTGGACAATGGAGCTCATAGCATGCAGGTTGTTGCAACCAAAAACTCTCTCCAAGAAGGGACCGAACCCACCCTTTGGGCCAAATTATTATACTTTTTATGCTAATAGTACTGAGGTGACTTCATACTTATTTAGACTGTCCAATCAGAAACTATTGAGGACAGAACCTTCTCGACTTAGTTACTGACTTAGTTTGGTTCGGGCTCCACATGCTAACCAAGGCCTAATGTGTACATATTCACGACAGTGCTTATCTTATAAGTTAGGGGTTGGCAACCTTCCTCCTCATACCAGATGTCGGGTTTATGAATAGTAAGAACACATGTGAATTCAATGTGCATGTGCAAACCTCCTGATTAGGCCATAGAGCTAAGAAAAAAGAGATGGGCATCGTGCAGAGAGATGATGCTCAAACAGAGAATGATGCTCAAAGAAGATTGTGCCCTTGGTCTGCTTACACTGTAAGTCTTAAAGAGATAGAATTACAAACTTGAATTCTTTTTTTGAGACCACCATGGGCTGGGTGCATGTATATTTTTGGGACTATGGGCCGGATGATTTTGGGCGGTGGGCTGCAGGTTGCATACCCTGTTCTAAGTAATGCATCTCTAGTCATGTCCAAGAGTCACCAGGGCCTGTTGTCCAGTGCTCTCCCTAATCTTTACCTCTAAGTGCATGGAGCCCTAACAGAGCTGTGCAGAGGGTGCTTTGGAGCGCTAAGCAATGATGTCATCCCCAAGCTCTGGAATGCAAAAGCAAATCTGTGCTGGACTTTTGTTAGAGCCACTTAGCCATGCAACTTAGAGGGACTGGTGCTGTTGTCCTTATCTCCTTTCATTTTTCTAGACTGATAGACTAGTCATCCCTCTTAATTTTCATGTCTTAGTTCTGCAACTTATAAGCAAATATGAGAGCGTTATTTCTCTTAATTCTTTTTTAGGCACTGGAGATGTACAAGGATGACTGGAACAAGGTTTCTGAGCACGTTGGCAGCCGCACCCAGGATGAATGCATTCTGCACTTCCTGCGCCTCCCCATTGAGGACCCATACCTGGAGGATTCAGAAGCCTCGCTTGGGCCCCTGGCCTACCAACCCATTCCCTTCAGTCAGTCAGGCAACCCAGTTATGAGCACCGTAGCCTTCCTGGCTTCTGTTGTGGACCCTCGTGTGGCATCTGCAGCAGCCAAGTCAGCCCTAGGTAAAACTGAGCAGGCCTCCTGGGAGCAGGGCTACACCCTTTCTTCCTTCTCCAGTTGGTACCCCCAGATTCTGCAAGCTAAATACATCAGGCAAATGGAGCAATTCGTTCTGCTTCCAAACCTGATGTTTTTACAGAATCTTACACTTTTTTACAGGAACTTTGGGTGGGGGAGAGAGAAGATCTTGAGCCTGTAATTGTTTGGTTTGTAAGGAGAGATGCATAGTGTTATTCCTGGCACCATCAACTCCTGGAAATTCTGTCCAACCCGTATCCTCTGAGTCTTCACAGTGCACTGCTTGCAGTTTTTCCAAGGCTTTTTTTTTTGCAGCTAGAAGGACTAGAAACGTGAAGTTTTTTTTAGGACGCTGAAAATCTCAGGATGCTGAATACTGGGCCAATATCCTGGGAATCAGTAAGGAGACTTTCTGCTATTATGTGTGATTTTGCACATAATAGTATGCACAGGCTGAGCATAGAGTGAAAACTCCTGGCTCACCTCGATGTTTTGTTTTTTGTTATGGTTTAGCATCATTTCCCCATGTGTCTCAACTTCCCAGTTTCAATCCCTGACATTGCGAGTTATAGCTGGGAAAGACCCCACCAGAAATTCTGGAGAGTTGCTGCTAGTTAGTACAGATAATGCTGAATGGTGTGGTTTAGACTGTGACAACTTCATGTGTCCAAGTATGCTGTTCTCTGAAAGCCCAGCTGTCACTCCTTAAACACCCCACTCCAAAGTTGTGTCTCACAGGAGATGCAAGGTGACATTTCTTGATGCAACTCAGATGCAAATCTGACAGAACAGGCATATGCTTCAAGAACCTTTGGTCAATCAGAAACTTCTTGTGGCAGATACCTGTATGAAAACACTTTTTAAAGTAGTGCATATTACAGGAACATGAACCCACAAAGCATGTTTTGTGTTAGAGCCAGGTGTTATCCACAAGATGTGAAACTTCTGACACACGAAAGGTACACCCACCAGCACCCAGGAATTGGGCTGGGGTTAGTATGGTGGACATTTGGCCTGTCAGAGCTGCTACAGCTGGTCAGATCCTGCTGAATGATCCAGTTTTGCTGCTGCTGATGTATCACAAGTGGACCCACCCTATAGCTCCTTGTGCATTGTAATTCTTGCTTGTCTCAACCACTCCCTAACTGTGGGAGAGGCACACTTGTGTTTCTTGCTGGCCACAGCTCCAGTGCCCACTCTACCCTTTCCCTGTATTCTCTTTGCACACATTATTTTGTCATCTGTTGCTCTGTGGAGAGCCTGTCAGCTGATTCTGAGGCTGTCTTCTGCAGAGGAGTTCTCCAAGATGAAAGAAGAGGTGCCTACAGCCTTGGTCGAAGCTCATGTTCGCAAAGTGGAGGAAGCCGCCAAAGTGACAGGCAAGGCAGACCCAGCATTTGGGTTGGAGAGCAGCGGAATTGCTGGAACCACATCGGATGAACTGGAGAGAATAGGTGAGGGGGGCGAGCGGGGCGCCTTCCGCACTTCAACCCGCGAAGCACCCTCGTTGGACCTCGCCCAGTGTGCGGTGGGGACTAAGAAGGGTGCCGAGACGCAGGAGACCAGAGCCGGCCTGGCTTCCGGCCTGGAGCTCACACTCAATCGCCTGGCACAGGGTAAGGGATCCCCATTGTCACTCTATTTAACCCCCATCCTGTCAGACTGGGTAGATCATGGGCTGGGATATATGACTTTTAGCCTCCAGTTGGATACTGGCTGCTTAGTTGAGTAGAGAAATGGGATGTGGGAACTTCCTTCTTAAGGGATGTTTGGTTTTAAGCTGGAACTGAGCAAAGGTGGAGACTGAGTTTTGGATTTCTTCTTCAAGAGGTCCCCCCCCCCCATCCTAATCTTGTCTCCAGTCTGAAGGCCAGCAGTCTCTGAAAGAAGCTTGCTGTGTGTCATCCTTTGTGAAGGCACTTGACAATTCCATTCTCATCCTTTTTCATGCATTCCTTCCCCACTGTTAATTGTTCCAACTCATTTTTTCCCCCCTGTGGGTGTGGGTGGAAGCCTTACTTGCAGACACTAACATTGGCATACTTTGTCCTGTCCTGTTTTCCTTTTTCAGAAGAGAGCTGCACAGATGAAAATCGGACAGAACCACCACCATCGGAGGAGAAGAAAGAGGTGAAGGTGCGGGAGGGCATGGATGATTCTTAAGATATATTGAGCAAAAGTGGGCATGGGTTATGAGGGATAGCTGAGGGAGAGGTGTTGGGTCATAAGTAGGGTTGTTTGTTTCCGGTGACTGAGACAGGATTGCAGCCTAAATCTTACTGAACACAATGGGCTTACTTCTGAGTAAAGTACATGCCATTTTAGAAACACCTATGGTCATAAGAGTGGCACAGTGTCTTTACACAGTGCAGATCTTTTCACTGCATGGTGCCTTCACTTAATCTAGCAAATGGATTCTTATTCCAAAAGCCCTTCCCTCTTGCTTTGGATATAGAATTTCATGGTCTTCTGTCCTGAATCCTGGATAATTTACTATATAATCTTGCTCCAATCATGACATATTCCAACTGGTCTTCTGTAGAGTGTTGGGGATGAGGTTCGTGTCCCATGCTATGCCTATTAGTCATGCCCTGGGAATAAATAGGAACCTTCTAGCAGACGCTAGACAGCTGTCAGAATATAGTTCTTCTTACAATGCAGGAACCAAGAGAAGGAGCCCTGGAGGAGGAAGTAAAAGATAAACTTGGAGAGGTGCCTAGGAAAGAAGAGGATAAAGGAAAAGAGGTTGATGGCGAGAAGGAAATAGACAAGAGTGATGGTGACAACATGAGTGAGTACCATCTTTTAGGAAATGGCAGGGCTCATACTGTAGCTAGTTAACAGGAGTGGAACTGGTTTGGGGTGCTGAGGCCACATCTTAAAATCTCACCCAGGGCTATTGCTTTCAGAGCAGTGCAGCAAACAGTTTGCTTTCTCGTGGTTTAGGAACCTAATGTGGGGTAAAGGGCGAGGAGCTCTGCCACAGTAGAAAATCAGGAGCTATAATTGTTAGCATTGATGGGTGTATAGGGCCTTGTGATGGAAAGCAAACTGAAAGGACAACATGTCATGTTGCTGCAGCTATCAAAAACAAGTACTGAGAAGTAAACTTGCACCTATGAGCTTTGCACTGTCCTCCTGCGCTGCAGTCTGATTGCTGTCCAGTCAGCCTCTGAGTATGCATGAACAAAAGAGAAGTGATGACTTTTGGACCCTGATGCATATACCACTTCATTCAAGCAATGGCAGCATAAGTGACCTGGTTTCTTTTCCACAATGTGTTTCTTGGCCCCTTAGCTGATGGAGAAAAGGAGAAAGAACCCAAGGATGGTCAGGAAGAAGGACCCAAGGATCTTGCAGACCCAGAGGGTGAGCGGAAGACCAAAGTGGAGAGGGACATTGGAGAAGGTAACCTCTCCACAGCAGCAGCTGCTGCTTTGGCTGCTGCAGCAGTAAAAGCAAAGGTGAGTGGCCAGGGATATGGTTAGATGTTGCCATATTCCCCAGGTAGTTTGAAGTGTGGGGCAGCAATAATGGATCCGTAATTCTGTCCTGAATGTATAGCGGGAAGAACATGAAGTTCTCAGAAGATGTGAGGGCCGAGAGCCCAAGTTGGCAGATCCCCAATTCAAAAGCACACCTCAGTAATGATGTTCCTTTGTTACATTCAGGGAATTCACTCTTGGCCTACCCCTCCTCTGCGATATGAGGTTCATAGTACTGACCTGCATTTACAGAATTGTGGTGAAGGATATAGAAAGCTTTGTTACACCAAGTGAGAATCTTGGTCCACTTCACCCAGTTCGGTCTACATTGAGTAGGGTTCTGGCTCTGCAGGGTTCTAAGTAGGGGTCTTTCCTAGCCTTATCTGGAGATGCCAGACTGGAACTTGGGTCTCTCTGCTTATAGAACAGGTGTTCTACAATTGAGGCCCCCCCCCCCCCCCGAATTACTGAGAGAGAATGTGTGTGAAGCACTTTAAAAATGTTTTGTGTAGTTAGTGGAGTCACTCAGTTGGTCACCTTCTCATGCATTCAGACACTCTCCCTTTATATCTCATCCAGGGAAGGAGTCTGCAAAACATGGGCTAGATATTATGTGCCGTTCTCCCATTCCTGTTCTGGACATTGAAACTTAGAGGCGCGTGGTAGTTAAAAGCATCTGAAGATGTAGCAAGAAAATGTGTCTTAGGAAGATGTTGCTGTCCCAGCATCTTTGTTAGATGTTCTCTGAATCTTTTGGGGTTTTGTGGAACACAGTGCAGAGGGGCACTGTAATCCATTCTCTTCTCCCTCTCTTCAGCACTTAGCAGCAGTGGAGGAGCGCAAAATCAAGTCATTGGTTGCTTTGCTGGTGGAGACTCAGATGAAGAAGCTTGAGATCAAGCTGAGGCACTTTGAGGAACTGGAGACCATCATGGATCGGGAACGTGAGGCTGTGAGTGCAGTTGACATCTCTATATTCATGCCCATTTATCCTGATATTCAAATACAACTTGCAGTTGGATGTGCCCTGGGCTTGTTTCTGTTTTGCAGTTGTTTGAAGCAAGAATGTTTCTTAAATCTGGGTACATCGGAGTGTGTGATGACTGCTCCTGTTTTAGATTTCAAGACTGTAAACAGCCCTAATTCATTTTACTTGTAAGTCGGGGAGTAATCCACATTCTAGGCACCAGAAATGGTTTGCAGACACCCTGCTGCAAAACTTAGTTTCACCTGCTGTGAAACTAAGTAGGTCGGCCTGCGTAGTGCCTGGATGACAGACTGCCTGGCAAGCCTGTGGTTAATTAGGGTAAGAATTGAGTAAGGATAAGAATGTGGAATTCAGTAGTTTGGAGAAGAAAGAAAATGGGAACAGGGGAAACACGTATGAGGGGATTTAACAGGGAGACTTGGCATGCCATAACCATTGCTAATTTCTCTATAGCTAGAGTACCAGAGGCAGCAACTCCTGGCTGATCGACAGGCCTTCCACATGGAGCAGCTCAAATATGCCGAGATGCGTGCTCGCCAGCAGCATTTCCAACAGATGCAGCAGCAGCAGCAACAGCAGCAGCCACCAGCACCTCTCCCAGCAGGCTCACAGCCCCTCCCTTCCTCGGGGGCTCCTTTGGCATCCGCTGCCCACTCCATGCCCATCTCTCAGACACCTGTGCTGGCCACCAGTGCTGTAGGCCAACCCAGCAGCATGGCTCAGACAGAACAGATTGGGCAGCCAGGGGCAGCGCAGCCACAGCAGACAGCTGCTGGAGCACCACAGACAGGCCCAGGTCCCACTGGGCAGCCTTCTGCAAGTTCTCATGGTAAGTGAGAGCAACTATTGGCCTGGCCCACCAAGATAAGGACAGGGCTGCAGCTCAGTGGTAGAGTGCAGGATTAATTCTCTGGCATCTTATATAGCAGGGCTGGGAAAGATGTGCTGAAGCCTTGGAGAGTCCCTGTTGTTAGATAATATTGGACTGAATAGGCACTGAAGGCAGCTTCATATGTTTATGTATCGACTGGGCTGGATTCTGAATTTGGGAGTACTTGATGGAACAAGCTGTTATTCTGTGTCTGTAGGCATATGCTGTAGTTATGCAGCTGAAACCATAGATGTAGCCTGGTCAGTGCCTGGATGATACACATCTGGCTACCCTATACTTATTAGTGTTAATAATGGAGTAAGAATATGGGATCCAAGAGCTGAAGACTTTCAGATGGTTGGAGAAGCATTTTTGGAGAGGAGTTTAAAACAAGGGATTCTACTAAATGACCAGTTGCGATACTTCCAGCTGTGGGGTTCTCAGGCAGCAGATTTTATCTTCCCTTGCTATAGCTCTCTTCCAGATTGCTTCCTGAGATGGTCCCTTTGTTACTATGGCCACATTCAACTAGCCATAGAATAGCTGCTTTTTCTTTAACCACATTTGAACATGAGATGAAGGATGGCCTTGAAGGGGCACTGCATGAACAAGAACCTCATCCATCCTTCACTTCCAAGTCTCCACTTGGAGATGTTTATGTCCTTGCAGTTCCCACCATTTTCTGCCTTTTCTGCAGTGCCCCATACTGACAGCAGGGAATCAAACCCCAAATGTTTTGATGTGAGAAGAAATCCTTGCAGAGATCAACATAGCTCTTCAGAGCCTTCAGATTTTCAATGCCAGGGATGGGGGGCATAATTTCTATTGTGATTTTCAAATGGATAAAAAAAGAGTTGCTCCTCTGTGACTCCTTTGATGTGGTGAAAGTCATAAAAAGACCCGGCATCCAGCATCTATCTCTTGTAGGGGATTTCACATTTCTCTCTGAAGTATCGTCATTCCCAATTTAGGATATGAAGCTGGATGAGTTGTTGATTAGTCTGATGCTACTGAAAAGTTGATGGTTGTGGTTTGCATTGCCTTGATCGCACATGCTTAGAAACACAAAGCAGTAGAATTTTACAATCCTAACATGCTAATGAATTATGTCAAATGTTTGCCTGCCTTAATAGTGGTCATGCTCAATTGGCTGTCTCTCTCTATCTCTCTCTGAAGCCCAGCCGCCGTTCCCCAGTCAGCAGCCGTCATCCCAGATTCTCCCCGGGGCAGTCCCAGCAATCGTTCACCCTGCCATGGCTGGTAATATTCCCTCGGGTCTGCCTTTTGGAATGCCTGCCTCCATCCCATTTAGCATGGCTAGTAACGTAACAGACTCCATCGGCATTAACTTCCCTGCTAACACGCCCATCCATCCAGTGCATGGTAACCTTGCGTGCAGCATGGCTAATCCGCCCATCATCAACATCTCTAGCACCCTGCACCCTCCTGCCGCCCCGCTGCCTCACAGTTCTGCCGCTGCCCAAAGCCCAGCTATCGTGGCGGCAATGCAGGGCAGCCTCCTTCCAAATGCTGGTCTTGGATCAGGTGAGAATTGGCTGAGGCATGTTGGCGGGATGGTAGTGGGAAAGATGTGATTTCATGCATGAGAAGTTCAAGAGGCTCTAGCATAAAATGGCTCAGGGCTGCTTCATTTGGCACTACAGTGTCTTCCCAGTTTGTGTATTTCTGTCAAGTGCCGTGCAGTTGTATTGCACTACGGGATATTACGTGTTTGTTTCCTACACAGATATTATGCTCATGTCAGACAAGTGTCATTTGAGAAGTCGCCCTTTGTATATCTATGTGAAATGCCACACCTAAGTTGTGTGTAATATATATTAGGACCTGTTAAGTTTTGGGTTGACTAAGGCTGCAATGCTAAACACACTTGCTAGGGAGTAAATCCCATTGGGACTGAGTTCTGAGTAAACATGTATAGCATTGTGCATGCATTGTGCATCCTCTGACAAACTTAGCCCAGCCAAAGACTAGCACAAATCCATGAGCTTCTAGTTGACCTCACCAATTTACCTGAGGATTTCCTACATATGAAAAGAGGATATAATTATTCCTTACAAAGGAACTCTGCTTCCAGTTTATCCTATAACATGTGTGACCATGTTATGCACCTTTCTCATTTGAAACAGACAAAAATTACTGAACTAGGGACAGAATCTGCCGTACTCCTTCAGTAATCCAAGAACTGGTGTGTGTCCCCCATTGTATTCTGCAGCTGGGATAAGTGTAAATGCACACATATATGTATGTGTCTATTTTTTACATGCATATAAACATATGCAGTTTATTCGGACCCTTTTGGCCATTTGAAACTTTCTAACAGCACAATTCTATGCATGTCTACTCAAAAGTAAGTCCAGTTGTGTTCAATGAGTCTTGCTTCCAGGTAAGTGTGTGTAGAATTGCAGCCTAACAATCCTACCCTCTTGACTTGCTGGAAGGATCTACCTTTGATCCTGAAAATTTTAACCAAACTGCCTGCATTTTAAGTACTTTAGGACACTCTGTAAGGTACCATGTATGCTGAAATCACTATATAAATAATTTTCTAGGAGACTGAACCTTTTCTATTCCTCTAAAGCAGTGGTTCCCAAACTTATCATGGTCACCATGCCCTTCTTTTGTGGTGGCCTTCCTGGCTGTCCCAGGCGCCGCCATCTTGAATCACATGAGATCTTGCACAATCCAAAATGCTGGCACCTGTGAGAGCCAGGAAGAAGAGGCAGCCAGGAACATCCCATGGCACACTCAGGTGCCGTGGTGTACTGCTTGGGAATCACTGCTCTAAGCTCCAAAAATGAGAACAGATGGAAATAGGATATTACATGCATAGCAGTGGGCTGGTGCTTGAAAATGAAGTTTCTTTGTGATTTATCATGGCTCACTTGTTTGAGCCATCTTAGGGCCCAATCCTATCCAACTTTCCAGCACCAGTGCAGGTACAGTGCAGCCCGAGGTAAGGGAACAAATGTTCCCTTAGCTTGAGGAGGCCTCCGTGACTGCCTCCCCACCAAAGGATGCAGCATACACCCCACTGGCACGGCTGCACTGGTGCTGGAAAATTGGATAGGATTGGGCCCTCCATTTTGTTTAATTGCTTTCTCTAGCACCCCAAAAACCATGTTGTGAACCTTGTTCTTTCTTACATTCCATCTGTCTTCCATTGTAAATCGTTTGAGCTAGTCAGTTAGAAATGTTAGATTTGGGTTTTTGCTCAAATGATATGTGGCATTAAGACCCCAGTATACTTAATCACAAAATGATAACTTTTTCAAGTTTGCTGGGAAGGCAGAAGGGTTATTGAACAGAGAACAGATAGAATGGCATTTATGTAGTTCTTTACATAAAGAAGCCATACTGAAATATCTGATCAAATTAAACGGGCAGTGGGCTTAAACAGGCTGCCTGGTAGTATATAAAACGTAGCAGTCACACCTACTTTTCAGCCTTTTAAAAACAGATGTGATGTTTAGATATTCCTTCATTAGGAATTTGCTCCAAGCCTTGCAACAAGGGAAACCAAAACCACATTGTGTCCATATTTATTCATCATACTTAGAAAAAGGATGACAGGAAAGTACTCCTTGTGTCTGTGGCAATGCACTTTTCTTTTGTATGTCATTAAAAACCTGCTGTAACCTGTCCCATTGCCTTTCCTCTAATTCAGATCAAGGACCTTCACTGCAGTCGGATCCTATCGCTCCCAGTCCCAGCACGGCCACACCAGTCCCACCTACACAGTGAGAAGCTATGAGCTGCTCTTCGTGATACCTCCTAGATCAGCCCTTGCCACCTGGAAGGACAGAAACCCCAAATCGTGTTAAACATGGATTCTATTTGGAAGGGTTTAAAAAAGGCTTCAAAGCAGTGATCCAAGGAGGAAGAGGATTTGGCTCTGTTGGCTCCCTTCCCCTGTGTGTCCTGTCCCGTGTTCCCCACTGCTTTTTTGTATCCAGTCATAACAAGACTTTTTATTTAAAGGTGTTTCTAATTGGGGGAGGGGGAAAGACTCCAAACAGCCACTGCTATTTATAGAGGGCTTTGATTTTAAACCTGGTTGAAAGGGGAGTTTAACTCCCCCTTTTATGTGTCTGTCTTGCTCTTTTTTTTTTAAGAACAATAAAGAAAAATTACAATAAAAAAATTCCCAGGCAGAGGAAACTGCAATGTTGATAGCAGGCCTTTTTCAGGGAAGAAAGTATGTGGCTTCTAGGGAAACGGTATTGTAGCTTATACTGAAGCCTTTTTGGGAGATGCTAATGCTTATTCAGGAAAAATGTACTTATGCATATTTTGCACAAAAGGGAGAGAAGACTGTTCAATGCTAGAATTTCATGCATGAATTTGTCAAGCAAAGTTTGGGCAGCAGTATTTGGTTTCTATAGAGAAGGGGAGAAGATGTGAATTACCTGACATTTTTGTTATTGTTTAAAAAGCATCCAAAAAACTAAATAAATTTCAGTTTAGGGTGGCTTAGTTTTAGCTAATCTACAGATCAGGGAGACATCTTTTTAGTAACTCTCATATAGCGTCTAACTTCTCTACTGTTAGCTACCTAGAAGTGGGTCACTCTTCCTTTACCTTTGAGGTAGAGCTGTGCAGATTATTTCCTGCTTGGTCCTCTTCAGTGGGAGGAGCTCTCATCACAAAGGATTAGGACCATTTTAAGCCACAGGGTTTTTCTCACAGTGCTTCAGCTCTGAAAATTTGTTTGGGTTTGCAGCTGTCCACTGCAGTTCTTTTTTTTTTTTTGTTCTTTCCCCTGATGGTTCATCTATGAACACAGGAGTCAAAGCAATATTTGTTTCCTTGACAATTTTAGTCATTCATGCTGGCCACATGCACCCCAAAAAGGTGGATCTGGAACTGGGAATCCTGTTCTTCCTTCTTCTGGAAGGGGTTGAGCAATTCACTCTTAGGTAATTCTCTTCTGTAGATGGAAATTAACATTCACAGGATGTCCACCATTGCTTTGTGTACTTGTGCCACTTTATTTCTGTAGCTTTTTTAATGCCATTTTTGAAAGGCTATCAAAAGTTTTCATGTTTATCATCTACCCTCTGCTAGCGCATCAAGGGAATTCCTACTATCTTCCACAACTTTTAGAACAACATCAGTCCTCTTCCTCCCCTTAACATTCAAACCAGTCCTTTTCTGGCAAGGAGGCAACTGATCACACTCCAGTTATGAGTAATCTATAGATGCTGTTCATTCTCTAGGGTGGAGAATGCCTGAATTATGAAAAGACTGTTAGGTAGATATCTGTAGATGTGAGTGAGCATGTGTGTCATTTCAGAACACGTTTGTCTAGGTTCTCCTCTCCCCTTTACATTGGGGGGGGGGGTAGACATAGATGACAACTTGTTCTTCCTGGGACTATAAGCAGAGTGAACAAAATCTAAACAATTTAGTACCTTCTTGTTCTGGAATATAGAAAATGGTGTACATCTCAAAATGATGCAATTAAAGTGGGTAGCACCAGTTGAAATTTTTGAAAACATAGCAGGAAGTTAACAGGAGACTAAAGTGTAACTTCTGAAGACTTGTTGAAAAAGACTAGTCAGGCATCAAAAGGGGCTAAGTAGGAGGGAGTAGGACTGAACCTAGCTCAGCTGGGAGAGGTAGAGCTGTGGAATGGCAATTTTTTTTAATAGTCTCAAAGTTTTGTTTGGGTTGAGTGACTTTGCAGTCTTCTGAGTACGTTTCAGAGACAGGGGTTTTCTGCCATCTTTCCTAATGTAAAAGTTGGTATGATCCTCCACGTGTGTTTCCAGGATAATAATTGCATAAGGGGCACATGCAGGATTGTGCTGCCTATATCTATGGTGGGAGGCCCCAGACTGTAGCTTGCTAGCTGTATCCAGCCCACCAACATGTTCTCACAAGTTTAGTGGTAGAATAGCGTATAGGCAACGCCTCTTACATTTCCTCTTCTGCCTGCCACCATATACCACCTTCTTCTGCTGGTGCCACTGCTGCTCTGGGGTGCTCTGGCTGAGAATGAGAATGACTGCAACCCTGGTGTTGCAAATCCTTTTCTTCTCCTGTGAAAGTTCTTACGTACAAAATGTATATATTTTCTCTAGTTGACCCACCATCACAGCAAGACTGACTGGTGTTGTACTGGCTGATAAGATTGTTGAAGGCCCTGATGCATTAAATTCAAGTGGAACTTAATGGGAGCAGAAGGAGAAGAAAGTGTAGGAGTTCAAAATCAATATGATCTAAGCTATGCCACCCTCAGAGCTTCTTCTAGAAACCAACCCTCCCCCCATTTTAAACCAACGAATTAATTATTCCCCCAATTATAAACCAATGAAACACTTATTAATAGATTGCCTTTTAGCCAGCTAATTATGTTTACATGTTACAAAATCTGAAACCGGTCAGGGTAGACGTGGGGTTAGGCTGTTTCATTTTGTGGTGTGACAAAATATGCATAGATTGCCCTAAGTCAGAAAATCTTCATTCACGCTTGTTTTGGTGTGGCTAGAGCCAACTGTGTTTTATTGTTGTAGTGTCAGCAGCCAGTATGGAAGTTGCAGCTGCATTATTATTAATAGTATTTATATACTGCTTTTCAACACAAAGTGGTTTACAGAGAAAAATCAAACAACTAATGGCTCCCTATTCCAATAGGGCTCACAGTCTAAAAATCACAGCTGTAGTTATGATTGGCACTAATCATGCACTGCTGTTCTCCACATAAATGGTTCTGGGCAGTGCTACAAGTCTGTGATCTTAAAGAATAGGTGCCTTGTTTAGCCTCCTGTTCCTCTTTTGCATTTATTGAGCTCTCTCTGACTAGGACCACTTTTGCCACATGAGTGACTGAGAATCAGTAGGGATGAGCAAGCTGCTGGTTCCAAATTCCTGCTGTTCTTCACTGTCTACTAGAACAGTTTGAAAAACACCACATGCAATGGCAGTTGGCTGTGGAATCTGGCATGTTTTCTTGTTTTTTTGGAAGCTACTCAATCCATCCTCTGGCCTTTGGTGGCTTGCTCACTTGCCCCTCTGCAACTGCCTTTATTTGGTACTGTTTCAGGCTCCCTCCCATATTAGGAAGGCACCTATAACAGTACTTCTAGGTGCCTGCTGGAAACAGGTCTTCCCTTCAATTCTTATCTAGGAGCAAAGGTATAAAAAATAATCAGGAATGAAGTGGTATTCAATCAGGTTTTTAAAAAATCTGCTGGAAAACTAAGCCACTAACAGTGGACACATTTCCAAGACTGGTGACCAGAACTTGAAATTGTTCCTTGGCCAAGAAACAGCCACATACTATTTTTTGCTGAAATCAACAAGTAATGGATCTGCATTAACATCTCTTTCTACTTTTAGAGAAAACCAGAACCATATTTTCAGAGTTACTACATCAGGTTAGTCTGAAGAAGCAACAGGTTGTACCAAATATATGCTCATTTAGTCATCACCACCTACCAGAAGGAAAGTGTTTTCTTGTTTCAGTACCATAACATAGTTTTGCAGTGGCAACTCAGCATGGGGCACCTTGATTGAATATGTACGCATATTTGACTCTGTACCTTACAATGTGGCAACAAGAAGATTAAGTTTGGATTAGAACAGCATTTTTCCTGGGAGCCCTGAAGCTTCCCAAGCACACCATAAGTGGCCACCATCTGCTCAGTGCCATGCCGTGTCACCCTGCACATTGTACCAGTATACTGCATCATCCTGAGACTGGTGTGCATGCACCAGTGGGGCTCCCCAAGGCTGTTTAGAGTGTAGAGAGCTCTGAAGTCCAAAAAGTTTGAGAACTGCTGGATTAGAAGATTTCAGGCCAGTGAGGATGATTCTATGTGGAAAAAATGTTTTTGTCCAAAAAAGGCAAGTTTATCTCTGCTTGCTCCTTTTTGAGATGACTTTTTAATAGCAGGCCAGTTGTATTTCTTAGCTGGAGTCCTTACTGAAAGAAGAGGGAAGCTGTTGAAAAATGGGACAGAAAATAGTAACAGCTAAATTTGACCTATTGGTTTCAAGAGGAATTGGGCACAAACAACTTCTGCATAGGCTATAGGCCTGTTGATTACCTGCAATGTAATAAATCTATCACTAGTGTAGTTTTCACACTTGTTAGACCAGGAAAGTGTCAGAACAAATGCCCTTCCTTCTCTAGCAAGCTGTTACAGAGAAACAGTTTCTCCTTAAAACCTATAGTCTTGAAGAAATAGCCAGGCCCTAAGGGTTCCAATACTGAGCAGCTCTCATGAATTTGGACCTATCTGAGAAATTCAGTGCAGACTATGAACAAGCAGGTTATTTAAATTCCCCATCCAGAACAAACGCATCTGTCTTGGACTATCTTCTGTTATTTAACCAGCCTAATATCTGCTTTACAGAAAGTTTCTTTTCTTGCTCTCACCATACTTTCAGGGTAGGACTTTAGCAATCCTTCAGAAGACTGAAGTATTTTCTTGTTAGAACAATTAAGACCTACCATTTCCATCCTGTACCACTAGACTGGAACTCATGTAGACCAGTGTTTCTCAAACTGTGAGTTGGGACCCACTAGGGGGGGTTATGAGCCAATTTCAGGTGGGTCCCCATTCATTTCAATATTTTATTTTTAATATATTAGGCTTTTTGCTACTATGGTACATGACTGCATTTGGGGAAATATTACACATCTGTACTTTTAACAGGCTACTATGTATATGGTTTTAACAATGACAATGGGACTTATGCCTGGGTAAGTGGTGGTAGGATTACAGCCTAGGATTGTTAACAATTTTCCTGCTTGATGATGTCACTTCTAGTCATGACACCACTTGCAGTGGGTCCTGACATTTTCTCATTCTAAAAAGAATAAGAACAACTGCTGCAGACCAGTCTTCAATCTATGGGTCATGACCCCAATGGGGTCAGGGTGGGTGGTGGTAGAGTGAGTGGATCATATCCTAGGAGGTGGGTGGAATTGACCTTGGGTCCCCAGTTTTGGGGTTGTGACATTAAAAAGGTTGAAGACAACTGCTCTAGACTGGTCAAACAGCTAGGTGTGACCTGCCCCAAGGTAGATTATATTCCACAATTGTCTTAAAGAAAGCATGAAGGTCATAGTTTAACTTAGTGGCATAAAATCAAAACCTGCTTGCAGCTCAGGAAAAAAACACCAATGAAAACTCTTGGAGAAGGTAAATAAAGCCACAGTTTTATAGGGCACAGCTAATAAGCCACACAGTGCTAGTAAGACACTTTTGGAACAGTTTACTAAAGCAATTTAGAGAAGAAATATAACATTTCTGGAAACAGTGATGCACGACAAGCCAGCCAGCCACAATTTGCTTCTCTGCATGGACTACTCACACCCAGAAGTACCCTTCTTGAGACATTTTTGTACTTCCAACAGTCAAGGACTAGGCCAGATGGTTGGAGAGAAGAGAACCAAAAGTAGTTTCATACACAGATAAAAAGGCACAAATTTTCAAGGATAAATTGGAGGAGACTTTCATGGGAAAAGCTAGTGGTAGGTCTTCAGCCGCTCAGAACCATCCGCACCAACTCTGTGGAGAGAAAATAGTTGTGTATGAGAGCGTCACAGCCAAAAGTGGAATGCTATGGCCAGGCTAATCCTACTGGGGAAATGGGACCTGCCAGAACATGGGCATTCAGGGGCTTCAAGAAACGTTATTAGGGGCAATAATCTTTCTACCAATTAGCAAGGTTAAAACCACTGCCCAGAGGCAGCTTCTCAGTCTAAGAGGCTTTGCACAACAATGCCTGTAGATTGGCATCATGGAAGAACAGAACAGGAGACACAGCACAGCCTTCAAATGACATCAGCAGGTGTACACTTGAAGCCTGCATGTGCATTTTGGGAAACTGGTCTGCTCTGACATCAAGACAACATAGTTTCCATGCCCTGCCCCTTCAAAAATCTGGTTAAAAATCCTATGAGAGTCAGTACCAAGAATCACAAAATGACCCTCCCCTCCTCCTATGTAGTGGGGCTCAACCTGCAACCCACCCAGAGTCCCACCCATATTCCTTTAAAAATAAAACCAGCAACTCTTCCAACATAAGCAATCCAAAACCAAAGAGGCAAGGAAACAAGGCAACACGGGCAGAAGGTATTATGGCTGTTTCTACAACTATTTGCCAGGCATTAGAATTTTGGAATTGATCCTATAGAGATGCTCTGCTTTGTGCAGAGAGAAAAATAGTTGGAGAGATACTCAGCTACAGCAGAGAAGGGACTCAGCTTCCCAGGTGAGCCTACCTAGATAGAGAGAAGGGGAGGGGAAAATGAGAGGCAGGCAGGCAGCAGCCACAGCACAGGCCCCTAAAGAAAGACTGTCCAATTAACCTTCAGTTTAGGTGGAACATCAGTGGATGGTAGGAGGCTGGCTACAAGAGCTGGAGGCTGCCATGCATTCCCATACTACTGAGCAGCTGAAGGAGAATCTGAAGGGTACTACCAAGTCGTCCCCCCCAATAACATTTTACTGTGATTATCTGTGACATATCATTGAATCTGTTTTACTTCCAAAGTAACCTTGGGGAACACTGAATGCTGCATTCCAAGATGTATATATTCTGTAGACTGAGCATCCTGAAAATCAGGGTGTTTTTTTTTTTTTTTGAGGGGGAGCAGAGCTTAAGCAAACTGCCAGACTAATTGCTGCAAAAGAAAAAAGCTGGGACTTGAAGGTGTGTGTAGGACACAGGAAGGAGAAATGGTTGAGCACTAGTCTTCATTCAAATGCTCTGCATGACTCTGCAGTCACCTATTCAAACCTGCTCACTTATACATGGCCACCTCCTTTTTACTCTCTGGAATAGTTATCTGGGCAAAAATATTTCCAAGTGTTTTTTTTAAATTATGTGCATTCAGAAAGAACTATGCCAGTAGGCAAATCTAGAAAATTTGACACTGCTAATGAAAACACCATCTTCTACACTCACCTCTCCCATCTACAGCAGGGGTGCCCAAACCCAGGCCCTGGGGCCACTTGTGGCCCTTGAGGTCTCTCAATGCAACCCTCAGGGAGCCCCTAGTCTCCAATGAGCCTCTGGCCCTCTGGAGATATGTTAGAGCCCGCACTAGCCCGATGCAACTGCTCAGTGTGAGGGCGATTGTTTGACCTCTCACGTGAGCTGTGGGATGAGGGCTCTCTCCACTGCTTGTTGTTTTACATCTGTGATGCAGTAGCAGCAGCAAAGGAAAGGCCAGCCTTGCTTTGTGCAAGGCCTTTTATAGGCCTTGAGCTATTGCAAGACCTTCATTCATTCACATAAGTTCATCTTTAATATATTCATTTTTGTAAACTTATGTAAATCTATTCAAATTTTAAATATAAATTAAATCTTTTTTTCCCTGGCCCCCGACATAGTGTCAGAGAGATGTGGCCCTCCTGCCAAAAACTTTGGACACCTCTGATCTACAGGGTAGATACACCTTTGACAGAGAGGGTGACTGCAAGGGTATTGAACCAGACCTTCTCTGTGGAGGTGCCTGAACTCTGGACCACTCAGCTTATAGGAGCATATTTAGATGTTTGGCCATTTTCCAACACATGGCTTTTAGAAAGGTATGTTTATGCTGGCTGGCTGGAGGCAACCTGAATTCCACTTTCTGCTACAGGCAACCATCCTCAGGATCACACATATATACATTGAACAAACTGGGAGCCTAATTTAAGCCACTGATCCCAGTGCCTGACCACACTCTCCCCAGTCCCTCTAGTGGCAGTGAGACAGGCCATGGTTGTAATGCCCATCGCTGCCAATAAAGCAAGCAATAGCTTCTCCCTGCTCAGCTTGGAGTTAGTTCAAGTGAATTACGTCTTCACCTAAACTAAATGCTGCTAGAGCAACAGAGACATAAATGGACTTAGAAATTTGCCTTGTACAGAGTCAGGCCAACAAATTCAGGACTGTGGATCAGCAGCTGCTCTTTGGGATCTTTCTGAGCCATGTCTGGATAGGCCAGTGACGCAAGACCTTCTGCATGTCCTCCAACACACATTTCCAAAGACTAAACTGGTTAAGGTTCCCCTCCCCTCCATCCCAAACAGCAACCAAGAAAATTCACATTTCTCCACGCAACGAGGTACATGTATGCTGAAGGTGCCTCAGGAGCGACTGCACAGAGAAAAGCTGAGAGGGTAATGAAGGTGTGAGCTGTCTGTACTCTGATTGAACAACAAAGAGGGCAGTACACAAGAGCCGCTTAAGGGATGCCACACTGACACTGGACAATTGAGGTAATAGATTTAGCTTCTTGCCCTCAGCACTCCAGGAGATGTGCCAAACTTAGGATGTTCCCCCCACCTAGCCACCCACTGCCACCAGCACCTCTAACCAAGAGCACTGCGAGGTTAACACGGGCACAGTCTTGCTTTAACCAGTCAGAGCTGCCTCAGTCATTTCCCCAGCCACCCTTGCTTGGATTACATAGAGAGTCAGCTACATGCAGAGACATGCTGGAAGGCAGGGAGAAATGGAGGAAGGTAACTGAACAAAAAGGGATGGAAAAAATAGAGAGTGCAAACCAAAACCTTCCTTTTTTTAGGTCAACAAAAAAAGGAGGCCGCTTGTAAAATATATATAAGGTAGGTTTGGAGGAGGCGTACCCCATTCGAATTCACCCTGACAAGATGTGTCTCACAAATGCTGTAGAAAGGAAGAAACATCAAAATTGATCAAGCAAATGAACACAAAACCAGACACATGGAACATCACTGACACTACTCAAGGCTCACATTAGGAAGTCTTGCAGTCTTGGTAGCATCTCTCGCCACAACATCCAACACACACAGGACAGCACTACATGTGCTCACATTTGTTACATGAGGCTCAGTCAGGTACAGAACAGCTTGACACAAAACAAAGCTAAATCCTTTGGTCGAGCTAGAAGCCACACGCTACTCTTTCTGGATTAAGGGATCCGTCGACTCCCATTACGCACACAGAGCTATGGAATGCAGGCACAGACAGGCAAACACTCTCAAGCTACAGCACTGATGCCCCCTTTCACATTTGGCAAACCACAAGGATAAGTAGTTGAAGAACTGAGGGCAGACAGTGATGCCTGCACAAGACATCAGCTCCTCTCCTCAGTATGTCATGCTTGTAACAGAAGGTGGTCAGGCATCCACACTTGAAAGGAAGTCATTACAGCAACAAGCTCTGCAATGAGGGTCTCTTCATTCAGACACAGAAGAGAGACATACAAGTGCTGCACAAGGAACACATGTGCCTTCTGACAGCACCTCCCCAAAGCCATTTCTGCCTATTCCAATGCCAGATCTCTTCCTCTTCTATCTGTGGCAGGAACAGAGAAGGATCTCTCACAAATGGCAATAGGCTCTCTCAATGCAAAGGTTAATATTCAATGCAGAGCAAAATGAGAGTACACCCAACACCCTTGTCCCTCACCTTCATAGTTAATGCAGCCATTGCTATCTTCATGGCCAGCTACAAGCATCTCTACTTCTTCCTCAGTCATTTTCTCCCCTGCAGGAGACGTCAGCAGATTGGAGGAGATTCGACACAACAGCAGAGATCAGGCCAGATCAGAAACATATGATGGGAAAGAGCAAAGAATTAGAACCAGTGCAACTATGGGTGCTCCCGGCCGCCCCACCACCTCCTCAAGGCAGTGCATGAAAATGCCATCCCTGTGACCAGAAGTAATTGAGTCATGATGTCACAATTACTTCTAGTAATTAGCACTGACCTGAGGAAAGCCCTCTTCTTTCCCCTTTTAAAAAGTCTTTTTAAAAAGGGGGAGGCAGTCAGATCAGGGAGGATTTGCTTTCCCCCCCCCCCCAAAAAACAAAACAAGCTGGTGGTGCTGCCAGCTTGTTTCACTTTGAAAAAGAGGAAAAAATGGGTGGCAATGGAGAATGATTGCTGTGGCGACCCCCCAGCATGGCACCCTGGGGTATTTGCTCCTGTTGACCCCCCCAGTACCCTAGTGAGCACAACAGAAGAATACAAAGTAAGAGGATGACGACACCATTTAAGTTAAAAAGGTTTCTAAAAAATACCCTTAGGCAAATTTTAAGAAGTCTGACTGGTTTGACCACTAGCTTTGTATATCTAGAAAAGGATGAAAATTTAGACACACACACACACACACACACACACACACACACCCCAGTATAACATGGAGTTCCACATTCAATGAGATGTTGGAGCTGCTCCATGAACTTAAAGATCAGTCCCCCAACACTGCCATGCACGAGGAAACCCTGGGATGTGTGGGAACAGCAGAGTGGATCGACATACAAGAGACTTTGAACAATGGAATAAGCCACTGTGTTCCTGCACACACTCCAGGCACTATTCAACATTACTGGCAAGTTTGTTTTGGAACACTGGGACATTCACTGTCCTGTAAAGTGCATAGAGAAAGGAAACAACTCAGGTACTGCCAACACACTACATTACCCAATCCTAGGCAAGACTAGGAGGGCAGGGACACCATGATTATCTGTTGCTAGAGTGTGAAGACTTTTACATACTAGAACAGAGGTTACAACAGAAGTCCTTCCAGGCCACTCACTGCATTCCCAAAGTGGAAGGAAGATTAAAAACAGTTATAAGGTTCTCTTAAAATTCTGGGGAGAACATCTAGCAGTTGCAGAGCTAGGACTTTGGGGTTCCATTTTTCACCCTGTCACTTTAAGAACTAAGATGGTTCCCCCCACAATACACTGCAGAAAGCATTTAGCATCCTCCCTGCAACAAAAAGGTCTAGCTACAAATAATGTCTTTTCCCAGATTCGCAGAAGGTCACGAAATCATTTCAATGTGAGCCAGTATAATCCAGTCATACCTAGAGTGACAAGAACATGACGGATCTCCGCTCCCATGACTGTGCCATTCCCTTCCTTGTCAAAGACCCTCAGCCCCTCCACGTAGTCCTCGAAGCAGCCCTGATCCTTGTTCTTGGCAATGGTCTGCATCATGGGAAGAAACTGCTCGAAGCTCAGAGTTTTCACATTCATTTCTAAAAGGAGCGCGAGAAGAAAGAGATAAGGCATTACAGTAGTTAATGGCGCTACTGGTTCAAGCAATCAGAATTTAAGGTCACCTGGCAGGTTTTGCCCACACACTTTCAATTTTTTGGGGGGGTATTTCTCTCTTTTTTTAAAACTACAATTTGTCACCAAGCTGCCAGGTTTGTACCATTTAATTCTAAAATCCACATATCCCATTTTCCCCTCTCTTGTGCAAGGAGATGGCCCTTGGATCAGAGCCACAGAATAAAGCACCATACACCCCACCAAGGGACACTCACCATCACTCTTGGGGTTACCCAGAACTTTCATGACTTCAGCATTGGTGGGATTCTGGCCCAAGGCTCTCATCACATCTCCACACTGGCTATACAGGATCTTGCCATCTCCAGTTCTGTCAAAGAGCTGGAAAGCCTCCTTGAACTCTGCAGAGGCAAAATATAAGAGCCAAGATGCAAAACAGGGAAGGAAAAATAAAATCTTCCAAACATTCCTTTTACCCAACAAATGGCATCTTAAAAATCAGATGGCTTTTCCCATATAGCAGGTCTCCTGTCTTATGTTGCCTCGTCTTTTATGCTTTTAATCACTAGAATCCCTGCAGTCGCACAATGGGTTTTAAACTGACAAGACAATTGTGCATACTTAACATTTGATACAGATGTTTTATGACTTAACTGCTAAGAGATCCAAAGCACGCACTCTTGCTTGAACATCTAAGCAGCACCTTTCTGGATCAGATCAAGAGCCACGTAGCCCATGATTCTTTGCAGGAATCTGAGTAACCAACACACACTGGGCAGTCCCCCAGATGCACTGGCTCAAGAGCTGAATGACAGAACTAAATGGACTTGCCAAAGACATCTCACACTACTTGCTCCGCAGGCACCTCCTACCAGTACACTGCTGCCTAAATTCATCTGCAAAGAGCTAGCAGATAGATGGTCCTGAACCATGGCACAAGTCTGGCTTTACACCAACTCTCAGAGTGGAAGTAAACCAACTAAGTGCTCTGGGTCTGCTTGGTTTCCCCCACTACAGGGCCCTTACCTTCATGCCCATACTGGGTCATACAGAATGAGATGTGGGTGTCTATGAACAGAATAAACCTTTCAAATGCTATTCTGGAACATGCCAAGTACAGCCAAGAAATGTTTCAAAGTCATATCCCAATGGAGCATTACAATTCCCACAACTCCCCCCACACAGGAAGTTTGTTTCTCACCTCTGGAACATTGAACTATGCTGCAGACTCATGCAAGTCCTTACCCTACTTTTTTCCTTTGGTCTAGCTCCAAGTCTAGAATGGGAGAAGTACTGCCAGCTTGCATTACTCATTAAAAATAAAATGGAAAGGTTCAAATAATGTTCTTCCTAAGGGAGGTCAGTGCAGTCTTGGATCTAGAGAGATGATGTTTGCCATACCTCTGTCAAAGTCACAGCCCTCATCTCCTTATTTTGAAAAAGGCAATAGTAGTAACCAGAATGCAGTTTGTTGTTTATACAACACTTTGGAAACACTAGCAAGGTTTAAGCTTCAATGTGAGAGGAAGCAAGAATCTAGTCTCCCATATATCCCTTAAGCTGGAGGTCATGCTTTCCTCAAAAAGGAAAATAAAGGGTGGGGGTGAGAAAGCTCTGAGAAAACAGAAGCAGCAGCTCTGAATAAAAAGACCCAATAATTTAAGAATGCTACTTACAGCCTCTACCCTGTGCAACATTTTGCAAACAAAAACACATTCTCCACAGCCCTGTTGATCCATGGTCTAGTCCAGGGGTCTCCAAACTTTCTGGCCAGAGGGCTGCATCAAACATCTGGCATGGTGTTGAAGGCCAGAAAAAAAAAATTTAAATATAAAATTTAAATAAATAAGAGATGGAACTTAGATGAGTGAATAAATGAATGGGCTCAATTCATTCAATCTCTCTGGCCCTCAGAATACCCTCCAGACACATCCAGAGCACAGCTTGGTCATGTACAATTGAGTGGGCCAGAAGCTTTCAGGGGACAAGAGGCTGGCTGCAGGCCAGATAGAGGCCTGTTGCGGGCTGCATCTGGCCCCCAGGCCAGGGTTTGGAGAACCCTGGTCCAGTCTGTTATTTTGGTGGTTGTGGCAGAAGAAGAGAACACCTTGATATTTGGTATCCCTAAAGTGGCAGCGAGGTCTAACAGACTCAACCTTCTGTTATCAGTAGAGATGTTTTGTTTCTGGTGAGAAAATTAGGATTACAGCCTAAATCTCACTTCTGAGTAAGGTAAACACCATTTTCAAACACCTCTATTTAACAGATATTAAGGCTGCAGCTCTAGGCTCACTTTCCTGTGGTATGGTTGACCACAACGGGGCTTACTTCCAAGTAAACATACACAGGATTGGGCTGCAAGAGGTATAATCAAATTGCCTGGGAGACAGGTCATTTCTCCTATGAGCAGGATCCACTTTCATCAGTACAGGTACACAGTTTAAGTAACAGGAGCCTTGAAGTAACCCAATCTGTACGGAAGGACAATTGCAGCCCAAAACGTCCAAGAGCCTGAAAGGGGAGGAGAGAGAGAGAAGCTTCACAAGCACAACACCAGGAAAGAAAACAGACTTGGTCTTGGTAGCACCTTAAAAGGTGCTTTAAGCATACAGCTGTGTACTTTGAGTTTCCACAGTCTATGAACACTCTGTCAGATGCTGAACAGGCACACTGCCAACAAGACACCATATACAGTACAGTGTTCCGAGAACTGTATTTTAAGGAGTCTTGAATGTTGCAGATCGACTTGAATACTGGGCATAAAGGTATTGTAACAGCACAATGTACACGCTTCAAGATTGCAAGATGCTGCTTTTCTGAATAGCAGTCAAGATCTTGGATGACAGTGAGCAGCAATGTCAAGTGGGATGGTTGTCTCCCAATGACTTTCTCTTGCCACCACTTTCAAAGATGGACTCCAAATCAAGTAGGAGTAATTAGAGCACCTTTAAATGGAGTTTTTGTACAAATTGCTCCCCATTATGAAAGTGGCCTTTAATATTAAGCTGTCTTCTATAGAGAAAGACTGATCTAGGTAGAAAGTCTTCTATAGAGAAAGACTGATCCACTTATCTAGGTAGTACCTGCTGTGACTGGCAGTAGCTCTCCACTGTCAGATGCCACTCTCATTGCAAGTATCCAGCATTTGTTATCAATTAAACTGGAGATGACTTGCACGCAGGAGGCCCCAGGTTCAATCCTTGGTATTCTTTAAGGTGCAAGTTCTATTTCCAGCCTCAGGTAGGCACAGCTTGCCTAGCCTTGTCCAGCGTCCGTTGTTTAAGAAAAGATCTTCCAAATTTTAGCACTGTCACTTGGATCTTAACCGATACAGCATTATATCTCATGGTAGAAGAAGCAAAAATCATTTGCTTAGCTGTTAAAACGTAAACCTCAAGCATTCTTTGTGCGACATAAATGTGCAAAAATGTCCAGAAAGCTGATAAATTCAATGTAATGTGAAAGGCTCGTGAATTTTAGAAAAAAGTGAAATTTCTCAAAGAGACATGGGGGGTCAAAGCGGATCTCTTAATGTGCCAGAGACACACCAGTGGTAAGCAATCAGGAAAAAAATAAACTGTTCCAGATCAGCCATGAAGACACCAGCATGCTACAGCATACATGTACCTGCTGCCGTGCCACAGATTCAAAGTCTGGTTTAGAGATTATCAGCCTTGAGAGATTCCAAAGATGCTTTTGCCTAGCCATAAATTCCGTAACAGCTAATTGCTCTGGACATTCAGCTAAAGATGCTCGAGTCTTAACTACCTCAAAGCCTCCCACCTAGCAGGAGGCATCGGGGTCATTGCTACCTTTTCAAGTCTATCAAATCAAGGTCACACACGCACACAACAGTACAGTGATGGCAACGTTATCCAAACTAGAAGCAGCATCTCATTTAGATCAGTCATTTCAAGGGGTGGTCTGGGATCCAGAATAGAGATGACATGCATCTTCCCATTTGACGGACAGCACCCATGCATAAACTCCAGACATCATTCTCTCTTCCACCTCACTTTCCAGAGCCCTGCTTATCCAGCTTCTGTAAAATCCTACTTATAGCTGCCCTCGTGCCCCATATCTGGAGAGCTTGAGTGACACAGAGCATGTCAGCTCTATGGTACCCAGAGTAGAAAAGGTAGGGAGAGGGAAAACAGGACACACACATCTTTCTTCCAGTTAGAGTCTTCACTGAGTGACTTCCCTATCTAAAACATGGTGGGCTCAAGGATAGCATTAATACCTCCTAGTCATTCAAAGAAAGGCCCAAAAAAATTCGAAGAATGGACCAAGAAAACCTTACCACACTTCTAGAACTAAACCATCATATCCTTCGGTCTCTACAATTTAAAACGTTTTTCTGTTTCTAAAATTCTTTACTTACTGTGTTCCCAATTCATGTTTTGTGAAACACACAGACCCACACTAGTTCAATTGGTTTCTCTTTCTCTCCCCCTCCCCCCACCCAAACAAATTCATTTTTAGCAACTTTGATTCTTTCTTCTGGTTCCTATTTTCATCTCCAGCATTGCTAATCCCATGTGCTTCAAATATTAATTTTCTTATGAACACATCAAGCTATTTTATATGGAGTCAAGCTATGAATATAAGAGATTTTCCTTCTGGAAAATTAGGTAAATCAGTCTGAAACTGATACAAGCTATGGCTTTCCCTTGCACAAACAGCAGGACAGGCAACTCACTGACAATACCCAGCTGAAATCAGTTGTTGGTCTACATTTAAGAGATTCATTTTCTACAATACTGATGAGTCTTGAGCTTGTTTCCATCTGTAGCCATTTTAATTCTGTTACAGCAAGAAATACAGAAGTATTTCTTCATTGATGAAAAGGTGACAGGAAGAGAAAGAACATCGAGTGGGAGTCTTCATTAAAAGACAGTCTCCCTCCTTCACAGATTCCCCAAAAAAGTCATCTTAATAAAGATTTGCATTTGAGCTCGTTCATTGGATTGAACAAGCAATCTAGTTTTAAGAAGCCACTGATCCAACGTGCCAGCACTATTCTGAAAATTCAACTGCTGGACTAGTTGGGACACAGTCAATTCTTGGAAAGATGTTTGTGGGGTGGGTAAACATCACACTATGATGAACAACTATTAAACACCAATGTGAGTTATAGGCAGGGCCTGTTAGAGGGGGATAAAGGGGGTAATTTGTACCAGAGCCTAGGAGTCAAAGGAGGGGGCCCAAAAATTTCATGGGATCCTACATTTTCCTATCCCACCTGGATTTGCAGCCCATGCGGAATGCTGTAGGTCCAGCCCAGTACACATGGCTTGAGCCAGCGAGAATGCATACATGACACTCCTTACACAATGTCAAATCTGGGAGAAACTGGTCTGCTAAAGTGGCTCTTTGACTTGTGCATCCACTTGCCATGAGGAAGTGGATAATAGCTCAGGAACTCAGCTGCAAGACTAACGCTGCTGCAGAAGTAACTTTTGGTACACACAGGACACTTTCCATTCTAGTGTGAGCCATAAGATGCTAATTTTCAGCAATGATTTTTTATATTTAAAAGATTTTAGAGAGACTTAGCAGTGTGCTTGGTTTTTCATATTACAGTATACTGCTGCAATGCTGCATGAGTGGGAAGACCTGAGCTCCATAGACTTTTCTGGCTGTTACCACCTTCTCCCTGCACTGTTTTGCCCCCTTTTGCCCATCCCCATTGGCATGCTCCCCCACTATTTTGCCCCCTCCCTGTTTAGGAAGGCCCCCCCCAAAAAAAAACTTTGTATCCCATGATAAGATTTCTCTGAGGCCCTGGTTACAGTGAACAACAGGGATGGCATTGTGAGACCCCAGGCTTGGGAGTCTCTCTGCCAAGGAATCTCTCCTTTCCTCCCCAACGCCTGGGATCACGGCTGGAATGTCCCAGGGCGGCGGCAGTTCCCAAGCCTGCCTGTTCCAGAATGAGATTCTTGCCCATATAAGGAAACTATGAGCACATTAACCCGCGCTCCCATCTTTGCTGGCTTGAAATGCGAGGCTCGAAACTTCAACCTGGCCAGCAAGACTCAGAAGTTCAAGGCACAGGATCTGCCTCTGTGCTGGATTCACACGGCCCTTCCCACAAGGCATGCAAGAAACACACTTCCTCACCCCCACCCCCAAACTGCGCTGGGCGTTTGCCACCAGCGGAACCCAAGCAGCCATTTCCCCCCATCCTTGTTTGCACAATGCAAAACCCAACTACCGGAAGTGTCTACATATCTGGGGCTTCTTACTCAGCGATCTTCTACTACCCCTATTGCACACACACATCAAGATTCAAGCATCATAACCCCCCCCCCACCCTGCATTGAACAGAAAACTGACTACACACTGCATTGCCCCAGAGAAGACAACAATGGAAGCAGCCACCAGCTGCGCTGGGTGGGTCCTTCCAGGCGGCTTTCAAACCAGGAAATGCATTGTGCATCATGAGCCATGCAGCCCCCCAAAAACATATCCATTCCTGTGCAGGCGAGGGGGTTGGGTAGGGAGGCTAGGATTAGAACTAGTTCAAAACACACACGAAAATGGGGGCTCTTTACAGTTAGATACAGAACTCCAAGAGACAGGCACATTAGCAAAGGGTTAGAAAAAGGATTAATAATCCAAGGGAGTGGGTTTTCCCCCCAGACACTAACTCACCATCCCAGGACTGTACTCATGAGGGGGGTGGGGGGAGGGAGGGAGGGAGAGGGAGGCTAGAAGAATGAAGAGGAAGGAGAGAAACTCATTAAGGCTACAATCCTACCCACACTTTCCTGGGAGTAGGTTCCACTGACTCTAATAGGACTTACTTCTGAGTAGACATGCCTAGGATTGGGCTCTGGAGATGCAATCCTACCCACACTTTCCTGAGAGTAAGCCCCACTGACTATAATGGGATTTACTTCTGAGTAGACATGCCTAGGATTGGGCTCTGGGGCTGCAATCCTACCCACTTTCCTGGGAGTGGGCTTCCAGTTCGACATGCCCCTAAGCGAACTGAAGCCTCCCACGAGGACCATCCTTTCGTAAGAATTCTGCAGGACAGCAGTAGCAGCAGCACCACCACCCCTATGAGTCGGTGCCACCAACAGCACAGCCCACTCCTCCTCCGCCTCCATCCCATCCCAGTGTCCGTAGAGGCCCACACAGTGTGAGGGGGGGGGCCCCGCAGGGCAGAGACAGCAGCAGCACCTACCGGCAGTCTGGTCTTCGGAGAAGTCGCACTGCAAAGCAAAAGAGAACCAGCCGGTTAGTCCTGGAGGAGGAGGGCGGCCAGGAAGCCTCTTTGCAAGCCCTGCTGCCGAGGCTGCCGCCTTCCCGCCTACTCCTCCTCCAAGGTGACCCCGGCTCCTGCTCACAGGCAGCCCACCAGCGCCTCACACACGCGCCCCTGCACAGAGCGCTTTCCTGCGGCTTCAGGCTCAAGGCACCCACCATGATTACAGCAGCCGCGGTGTCTCCTCTGCCTGAGCTCTGACAACTCCCTCCGTCCTTCCGCCCAGACCGTGCAAGCTCTTTCTTGCGGGCGGGCGGGCTCTGACGTCACTGCTCAGACATTCGTCTCTCATTGGCCGATGCAAAAAAAGGGGAGGGGTCGATCGAACGAACTCGCCCTTGAAGTTCTACTAATGAATACTGTACCGCAATACTCAGAAGGAAGTGGGAGGAGTCCCCGCGCCCCTCGCTGTGACGTCACGTGCCCAAGGCAAGAGCCGCACCTTCTTTTGCCTATAGACGGGCGTTGGGACGGGAATCTCGCGTGCGCAAGTCTGGCAGCTTTCAGACGGAGCTATTACACTGCATGTTGGGAAATGTAGTTTTCTGAAACAAATTCTCTGGCCTAGCTGAGTGGCGCTAAGTCAGGGGTGTCAAACTTGTTTCATTACAGAAGGCCAAAGTGAGCACTCGGGGGGCCTACTGAGGGTCGGAAGTGACGTCACTGAGAAGAAAGTGACGTTATTAAGCATAGGATGACCAGAAATAAGCACTTTGATCTCACATAGAAACTCACAGTCCAATCCTATCCACACTTTCCTGGGAGCAAGTCCCATTGACTCTAATGGGACTAACTTCTGAGTAGACATGCATAGGACTGGGCTGTCAATAGCGGCAAATGAGAGAAAATTGCAAATTGTGTTCATGTTTTCAAGATATGAGAGAGCCCAATTATCAAGCTGGGAGTGCCCAGTTACAATGAGGGCCTGATAAATGGCTTCTGGGGACCACATTCGGCCTGTGGGCCTTATGCTTGTCACCCCTGTTGTAAGTACATACTGCATACTGTGCTGAAGTTGGTCCAGAAAAAGACCCCGTTCCATCTCATCCACTTACTGCTAGAGAAGGGACACGCAATGCTGAAGTTGGTTTCTTTGGAGGTGGGCAACAAGATCAGCGGGAGGAGAATGTGGGGAAAAGAGAGCAGAGAAATGGAGAATAAGAACACAAGAAGAGCCCCATTGGATCAGGCGAAAGGCCCATCTAGTCCACCTTCCTGTATCTCACAGCGGCCCACCAAATGGCTCAGAGAATTCGACCCTTCCTTCATGAAGTCACAGGGGTGACTGATGTTGCTGCTGTCTCACAGCCCAGCTGGTGTGGGGGGCAGCTTGCTGACATGGCACTGGGGCCAGGATCACCACTGAACTGTGATATGCCCAGCCAGGCCATCTCCTGACATGAAGTGCTGCTGCTGCAATTGAAAGAGGAGGGGTGCCACGGGAGGCTGACAGCCTCGTACATGAGCTCTGAAGAAACACAAGAACGTTGAAATGCTGACCTGAGGATGTCAAACCGGCAACAATGTGTCTAATAGTCTGTGGGCCCAATCCTATCCAACTTTCCAGCTCCGGTGCAGCTGCAATACAGCCCCAAGGTAAGGGAACAAATGTTCCCATACCTTGAAGAGGCCACTGTGACTTCATGCACAATCCTAACCCACTTTCCAGCACCGACATAAGAGTAATGCAACTTTGAGGTAAGGGAACAAACATTGCCGTACTGTTGCAAGGCCAAAAGGCCAACCCAAGATAGCAACTCAGTACACAGGTGAAGGTTTGAAGGCTTTATTGAATTGTATACAATTGACCCAGGGACTCTCTGTAGTCCAAATCATGGGTCCCTTTTGATCTGTGGGTTCTTCCCTTTATATTACACAATCCTTGGTCTGGAAACCTAGACTTCTCATTCACTGAAGGTTTGACATCATAACTGGAACACAATTTTAATTAGACAGAGATATGATACATTTACATACAAGATGGAAGAGAGGCAGGCAACAGGTGAACACAACTTTTGATTGGCTTTCAGGTGGAATTACATCTTCAATCTCTGCCAAAATTTATATAATCTTAAAAATTTATATAATTCTTAAAAACCAGTAGGGTGCGCTGTTCTCACATTTGTTAATTTTAAAGAAAACAAGTTTTCATACCATTTTATTAAAAATACATGCAAATACTTAAGTATGAATGTGTAAGCAAACACTTGGTAAAACGCTTATGTTTTTTAAACTCTTTTAATTAAATGGTTTTGCTAAATTGCTTATTTACATAATTTAATTCAAAACAACTTTATTAAATCTGATCATAGAAGGGGCTCCTAATAAAATACCTTTAACCTAATTTCAGCTCTTTTTGTCTTGTTCTAGCCTGACCTTGTGCTGTTGCAAAGCACCTGGTACCATTGCCTGCTCGTTAAGACAAGAATGTTCTCTTTTTGAACTAATTGGTGTGGTAGCCTACACATCTGTTAATCTTGCCTGGTTTACACCGGTTTTCTGGATCCTCCCATATTTTAATTGTACAGACTTGGAGTTTCAAGTCTTCCTTATCTATGAACTGTCTAGGAGACACTCTTTGATTTAAGGCTGCATTCTGAATCACATTTGTGGTTTTTTCTTAAATTTAAATTTAAGCCCAGCCACCTTATTGCCAGCATTTACAGATCCTATTGAGCATGATTGCAATCATGCAGTTGGCAATTTGGTTTTTCTCTGCTTTGTAAGCATCCTATTTTAGAAATCAGACATCTCTTTGTTATTGTGAATTTGAATATTTTTGTTTATATTCTACTGGGCCATTTAATCCAGATTCAAAGGCCCACTTGCTTTAGTACCTTGAGGAGGCCTCCATGACTGCCCCCCATCTGCAGGATGCAGCACATGCCCCACTGTTGCAAGGTGGTTGCTTAATTGTTGTGTCCGCAGCAATTTTCAAACAAGCTCAGAGTGAGCTAGAAGTGCAAAGTTAAAAATAAACTCAAAAATAGACTCGGTAAGCAAGCTTGATGAAAATGAGCAAACATTTATTCATTGCCAGCAATGGGCTTCTCTCGGTGGTTCAAAATGGGGAACACGGAGAGCTGTGGTCTCTCAGTGTCCCAGAGAAAAAGCAACATTCCCTGCTGGGTGTGACCTTATACACCTGTAAAGTTCTTTGTCTCGAGAAAATCCCAATCATATTCGTTAGAGCCCATGATGTCAGAAATGGGGATTTTTAATTGGCTATTGCCATATCTGGAGCATACATTTAAATATCTCAGGTTACTGTATTCGCCATTGTGGAGAACTCCTCCCCTTTCTGTAATGTCAATACTATTCCAAAAGGGGGCAGTGTGCATCCATCCTAATTTTCCCACTCACACTAATTTGGTAATTATCGATTTATTTTAATCCGTGTTTATACTTATTTTAATCACCATTTTATCCTCTTTTCCAATCTAATTTAAAATATTTTATATCTTTTTCCCACAAAAAGTTATTAAGAGATTTCTGATTTCTATAAAATCTCAGTTCTGCTCTGATATAAGTTGCATTTTCAAGAAAAATCTCTAGCTGGAGGCCTCTCTCCCACATTCCTGAGGCATCTTCCTTATCGGATTCTGCCAACTTTGAAAATGCACAGACTCTCTGCTAATGAGTCTGTGTCTACCAAGATTAATTATTCTTATTACTAGAAATATTCTTAAATTCACTATTCTGGCGCCTAGGAAAGTCTGGGCATTTTAGTTAGTTGTCAAGTTTGAAATATTCCTGCTTAGATAAGAATTCCACATTCCAAATTAGCTGTACAGCATCTAATTTTGCAAGCCTCACTCTAAGGCAGACTTAAATCCTTTTAACTTTGTTTTCCCTTATTAATTTAACTAATATTCAGCAAAGAATATACTTGCTAACTTCTGAGTTTACAAACAATAAATTTTGTAACATTCTATGTGCTACTTTCCCTTTTTAAATGACTTCAGAACAGCTTTTAAGGTCCCTATTTGGTGCTGGAGCTTCTGTATCAAACTGTTCAGAAGCTGGCATTTTCATTTGTGGACCATGTGGCTTCTGTTGACCTCTAATCTATCCTACTAATTATTTTACACTTTTACCCTAACAAAACACTTCTGCTGGCTTTTGTTAAACTCTTATGGCTGGCAGTTTGCTTCTAATACTTTGATTCAGAATATTTGCAGACATCTTATATATTTCATGCTGCTAAGGATTAACTATGTGCATTCCTATGGTTTAGAAGCTTTTGCTCTTCAATTCCTGAAGCCATGCAGCTCCTGTGTTGTTTGGTCAAAAGAAACTTTATTTTATTCTTAGTAGAATACAATTTGGAAATCCAAATTGCTTCTCTCTTGCCTGTAAGGGCTGTCAGCTCCCAGATAATGACTTTATGACCTGAGGCATTAAGTTTTATTGGTTCAGTAGCAGAATCTGTAATTGATGGTCTAGCTACTTTTGCTACTTGCCTCAGAGTCTATTGCCTGTTTAAGCACTGCTAAGCCTCTCTTTAAATCCACATATTTGTTAATCTCTCATTAATATCTAATTCTCACATTAAACTTCCCTTAAAATTCTTCTAAAATCTTATTTTCCCCTTTGTTCTGAAAGCAGCTTTGTAACTGCTTTTCCTCTGTTTAAAGGCAGCCCATAGGTTTGAGGGGGTTTTTTACGAAGTCAGGCAGAGCCCTATATACAATTTGACAGTTAGCCTGCTAATTGCAGAGTCCCTAGCTTAGTATATCATCATGACAGCTTGTCTGATAACAGCTTAGGCACTGAATTTTACAATTCTCTTAATTAGGAAGGTTTTTTTCTCTGCCTTGTACTTTTAGAAAGTTCAATTACAGTTCATTCTGATTTTCCTGTATTCTCTATTTCCAAACTTATTTACCCATTGCATTTCCTCTACTTATTATACTTCTCCTTTAATTTTGTTCTTCTAAAAGAGCAATTGGGAAGTATCCTTGATTCCTTCCTAACAGACTTTTCCTTGAGGACTCCTAGCTTGTGGTCCTTCCTCTAAGGCTTCTGGGTAAAATGGATTCAAACTCTTCTTGGCAACTATGCTTGTGAACATGCTAACATACATATTTCTCTCTAACATAACATAACATTTGATTGATATAAATTCTGATATCCCAAATGCTCTCTCTCATGAGTCTTCTTTGTGAGTTGTATTTGAATCTAAAATATTTTGGTTCAGCATAATGGCTACATACAACTTGTAACTTCCAGGGCCTTCCCTCACCACTAGCATAGCTATGCCAGTGCTGGAAAGTTGGTTAGGATTGCGCCCTTCATCCCCACCACAGGATGTAGCACACACCCCATTGGCATGGCTGCACTGGCACTGGAAAATTGGATAGGATTGGGCCCTGTGTTCCTTCTCCCTAACAAATCTGAAATCTGGAGTTTTTGTTTTTGGTACATGCATGCTGTAGTATCTCCCTGTGAGCTATCTGTATTTAGAGACTCTGAATCTAACACACAGGAGACTTGCTAGTGGAAAAAAAAATCAAACCACTAGAGCTGAGAAGTGTTAAATGCATTCTTGCAGCTCATGTTTCAGTACGTCTGGTCGTATATTAATGTCCCATCTGTGCTAATGAATTCAAAGTATTCTCTAGAGTGGGAACAGTGTAATTAAAAAAAACACACCCTTGAATTTGACACCTTGTCATGCGTCTGATCGAGCGCAGATTTTATTACTCTTCTGTCACTGCTGGAAGACATGAGGATAGTGGGCCAAACAGGTGATAACATGCAGAGTGGCCATTTATTGAGGTAACAAGGAGCAACTGCACCCTGATATGAAAGTTCCAGGCTGGACTGTGACTTTTCAAGGGGAGATTTCCATTTGAGTGGCACATGGACACCCAAATTGCAACATTGGTACAGACAAAGCCTGACAATGTTTACTAGAAGGTTCCATCAATTTGAAATGGACATACATGATTACAAGCTTAGAGTTGCAACCTGAGAGTCCAAGGGCACAATCCTATCCAACTTTCCAGCACCAATGCAGCCATGCTAAAAGGGTGTGCATCGCATCCTGTGATCCGGGGGGCAGTCACAGAGGCCTTTTCAAAGTAAGGCAGAGGTTCCCAAACTCAGGGAGAGTTTGGGACCCCTTAAGTCTTTCACCACAATCCTGATGTCACCAGGGAAAAAGGATTTTTTCATACTCACTGTGGGTCATGGCCACCCTCTAGGAGGTGTGGAGAGCCCACAGACCCCTCTGCAGTGCTCCCTGCACCTCAGAACACTGAAAAAATGCGATTGTGACCCACTTCGAGTTTCACAATCACAACCTGAAAGTGGGTCATAATAACATTTTTTCAGTGTTCTGAGGGGCAAGGAGCACTGCAGAGAGGTCTGTGGGCTCCCTGTATTCCCTGAAGGGCGACCATGACCTGCAGTAAGAAAAAAAAATCTTTATCTCCAGTGGCAGTGCAATCATGGTGATCATGTCACCTCCATTGCTGTCGCCCCACGCCTTCAGGGGGCAGAGACAGGGCTTCTTGGGCTGGGGCATTGTGATGCCTCAGTTTGAGATTCTCTCAAGGAAACACGTAGAGGTAAATCCCTCTTACCTCAGGGCTACATTGCAGCTGCATCTGAGTTGTGACCACACAATGTTACCAAACACTACATTATAACGGTGTGCCAATACGTCATTACACACGTGTGCAAGTATGAAGATCATGTTATGTATTTGCAACAAGCTGCTGACAAAGATGGTAGCTCTGTGGTTATCTATAGTAGTGGGCTGGGGTTTGGTACACAATTCAGGGCGCAATCCAAAGGGCGCCTTATGCTGGCCCAAGTCCCTTGGGCCGGCATAAGAGGGTCGCAAATGTGCCGTAAAGCATGTTTGTGCCTCCTCACAGGGAAACCAGGCCGGCGCTCTGAGAAGTGCCAGCCTGTGGAGGCTGGCATAAGCCTCCGCCACGGCTTCCCCGCAGCTGCTTGTGTTGGTGCGCTCGTGCCGGCACAAGCAGCAAAGGTAGGCGTGGGGGGCGGGGAAGAGGAGGGAAGGAGGCATTTCTGAGCTGGGGGAGGGCGGGCGATGGGCGGCCCTGGGGGTGGGCACGTGGTGAGCCAGAGGCGGGGCTGCGACCTGGCAGTTATGCTGGATCCCAACCCCTGTCCCTGCGGAGAACAGAGTGGCTTCAAGCCACTCCACTCTCCTCGGACTTGCGCTACCTCCAGAGGTGGCGCAGGTCCGAGGAGACCCATTGGGGACAGCAGCCCTTACCAAGGGGTAAGGGGAAGCGTTTCCCCTTGCCTCTGGCTGAGTCCCTGCTGCCCACAAACCCACCTTGGATGCAGCGCAAGCCTCCTGACTTGCCTGCTCCAGCGCGGGTTTGGATTGTGCCCTCAGTTTCTGATCAGCTGTTCCTATTTCTGAGTCTCAAGGCCCAATTCTATCTTCAAGATACACTGTTGTATCTCTATATATGTCACGAAAATGACAGCCCTGCTAGCAGAGAAGATCACCTGCAGATGGACACGTATGTAGAATTTCACCACAGCTCCACAGGAAAGAGAAAGCTAGTGTCTCAAGCCACTATCCTGTTTCCCTCTGCAGGCACCTCTGCATGTTCACACCACACAGAGGTGTGACTGATGCTGTTGTCTATTCCATATTACTGTCTCTGTGCTTCTCCATACTCCCCACAGACAGCTGACTTGCTGGGGAACAGGCTAGGCCAAGATTGCCTGATATGTGTCCACTGCATGTTTGCAAGCCTCTCCTTTTTTACTTTGGGCATATTAAAGAAGAAAAGACTATTGTTAGGATTTTAGTACATGAATGTATGTGCAGTGTACAGCTTGGTCCAGAGCAGGTGAGAATTGTGGAGTCAGAATGAGTGGCATGGATAGTCTGGGGACAGAGATCCCTGTGCAATGTGGAAAATTGTCCCATCCTGTCCTCCACGGGACTTTCAGTTAGTCTGCATCCCGGATTTCCACTTTTGTTCTAAGCACTGGACCAAGTTATCAGATTCTGGCTCTCTCTCTACTGTCGAAAATGATCTGATGGGACTCTCTGGCTGTCACACAATTTTTTAGACCTGGGCATTTCCTTATAATATATAATACATATAATATGTAATATAAGAAAGCTAATGATGATACATTAAGAGTCCAAAGACAACTGAAGACAAATACTTTATTGTCTCAAAGGGAAACTTCCAATTGTGGAGTCAAAAGATTGAAGGACTGGTTTCTCAGAGAGGCTGTAATTCACTGCTGCCCTCTTCTGGTTCCGTAGATGATCACTTGCTGATGTTCCCACTTTGCAGTACAGCATAGATGAAGTTTTCTTTGGAGCTGACATTGAGAGATGGGGGCAGAGTGGGTTTAGACCGTATTTATGCAAAGACAGAAAATGGGGTTACTGACTCCATGGGGTACAGTCGGGCTTAGGTGTCCTGCCTGAACATAAGAACATAAGAACAGCCCCACTGGATCAGGCCATAGGCCCATCTAGTCCAGCTTCCTGTAACTCACAGCGGCCCACCAAATGCCCCAGGGAGCACACCAGATAACAAGAGACCTCATCCTGGTGCCCTCCCTTGCATCTGGCATTCT
Source organism: Tiliqua scincoides (assembly GCF_035046505.1). Lineage (NCBI taxonomy): Eukaryota > Metazoa > Chordata > Lepidosauria > Squamata > Scincidae > Tiliqua > Tiliqua scincoides. The sequence continues at coordinate 133,625,289 of NC_089822.1, read as the reverse complement.
GACATAACCCATTTCTAAAATCAGGAGGTTGCACATACACATCATGGCTTGTAACCCGTAATGGATTTTTCCTCCAGAAACTTGTCCAATCCCCTTTTAAAGGCGTCTAGGCTAGACGCCAGCACCACATCCTGTGGCAAGGAGTTCCACTGAAAAGTACACCTATTCAGCGCCACCCTAAGCAGTTATGGGAAGAAAAAAAAGATTGTGATTTTTTTTATTTTTTTGAATGCCTGTTAATAACAAAGATTGGGGAGAGCTGTGAAAACAGGACATGAGGTGACTCTCCAAGCATAGAATGAAGTGAAACTCCTTAGTTGGTAGGCTGGCTTTCACAAACTGTAATGCCAGTCTGCAAACCCATTAGCACTAGCAAATTTTAGCAAACAGATCATATAATAAAAAGCACAATAATAATAATTAACAGCTCAATCCTAACCAACTTTCCAGTGCTGGTGCAGCCATAATGCAACCCTGAGGTAAGGGAACAAAATCCCCTTACCTTGAGGAAGCTTCTGTGATCCTTCCCCGCCCCCCTTTTGCAGGATGCAGTACACAAATGACATGCAGTCAGGGTAGGCAGAGCCTCACCTAACCCAGCAAATTTAAAAAAAATAAAAGGACCCAAAAAGTTAAAAAGTACCATTTTGCCTTTCCCAAGCTGCTCCTCTCTGCTCCAGCAGTCCATTAAAAGCAACCCAAACACAGGAGGAACAAGGAGAATTGCCAATCAGCTCAGTCACTATGGTGGTTTGCAAGGGACAAACCAGGAAGGGACATCTGAGCAATTAAAGTCACCAGGGAGAGCTACCTCCGGTGCCCAATGATAAAAAATATAGCACTTGTGTCATCAGTCTCTGGGGAGGCATCAGAAAGAGTTGCCTCCAGCAGATTAGGCTGTAATCATGGGTGTCTTTGAATTTAAAAAAAAAAAGCAGAATGGCTGTCTTCCAATCAAAAAATAGCAGTGTACCTTCATTAGCAAGCTCTGGGGAGGCAGAAGGGAGAGTTGTCTTCTGTTTTTTTTTTTTTAAAAAGCCCATATAAAAGCAGGGAGCCTGCACAAATGACCAGGAGAGACAGCTTTATCGTTGCCTTGGGACCTTTGCTGAGCTCTCCCTAGCACCAAGTGTGAGAAGAAGAGGTGAGTTTAAAAAAAAAATTATTTCCAGGAGATTGGAAAGAGGGAGAGTGAGCCCCAGAGAATGATCTTAATTTATTAATTTCCGGGGAGACGGGGGTGTATGTGTTTCAGAGACTGAGCTTAAGGGAGAGTGAATGTGTATTGCCTACCCTGGCCCGGACCTCATTGCAGCACACATCTTCTTGGCATGGCTGCATTGGCTCTGGAAAGTTACAGTAATTAGGATTCTCACACTTAATAACAGTAAACCTCAAGGGCTGCTTCATGCACAGCATCAGGCTGGCATTAGTGGTTGACATTTTGGGGCTACAAATGGCCCAGGGTTCTCAGAAAGGCCCCCTTTTAACCCCTGCACTGCCTCTGTGTCCACAGCCTTAGTAGGGTGGTAGCAGAATGACTTTCTCAAGCCCCACACAGATCAGATAGAATCCATATGGAGCAGTTTTTTAAGGACTCTGAAACCTGGAGCTGGCCCTGTATAACATCTCACAGTTATACCAGGGATGTATGGACAGGGAAGTGAAAATGTGGAAAGTATACTTGGTGGAAAGTATAGTAATGTGGAAAATTTTGCAGGATGTCCAATTTGCTATGACTGTGTGAGTTTGGAAAATACAGCATGCAGTAGGAACAAAAATGTGAATTACAGTACTCCAAAATACCAGGCACACATGGAATGTGTCAGAAGACTGCACAATGGACTAGGTCAGTACTGGAGAGGATGCAGGAAAGGAAACATTATTTGAGAGGGGAAAAAGAAGCACACTTCAGGCCACAGAACAAATTCTACTTCGAAATGCAGCACCTACTTCTTGATGTCAGCTCAGCCTGCCATGATATGTTTGAGAAAGGCTGTGGAAAGAAAGGGAGAGAATTGTAAGGAGAACATCATAATCAGCCCCCCCCCAACAAAAGATCAAGGTAGAAGTTCCTTTCCACCTCGTGCCCCTCCAAGCATATCATAGTGAGAAGTTTGCTACAAACCTATTACCATAGACACTTCCTTTGCTTTCACATGGTAACTGCCCTGTACACATTATGGCAGCACCATGTGTGATAAAATGAAAACATTACTAGGTAGGGACCCCAACTCCCCCCACTCTTTGTCTCTGGGCATTTTTGAAAATGCTTCTGGCATCTGTGTGCCCCCCACTTATTTTTCATGAATAGGAGTTACCTGCCATTTGGCAATGTTGGCCTCCATGAGGCTAGATCCCTCAGCTGCACCATTATGTGCTCATTGTCTACACAAAGAAAATTTTCATGCACTTGGCATCCAGCATATCAAGGACAGTATGGAGAAGTATGAACAATTTTCATGGTGAACAATTTTATCACATTTTTCTGAGACAGGGCAAGAAGTGGGTGTCCGCAAATTGATTTGCATGCAGCAGATCCTGTGTTCAGTCCCTGGCATCTCTAGGTTGGGAGGATCCTTTCTGAAACCATGGAGACATTCCTGAGCCAGATGGACCAATGGTTTAATTCTCTGTAAGGCAGCTTCATATGTTCAAGTACAGTTAAGTTTATCACTGAATCAAAATGAATCTGTTTCTCAGCTGTTGTGGGTGAGCATTCAGACATGTGAACTACCAGGCCACACTCCTGCTGATGGCTGAACATCCTCGGCCTCTCACCTTCATAATTAATGCAGCCATTGGCATCTTCATGCCCAGCTAGCAGGGTTTCCACTTCCTCTTCAGTCATTTTCTCACCTGATAAATCAGACAAGACAGGACAGTGCATAGGCCAGGTTATATTGGTACCCCCACCCTCATACCCTCCTACGTCAGGGTGGCCGAGTCACAAACCCTTCCTTTGGTTGAGATATGTGGCTGAGTTCCTCTCGTTAGAAACTAATACTGTACAAAAGCTTTCCAAATACCACTCCATTTTGTGCACTTGTGAAATTTTTTAAAAAATTTAGTTTGTGCACTATGCACTCTGCCTCTCCAGAGGATGGGGAAGGGATATTGCACCATTGATGCTAGAATGGGGCTACTGTTAGCCCAAGATTTTAACAATTATGTGGAAGAAAAGGCCATGAGTTATACCAACTAGCCCCAAGCCATCCAGGTCATTACTGAATAATCACATATTTCAAATGAGAATTCAGTACAATACTGACCATTGGCTGCTTTGGCTAGTTCAGAGTCTTCCCTATTTACAGCATCTGAGCAAGGCAAATGTCAAGTGGTGAGAAAAGGATTTCCACTCCGGGCTGTAGTGATCCTTCTCCATAGCCAATATATTTCAAACTGTGCCATGGTCTTCTATTATCAAACAGGGGAGAAAGTCCAGCTTTTCATGTGACAGGGGCTGCTCTTACCAAGTGTAGCAAGGACGTGGCGCAATTCTGCACCCATGACCATGCCATTCCCTTCTTTGTCAAAGACCCGGAGTCCCTCCAGGTAGTCTTCATAGGTGCCTTGATCTTTGCTCTTGACAATGGTCTGCAGCATGGGCAGGAACTCCTCAAACTCCACTCGTCTAGAATTCAGCTCTAGTTGAGAAAAACAGAGTGTTAAGAGAAGAAGCAGGTTCTAAGTTCTTTTCTTCACTGATCTAGCGCTACACCCTGAAACCAAAAAGAGCTGTGCCCATTGACTGTGCATATTCCAGGCAGAAAGCTACTGGTTTACTATGAAAAGGCAGGAACTAGAGCCTGTGTTTTGTGCCTAGAGAGCATTGCAAGATCATGACACAAAGTTCTTGTGGTTTCAGAGAAAAACACAGACTCAGAAACCCAGAGGGCTGGGCAAGACTTTTCCCACAAGGGCTAAGGCCAGTCTTGCATCGGTTGGGTTTGCAAATGAAAACCTGCATTGGACAGAATGCTAGTTTGTGTTACAAATGCTAGTCCCAATTAACAACCTTCTAAATAGTGAAAATCAAACTCAAAGGCTGCTACATCTGCATTTTAAAGGCCATCTAATGCCAATCTACATCTCACCCCTACTCTCAGCCATCTTGGTCCTTTGAAAATGTCAGTTCTTTGAAGCAGACAAGATTAGTTCAACTCCCTAATTCATTCTGTATTTGTTTAGTGCAGAGTCTACGCAACTCTGACTGTAAACTTGTCTTCCCATTGCATTGTCAGTCTTTCTACAGTCTCTGGCAAAACATGAATTGCCATTTACTGAGTAGTCATTTAGAACTTAGCAGATCCAAACAGATACAGCTGCTCAGCTCTAAGGTTGCCAGCTTTTTTACTAGCCCCTGCTGACATTATCCTGTATACAGGAATCTGCAGACTTTACCAGGAGATAGTGCTTATTTCCACAATAAATGAAAAGGGTGTTAAAAGTTCAAGAGCAGGCTGTTTTTTTTTCTGGTCAGTTGGCAACCCTGGATAGTTCATATTTTCTAACATTATATTCTTAACCAGAATGAGAAACTAAAGGAAAGCTGGATTTCCTACTGTCATTCCTTGAATTTGAATTCCGGTGCACCAGGATGCTCATACTGTAATGTCCATAACATGTGTGACTGCAGAGGCCACCAACTCACCATCAGGTTTGGGGTGTCCCAAGACTTTATTGATATCAGCATTCGTTGGATTCTGGCCCAGAGCTCTCATCAGATCTCCACAATAACACAACTGGATTTTGCCATCACCGACGCGATCAAAGAGTCCAAAGGCCTCCTTGTATTCTGGGGAGATCAGATCAACCTTTTAATATTGTTCATGGGTAATGAGGTTTCAAAACTGGCAACCTTCAGGGGGCCTAGAGTGCTGTTGGGATAAAGTGACAAGCGTGTTGCCTGGGCTGTCAACGAGATGGTTCACATAATGCCATGAAACTGGATACTGCCATCTGCAAGGTCTGCTTAACCTACCTGACTTCTATCAGACATGCTCAATACGACCGGAAAGAGGTCATTTACTGCTGAAGGACCATGTGTCTTATAAGAAAATGACAGGCTTTGCTTTCCTTACCCTTAACAAAAGAGGGACCTCAGTGATCCTTCCAAAAAGGAAGAATCCTGCCCTTTGCAATTGTTGAGTTGCTGTGGATTTTGTTTTAATATTTAGAGGGCAACCCTAATCCCATAGCAACCTTGGGTTGTACACAGACATTGCCGCTCAGACTCAGAGAACTGATGAAACAGAAAGATCCTACAGTGCAGTTACACTTACATTGCCACTATATCAGTATAGTAGTAGCAGTGGAATAGTGACAGCAGAGGTATATCTGAAGATATGCTCGCATAATGGGGTTTCCACCAAATCCTACAGGTGTAGTAGAGGCAAGTAATGCATCTTCCATCCCTTGGCTCTAAACCTTTGGGTCAAACTAAGCAAGCACCCAAACATATACCATGGAGGTGCATTTCCAAGAAGAAGCACCTCCTTTTTTCTAAAATACCTTCTAGCTTAGGGGGGGAGGAATCCTGGGTGGAACTGAGACTCATGGGAAGAGGGAAGTTCATTCATCTCCCCCCCCTCCGTGCTATTTTGATTCTGATATCAAACCACCTATATGCTCCTGAAGTGGCAATCTGAGCAAATTGAATGTTTTTAACATAAGAACATAAGAAGAGCCCTGCTGGATTAGGCCAAATGCTCATCAAATCCAACTTCCTGTATCTCTTCTTCAACTTGTTATGGACTGCTTTAGTGACTAATGCAATGTCCCTTCTCCTCGCCCACCCAAACAAATTGCAATTTAGCTAAACCTACAGATTATCACCTATACCAGGCTCTTATTTATTTGAAATATTTATACTTTACCTCTCCTAGAGTATAAGGTGGTTTATAAAACCTAGCATTGAATAAGGTGGAATAGTTAGGGTTCTGTAAGGCACTATTCTTCAAAGTACGAATCAATACTGGGTTGCAAGATGCTTGTCACTGGTTGCAAGGTAAAAAGAAAAAAAATCTTTTTTTTTTTTGCAAAGTGCACCAGGAATTCAAGTTTTTGTCAATACAGTAGTTCACTCAATTAAATATTAAATTCTAGTTACCTTACTGTGCACTTTGTAATCATGTTTACAATGATCATTTGTATAAAATAGCTTTGACAATTGACTAATGAGTTCAAAGCTTTAAAGTTTAAAAGTAAAAATAAGTTGCAGGAGAAGAAAATACTAATAAAGAAATTGAATGTTGTCGTTGTTGTTACAGTCTTAGGGCACAATCCTAACCAACTTGCTAGCACTGGCATAGATGTGCCAGTGAGGCATGTGCTGCATCCTGCAGTTGGGAGGCAGTCACGGAAGCCTCTTCAAGGAAGGCAACATTTGTTCCCTTACCTCAGCGTTTCATTGTCCTTACCTTGGTGCTGGGAAGTTGGTTAGGATTGTGCTCTTAATGGGCCATGACTATGTAAGGTGGCATGGCAAGCTCTTACACTCAAAATCTACCTCTACTGGTCATGAATCTCATATATATATGGAGGCCTCATCGGTGGAGGACATATATATATATAATGCCTGCATATTTTGTCCTCAAGTATCTATTATCTGTACCTGAATACAAAATATAATGGGGGGGGGTTGTTGTTTTAAGGGTAAAATGGGAGTGGGGGAGCCATATTCCCTCCCAAGATGAGATAAAAATGTAAAAACATTGTATCAGTTTTTTAATCACTGTTGGAGTTTTTCTGCTCCCACAAGTGGCAGTTGATGAAATGGGGGGGGGGGGAATTGCAGCATTGTGACATCATATCACAGTTTCTGCCATAGGAGCACATTTTGGGGGTGGGGGGTGGGGGAAGGTGAGGAACTAGCAGGCTGCTACTTTTGACAACAGTTTTCCTACTTCCAGTCAAACCTACTTCCTACTTGTAGCAGAACGTACCTTCAGCCTTAACTAAGAAGAAACAAATAACAAGACAGATACATACAGCATACGACATTGTTAGCACCAGCTTTGTAGTGAATCAAAGGGAAGTTTGTCTCCAGGTTATGTTAAATTTTGCATTTATGCATGAATGTGTATTCTGTACTGTATATGTATTAGGAAAGCTAGATCTACATGCCCATGGCCAATCATACATAATGAACTTACCCTCCATCTGCTCCTTAGTGAATTCAATCTGGAAAGAAAAAACAATTTACAACTGTGACTGCTACAGAAAAAGAGTGACAATTCTTGAAATGAGACATGGAACTGGTCAAGCTGATATTTTTAATCAGACCAAATTGTTGATGGAAATGCAAAGATAGGAAAGCAAGCTTTTGTCCTTGGAAAAGCTTTCATCAGGCAGAGGTTCATGACCACATCAGATGCTAAAATTCCAAAAGAAAAATGAAAGCTTGAATGGAAGAGACTATTGGAAAAGTATTTGTCTGGTTGAACTTTTGTTTTCCTATTTAGTCATCAATGAACAATCATGTGAGGGATGGACAGCTTACTCAGTAGTGAAAATCCTACTGGACATATATTGTGTTTACATTATCTGGCCAGTCCATCAAGATAGGATTTTTTGAACCCTGACTTCTTAGGTGGCAATCCTGCTCACCCTTCTCCCGGAATAAGCCCAACTGAAATGAATGGAGCTTACTTCTGAGTAGACATATATAGGATTGCATCGTCAAGGACTTAATCAGATCTCACATATAAAATGAAATATCCTCTGAGGTCAAGTTACCTACTGATCTATGGGGACCCCAAAGTATGCATATTATTATTGCTATATATTTATCTACAGTTGTAGCCAACAGTTAGCTGAATGCTTATGGCAGTTATTAATGGCCCAATCCCAACAAAGTGCTTATTTCTGGTCATTACTTGCTTAATGATGTCACTTCCTGTTTAACGATGACACTTCTGGCGCTCAGCAGGTGACACAGATGCTAACTTTCGCCTTCTAGATGAAACAAGTTTGACACCCTACACCTTCTTTAAAGTACCAGGTTAAGGATGAGCGGAATCGGGCATAGCTTCTTTGCCTCAGTGGTGTGAGACCTCTGCGACCATTTGCATGCCAAAATTTCAAAATGGGTTTCATAGATATTTGTTTTAGTTGTGAACTTGCACATAAGCTTTATGTATGTCTGATGCTCTTATCTTTTTACCATGTATTTGTAATTTTATTTGTAAATTTATTAGTACTGTTTTGTTCGTTCTGTTGCCTATGGACAGTACCAATGTTGGGCCACTTGGAAGGTCTTCACAGCTGTAGGTTATCATGAAGACACCTGTGACTTTGCGACTTTAGTTCTCCCAACCTCTTCCTGTAGGTAGGCCCATCGCAGACAGGACCATGGCAAGCCACTTCAGCCTTGTGACTAAGGAGGCATGCTCTTGATGTAGCAGTCACCTGACTACAGGAGATATTTAGTAGGCCAGCAATGCCTGTGGAGCAGGAAGCTTCTGGGACTGGAATTTAGATAAGGGCTTGTGTTTTCCTCACAATGGTCATTCTCTTTATTGGGGCCCCTACCTCACTGTTTCAGGAATCCCATCGCATTAAGAAGGCAGAGCTGTTGATTGAACACCCCAATCCTCCCGCAACTTGATCCACCCAGTTTCAGAAGGTGGCATCCCAGCGCAGCACTGCCATGGAGGTAGGATTGAAATAACTGTTCCCAGTAAAAAGGGGGATATGCTAATCCCCCCTGCTTGTGGCCACCTGTCCTTGGCTTGGCTTTAGGAGAATGCAGGCCAAATACCAGGCTTTCACGCCTGCTGTTTCAGACTTGTCGTTAAAATAACAGGAGCTCTTTTGACTGCTAAATTTATCATGCCCCTCTAACCTGCTAGCCTTAAATTGCCGCCCTTCCCAATCACTATTGTCTAACATGAGAAGGCCTGTTAGGATGGGAAAATCAGTTTGCTCTCTTGACAATTCCTAGAATTTCTACAGCACTAGAAATAGAAGAAGCCTTGGCTTTTCATGAAACTCTGCACTTGAAAGGCCTTGAACTTGGAGTCTAATGCCAAACAGTGGCCAGGAAACAAGGTCTGGAGGCAAGAGACCCAGCTTCACTGGTTTTTGTTTGCTGCCAAACTAACTGTAGTCTCTCAGCCTAGAGGTGAGGGGGTGTTGCTGGGATCCGTTGAGTGTAGTGGTTTGGCACATGGGGTTGGTGCCGGGAAGAAGTCTCAAATTTTCCACTGAATGGGTATATTGCCATAGGCTCCCTCTCTGTGCTTCATTTTCTGCCTAGACCTGTCAACTTTTGCTGACAGCTATCCAAGTGTCTTTATCCTTTGGCAGCTTCACGACAGACACAAATTCAGCAGGTGTAACTCTTCATAGCACAAATACATGGTGAGGCCGAAAGCTGCACCTGTTAAACATATGCCTGCCCAGCCCTTGCATCAGAAAAAATGATGGCAACCCTATTGTCTGTTGACATGAGTACATACACATGTTTACTACTTTTATACCTCACAAAAACTATTCTAAGGCTGAACTGAAGATGAGTGAATTTGGTGAACATCAGTTTATGGGTTGCCTTGTGGAACAGAACAAACTCCATCTAGTCTACTCTTCTGCTTCCAGTAGTGGTCAGCCAGATGTCCCTGGAATCACACAAGCAGAGCTCTGATGTGATGGATGTCCTCTGTTCTGTTATGCCCCCAGCAACTAATACTCCAAGGCTATTTAACATGGAGGTTGAATTCAGCTATAACAGCTAGTAGTCCAGAGCATGACCAGCTGGCCAATGTAGCTTCACTAAAGTCTAGTGGAAGTGTGGCCACTCACCATCTGTTCAGTCATTGTTCTGCCCCTCTGTTTACTAACTCTGTTCTGTGCCTTGCAAGCACACTGCAAATTCAGAATGGGCTCAGGGATAAGAGACCTGCCTGGTTCAAAACATTCTCATTCTTTTGCCACCACTTCTCAAAACTGCAGAACTTGTTATGGTCCAATAGGCAGACCAGTAAGCTCAGACTAATAAGACCCTGGTTCCATTCTCTACCGATCTGCCATAGGAAACAAGAACAAAAACTCTTGGGAGAAGAGCTGTTTTTTCCACCCAAATAAATTGCAATTAAATCCTATCAGAAATTACTCTACTGTACTTTTTTCTTCTTCACCTCTCCATGCCTGAAGTAGAATTTCTTGATGTTCAAAAGCTTGCAGAGCTTTTACTACTTCCAGTAAGAAAAATCAGATTTTGCTGTTTTGACCTCAACCAGAATGAGGCATAAGGGCCCAATCCTCTCCAACTTTCCAGCACCAATGGATTATGGAACCACAATACAGCCCCAAGGTAAAGGAACAAATGTTCCCTTACCTTGAGGATGCCTCTGTGACTGCCCCCTGCCCCCCCCCCCGCAATATGCAGCACACACCCTGTTGGTATGGCTACATTGTGGCACCAGAAAGTTGGCTAGGATTGGGCTCTCTATAAAGCTGAAGTTCTCACAGAAACTAACTCTGAATATGGGGATTCAGCCATTTTCAGCAAACAAATTCATGTTTTAAATAAATTCAGCAAACATATTATCAGATGATGATGATGATTACAAATAGATTAGATTTGCACACTCCAACAGCTCAGTTCAGTTTGCATCTAACTGAAGCCTGTTTGATTCTTAATGCCAATAAAGGTCTCTCTCGCTCTCCCTGTTTGATTCCCTCTATTCACGAAACAGGGTTGCTCTCTTTTCCCGCGTACATGAAGACCCCAGCTGATCTTGCTTGAAGAAATGTGAAGGAAATAATGCAGTAGGGTGTTGCCGGTTGTTTGGATAACCCCTGCAAGTGTGAGTTGCCTTCTGATTGTATACATGAGTGCACATGTGCTCACGCACCTCTTCCATCATCTGAAACTGCCACGCCCTTGGAAATTCAGCGTGCTTTGGTTCACTCTGAGCATCCAGCTTGAACAAGTCATGGAATGCTTTGGGGGAGTTAAGCATGGCATTGGAAGGAGAGCAGAAAGGTGACAATTTTTTCAGAGAGTTGGCAGTTTGGAAAAAGAATCACACAGTTCATGGTGTGCTCATTTATCCACTTTCTCGGTTGTGGTGAGCAGGTTTTAGTACAGTTTCAAAAACATGAAAACTGTTTTCCCTAGAAGGGACAAAAGCAACATATAGGTGTACATGAAACAATGCCTCTCTCAGACCACTCTCAACTCTCTTTACAACTAGTTTCTGTCTCCAGTTTATGAATCTCATTCAGGCACAAACATCTTTATTAGTTTGCCCCTTTCTATGGTTGAGCAAGGCGGGACAGAATCAGGGTCAGCTTTTAAAACCTTAGCATTTAACAACTTTTAGATCATATTGAGGACAGGTACTCCCAATGTGTGCTATAACTACCTTGTAATGTTCTGCTTCACACATGCACACACATGTGCGCACACAAAAACACACACACTACGTGCATTATCTCCTGAACCACAATTCCCTCACAAGGCTGTCAGTTAAGGCCGTAAAGAAGTCATCACAGGGAACCATTTCAGATCAGGGACAATAATCCAGAAGCCTCACTTGGCTAGCACCTCTTCCCTCTCACCTGCTTCCTTCCCAGGGGAAGTCAGAGCTTCCTGGGGTGCTGCTACCCTTTTGCCCACATCTCACTCACCACCACTTTGGAGAGATCAATGGGAGGTTCCTTGGGCTTTTCCGGCTTCAGTGGTGGTATTGGTGCTTCTGGTGCTTTGGCTTTCGCTGCCATGGATCCTGGCTTCACTGCAGCAGGCTTAGAAGCTGGCTTGGCAGGAGGGGGTACAGGTCGCTTCACTGGGGCATCCTTCTTAGGGGGCATGCTGCTCTGTGTCTCCTACTAGAAGAAGGGCGGCAGGGCTGTCAGCAGGTGGAGACAGGATCTGCAGCTCAGGCTGGTTCTGCCCTGTTGCAGCTTAAATAGCTCTGTAGATACCGTGATGTCAGGCTGAGAGGAGTAGCTGGGTATGGGAATGGGACTGCATCTAAAAATGGGAGCATCAGTCACCTTCAGCGATGCTAGTTCCTCCCTCCATTCACGATCTCAAAGGGCTTTGCTACAGCCATGCATCCTTTCTGAACGGCTAGGCCTGGGATGTGTCTTCGTGGCACCAGGCCAAGCAGCTCAGCAAATTCTCCGGCCCTCTGTTCCAGCCATACAAGCTAGCAGAAGGCAAATGAAGGAGGGGTTCTCCTCCCAGCAGCATTGCAGCCAGGCAGGATTAAGTATTAAGGACGCTGCAGCACAAGGTCTGATCTACAGGGGGCACCTGCAGTGGCGTCAATCTTTGGGAATTTTCCCCAAGTGGAGTGTGTTCTTCTGCCTGCTTTTAGTGGCTCTTCTCTGGTTCTTGGCAATTCAAAACACGGGGGCTGTTCCCTTATCAGAGCACAAGCAGTGGAAACATGTCTAACTGGAAGGCATTGTAAGAGCCCTGCAGTCCAATTAGCATCATAAAATTAACACTTGCTGTTCTGCTGAAGATTCAAGGGCAGGGCAGAGTAAGGTCGGGTTGAGCCTGCCCAAGTCCTTCTGGCACCTGAAACAGCATGCCAGATGCTGCCCCCCTTACCTGGTGATGTGCCATCTTCTGCTTCTCTGACACCCTAGCCCACTGCTCTCCTCTCCTCTCCTCCCACTTTGCCCCCCTCGTCCTTTTCCAGTCCAGAGAATGGGGGAGGAGGAGGATCACTGAAGGTGAGTGGGTGGGAAGAAGTGGGAGTTGCTGCCAATCTGCTGCCTGAAGCAACTGCTTCAATTGGTCTTGTGGATGGGCCAGCCCTGGGTTGCACTGAGGTGCAAGGGAAGTGCAGAGACTTTGGACACAATTGAAAGACAATTTTCAGTAAACTTAGCTGCATGATATTACGCATCTCCACCTTTGTATGTGCATTCTTATAAGGGAGGAGACTACCAGATATGAACTGGGATGGAATGGCAGGTAGTGAGTCTCCAGAATGCAGTTCAGCATAACCCCCCCCCCCTTTTATTCTGGTGTTTCAGCCCTTCAACTCGGAAATGGGATGTGAGGCTTTGACCTTTAATGCTCTAAATGAGCTGGGGCTAGAGGATCTTAGGAAGTTGACTCCTCCCACATTACCAAGTAGGGCTAGGAAGGTACTAAGTTAGACAGAAGGTACTAAGTTAAGGACTGACTCAGGCTGCAATCCTATTCACACTTACTTGGGAGTAAGCAGTACTGACTGTAATGGGACTTACTTCTAAGTAGGCATGCACAGGATTGGGCTGTCAGTAAAGTGCAACTTCCCCTGTTTATATAAATGCCCTTTGAAACAAGGGCCTTTGGACTGCCTCCTCATGGACCATGTTTGCTTGAGACAGTTTTGTTTTAATGATCATTTTTACTTAAGCCTTTTAGGTTCTATGGTTCATCGTTCCTGTCGGTTCTGTCATTTGTGATCTTCAAGGTATTTTATATTGTCTCATAAGGTGTCTTAATTAGAACTATTGCAAGTTTCCTTAATGCCTGTGGAGAGAAGCAGGGCACACATTTTATGATAAATAAAATAAAGATGAATTAATTCAGATTAATTCAGACTCTGGACCAGCATTACAGAGCTCTGGCTTATGCATGTATCTGCATGTGCTTACGCTTATCTACTGTCAGTACTGTCTCTTCCCTTCGTCTTCCTACTGTCCTATTTCTCACCTTGATTGTTTTACCGCCTGCTCTCAACACTTGGCTCAGCAAACATGAGCTGGTGATGGACAAATGTCAGCATTTCACCCTCCCCGCCCCACACCAATTCACCCAGAAGAGGCTGCAAGAAGAGGCAAAGGCACAGGTGCAACCCTTAGGGGAGGTTAAAGACAAGAGGCGCCTCCTCAGCTAATTTTGGATTTTCTAAATGTCCCCCTCAATGTCCCTCTGAGCAGAAGCTTGGCTTGGCTGCTCACTTTTCTCTTTAGTGGCATAGTTACATTAGGAAAACAGCACTGGAAGAGTTGGCTGTATGCTTACAATTTCATAGGAGGCTTGAGCATTTTGAGAGTCTGAATTAATACAAAATAGTCCTTATGGCTGCAAAATATGCCTAAGAGTATGATGATCATGTATACAGTACCTGTTAAAATCACAGATGCAAGGCAGTTGGCTGAATAAGTACCCAGTCCTCGGCTTGTAGTACACCAGCATACCATGAGGATAGCTGGTGTGGCTGCAGGTCTGCAGAGAGCTGCTGCCAGTGCAAAGGCCGGAAGGTCTCACTCCACCAGCAGCACAACACAAGCTGGCTGTTGGCATGGTTTTGCTAGCAATGGGGGGGGGGTGGATCGGGGCAGGAATCAGGCTGAGACAGGAGCAGATCTCAGAGGTACTGGCAGCCGCTGGATCCAGAACCCCTGTCTCAGGCCTGGCACAGCCCCTGTGGCATTACAGATCTATGCTAGCAAAGCTGGTTCCCATAGGAGACCAGGCAGCAGCCAGAGATGTTTGTAAACTTTTTCTTTAGTTACTTCTCTTAACCAGCCTGGTTCCCTGCTGGTGCTCAGGGTACAGCAGCCGCCCTGCATCCTGCGCACCAGTGTGGAATAGTTTGGGGCCCACAAGAGATCCAATGCCCAGGGGGTGGGCTTCAGTGCCCTGCACAATATGCACTCCCAGTGACAAATAAAACCAGAGTATATATTTTGAAAAACAGTTACAGAGCAAAAGACACACAGCCAATCCTGCTAATTTGAGGCTTCTGCTATATCTCTCATGGGACCAGCTCAGGCATAGCGAGGCAGTGTGGCGGGAGCTGTGAGCTGACAGCCAGGAAGTCTCTCCCATTTATTAACATTTTTTATCCCACCCTTCTCTGCTGCCAAGCAGCTCAGACTGGGGCAAGTTGTGCCCCATTGTTCCTGTCCCATTTTATCTTCACAACAATCCTGTGAGGTAGATTAGGTTGAGACTGAGCCACAGGCCCAGGGTCACTCAGGGAACTTCAGGGCTACATGGGGATTGGGATCTGGGACTCCCTGGTCTTAGACCAACACTCTAACCACTATAACATGCTAATGCTTTCACATTGGTTCAGTACTCTAATGCACATGGCACTTTACAAGACGTGAGGGATTCATGATCAAGAAATACAACCAAGGAAGAGGAGTAGTTGTAGGATAAATGAGAGGAAACCATATTTCCTGTACACACACAGGTTTAATTGCAGTACCACCAGCTTGCCTTACAGTTCTGTTGTAGGAAAATGTGTGTGGAGTGCATTGAACATTTACTTGACATTTACTATATAAATACTAAGTTCAGGAAGTATCAGGAACAGAAAAGCCATTTCCAAACTGCTGAAGGACCAGACCTATGGACCTGTCAGTTTACACCCCCTGCTTTTGAATCTCAGATTGTGGCTTGCCCTTCAGCAAATCATCCCATGTAAGCAACTGCCTGGTAAACAGCATCCCACTCCAGATGTTGCTGCATCTGCTTCATGACCCAGAATCATGGAAGCCAGCACCAGTTCAAACCAGTTCTTTCCAGGAATGCCTACCTCCCACATCCAAGGCACGGTGCTAAGCAAATACCAATGAAACACTTTGCAACTCTCAGATGCCAGCTCCAGACACATTATCCTGTAGCTTGAGCTAACAAAAGAGATGCGGAATGACAGGGTAGCTGAGAGACAGAAGCAAACATCCTGCCTTTGGGTTAAGGAGGGCTTGATCAACGGCTCCAGTTGTCCTGCCAGAATGACCCTCTCCACATTCCAGCCCCTCTGTGAGACAACTTTATTAAAGGAGGGGATTTAGGCTTAGGCCTGATGCAGGTGCCAATATCCCCCACCTTCCCTTGAAATAGCTTTCAGAGAGAGAGAGAGAGAGAGAGAGAGAGAGAGAGAGAGATTATTAAGTTGATATGGCTAGGATCCCTGAAGGACTTGACAGGTGATGGAGGCCAACGGTACTGCCAGCATCACTCAGCCTGGCTGAAAGACAACACAGACAGAGAAGGATAAACACAGAGAACGGTAAACTTCATACAACTTCCCTTTCTGGCCCTAGTTAGTATCAGCAGAACAGAGTATGGCCTGGTTTTTCCTATGAGGTTCAGCAAGCAAGGCATCTCTATGCCTAATGCTCCATCTCATGTACATATGGAAACCTTAAGAAGAAATGGAAGACCATTCATGAAAACTAGTCTCTTCACAGGCCTGAGAACTTCCCCCTTTTCTCCTTCTCTCAATAGGTGGTGTGTAGCTCCAGGATTTGGGGTGCCCTCAGCTACTCCACATAAAATAAGAATAGTAGAAGACCAAGCATTGATCTTGGATCTCTGATAAATGCCTGTCCTCACTGTCTTCTACATCTGGCCTTGCCAACGTTGGAAAGAAAAGGAGGAAGGGGGCCAGAGGTAAATCTGTGTGTACTGGCTTACGTCTGAGGGCAGGAGGTGGGCAAAAGGGAAAGCCATGATGCACCTTGGTCAGTTCTAGCACCTGCTGTTTGCTAGTTCCTTGCAAAAGAAAAAAGAAGTTTTGCTTACGGTCATAAACAAGCACATTCAGGACCATCTCAACACAGACTGTTTGAAAAGTGTGAAGAGATAGTGAATACACACTCTTGTTTTTGCAACCATAAAACAAAAATAAGCATGTGTATTCCTGTCATCTGTGAATGACAGGAATACAAGCATTTAGTATTCACTAAACAACTTCTTAGTTTCTTTAAATAAAGTCTTTGGTAACTTTGCTGAGGTTACACAGTGGAGATGGTTGTGGAACATACAAGGCTCTTCAGGACTGGAAACTGAAGGAGTCCCCAACAGCTGGAGACTGGCTAGTTAATTGCCGGGATGCCAGTTATGCTGGAGATGTTGACCTTCAGAGCAAAAATGGAAGAGTGGGGAACTTATTCTGGCAAAGCTTGTATGCAGCCCCAACCCAGGAAGAGATGGTATGTGCTTCTCTTTAAAGGGCTGTCCAGCTCCTTGCTCACAGGCCAGGAATTACAAGTCACCTGCTTTGACTTTGTATCAATAGAAAAGAATGCATCCATTATCTGTTATGCACCATATCAGAGAATTTGTGGCAATTCCAGCTAGCGAAGGCAGAGACATGCTGTTCCCACAAGGAAACTTACAGCGTACACTATAAACTGTATCAAAAACACTTGTACAAAACCCAGGCAGTTCCCTAAGTGGGGGCAGGTGGGAAAATGAACTCCGATTCAAATGTGCTTCGAGAAAGCACAGAAATTGTAGCTGTGAGTCTGTGTTCCTATGTCCAAAATCTAAAACTGCCAACCACACCTTTGCATTTATACACATGCGGTTATATCTGGATGTTATACCTGCAGTTATATATTTTTGTAATGTGATATATTAACATATTTTATTTAAAACACAGTTACACATAACTTATTATGTAGTTTATATATAAATTGTATTAACATTTTTTGTAGCCATTTTCAACATCTAGCAGCCTGTTTTTGGGACGGACAGACACAAGCAGTATCAGAGCAAGTCTAGGGCCCAATCCTATCCAACATTCCAATGCTGGCAAAGCAGTACCAACAGAGAGTGTGCTACATCCTGCAGTGGTGGGGTCCAGGAGAGTCATGAAGACCTCAGGATGTTTGTTCTCTTACCTCAGGGCTATATTGGTGCTGGAAATTTGGACAGGATTGGGCTCAGAGTGCTTTTTCTACCTGACCTAACCTGGATGTATTCAGTGCGCACGTGGTCTCCTGTGCATTCAGTTGCTCATTTAAAATCACCTGTGGTGGTTGCATTGGGAGTGCCTCAGAGTTGCTTATAGATTCACACAATGCCCACCATGCTGTCCCTCTGCATTACTGCTATAACGAACAACTCCTTAGCAACAGATGAACAGTGAGATCAGACCAGGAAGATCCATCTGAAATGTTGTGTGGTTCTTGAGAGACAGAACCTCTATGATTGTAAAAATCCCCTTGAGGGATTGAGAAACGCCTGCCTATGTAAACCGCCTTGAATAAAGTCAGAGGAGTAATCCGATGACCAGAAAGGCGGTATATAAATACTAAGTTATGATGATGATGATGACGACGACGACGACGACACTGGTCATTCCCTCATTAAAAAAGAGGGGAGTGGAGAATGGTGCACTCAAGATGATGCAGTGCTATACATGCCCTATAGCAGTTGCAGCTACTGAAGGTATCCAAATCTGCCATCATTTGAATTGCAATCTCCACTGCATCTCTGCCCTGCTGCTTCATAATACCAGTTGTGGGAAATGTCCATGCACACAGCACAGGAGCAGGAGAGGGAGACTGTGTAGTCAGCATCTGCTGCCAGCCTTGGCTTGCTTACTAAAGAGGCTGCAGGACACCATCACCATCACCATCAGGAGGCTCCTGCCAAAAGATTGGGGGGTGCGGCTTTATGGCAAATTGGTTGGTCAGTGCTTTCATCTTTCATCTTTGTCCATATGACCAATGCCAGTTGCTGGGTGTTCTTAAGCAAAGCTCTGCACCTGTCTGCCCATGGCATAGCCTGCCTGTCCCCTTATGTTTCATTAGGTGCTGCCACTGCTACAAAGGGTTCAGAGTCTAGTCTGACCAGAGGGGCTATCTGATGAACATGGACTCTTGCCCAGTGCCCAACATGGCCAATCCCTACTGCCATCCCTGCACAATCAATCTGAAAGGTGTGTTATTGTGTTGTGAAATGGCAGAATTTCCAACTGACTGCTTCATGTGTGCAGGACTCACCAGCATTTTGTTTCTCTTTCTTTGGAGTGGAAGGGAAAAGAAAACATCAAGCACAGTCACATTTTCCTCCTCTCTTTATTTGCTATGACAAGTTACAGTGACTGCTATAAGAGGCACAGGTGTCAGTAAAGCCTGCTTGAGGAAAAGCACATGCTGGAGCCTAGATTTGGCATGGAAGGCAGCAAGTGATTGAGCTCCTGACAGGCACACTCATTTCCACCCCCCCCCCGCACCCCCAAATCAGGGAAGCAGGGGCCAGAGTCAACAAGGCGATGGGTTTGCTGGGTCAAACACATTTGGTACAGTCACATGCATAGAAACAAGCAATTAAGAAAAACCTTTATAAATAGACCACAAATAATGGTTTTGCAGAGGCACAAGGAGTCAGTGCAGGCAGTCAGAAAAGGAGAAGGGATGGGATTCAGAGCTCCAATTGTAAGAGGGCAAAGGGTGAGCATCAAAGCAAGATTGCTGGACCATGGAAGTTCAGGCAGCACTACAAAGAAATGCTCCCCCCTCCATATTTTGGGAAGATTAGAAGCATGTCTCACCTCCTGCCCATCCCAGATTATAAGCTCTGGGGAGCCGGAAGAACTCTGCAGTCACGATGAGGCAGCGACCAGGATTTCGATTCCTGCGGGCTTATCCGCATGATTTTTTTAAATCACAAAAGCATTATGGCTCTTTCTCATAGCAACAACACAAACAACAAACCCCCACAAAACAAAAACCCAGGTGCAGCTGCCAGATAACACCATGTTGCCCACGGCCTTTCAGGAAGGAGCCCCCGCCAAGGGAGAACAGCTTGAGGATGAGGGAAAGGCAAAGAAATGAAGCCCTCCCCACAGGAGTACATTTTAAAAGAGCTCTTAAGTCCATTTCCCCTGCCCCCCAAAAGTGGCACAGAACTGTAAACAAGCAGTGATTTATCTCTCTAAAAAAATTAAAGTTGTGAGAGTGGAAAAGTCCCAGAAGCTCAGCTTTCAAGATCTTAAGCTAGCAGAGGAAACCTTAAAAGCATGTCTACAATGTATGCTCAGAGATTGAAGTGGAGCCTTGTAGCCTCATTCACCTTTGTGAATGTTTGCTCTTCAAAGCATGTCTCCTCTCCCACAACCTCCATGTCTCTCCTTGCAAGATATATCCAAAATACATCAAAATACAAATATTGCAAGTTTATTGAGTTGCATATCTGCAAATGTGATTTGGAGTGTGGAGTGAGCGTTTCCTTGCTACAGAATACACACAGTCCTAGAACTTGGTATGGCACGGTGAGGAGGTTTCACCCCACATTCCAGGCCTAGAGTGCAAGAAGGCACAAGACAATCTTTGTGTGTGTGTGTGTGTGCGTGTGTGTGTTTAAAGCAATGAAAGTGGCACAACTAAAGATACAGCAAGAAAACCAGCTGTCCATTTGGGTTAGCAGCAGAATGTGTAGCAATGCAAGAACCACACCTATGCTCTTCAAAGGAACCAGAAGCCAAAAGAGCAGGTTATGCATAGTAAAACTAGCATGAGTCACTGCTGGGAGAAGGAGCTTGGAAAAAAGACAGGACAGGGACACTGTGCCACTTGAGACATTCGCTAAAACCATAGGGGCCAGAGCATCTTACTATTGTTGCACCATTGAGAGTGTCTTAACCTATGATATCTTGGTGTGGTACAGAAATTGCTCTGCAGGGGACAAAAAAGTTCTGCAGAGAATTATTAAGATTGCGCAGCACATCATCAACCTTCATCTACCAGCTCTGGAGGACATCTATACATCTTGCTGTCTGCAGAAGTCACATAGTATTCTGAGAGACCCCTTCCATCCGGTTCATAAGTTGAACTGTTCAACAGTTGAACTGTTGCCTCCGGGTAGACAACACAGAACTATTAGAGCAGCACCACACGACTCCTGAACAGTTTTTATCCCACAGCCATAATTACGTTGAATAAGGCAATATAGTTGTTGCCATGCTCCTGGGCATTATGGTCTGTTATACTGTTTTTATATTATGATGCATGTTGTATAGAATGTGTGGGTGAGTGTGTACAGTGTGATTGTTGGAATTGTAGTATATATTAATGCTTGTATCTCAAAGGTGCATAAATTTCGTTGTGCTGTAGCACAATGACAATAAAGTTACTACTACTACTGTGGATTTCCCCAATGGGGAAAAAACAATATAACAAGACATTGAAGATAACATTGCTTGGCCACTGCACCTTCCCCGCCCCTTTTATTCAACTTTCTGGATTAAATGACTACATGCCATTTGAAAACCATATTAGCAGAACTAGGACAGAATCCCAATCACTGGTCCCAGCTGAACAATATCAGGGCAGGACATTGCATATCATTATTATTAATAATAATAATAACATAATAAGGGATTAGGTTCCCTTTCTAGATTAAAAATGGCCCACTTCAGGGACATCAGTGACACACTCAGGTGTTGAACCCTCTCATCCACAAGAGGGCATTTGTCCCCCTGTTGCTCTGGAAAAACACCTGGTCCCTCCATACTGAGCACCTTATACCTTTCCAGCTCACACCCAGCTCCAGCTCTAAACTGCTCTTGGTCATTCTAGTTCCTTTTCTAGTGGCTGTTCAGTAGTAGGTGACATCTGCAAACCTGGAAGGAATGTCATCCTCAAGAGAAAGACGAAAAAGGCCCACTTCTTTGGTCAATTAAAAAAAAAAGGCAGAATGTGGTTAGCGGTGTTGAAAGAAGCTGACAGGGTGACTGTAGGATGCAAGGAGCCCACCTCCTTCAAAACCCACCCAGAGAGTCACACGTCTCCTCTGACCAGCTTCACACTGAAAAGAAGAGTCTAAAAAACAAGGAACAGCCAAATGCTATGAATGCTTCAAAACAAAACACTGAGAAGCCTGTCCAGCAGGGGGTGAGCCTGGAATCCTGCAGTGAAGGGTGGCGGTAGCATTGGCAGGATTCGTGCCAGCTCTTCAACGCCCTGGACGGTGACGTTTTGCAAAAGGAGGCACCATGGAGACTAGGAACTGTTTTTGTCATCTTTTAAATCGTACCTGCCAAGATAAGAAAAGCAGGGGTGGAGGAGGGTGGGAGAGAAAACATCACATCCTTTTAGGCCATTTTATGCCAGGAGGCCAGAAACGCAATTGTTCTCAAAACTGTAAGTCTGCAGAATCCTCCTAGGGAGGGTCAAACAGTTGTCAGGGGAGATAGTGATGGGACAAATAAATCATAGTATTTATACATCTTGGAGGCCTGAAGGATCCTGGAAGCTCACATGGTCCAAGCCCCTTTGGATCCACACATTACAGGCATCCTATCATCTTCATTATACTCGGGGATGCTCAAAAAGATCTAATCCTGGTTCCTTTCACTCTAGGACTCTTTTCCATAATCTACTGGAATAAAATGGTGGTTCCACACATGATTTAATATCACCTCATATCAAGAGCAGCAATGCCCTTCTCCATGGTTAAGTAGCTTCTGCACTGTTTACTCAGTCTCATCCTACAAAAATCCCTTGCAATGCCAATTAGTAGCTTTTTTTCACAGCTTCTTCTGCAAGATGAGTTATTCCCTTAAGCCATTTCTGCCCAATGTTGCATATGCGCAACAGGGACCAAATGTGTACACCTGCAGGCCTGGCCAAAATGGGTTAAGGGTGCTGTATATACTCAGCTCCAATTTCCCCTGTGGAAAGTTACATTCCTTCTTTCTCTTCATTTTTTCCCCTTTCTCTATAGTAAAGTGCTGAATATGGAACAATAAAAGGGGCAGAATCTGTAAAAAGGAATCTGTGAATTAAAGGAGAGTAGCCCCCCCAAAGCCTCAATAGTTCAGCCATTCACACTACTAGTCAGGCTGGGGCAGCAACTAGAACTTACTGCAAAAACGGAAAAAAGCCACTAATGAAAAAAATGGCAGACAATACAAAGAATACTGAAATGTAACCATTTGCCAGTAATGATATCTGTACTCTCTGTAACACAGTGTTACCCAAGCTGAGGGTCAGGACCCACTAGTGGATTGTGACCTGATTGTTGGTGGATCATGAAACTGAAATGGACAAGCTATGAGCTGACTAGGAAAATGTATTGAGCTCCATGGAAAGTGAGTGGCATATGTGTGTTTACACATGAGAAGGTGACCATGCTTCAGTCCACTTTGAAGGGCAGGCTGAGAGGAATGCAACACCACCAGAATGGTCCTGATCTAATGAACGTAGGTCCCCAAAAAGTACTCCAGAAGGAAGTCATCCCCTCTCCAGCTGACAAGGAAAAGATATTGAGCCCTATGGAAACTAAAATGGTGCAGTAAGTGCACATTTATTCATGAGTAGGCAAACACGCCTCCACTCCTATCAAAGGCCAAGCAAAGGGGGAATGTAAGGCCACCAGAATGGTCCTGATCTGATCAATGTGGAGCTCAACAAATGCTCCAGAAGGTGCCCCTGGCCATAGTAAAAAGAATAAAAACAGGCTTGAGCGGCTGGTAATTTGAAACTTTTTTTTAAAAAAGTCTCATAAAGCTAGGTGGGTCCCAAGAGTGTGTGCTTTAAAAAAGTGAGTCCCAGTGCTAAAAATTTTGGGAACTACTGCTGTAAGATATGAATGAACAAAAGACAGCAATTCCAGGGAAAAGGGCTAGTGTGAACCAACCAACCATATTCCCATCCCCACCCCCACATACAACAAAAGAGTAACTGCTTCTCTGCCAATCAACTAAATATAGATATGGGAAGGAGCGGAAGAGTGGAATGGCCTTGGTCAATTATATTCCTTTTCTAGTTCCTCCCACACTCACCACTGGGCAGCACCCTGGGACAAGTCCTTCTGTGAGAGGTCAATGTGAACCTGGGAGAAAGAGCACAAAGGCAGTAGTTATTTGTTTGCCCTCTCTAGTAAGAAGCCAATCTGCTATCAAAGCTAAAACTAGGACAATGTCTGTGTTCCCATACCTTTCCAATTGGCTCCCCTCGTGTCATGAAAGAAATGCTGTTTTTGACATATATCTCCAGTTTCCTTCGCTGGGCTTCATCCACTGGTAGATCCCATTCAAACCTGAAAAGGGATAAGGACCAGTACTAATTCAACACAAATTACCCCATAATTCTCCAATGATCTTTTGGTAATCAGGTTTGTTAAATCACCAAGGGCACAATCCTAACCCAATTTCCAGCACCGACGTAAGGGCAATGCAACTCCGAGGAAAGGGAACAAACATTCCCTTACTTTGAGGAGGCCTCTGTGAGTGTCACCCAACTGCAAGATGCAGCATACGTCCCATTAACACAGCTATGCCTGTGCTGGAAAGTGGGTTAGGATTTGGGCCCAACTCCTTTATTAAAACATTTTTATATCACCATCTGATTCTAAACCACAAGGTGGCTCACATCTTTCGTAAAACAATAATTACTAGAACAGACAACAACAAAAATGGCAGAATTTAGAAGATGAAGAAATGACAGGCATGCGAGATAAATAACAAATTATACAGGGCAGGGTCAGTGCCAACGTTTGGGGAGTAATTGGCCTTGTGGGCACTGCTCTACCCTCACTCCATTTGCCCAGAAATTGGGCAGCAGGACAAGAGTTCTCCTTTGCACCACTACTATGATAACAATACAAAGAAAACCCTTCATCTGTCACTTGCACAGTTTCTGGGCAGAGGACAGAACCGGTCCATGCATACGGGAAAGTCACAGGACTTATGCCCCAAAGCTGGCACTGATCATGCCCTGTATAATCAAATACCTTTTTTAAAATTAAGGTGCTTCTGTATCAGGGATGGTGGCACAGGTGGGGCCTAGTCAGGCAGGCATGTGTCAAGGATCCACACTCCGACAGGGTCCAAGCCTGTGCCCAGTGACAAGCCTGATGCTGCCACTGCTCCCTCATTGCTTGTTAAGCATCATCCCGGCATATTGAACAGCAGTCCATCTTCCTCCTTTCCAGGTACCACTAAAACACTCCTGCATGCTGCGTCCCCCAGTGCTTCTTCCGGGGAGGAAGATGACAAACTGCTGCACCATGCAACAGATTGTCCTGTGCATCACAGCAAAATGGAGAAGAAGAAGAAGAAGAAGACGAAGAAGAAGAAGAAACAACAACAACAACAACAGTTGTGTACATGGTGTACATTATAATCTTCCAACCGGCAAGGCGAGCCAATATATACAAAAAGCTTGCTGAACAGAACCACTACAAGTTCCTGAAGAGAATCCTTGCTAAGAGAATGATCAATCATTAGGATGTTAGATAAACTGCCTCCCCAGGCAGACTTAGGCAATGGCTAAACTTCTGTGTTTGAAGACTAGGAGAAGAAAAAGACAACATTTTTGAAGACACTCATCCCACATTAAATTGCACCACCTCTTACTTCTCATTGAACTCAGGGTTCTGAGTTTTCTTCCGCACAGTAGTCTTCCTTTTGGTGACACGGGATTTGTCAGGCAGGAGGATGAGGGAGACATAAGCGTCAGGTGCATCCTTGCCACCTGACTTGAGATTCCTAGAAAGCAAAAAGAGGGAGCTAAAGGGTGCTGAAATTCCATGGCCCAAGAAAATTGACAGGGGACAGAGTACAATCCTTGTTCATGCTTTAGAACAGGGAAGGGAACCAAAAACCAAAGGGAAGTGAGACTGTGGCACTCCTGAGTGGCAGTGTAAATTGGCCAGGCTCTTCACAGGACAATACATCACTTGCGACACAACCCTCTTCCTCCCACTCCCCCTAAAATGTGGCAATTTAAAAAAAAATGCACAAAAAGGAACTTCTTTAGCAGCTGATTACTCCTACATTGTAGCACTTAACTACTGTAGTACTTGCGTTTTGAAAAGGCAGCTAGGCCCTACCATTTCATAAACCTGGGGCATACCTTTACCGTGTTTTTGTTTACTATTAAAAACAATGTATTTTAGTCCCTACAACAACACTGTTACCCCTACCATTATGTATGGACAGGAATACTGCGCTGTTGCTTTTGGTTCAGAACCGCAGCAGATGTAGTTCCAAGGGAACTTGTATCCCAGTGGATACAGTCTCTGCAGATTTATTACACATTTCTAGAGCTTGGTAGTAGAGACCACACTAACAACAAGAGAGAAGCTGGTGTTACAGAGAGGCCGAGAGACTGAGCTACAAAGCATTACCTCCCTCACTCAAATCTGGCCTCTGCCATGAACTCACTCGTAGCCTTAGACAAACCTCTCAGCCTCAACTCCCCAAGGGAATACTTACTATACAGGGGTTGTTGTAAGGATTAAAACATAATTCATATGAAGCATTCTGAATGTGCAAAAGCACAAAAATGTCAATTATTATTAATGCAGCAACAGTACTTGTGATGAGGAGGAAAATCCAGTTAAGAGAGAGGGCTTAGAGGGGCCTCCACCTTGTATGTCTCCAGGCAGGATAAACCGACACCCTCGGAGCAGGCAGTTTTCAGGGATCACGTGAAAGCTGCCCTCTCATATTGCTCCTCCCAAGTCAAGCCTTCCTTCATTACCTGCAGGCATGTATGATGACAATCAGCTTGCGTGTATCCATGTTGTACCAGGCAGTGAGACGCAACTGGCCCAGTGGTGAGTCTGACAGCTCTGAATTACTGCAATGCAGAAAAACATAAACGTAGATGAACATTAGGGGAATTACAGTAGCCTGTGTGGCTGGGATGAGGAAAGCCTTGGAGGGTTACACCCTTTTGGGAATAATGTCCAGTGAAATGTCCCAGTAGCAAAAGTTCTCATATTTGGTAGATTTAGGCCAACAGGAAGTCAGAAAGACATGTGCAGTTTTAAGATCAATTTCAAAGGCATACATAGGAATTAGTGGCAGTATTATTTGTATTTTTGCACCCACAGATGCCAAGGTAGGCTAATGAAGCATGAAATTATGGCAGCAAAAGGTACCAACAAGAAAGAATATGCTTGGTACTAGCAATTAGCTACATAAATTCATGATGAGGGAGGACTGGGACGTGAGATTACAAAGTGCTTTTCTGTAGTCATTGTTGCAGAGGAAGGAGTAGATTTGCTCGTGCTACCAAAGCCTAAATGAGTACTACTGTGATGCAAGACAGACAGTGGAGATGTACTCATCTTTTAAAGTATTAACTGTATCACAGACAAAAGCAACAAGCATTGCCTGTCTTTCTGGCAATGACTCCAGGATCTCTCAATTTTTCAGTATCAACAAGATGCTATTCCAGTGAATCAGACTGACAGGGGAATGGGTCTCGGTTACAGCCTATTGTACAAATGTGTCCGTTGGTGGTATTAAAATGTTAAAAAGTAACAAAATGGCATTAATGGTGCTGCAGGGTTGAGTCATATAACACCATTCACATTGCAATATGCATTGCACTTATGCACTTGTGCAACCACTTTCCATGCAACAATGAATACATGACGACTGTTGTATATGAGAAAATAACAGCAACTTTCCTCAGATACAAAATACAGCACCAGACTCTGAATGCTCAGAAAATGAGGCATAATGTCATAGAAGGATACTTGATCTGGTGCACAAGGGAGTAGGAAGTGTGTATTTATTGTGTAATGAAAAACTGTTTTGTAAAGAGTCCATAAAGCTCTTCGATCACTCAGGATCAAATCTGTATGTCTACACTGGAACTCTCCTCACCTGCTGGCATGTGGCAAACGCTGGCGGAGCTCTGGCGTTGACCCAGAGTCGCCATCCTCCCTAATATACAGCTCTGTCTCTGATCCCTTCTGGGAGCTTTCCTCATTGTCTTCACCTGGTGCTGCATGAAGAGCCTCCACACCAGAGTGTTGTGAGATCAGGAGCTGTGCGGGATAAGGATAAGGGGATCAGCAAGAGTCTCACTGTATCCAAGCTCCTCCACAGCTCCTCCACAGCCCCACTTACCCCAAGTTGCACCCGCATCAAGAGCTGGATGGCAGGACCAGAGTTGTTCAGTTGGAACCAGCGATCAAGGACCAGCCCCTCCGCCACCAGCAGCTGTGAAAGTGGGAGCAATAGCGTACCCAGGACATGCCCATCATCCTTCACCTGTAGGAAGAGCAAGACAACAAGTATCAAAGTTTCACAAGTGAAGTGAGGGAGAGGGTTTGAGTCACAGGAAGTAGGTCCTCCAAGCTAATTACCCTCTTGCCCTGTGGTTCTTTAAACTATAAAGGAGTGCCCCTCTAAAAATCTAAAGCAGCTGTTTCTCAGACTCTTGTGTAGAGTCTGAGCTGCTCTGAGTGTTTGAGGGGGTGGGGGGAATGGTGGCAAATCAATCCCCAGGATTACACTGCCACCTTGGACAAAGGGGCTTTTTTTTAAACTCGCCTCCAGCGCCGGCCTCCAAGGGTGTGATTCAGGGGACAAGCATTCTGAACCTAGAGAGCAGTTTACTTGGAATAGGGATTGGCTCAGATGAGATAACTAACTGCACAGACTTAGTAATTGTGTGAAGTTTACCTGCAGCTCCAAAGTTTCTACATGGGGTCTCTTAATAAGGAAGGAGAAGGCTTCATCCCACACTGGCTCGGCAGTCTGAGGAGAAACCTGAAGACAAGATGCCATTACAAAATGTTGAAGAATGTTGTTGATACAGAAAAAGAACAAAATGTCCCAGAGATTTGACATCTGCTTTCTGTAGGGCAGCTTAAGAAATCCACCTACAATGTTGCACTTCAGAAAAATGAAATACAAGGTGCACTCTAACCCTAGTGGGAACCAAGAGGGACTTGAAATGGTTTTGTTCTACATCTGTCTAGAGGACAGGAGATTGATAAAGATATTCTTCTGTTGGATATAATCATTTACATTTGGACAAAGTTCCAAACAACACAGTCCTGGAACGTGCTGGAATCCCTAGCATGTATGCACTGCTGAAACAGAGACGCCTGCGTTGGCTCGGTCATGTCATAAGAATGGATGATGGCCGGATCCCAAAGGATCTCCTCTATGGAGAACTCGTGCAGGGAAAGCACCCTACAGGTAGACCACAGCTGTGATACAAGGACATCTACAAGAGGGATCTGAAGGCCTTAGGAGTGGACCTCAACAAGTGGGAAACCCTGGCCTCTGAGCGGCCCACTTGGAGGCAGGCTGTGCAGCATGGCCTTTCCCAGTTTGAAGAGACACTTGGCCAACAGTCTGAGGCTAAGAGGCAAAGAAGGAAGGCCCATAGCCAGGGAGACCAACCAGGGACAGACTGCACTTGCTCCCAGTGTGGAAGGGATTGTCATTTTCAGCCACACTAGACGCTGTTCCAGAACCACCTTTCAGAGCGCGATACCATAGTCTTTTGAGACTGAAGGTTGCCAACATCATCAATCATTTACACTGTTCTGCTTTCTTTGGATGATCCATTTAGGTAATCATGAGTTGTCATTATTATCCTGCTATGTGTCTAAATATTCCTTGCAATAAATTTTCTTTGCATGCACTGAGTTCAGTTGCATACAAACATATCTTAAAGACAGAACTCTGCAATTCCTTCTTTTGAGGAGATGAGCACAGTTTCTCCTGGCCTTCAAATACATTTGACAGATGTATTTACCAACAAGTTGAATGCTGAATCATTTCCCTGTCTTGCACCTCTTCCCACACTCTATTTATTTTTAAAATCACTGTATTAATATTTACTCAATTGAATGTTCACTTATTGCCTTACTGAAAAAAAAACACTTTTAAAAAAACAAATTGAAAAACAGCTCCGAGGAAGTGAGTTTGTAGCACGATGAGTGCTGGCCAATCAGAGCACTGCATAACAGGCATCTGTTGTAAATAGCTTTCCCTGAGCTAATTCCCTTGGAAAGAGGATATTTGATAAAACAAAATGCAGTTGTATGTGCTTCCACAGAGGCTGCACCACCCAAATATTTTATATGGAGTTACTCTATATATTTTCCTTTTACCAAATAAATGTATGATAAGTGAATCAATTTTCCATAATGCAGTGTGGTTAATGCACATATTTTTCTTAGTTTTCATTTAAAAATTACAATTGTTTTCACAAACTTTAAAGTGTTATTCAAACTGTGAGGCATGGCTTGTTAGGGAGGCACCAGGAACTCAAAGGGGAGGTGCGGGATGTCCTCTCGCAGCGATACAGTCACACCCCTGGGCAGAATACGAGCCCGTCTTCTGCTTGTCTCTGTGCTTTTTTTTAAAGCAGAAGAAAGGGGAGTTGCTCAGCTTCGAGAGTGGCTGCTGCCGCCCCGCCCTCTTCTCCCTCCACTCCGAGGCTGCCGCCTTCTGTGTTTGCTGCATGTTATTTCCAAAGCTCTCCTGGATCCTTAATAAAGGGTCCAATCCTATCCAAGGAGAATGGGAGAAATGACTAGTTGGATTGGGGTCCACAGGGGTGTGTGCGTATAATGTTGGTCAGACTGGTTGTTCACAAAGTTCATTTGATAAAACAATTCTATTGGTATGCTTACAAAGTTAAAAAAATGAGACTTCCTGGACCAGACAAAATCTATCTACTCCAGCATCCTGTCTCCAACAGTGATCAGCAGCTGATCATTTATAAAGCATGTATATTGCTGTGTATTAATAATATGTTTTTAAGATCTGCATTTAATTAATGATATGATTAATATATTAATATAATTAATATTTCCGGCCACTTCCTGTTTAATGATGTCACTTCCAGCCCTCAGGAACATGATAGGGAGTCATGACCAACAACCATGGGGGTCAAGGGAGCCACTGGCTGGAAAAGTTTGAGCACCACTGAAGTAATCTATTACAATAGTCTAAATTATTCTGAAATATGCTAAATCTTAATCCTCAGGCCAGACCCAAGCCACACCAGTTGAAACAGTGCCAAATTTCTCCCCTGCTGGTGTCTTGCCCTTATGCCCACATTTCCTCCACCTCAGGCAGAACCTCAGGAAAGATGTACAATGAAAACGTTCTTTTCCATTCTTTTCCCAGTTTCCATCCACCCAATCTATGCAGAAAAAATGTGGGGGGAAGTGGATCACAAAGGTGGAACAGTGGTATATGGTATGCCCCTGCCACCACCATTTTCTTAGCTCATTCTTCCCATGGGAGGAGAAGCATGTGAGAATCGCAGTTTTGTTGGTGGTGCTCTGCCTCTTCAGGTGCTACAATCCTCTCCCAGATTGCTTCCCTACCCTTGTTGGAAGGAGAGTGAGGAAGAAGAGGATCACAGCAGCAGGCAGGT
Source organism: Tiliqua scincoides (assembly GCF_035046505.1). NCBI lineage: Eukaryota > Metazoa > Chordata > Lepidosauria > Squamata > Scincidae > Tiliqua > Tiliqua scincoides. The sequence continues at coordinate 133,594,431 of NC_089822.1, read as the reverse complement.
TGAGCAACTGGGTGCAGCAAGCCAGCGGAGGCAGTGGGCAAGAATACTCCTCCCCCAGCCCACCTCTTGAAGCAGCCATTTCACTCTGCCTCAGGAGTGAGCTGGCCCACTTAATTCACCCAACTGCATATCTCTATGCTACCAATTTAGCATCAGCCCCAAAGTGTTCAGTGTCTTTCTTGCACATTAAAAATGAAGGGTTGATTCATAAATATGGAATTATAATGATAAGGTTTACTAGTAAGTGCTCTGTTAGCATAATTTGTGGCTCTAAGGAGATGCATTATCCAGCCACAGAAGCACAAAGTGTCCTCAACCTGGGAAACATACACTCATCAGCTATGCCACATTCCATTAATTTTGTCTCTTTTTTCCTGTCACACTCACACTTCCACCTCACCCTCCTAGCAAGAAGAATGCTTGCACCTCCCATACCCTGCTGCAAAGCACAGATTTACCACCCTGTCAACATGGCCCTTTCCCGCAAGAAACATGTTTTCCCCCATGCCGTTACCTTAGTCTTAAAGGAGGCACCACGGACTGAGATACTAACATAAGGGCTTGGGGGTTTTGAGCCCTTCCGCATCTGGAGACATGGGAAAGAAAGAATGGCTGAGAGTCTGGTATAATAATAATAATAATAATAATAATAATAATAATAATAATAATAATAATAATAATAGGAGGCATTATTACAAAGACATCATGCTTTCTGCTCTACTTAAGCAGAGGTTCAATGGGGCATTAACAGTTATTAGTTCAACGCAACATGGAATTCTGGAGGAGGAACTACAAAGGAATATTTGCAGGAGAAATCATCACTGGACAGGAGACAGGAGTCATAGGAACGGGGGTCATTTCCCCCACAGATACAGATGACGGCACAGTACAGCAAGGAGGGTGTGTGTGTGTGGCTCCACATACCGGCAAGTCAGTTGCCCTGTCAAGGAAGACAGACAGCAAGGCAGAGGACAGTTCCTCACTCTTTGGTGTCTGGATCAAGCTGTTCACCATCAGTACCTGCAGAAAGGGGCAGAACGGGGACCACAAAAAGACAGAGCATGACATGGTCAGCCACCTCAAGGAGCATGCTGGAAAAAGACCATGGATGGAGGTATTTATCTGGCACATTCAAAACTATGTCTAACACATAATTATTTGCACTCATCATACACCAGATCTCATGATGAGATAGACTTTTCATCTGGGGGGGGCGGGGAGCAGTCAGTATGACAATCACAGGAATAGGTTTGTAAGAGGCTGTATACATCCACCCACCTTCTCATCAAGAGCAGGCACAATGAGAAATTCCTCTTGGTATGTTCTTGTGTATCTGACCTGATATTCACACCATTTGAAAACCTAGGTTCTGTGGCTACAGTAATATTTATGCTTTCTTAAATACTTGAGCAACAAGACACTGCACAGTACACAAGATTAAATGAATATGGCAAAAACCTACCCTGAGTTTACAGTTACATGAGGAAAAGAAAGTAAAAAGGAGAAAAGAAAGGCAGTTAAGAGAGACACTAATAATATACTCCTATGCATGTTTCTTAAAAAGTTTCACTGAGCTCAAGAGGGCTAGCGAAGTAACTATGCACAGTATTGCTGCCTTAGTGTCTTCCCTCATTCATTTCTAATGCCCCCAATCTGGATTTAGTCACTAACAGTCTCAGTTCCACACAAAAGTGTAGCCACAGACACCATCCATGGTCACAGCAGGAATGACAATACACTGGCAAGCCACCAATTTGTTTGTAATCACAGCACCAACTCTCCTCATATTCTGACATTCCAGCTTGTGTGGATATTGTCTCCTCATGCAGAGTGTTTACATCTTCAGACAAGTGTTCCCCATGGGGAGATTGGGGACACAGCTATATGAGTGTGGTGGCAGGGACAGTTTACCAGTGCACTCTTGTTCATACTTTAACTATGGATAATGTCCACAGGTTCAACTTTGTCTCAACAGGGTTGGTCTTCTTTGAACATAATCTGAAAAAAGGCAGTTTTATGGATGCCTCTGTGAGGCAAGAGTCAGGAGACAGCATGGATTTGGTTCTTGTTTTCACCACGTCTTTAGGTGAGTAAACATAACAGTAAGGTGCAGAGTTCCCTAGAGTGGTAAACCTAAGAAGGAAACTCATCTCTCAGGCTGGAATGTCCCAACCACTCAATCCTGCAGGGCAGCTCTCCCTATTACCTGCTCCAGTTCAGCAGCACTGGGTGTGGGGGGCAGGCACTCTAGCTTCACATGGAGCCGTCCTGATTTCACATCCTCTAGGGGGAGCCACTGAAAGGAGAAGGAGAAGGTCAGACCAACATAGCTGCACATCTCCACCATTTCTATTCCCACTTCAGTGCCACTGGCTGATTCACCTTACCTCGTCAACAAACTTGGTGCTTAGCACACGTCTCAGAGGAATCTTGCACCTACGGAGTGAGGGGAAGGAAAAATAAGGAAGAAACTAATCCACTTCATTAAGCAATTGCTTTGCTTTCTGATGCAGGCCTACAAAAAAAAACACTTCAGTGGCTGAGAAGGGTGGGGGTTGGACATCACAAGCACAAACCCTAACTTCACCCCCCCCACGCCACCATAAGGCAATTGATAAAGCACTTTTGAGGTTCCAAGAACTGGCAACAGGAAAATGGTTGTGTACACTTGTAGCCTCCTCCAAAATGGGGGGGGGGGGGGATGGGGATGAATTTTGCTCAAGGTTCAAGGCCCACTGAAACTGCACTGCAGCCTGTGCACTGAAACTGTACACTGCAGCCTTCTTCTGTGGTGGGTGGTCTGACTTACACGTAGACTGAAACCACATGGTCTTTGCTTATCTTTGCAACCCAGGGGCAGGATTTCGTCTGTTCAGTTGTGAAAAGCTCATGAATCCTGCCTTGCAGCACAGGACTGGAGCCAAGTGCCTTTTGTTCCCACCCTCTTTTAGAATTTTATGCATCCAGTTTTGTGATGCTATGAAGCCTCAGCTAATGGGCTTTATAGAAACTCTGTGTGGGTTAGAACAAAAGCAGCTTGGATTTGGAGGCTATGGCCTTCTATTCTTAGCATGATGTGGTGACCTTGCTCCTCTGGAGATAATGTAGGCTCCTGCCTGAATGTTCAAATTTCATTTAGAAGGGAAAAGAAAACCCCAGTCCTTTAGGCTATGGAGCTATAAGAAAAATACTATAGTATTCTACCTAAATGCCCTATAAGAAGTCAACCTGCTCTCAACTGGTGCAGAGAGATGATTGAAAAGCAGCTGGGCACATTTCCTAACTTTACTAACAGTTTATTCAAATGTATGAGCAATATAAACCTAGACATAGTCAACAACTTGTATTTTGGATTTTCTTGCTTCATAATACCTTACCAAGATCTCACCAGCATCACCTTAAGCCCCACAGCTTTTGTGGCTGAGGAACTACTGAACTCTATGGCTGAACAACAGGACAAGGGTACCATACTCCAAACCCCTCTTCTCACCTAAGCACTTCTTTCTGTTCCCTACTCAGAGGAGAAGAAGTTCTGTCCATTCTTCTACTTTCTCCAAACTTACCGTCCCAGGAAATCATCTTTGTCAACATCTTTGTCATATAAGTCAAACTCCACCTCCTGGCCTGGAACATTATTCACAATGACCTGGCAGAAGTACGAAACACGGTCACAAATACAGCCTAAGCAACATAAATTAGTAGCAGAGAAGATCCAGAAGTTGGCCTGATGTGATTAGGAATTAAAGTCAAGATTCAGTTACTCTCAGTTTCTGAAACACAGGGCGATTCAGACTGCAATCCTTTGGAGGATTACTCAAAAGTAAGTTCACTTGAGTTCACCCGGACTCCCACATAAGTGTGTTTAGGATTGCAGTCCTCATATATTAGACCAGCAATGGGCGTGGGGGGAAAACCTGAACCTGATGCCCAGCAATTTGAAAGGAAACAGGGTCTCAGTAGTAGAGGCTTGCCGAGTCAAGTATTGCAATTAGCTTATTTAACCAGTTAAAAACCCTTTTGATAGATTCAAAAGGTGTCCAATTAATCAAAGAGCAGATTTTAAAATGCTTCTTTTTTAAAACACAAATGCCATATTAAAAAGGGGCTTTCCTTCTTTGAAGGGAATACCTCTTCTAATGCAGTGTTGACAAAGAGATTTGTATATGAATAAAACCAATCATCCTTGTGGAGAAAAGCATACTACTTTAGTTTTTAAAGTAGTATGATTTTCACCATAAGGATGATTGGTTTTATTCACATTGTGCAGATTTAACAGACTGACAGTGCAATCCTATGCACATCTACTCAGAAGTAAGCCTCACTATATTCAGTGGAGCTTAGGCAATTGTGTACAGGATTTCAGTTTGAACTAACATAATACAATTCAACGACTAAAGGCCCAATCTTATCCTCAATATGTGCCAGTGTATTTCCATGTCCACAGTCACAACAGCAGCCCCACCAGTGTAGAAGCCTGCCTGCCAAGGATGCAGTGCAACACCAGAAAAATGCCATGCCATTATGGGCTCTCTGATATGTCCATGTACTACAACCATCCAGGTGTGCATCTTTGCAATGGTGCAAGGTGTTAAATTTTGGAGGAGATGCTTTTTGCCTGTCTCCTACTATGACTCAGTGGTTAGAGAGCAGTTTTTTTGGAGCAGCTGGTGTAGGTTTTAGACCTGCCTCTCCCTCTTCTTTTTGTTTTTGTCATGAGAGTTTCTGGCCTCTTGTACAAAAGGCAAGTATCTTGCTGATTAGGGCAAGTCTGTTGACTGGGCTCAAACCTATCTTGCCTGGCTTCCAGCCTATACCTTTGTGTAGGGAGCTACCAGTATCCTGCTTTGTCTATGTGCTGTTGAGGCGCCTTTTGTGGCTTGTTCCAATCCCATTTCTGGCATAAGGGTTCCTTCCAACTGATGGACATCCCCACATGGACTCAAGCCCTTTTTATGGATAGACTAGTGTGCTTGTTTCTCATGGCCACCCTCTTCCAAGGAAGCCATGTTTCTACCCTTGCTCTGCTGTGCTAAAAAATGTATTATTTGGATGGATGTGTTTGTGTGAGTGGGATGAGAAGATGTGAACAGCAGCAGTTTCTCCCAACAGTTTTCTTTTGCCCCTTTGCTGATCATGCCACTGTAGCTCCTGTAGGAGGGAGGGATGCTGTGGCACATTGTGTCATGTCGTGTGTGTGTGTTTTATCCTTGGGATGGTTGGGGGTGGTGCCTGTTGCTGTACTGCTTATTCCTAGTGGCTGACAGGGGAATCCCCCATCCCCAGCATTGGTTGCTTATTGGCCCTGCACCACCATCCCCTTCCCCTGCTCAATTCATCCGGGCAGTGCTTCTCTGGCTGCCAGTTGTGGCTAATTGGCTAATTGGACATCACACTGATGATGTGCATACATCAAGGTCATGATACCCCAACATCAGGACACTGTTCCATGGATAACAGGCTTTGCTGGTGTTTTCATGGATGATGGGGAAGGGCTGTGCCAAAGTTGCTTTGCCAGGAGAGGCTTGGCTTTTGACACTTGTTGTGCCAGCGTCTGTGTGGTGTCAGCATGGCATTTGAATAGGATTGGGTGCCACAATTTTGAAATAAGCAACAGTCCTAGATAATCTCAGGATCAGTGACAGCACAAGTTCTGACTTGTCAGGTGCTACACCAATCCTATCTGAAGTACAGTACAACCATTTTTAGTCCTCTTTCTATTCTTCACATTAGATCTAAATAGGAGCAAGGGTAGATATGTGGTACTGAGAACATGTAGGGCAAATATTTTTCCCTATAAACAAATTTGCCTGCAAACCAATCACAGCCCAATCCCATGCATGTCTACTCAGAAGTAAATCCCACTGACTTCAACTGGACCTACTCCCAGGTAAGCACGTACAGGATTGCAACCTCAGTGAGGGGTGGAAGACAGAGGAATGGAAGACATTCTGGCAGAGGAATGGAGTTGGGGGTGGCAGCAGTGCTCTTACCTCATAGATCTCACTCCAGCGAGGGTTGAGCTCCTCCTTGATGACACGGCTGCGAAATTTCTGGCCCCCCAAGCGCACTTTGACATAAGGATCCGATTTGCCCTTGATCATCCCACCCATGAAGTTATCCTTGGCAATGAGGTTCTCAGCCTCCAACAGATGAATGCGAATCACACTCTGAGAACAGGAGTAGACAGAAAGTGGTACAGTTCAAATGAATGTAGCAAGTTGCCCAATACCAAGTCAGACCATTGGTTGATCTACAGTAGCTCAGTACTGCCTACATTGACTGGCAGTGGCTCTGAGCACACAGGGGTCTTCCCCCATCCCACCTGGAGAGTCAGGAGAAGAACTTGGGGCATTCTGTGCTCAGAAGCCACTGTGCTTCTCTAAGGTGAACCCACCCATTAGTTTGCCTGACAGAAGTACAGTCATCATCATACACTACACTGGCTCTCTCAATTCTCTTGGGTCCCCAAACCATCCATGGTTTTTTATATAGAAACACAACACGCTTCAGCACAGGAGCATGTGAGGAAATGAAATCACATAAGAGAATAGAGTGTCCAGTTTCTACAATACGAATTATAAGACCAATAAGTAGAGTTTGAAAACAGAGTCATTTACCTTACTCAGAAGCAAACCCATTTGTTTGGTAAGTGTAATCCCATCTTACTTACCAGAAACAGACACCACTACCAATAAGGACCAAATAAGACATGACATGGGAGTTCCATGAAACAGATCTCCTTTTTTAAAATTTTTTTTGTATTATTACCAAAAATGCTCCAACTGGCCTAGCATGACTGCTATTTAGGCATTTCAGCCTTTTCTCCCCCTTACCTCTGTGCCAAACTGGGCATCTGGGCAGGCCTTGGTGGGTCGGGGAGGTTGGTCAACACTGCTGCCAACATGGGTACTTTCAGTGCCATTCAACTGTCCTGGAGAGCACGGCCGGGGATTGAGGCAAACTTCAGGGGCATCCAGATATAAGATCTACAGAAACAGTATACAGGAAAGAATCACATGAGGAAATCAGGCAGCAAGTACAGGTGACAGGAGCTAGGACACCGTTGAAGGGAGCAGATTAACACAATTGTGGGGCTGTAATACCTTCTTCCCATCAGCAGATGATGCCCTGGCTGCCAACCGGGCAGAGGTGGGACTTCAGACAACTGACCAAAGACATTTTGGAATCCCACCTCAACAGGCTGCAACCATACCTATCCAGATAGTGTGACTAAGGATCTCTTGCAATGTTTTGCCACAAGCACCTGACCTAACCGGGCCTGTATCCTGAAGCCCCAGCCCTGAGAAACCCCCTTGCTGCCTAATATTTGACCATCAGCCAACCTCAACAGTACAGTTTAATTCCTGGTTACCAAACTCCAGTTTCCTCACCCTACGACTCTCTCAACTGATTTCTGCTCATGAACAGCTGGGCCACAACAGATGCACAGCCACGGCCTCATTGCTTTCTTGCACATGGGAACTTCTCTTTGATACAAATGGGCCAGGCCAGGGCCTAGGAGAGGGGGGTAAAGGGGATAATTTGTACGCGGGTCCAGGGTCAGAAAAGGGGCCCAGGAGTCAAAGGAGGGGCCCCTGAAATTTCCTGGGATTTTACATTTTCCCATCTTGCCCAGACTCACTGCTCACGTGGGATGCTGCAGGCATTATCGCAAGCACATGGCAGTGACTGCTACTACAAGCCATACACACCAGGCCCAGGAATGCATACATTCCTTAACAGTGTCATATCTGGGAGGAAACTGACCTCCTATAGTAGCTCATTGGCTTGTAGATCCGCTTACCATGAAGGAGTGTGGAGAAGCTCAGTGATACAGCTGCGGAACTGCAGAAGTCCATTTTGGTGTACACAGAACACTTTCTATTCTAGTGTGAGCCTAAATACAATGATACTCTGAAGGAGCAGGTCCGCAGCTTGGGGGTCCACCTGGACTCGCAGCTGCTCCTGGATTCCCAGGTGACAGCTGTGACTAGGGGGGGCCTTCGCTCAGCTTCGGCTGGTGCGCCAGCTGCGGCCGCACTTGGATCGTGCAGACCTGGCCACGGTGATCCATGCCTCGGTGACATCAAGATTAGATTACTGTAACACGCTCTATGTGGGGCTGCCCTTGAAGACGGTTCGGAAACTGCAACTAGTGCAGAATGCGGCGGCCCGTGTGGTTACTGGAGGTAGGCGGTTCGACTCTGTCAGTCCGCTTCTCCAGCAGCAGCATTGGCTGCCCATTCGTTTCCGGGCCCAATTCAAGGTGCTGGTATTGACCTTTAAAGCCCTATACTGCTCTGGGCCAGGGTATCTTAGAGATTGCCTACTCCCGTACAATCCGGCTCGTCCTCTTAGGTCATCAGAGAAGGCCTTTTCACAAGTGCCACCGCCTAGGGAGGTACGTGGGGCGGCTGCAAGAAATAGGGCCTTCTCAGTAGTGGCACCAACGCTATAGAACTCCCTTCCCCTTGACTTAAGAATGGCTCCCTCTCTTGAGACCTTTCAGCGAGGCCTGAAGACCCTTCTGTTTAAACAAGCCTTCTGAGTTCTCGGCCTTTTTAACATCTTTTAATATTTTTTACAGGCCTGATTTTTTTATGACTTGCTGCTGCTCTATGCTCTTTTTACCTATTTTTTATTCTGACTGCTGTTTTTTATGATGTGTTAGTATGTTTTTATTTGTTTTTAAATTATGTTTTTAATCTGTTGTAAGCCGCCTTGAGTCCCTTTGGGGAGAAAGGCGGGGTAAAAATAAAGTTATTATTATTATTATTATTATTATTATTATTATTATTATTATTATTATTATTATTATTACTAATCTCCTGTAAAGATTTTCTATATCTGAAAGATTTTAGAGAGGAGTGTGAGGATTTAGAGAGGTTTTCTGTATTACTGTATCTAGCTACCAGTATCGGGCAGGCAGGCAGACCTGAGCTCTGCATTGGGAAGACAGGCAGACCTGGGCTCCAAAGACTATTCTGGCAGTAACCACTTTCCCCCTGCCTGTTTTGGCCCCATTCTGCCCACCCTCATTGATCCCCCTCTGTTTCACCCCCTCCCTCTTTGGGAAGGGGCCCAAAATAAACTTCATACCCCCTGATAAAATTCCTCTCAGGTGCCCTGGGCCAGGCCACAACACTGCAAGGAATTTCTGTGGTAGTGTTCTGTCTATGAGGTATAAAGCTGTTTATGCAATCAGGCCAGACCTAAAAGTCTTGAAGACCACAGACCGACACTCCCACAAACTGGCAGGCTGAAGCCCTGTGCTTTTTCAAATCCCACCTTAACCACAAGTTCACACACTGATATGCAAATGTGTTTATTGTCCCTGTCAAGTAGCCCTAGGAAATGTTTATGTGAGCAAAAGTGGACTTCTTACTCCTGTCTCTCCCTGCATCTCTTGTTCTTGAAGATGTTCCCAGTACAGCAAGAAGAGAGGGAGAAAACTCAGGAGTGCCCAAGAAGAGAAGACCTCTCTCTCCCCCCCTTCTTTCCACCCCACAACAAATACATTTTTTACTGCACAGAGTGAAAGCAGAACAGCAATTTTGTGGTGGTGGGAACGGATCTGACTTCCGTCCCTGTTCAAAATAGTCAGCCAGCAGAATCAGAAATTTACTGTATCTTCCCTCTGTTTAGAAAATGGATTTAAGTGCGTTTTAAAATATTGTTTTACTGCATTTTAGTACAAACTATCCCAAGGATGAATTATTGATCTGGAGAGGAGAGCAAGCTATCATTAACATTTATTTATAGCATTTGTACTCTGCCCTCCTGTCAACAAGGCTCTCAGTACAGCTTATACAATATGGGAAATTGTTACAAAAGAAAAGGTGGAGGATATGTAATAAAAAAGGAGCACACCAACAATTGAAACATAGCATTTCCAAACCACATGCTTTTACCCTCATAACGAGTTTCATGTAGATGCGGCTGTTGGGTCCAGAGTTCTCCAGCTGGAACCACTGGTCAAGTGTCAGATCGTCAGCACTCAAAAGGCGAGACAGGCGGATAGTGAGGGATCCCAGAGTCGTTTGACGATTGTCATCTTTGACCTGTAAGGGGCAGAGAGACTTTTTGCTAGTGCCTGTGTGAACAGAACAATGGAGGGAGGCTCCAAAGGAGGGAACAATGCCTACCTGTATGTCAATATCTTCAGTTGTTGGGTCTTGCAGGAAGAAGCGGAACGCATCATCCCAAACAGGGGAGACCGTACTATAGACAACCTGGCAGGGTAAGAACCAGAGACTGACCATGAGTCACAAGTGCTCTCTACAGGGAAGGACAGAAATAGCATCCACTTCTGTGGGAGGTCAGTCAGCCATGCAGCTGGGAGGCACAAGCAAACTGACAGACAAAAAGAACTGCCGCACCTTTCTTGACTATCTTGCACTCTTTTGTAGATAGATAGGATTAAAAAAAATAGTCAAAACCAAATGCTCACCCTACTCTCACGGGTCACATCCTGGATGGACAGTTGTACCATAGGGTTGGGCTCCTTACTGGATTTCTTCAGCTGTGGAACAGGGAAGAGGAGAGGAATAATGGACAGAGTGCTTATTTAGGAACAATGTAGTCCTTAAAAAGTTACATACATCTGCTTTCTCTGGTGTAGAATCTTGTGCCAAGAAAAGACCCAATACCATGGCTGGCAACTAATTTTTTAACAAAGGCCACATCTGGAGTTAACAAGGGGCTGAAAGGCTAATGACATTCACTCTTCTCACTGACTCCCTCCTGCATCAGCTAAGACTCAGATAAAGGACCTTTTCACCCTCTTCCTCTCCAGGGGAAATAAAAATAGACGCTCAGGAAGAACGCTTTCTCTGTGAACCTCAGTCACTCAGAGCACAAGCCTATGCAAGTCTCCTCAGAAGTTAGTCTCATTGTATTCCATGAAACTTACTCCCACTGAATGGAACTTTCATTCCATTCTTACTAAGGATTTTCTTACTGAGGATTACAGGCTCACCCACTACAAGGCATGGAAGTGCTTGTATAATTATCACTATGAAAAATGTGTGAATGTCATCCATATGTAAATAATATATGAGAAAAGGAGAAAAGACAGAAAAACAACTAGATAAAACATTACAAGCATACATCATGTAAGAGGGAACAATGAATGACGGTTATTGTCAATGTGGTTGACGCTATTAAGCATAAAACTAGTTCAAGTTACTTATATGAGATTTGATCCCTCAAACAACCAAGGAGTGCTGGTTGGGGATATATGGAACACCATATCTAGAGATATATTTTATTACAAAAGGGCTCTTTTAATGCTTCCCCCTTGAACACATGAACAAAAACAGAGGCTCTATTATGAGTCGTGTCCCCCTTGTGTATCTTGCTTGCTAACTTTTGAAAATAAACCATAACAAAACTCAACAGAAGTGAACAACCCAGGTGCATGAGAAGAGGACAGTGCCAAAGCCCCCACTACACTTCACATTGGTGAGAAGGAGGTTCAAGAGCCCTTTGCCTATTTTCCGGAGAAAGTGGCTGAGATCCAACACAAAGGTGGAGGATTCTCGGGAACAGAAGCCAGGCTTGGGCCCAGATGGGAAGTCCTTAGTCTGAGTCTTCCAGGCCCCCGGGCTTTACTGATTTGAGCCCCACAGTTGTTATTCTGTAAAGTGCTATGTACATTGATGGCGTTCTATAAAAACAAACGCCTCCTAGAAATTACCATCTGTTGGCAAATTTGGACACCAAAGGTGCATACAACTTCCTTTTTAGCAGCAATTGTGCACTTTTAGAAGAGGTTCAGGGTTTTTGTTCAGGGTCTGAGAAAGACACAAGGAAGGCTGGTTAACAATTTACAAATGCTTTAATCGAAAAACTGTGCAGTTTTTTTCAATACAAGGAAAGAGGCTGCTTCTCTCGAGTATAAGCCTACATACAATCAAGCAAACAAAAGCTCACTGGAAGGAATGGCCATTTTCATTTTCCTCAAGTTTGAGAATGTGCTTGGGGGAAAACTTTAACATAACAAGTTGAAGGTCCATCAATATATTATAGAAGACAGAACAAAAAAATATTGTTTAGCGAATGTTTTAATTTTGCTTTTCCACAAATGAAGGTAGAGCAGATCACTTCCCCAAATCAAGGTAGAGCAGATCACTTACAGCTCAAGTCTAGTGACATCTACTCAGAAGAAGTGCTAGTGAGTTCAATGGTCCCTACTCCTAGGTAAGTGTGTACAGGATGATAGCCTTAAATACTCACCAACAGACCTGATCAGTCCCATCCAGATGCAGGATTCAATGAAATTAGCAAGTCCATAAGTGTGTGCACATTTCTCTGACTACTTACTGGGAGTTCTTGAGCCTTGTCCAGATAAATAACCAAGATTGCTGCTGATGGGGGCTCCGGCTTGGAGGAGATGGTTTTGTTCCACTGAAGAACCTTCATACAGCAAATGAGAAGTAAAACTCACATTCAGTCAGCTCTAACATTTCCTCCCAAAAGAACTAGTACTATCCCTGTGGAATACCCCCACACCAAGCTAAGAGAGTAACAGTGGCTCAAGACTTGCACTCAGTGGGAAAGAAAGAGTGTTCCATATCTGTAATTTATTTCTTTCCAGCTCTCTTCACAAATGATTGGCTAATACTGGAGCTTCATTTACCAGGTAGGTAACTTCCTGCCTCAAATTCTTCTAACCCAGCTTCCCCCTGAATCCCACTCTCCTTCCTGATCAGAAACTTCACGCAATACTTTCTCTAAGGAAACACTTCACAGAAAGGCCTCTAGGGGGCCCTAATATTGTAGGCCTGGGCATCTTCAGCTAGAAAAGGACCTCAAGCAGCATAGCTGGGAAAGACCTCAGGGCTGTCTGAGACCTTGGAGAGCCACTGCCAGTCAGATAACACGATTCAGTTAACGTCTAATTCATATGAAGAATAGCATTTCATGCACTGGCCACTCCAGGGGCATCCCTGTACCGCTTGGTCCCTACTCCACAGTAGATCCATGTTATACTCACCTGATCCAGTTTGGAAGTATCTGACATAAGAGTATGCCACTCCAGGCGCAGATGTATACGAGCCCGGCCACCATCTTGCAAAGGAAACCACTGCCATGAAGAAGAACAAGGAAGAGAATTGGGAATACAGGGCCAGTCTGTGAATCTGAGGGCTATGCTCACTTGCAGGCAATGGGTTTTTCCTCTATATTGCCCAACTCCATAAGACACAGCTTCTCTGACCTTCATACTCAACTCTTTCTTCCACTTTACTCCCTCCCACCATTGCTGAGGCCTTAATTATACCTCTTTATGAAGACATGCCTTATTATTCTTCATTTCCCCCCCACAAGTCAAAACCTGCTTCCTGATAGCCAGATGGAAACCAATTTCAAATGGTATCCCATTGTGAGGTTCCTATATAAAGCCAACCCTAGTGCTCACCTCTTCTAGCACATGAGCCTTGAATACCTCCCCGAAGTCCAGCTTCATCCTGAAAAAGGAGAGAAGGTCACATTTGAATATCTGCTATTCCCAGAATTTTAAACAACAGAACCAAGTTTCTGCAGATCAAGTAACCCCATCCATGCAGTTTCTACCAGATCACCCCATGCCAAGACAATCCTACTTGAGCTGGGGATGAAGCCGATGACCTTTGGACTGGGATCTTAACTGCCTGTCTTGCTAATTAGCCCCCAATCTTCCCAGTGTCAGAAAAAGAACATCAATGTTCCAGTTTCTGACCCCTTAGCTCAGTGGTACTCAAACTTTTCTGGCCTGTGGCTCCCTTGACCCCTGTGGCTGTTGGCCATGACTCCCCATCATATTCCTGAGGGCTGGAAGTGACATCATTAAACAGGAAGTGGCCAGAAATATTGACTAAATATTAATTATATTAATCATATCTAATTAAATGCAGATCTTAAAAATATATTATTAATACACAGCAATATACATGCTTTATAAATGATCAGCTGCTGATCACTGTTGGAGACAGGATGCTGGAGTAGGTAGATTTTGTCTGGTCCAGGAGGACTCTTTTTTTTTTTTTAACTTTATAAGCATACCAATTGAATTGTTTTATCAAATGAATTTTGTGAACAGCCAGTCTGACCAACATTATACACACACACACACCGCTGTGGACCCCAAGCCAACAAGTTATTTCTCCCATTCTCCCTGGATAGGATTAAACCCTTTATTAATTAAATTACATTAAATTTTTCCAGCAGCTGGTGGGGAAAATAAAAATAGACCTTGAAAATATATCAGAGCTGATAAGGGTTTGGTTAGGAGACTGATTTGCCTCTTATACTAGGAGATGCACAGCTCAATCCTATGAATGTCTACTCAGAAGTAAGTCCCATTAGAGTCAATGGGGATTACTTCCAGGAATAGGATTGGGCTGGCAATCACTTCATCAATGGCTGATAAGTATTCCCTTCAAGTAGCAAGATTCATCACTTTAAAAATACAGCCTCTCCTCTTCAGTCAAACAACAAGATTTATAAATCACTTTAAAAACTGTTCCCTTTTTCTGTTCTTGGTCAAGTAAAGTATGCGCTTACCTCCCCCCCCCCCTTTGCCAACTGCATGGAAACAACTTTAAGACCCCTGGTGACTGGTAAAATAGGAAGCGTTTTATTTGGGGACGGAGAGGCTCGCATTCTGCCCAGGAAAGCTAGTGTGACTGTATCACTGCGAGAGGACATCCTCTCCTGTGCGTTCGTGGTGCCTCCCCAGGGAGCTGCGCCTCACAGTTTGAATAACACTGCCTTAGCTACTCACCTAACTAGGTTTCACACCTGTTAGAGCTGGAAACAGTTGCCAGCCTCTCACCTGCCCAAGAAGTCATCCTGATCGGGGTCCTTGTCAAACAGCTCCACCTCCAGTTCCTGCCCCGGTACTTCGTGTACAATGAACTGTGGGGATAGTGGGGTGGGGAGTCAGAGCAGACACCACCTATTGTGTAGGCCGGAGGGGCCCTCTTCAGACAGAGAAAGGAAAGGAATTATAGTTGTGTCATGTGAAGAGGAAAAACTAAGCCAGGAGGGAAGAACAAAAGGAGATTGAGCATCTCTGTAAAAATTTATACTCAAGTTACCCCTTTTGTTGGCAGTCAATTACCTCATACACCTCATTCCACTTGGGGTTGAGGTTTTCATCAATGACCTTGCTGGTGAAGACCTGGGTGCCTACGCGCACAACAGCGTAGGGGTCTGACTTGCCTTCAATCATCCCTTTGATGTACTTATCCTTGGACTGCAGATCTTTGGCCTCAATCAGATGTACACGGACAATGCCCTGGAAAGGAGAAAGTGGAAGACACATCATAAGAAGAGCCCTGCTGGATTAGAACAAGGGTCCATTTAGTCCAGCTTGTATCTCACAGTGGCCCACAACATGCCTCTAGGACAAGACACAAGACAAGATACTTGTATCCTGTTGCCATTCCCTTTCATCTAGTATTCAGAGATAGGCTACCTCTAAGATCTGGAGGTTGTATGTTCACCATGACTTTTAACCTGTGCTGTACTTTCTCCACCAATCTGTCTAATTCCCTCTTTAAAGGCAACTAGGTCAGGTGCCATTACCATGCTCTGAGGCTATGAGTTCCAAAGATTAATTATGCACTAAATAAAGAAATATTTCCTTTTGACTCTTTTGACTCTCCTGCCAGTCAGTTCTAGTGGATGATCTCTGGTTCTGGGATTGTTCGAGAGGAAAAAGAACTTCTTTCTATCCACCCCATACATAACTTTATATTTCTCAATCATGCCCCCCTCAGGCACCTTCTTTTTAGTCTGAAGAGCCTAGAGCAGGGGTGTCCAAACCTTTTGGCAAGAGGGCCACATCATCTCTCTGACGCTGTGTTAGGGGCCAGGGAAAAAAAGAATTAATTTACATTTCAAATTTGAATAAATTTACATAAATGAATATATTAGAGATGGAACTTATATGAATGAATGAAGGTCTTGCAATAGCACTAGGCCTATAAAAGTCCTTGCACAAAGCAAGGCCAGCCTTTCCTTTGATGCCACTGCTGCATCACAGGTGTGAAACAGCAAGCAGTGGAGGGAGCCCTCATCCCACAGCTCATGTGAGAGGTTGAATTGTTGGCTGAATCACACTGAGAGCAGTTGCATCAAGCCAGCACGGGCTCCAGCAAGTTTCTGGAGAGCCAGATTCTCATTGGAGACTGGGGGTTCCCTGAGGACCAGATTGGGAGTCCTCGAGGGCCACAAGTGGCCCCAGGGCTGGGGTTTGGACACCCCTGGCTTAGAGCATCAGATATAGGGCTTTCACTCATGAGCCAACACTCCTCCTTATCAGAGAGTCCATCTTACCCTAGGAATTGGGCAGCGGAGCTCAGCTGCCTCCTGGAGGTCAGGAACCAGTGGGATGAGCAAGCGATTGGGGAGAACCAAGAAAGAGGCAATGGAGTCCATGATCATTGTGTCAGACAGTGAGCTGCAGAAAAAAGCCTTCCGTTTTAACACAGCACATTCCCCTTGGCCATGCCACACCCTGCATAATCATACAGTCCAGCAAACTATATGTTGCAGCCATGCACCCCTCCAATCCCCAAGGATGCCCTTCTGTCCCACTGCACCCTAGAAAATTCCTCTTGGAAAAAATCCCTTTTCTGTTCCATTCTCATCGTCTCTCCATAAGTTTTTCCTCTGCTTTAGTCTACAAAATTTTCCTAACATTGCCCTTCTTACACATCAGGACATCTCCAAGAGGAAAAATTCCTCAGCCAGCAATCTCAGGGCAATTTTGATGGAGGAAGAAAACAAGGCAACCATTTCCATCCCCTCCTTTTTCCTTCATTTATACATTTTCCAGATTTGTTTTTCACAGAAATTTTCAAAGCCATTTTTAATGGCCAGTAAACCTCAGGGTTTAAAACCAACCATAATTTACCTCAGTCCAGGGATGTCCAAGAGGTTGGTCATTCCAGTCCAGTTGATATCCAGAGTCTAGGAAAAAAAGGGGGGGTTGATGGGGAATGGTGGAGAGAAAGATCATCTGGTCATCTTATCTTGCCATGTAAGGGCAGGCTTTAGGGCCTACTGTCCCACAGTTTTTAATGCTGTTTCTGCCAGATTAACTTTGATGTGGTCTCAGATTTCATGGGATTCCAACAGGGAAGGGAGTAAAGATGGGATTCACAAGACCGACAACTGATCAAGCAAGGAAATGCAAGGAGATAAGCATTGCTGGCAGTCACTGTGATATGAACAGAATAACATAATCTGACTGACTAGTTTTTCAGAAAGAGAAATCGCATGGGGTGTGGGTTGAAGTAATACTTACTGGCCGACGGATGAAGAACATGGTGAGTGCCCCCACAATGGGAACATCACCAATGAGAGGTTCTAGGATGACCCGCAACATGCCATGGAGCTGAGAGAAAAGGAAAAAACAGAGGCCAAATTGTCAGTCACTGTTATTTTAATGTCTGTGCTCTGAAACAGGCTGAAAAGAAGACCAACAAACCCAAGAGCCTCTGGTTCAAGCAGTGTTCCTACCATGCCACCAGTGATGCAGCTCTCTCTGATAAGCAGGAGAGGGCTATCCTGCCACATCCCACAGTATGATTGCAGGTTTAAGCCTCAATTCAAAAATTATGGAATACTGGGGAGAGGAAAAGAGATTTGTCTCCTTCACATATGATGTTTGAGGTACAAAGACTGGCAGAAACACGGTGGGTGGCCAGGAAGTCATAGCGTGTAAAGGAAGTCCATGAAAATGAATGGCAAAATTGGACTACCGAGGGATCTCAGACTGATGCTCTGCATAGGCCAAGTAGACTGTGCCTGGACTAGAAGCCAGACTGCGTCAGGATGCCAAGAGGAAACTCTCCACTGCACACACAGAGGCCAAAACTCATCTCTCTGAATTGTATCAGCCTCTGAATTGACCAGAATAACCTTGAACAGCTGAAATGCGATAGTTTCCCTAGATCCTTATCTAGGCCTCAGCCCTAATCAATCTTACCTGCATGCCCTTCACTCCAGCCTTACAGAAAAATTTCTTCACTTCCACATCTATTTGGACATCGCCTACGTAGCTGTTGGGGAAACAGGGAGATAGCAGCATGAGGCTTCCCAAATTCAAAGAAAACCCATGTCAGAGCAAGAATGAATCTACAGGGAACAGCTCCTCCCAAACTTCCATTTGTCCAGCCAGCTTTCCCAGGAATTCCCAACTATAGTATGGTCCCCAGCCCTCTAGGTTCACAAGCACTATAAATCCCACATGATCAACAAATAAAGGAGGCAGTGGGTCTCTGTGTAGCTCTGTACAGAGGGGGAAAAAGCATCCAAAACAGATCCACTGATCAGCTTCTCTCTATCTCTCCTTATAACTAGCTCTCTTCAAAGGCAAGACACGAAGGAAGGGCCAGGAGAAAGAAAAACAGTTACCGCAATGCAGCTCAACCTCCTCAGTACAGGACAAAACTTGCCCTCCAGGTTTGTACTCTTCCAAGAAAAAGTACAGGGCACACCCATATAATAATATGGGCTGTCAAAATAACTGACACTTTTGCGAGTCAATTCAATGAAGAGCAATTTCCATCAATTCTGTGTTGGTTCTCTTTTCTGGAACCAATGTAGCAGCATAACAAAATAATGCTAAATTCACCTGATGTTTAAGTCCAGCAAGATCTGCTTCTTGTTCAAGCCAGTGTGAACCTTGACTCCAACGACCTTGAGAGGCTGGGAGCAGAAAAGACATCATTACTCAAAAAGAAAGCCTTGTGCCCTCTTCTTCCTTGACCACTGGATTCAGCTCCAAGAGCAAAGTCCACATTTTGCACAGCAGTATTGCAGACTTACAAGATATACACAGCACTGAGTTTAAATGTGAAAGCTGGAAGGGAACAGACGAGAGAGTGATTATCTGTTTGGGATGAAAAGGAATCGGATATGAGGTTGTGGCAACCGATTCACTAGTAAGGAATCAATACCACATAAAGACAAGAATAATAACTATGCAGCAGAATATAGAATTTTGCAAGACAGTACAAAATACAAAACCATAAAATGCAATAACTAAACGTATCAAATGCAATGAAAACTTGGGAGAAAAACCAGACTTTTGACAACTCCTAATAGATGAAAAACACAATCCACCAGAAATGCACCCCCCCCCCCAAATCCTTTTGGCAAACTGAAGCAATCCCCTCCAGATGGCATGGACCAGCAGATTTGCTGGTGCCTGAGGTGGCATGACAATTGCTGCCCTCCCCTCTTAAGCATCAGCATACATAGGGCTGCTCCTCTTATTGGATTTGAAAAGGGGGAATGAAGTAGAACCGGAAGTGTGGTGGAGAGAAGAGAAGTGGCTTAGAGAGTCTCAATACATCCTCTTTGGCTCACTTTCCTTTTCAAATCCAAGTGGGAGAAGGAGGAACATCGAAGGTTGGTGGGTAGACACAGGCAGGCACCCCACACTAAACCACTGCCTGAGGTGACCATCTCTGTCAGCCTCATGGATGGCCTTGCTGGTGTCTAACTGTGCCTTCCAGCATAGAATTATTAAAATAATTTTTAAAAAATAAATCTTTATTTGGATACACGGTTTTTACATTTTGCTACCTTAAGATCTTTGAAATTCCACATATTATGCTGTGAGAATTCTTCATTGTCAGAATGGTTTGTTCTTTGGGAGTTACATTTCCTTCCCCATCTTTATCTTGAGTCTGTGGATGCTGATAGACTAGAGAAGACCTGGTGTTGTGGAGTCTTGTGACAGGCTGACAACTGACAGGGGACCTCATGTCCAAGGGATAGGCGGTGGCAGTGTAATTGTTAATGTGCATGGCTGTGTTGGGCTTGACCACTGGGTGGGGCTGTCCTCTAATATTTTTATTAAATATTTCCCACTGCCCATTACCTTCTCTCCCATGTCCACCTTGGCAAAAGTGAAGGTTTGCAGATGCGTGTTGGAGGCCCGGATGCTTGGAGCAATGTTTTCCACCAACAGCTTCTCCATGTACTGGCCAAAGAAGGGCCAGGCCTGGGCCAGAATCTACCATGGGTGTAAGAGAACACAACGCCAGTCAGATATCATCACGCAACATTGATAGAAGGGAAACAACTGTGCCTACTGCTTCTCACCTTGTTCAACCATTCAGCTTTTTCAACCTCTGGAAAACTAACCTGAAAAGAAAAAAATAAATACAGATTAGTTTAGGCAACAAGAGTCCTACCTGATAGGGATTCCTGGGCATGCTAGAGATTCATTCCCACATCCAAAGAAATCAACCATGTCTCTTTAAAGTGTGTTCAGTGGGAAATGCTAGTTAAAGTTAGAACTGTGTACATTCCTTATGCCTCATAATTTTAATACAACAGGAGTCAGGGTCCAATCCTAAACAGTGCGCACTGGCTTTCCGCTAGCACGCACCATCACAAATGTGCCATAAAGCATGTTTGCCAGGCCCTAGCGCTGCCTGGCGATGGGCTAACACTGATGGATCACCAGTGCTCCGCTGCTAGGCGGCCGCACAGACCGCCATGTGGTGGAGAGGTAGGTGAGGGCATCGGAAGAGGCAGGGAGGAGGCGTTCTAGGGTGGGGGAGCTGGGGAGGGAGAGGGTGGGGAGGAGGCATGCCGGGGGGAGGGAGCGGAGTGGAACCGGTGGAGCTTTGCTCCACCAGATCCTGAGCCTGTTTTGGGTCTGCCACCCGACATGGAGGTTCTTGATTCTACATTGACTGAAGGGTTGCTTTAGAATTGAGTAGCCCCATTGTGGGGCTACTCACCTTACCCGGCGGAATGGGACAAAAGTTCCTTTCTCCCAGGGTGCTGCCGGCGTTGCCCGGTTAGCACTCAGAATGCCATGGCAGCCATTTTTGGCACTGTGGCAGCCCCGCACTCTGGGCAGCATAGGATTGGGTTGAAAGTATGGTGTGGTGTTTCTCAAACTGTGGGTCAGGACCCACTAGGTGGGTTGCAAACCAATTTCAGGTGGGGTCCCATTCATTTCAATATCTTATTTTTAATATATTAGACTTGATACTGCCATGGCATAGGACTGCATTTGGAGAAATGTTACAGATCTGTACTTTTAACAGGCTACTATATTCAGGTCCAGCCTTGTTATACACGGATTTTTTATACACAGATTTGACTCAACATGAATGGCCCCTGCAAATGAGAAGGAATGTGCTGATCCCTGGAGCAGGGGAAAAATGCACCCCTTTTAAATCACCGTTTAAAAAACTGCTTTTTACTGTTGCAGAGAGACAGCCATATAAGTGATTACAGGTATAACCTAAGTATCCACAGATTTTTTCTATATCAAAGCTGATGAGAAGGGCCCTTTAAATGAAAGAAAAACAGTCGTTTAATAATGCCAGAGAGTGCAGCTGGCTGACAATCCATCAGTCATTCTCTGCAGGCTTCCTTCTCCCTGAGCTCCTGAAAGAAGGCTAAATGGCAGCGATTATCACCTTCTCCATTCTTTCCCCCTTGCTGGGGCTCCTGGTGAAGGGAGGGATTGCTGCCTCCTAGTGAAGCCTAAGCGCCTGGGGAGTATTGCGTCCAGTTCTAGTCGCCACATCTCAAAAAGGTCATAGTGGAAATGGAAAAGGTGCAAAAGAGAGTGACTAAGTTGATTACTGGGCTGGGGCACCTTCCTTATGAGGAAAGGCTACGGCGTTTGGGCCTCTTCAGTCTAGAAAAGAGACGCCTGAGGGGGGACATGATTAAGACATGCAAAATTATGCATGGGAAGGATAAAGTGGATAGAGAGATGCTCTTTACACTCTCACATAACACCAGAACTAGGGGACATCCACTAAAATTGAGTGTTGGGAGAGTTAGGACAGACAAAGAAAATATTTCTTTACTCAGCATGTGGTTGGTCTGTGGAACTCCTTGCCCCAGGATGTGGTGACAGCATCTGGCCTGGATGCCTTTAAAAGGCGATTGGACAAGTTTCTGGAGGAAAAATCCATTACGGGTTACAAGCCATGATGTGTATGTGCAACCTCCTGATTTTAGAAATGGGCTATGTCAGAATGCCAGATGCAAGGGAGGACACCAGGATGCAGGTCTCTTGTTATCTGGTGTGCTCTCTGGGCATTTGGTGGGCCGCTGTGAGATAAAGGAAGCTGGACTAGATGGGCCTATGGCCTGATCCAGTGGGGCTGTTCTTATGTTCTTATGGAGAGAGACCGATGCCCTCTGTGTGCATTACTAAGGTCATCAAGGCTGTTTTTCAATCACCAGAGCAAAGAAATTTGCTATAGTGCATTTTTTGCCATCCACATGCTTGCGAATAATAAGACTCAACCTGTATAAGCTTTTAACAATAACAGTCAATGGGGCTTACACCAGGTACGGATAGGACTCCACCCTTTGCAAAGTTTGGGGATTTTTTTTCAGCAACTGCATGGGTGGGTTAGGACGGTTTTTCTTTATTTTATATAAATTTTTAATCTTATACTTATTGTAATCTTTTAATTTACTTAATTTGATTTTGTCATATGGGGGTGTTAAAAATTTTCCTGCCTGATGATGACACTTCTGACCATGACATCACTTCCAGGTTAACGACATCATTTCCAATGGGTCCCAACAGATTGGCATTCTAAAAAGTGAGTCCTGGTCCTAAGAGATTTGAGAACCACTGGTGTGGAGGATAGGTGGGCTAGCATTTGAATTTTGGTTCAGCCATTAAAGCTCACTGGTGACACTGAACTGTCTCTGTGCTCGAGCGAGGGATAAAAATGAAATGACCTCATGAACCATGAACTCCTCAGAAGAGAGGACACTAACAAAAAAAGGAAAGAAATGTATGTGAAAGGGTAGTCTTCTTCCACATAGTCCTGCCCACTGCCTGTACTGAGCTCTGCATATCACCATCTTCAGACTTGTGGATGGACAGGCCTTTTCAGTGCCAGTGCCAGGCTGCCTACTCTAAGAAGCCCTCTCAGTCATATCTTTATTGGTATCCTCTAGCTGTTAGAATGTGCTAGAGTCTAGCACATTAAAATCTTTTTTGTTTTACTGTCCTTTGGGGTTAGCTTGTTTCCCCCCCTTCCTCATTAAGATATTATTTTGCTGCATCTCTGTTTCGGCTGCACTTTCCAAATAGATTTTTATTGATTTTTTGGTTTTGTGTTTGGATAGTTTTTAAAGTGATTGTTGCAGGTCACCTTGGAAGCTCTTTGAGGCTGAGAGCTGAGGCATATTTTTTTTAAAAAATATACATAAGAGGAGAAGAGTTCTGGTGCAGGATTGAGCATCCTAACATTTCTTGTATTCATTCCACCCCCACCCCCCCAAAGCAAGTGACAGAATTCTTCACTGGGTGTGGCATGAAGGGGTTTGGACATCTGAACTATACTCTTTCCCAAGTGGGTGCCTTACACCTCTTCAACACTGAGATATTGAGCAACACCCACTTATTTTGCCATTCCTTGTTCAGTCATTAACAGATGCGTAAATCCAAGCTCGAACTGTTAGTGACTTTGGTCCCTCAATCGCACTGTGGGTCCCCTTTTGCACACAAAATCTAAACCACACCCAAAGTCCAAAGACTCAGTTCCAAAGCCTTCCTGCAAGTATTTGAGGCTTCAGGAGCCACAAATAAGCAACAGGGTTATCAGTGAAATGTAGACCAAAATATAGGTCAAGGATGAGAAGCAAGACTCCAAGGAAACCGAGTGTAGGGTTCATAACCTTGGAGCAGAGTGCTGGTTAGTCATCAACCATTGCTAGGTCAGCTGCTTGGTGAAGCCATTTGTTCTGATCTTTCCTAATCTGCTTGCTTGGAATAGAGGGGCAAGGAGGGGCAGTAAAAGATGCTTTGCAACAGGGGGATGACTGTTGACATGAGAAAAGCAGCTGATCTTGTTCAACATTCTAGGTCACTATTCTCAAACATACACACCCTTCCCCTTCCACTGGAGTCATGGTATTGAGTGGTTCAGCAGAGTTTTCAGTTTCTTACAGAATGCCTGTACACCCACAGGAAAAGCTGTAAGAAGCTGGCATGCATGCATGTGCAAGAGAGACAGAGAGGGAGATATTTCACACATTACAAAAACCTACTCAGAAGTCAGCTCTGTGTAGAAAATGGAGACAATTCATGGGTGATTGTCACATGTAGTATCCTACACATGTATGTAAATGGCAACCAGTTGCCATTCCCTGTACGATGCAAATACTTGCACAGATCTAAGACAATATACATGGTATGTAGGACGTAAGCTATGCGCAGGATTTGCTCTCAGCAGCCCCTCCCCCACTAACATGAGTTAGGGAGTCCAGTCTCAACATTTCTTATAGAACAGGAGTGTTTAAAACAAGATGAGATGACGTTGTACTGAACCTAGCACTTAGTTTGGGATGCAAGTGAGCAAAGAGCTACCTTGAGCTCTGGGAGGGGTAAAAATCTTCTAAGAAATATGGATAATCTCTCCTGTTTGCTATATTTTTAAATCTTGTACATTGCTTTGAAAGTTTTATGGAAAAGCAATGAACAAATGTAAATAATATCATTGATTATCCAAGCTTCTAATCTAGAGCATCAAGAGTTAGCTAGATATGTGCAGGTGTACACATGACCTTGCCTGGGCATACATGTGAACAAAAAAACAAACTGAGAATGTATTCACCCAAATTGCTCTTCCCCACACTAAATAGGTTACAGATTACTTCTTCACAAGGATTCATATGGAACTAAACAGCCTGTTACAAAGAGCATGGGCATGTTGTTTTGGGATACTGCCTCTTAAGGCAGGCACACTATTGAACCATTTCATATAGATGGATAGCATGAAGCTTGGAAGAGGCAAACTTTTAAAAGACAAATTTGAGATGATGTACAGCTGAGGAATACACAGAAGAGCTTGCAAACATATACAACATCATTGCAACATAGCTTGGATACCCTGGAGAAAACTTCTTAAGGGCAAAAGATATGCCCTGTAGTTAGGGCTGTGTTTATTTTGTGCATCTGCATGACTGCCATGTAAGTATGGAAGGTGGATGCCGGGGAGAGTCCAAGAGCCTGCCAACAACAGTTAAAAAAAACACAAAGTTTGCACACACACACACACACACACACACACACACACACACACACACCCATTTTCTCAGACTGAGGGAAAAAAGGTTCAGAACACACAAGCAGTATCTTATTTAGTGAAATCTCAAATACCATAGAGGAGATCAGCAGTGTGCAGGAGAAATACAACATCAGTGCTTCGTATAAGCCCTTGTTGCTCCTGCCCCTACCTTGCTATTTCACAGTTCCTGTTCATGGTTTATCCACAACTTTTTACTCCCTTAAGAGTTTCCATTTGAGGAGGTATGTTTTAAAAAAACAACAACTAGGGCACTTCCACAATAGAACCCTTTAGCATGGCTGGGGCATTGCTTTTTTGGCAATGGAAGTTGGAAGTGGAATGAAAACGGAGGCAACACTTAATATAGCAATTTATTATCTAGCAGTGCTCTTCCTCATGCTCAAGAATCTTCTATGTTTACTCTCAAGAAAGCCCCATTCAGTAAAGGTCCTTTCCAAAGTCAACAGGACATCTTCTCCATCATGTGTAATCAATTTTATTGATCCCCTGTTCATTGGAGCTGGGGGATTAATGCAGAATAACCTTCAGTTTGCCTCTTGAATAAATTTTTTTAAAAAGATAACAATGAGAGGATATAACTTAAGCAAAACTGTTCCCCTCACCCCTAAAAAAAAAGACTGTCTGCCAATTGAGAAGTTATTCAAGAGACAAGCTGGCAGTTATTCTGCACTGATTCCCCCAGTCCCAGATAATAACAAGAGAACAGAATCAACAGAATCTGAAAAAGACAACATCCACTATAAAGGCATTAATAGTCTCGAAAGTCTTAATAGTGCTTTGCCCACACAGGGCATGCTTGAGCCTTTATTGCACTTTATTACCCTCCACAATTACTACAACTGAGTTCTGAAAAAAAAAACAAGCAAACAACTGAGTGGCTATTTCAGAATAAATGCTTGTCAGTCAGCAGTCCAGATCTATGTGTGTGTTCTTTTGCTGAACCTATATTCTACCTCAGAATGCCAGATGCAAGGGAGGGTCCCAGGATGCAGGTCTCTTGTTGTCTTGTGTGCTCCCTGAGGCACCTGGTCGGCCACTGTGAGATACAGGAAGCTGGATTAGATGGGCCATTGGCCTGATCTAGTGGGGCTGCTCTTTATGTTCTTATAATTTTACTTGCAAGTCAAAAGGGACACATATGCTAAATATTAGTCTTTCACTGCCCATAGCAATATTTGAACACTGATAGAGTACAGAATCCCTAACTTGCAAAGGCTTTATGCAAGCCTGGAAAAAATGCATCTGAAAATTTTTTAGCTTAATTTTCTCTTCTCAAGCAGGAATAGAGAAAGAGGAAAATGAGATTATGCCAGGACTGAAGAGTAAACCTGGGTGTTAGAAAATGGCACTGGTAAGATTCACTGGGCAATGTAAGTCCCCAAGGGAGAAACCATATGGGAAATCATATTCTGCTTGTTAGAGCAGAAAAAAAGAGCCCTGTGACACCTTAAAGCAGTGATTTTCCAACCAGAGTATTGCAGCACATTGATGTGCCACAAATTATCTGCAGGTGCGCCATGGGAATTTGGGAAGGGTCATTTATTAGTAGGGCCATTGGCAGCTGCGAGCCCCCCACCTGCAGCATGGTGTGCCTTGTCAATTATTTAAAAACCAATGGTGTGCCTTGACAATTTTAGCGACTTCTCAGTCTCCCATGAAATGAAAAAGGTTCGCTGCCTTAACACATTGATTGTAGCAAGGTGCCATAAGACTTTGTTGCAGGGGCAATGCAGCTGCTTCTCTGCAGGCACCTGCCTACTCCTGCTTGGCTATGCTCATACATTCTTGTACCTGGTTCACTGCAGCTGACTTCCTGCAGTTAAGTTGCCATAGAAACAAATAAGTACAGGATTGCTGTGGCAGGATGGGACAGGAAAGCAGGGCCCTGTCACTTGAGTCATAAACCTGTGCTCCATCAAAATGAAAGTGGCCAGTCTCATTTTCCCCAAATGTGTCACGCTTCCCCTGCTACCTACACATCAACTTCAGATTATATCTTTGCCATGGGACTCAAGAACCACACATGGCTTGCACACAGTACAAGACTGTAGACAAACATAATTCAGAACACACCACCAGGGACCCGAAAAAAGCTCCTGCAGAATATGGCTTGGGGTGTCTCTGGAACCCTCTGCTTTGTAGACACCTTAGAGCCTGTGCCTTTCTGCTGTCTGCAGCTGATACAACATAGTTTGGGTCATGAGAAATGGAAGAGATGCTCAAAATTTCAGTCTTTGATACCCCACCACAAGTTCACAAAGCTGACCTGGAATGAAATACATTTAATCAGAATTTACATTCCATTCTCATTTACAGAAGGTCTACATTGTTCAGGAGGACACATACAGTGCTACGACATAGAGCCTTGTGAAGCATTCCACAGACAGCCCCAAGGATAGCAGGACTCCTTGGCAGCCACTCACAGAGCAGCTGGCAGTTAAGTGGTTTTTGCTGGAAGGAAGGGGGCACAACCCCCCAGAGGTTATTAGGCCTCAGGTCACTTAATGAGGACCCAGACCAACCTTCATCTTGCTTCTAGATCTAGAGAAGGTAACTAACAGCTGTGAAGAGTTCTCTCTCTGAGGGGGATAACAAGATGGAGCAAGGGCTCCTCAATGTAGGGCCAAGGCACTCTTCAGGCCCTGCTGAGATGGCTTATTCATATTAGGCGAGGGAGAATGAATGAGACAAGGGTTGAGAATTCAAAGCAAAAGTCATTTCAATTCTAGCTCAAATCCCCAGATTTCTCTTTAAATAGCCCTCATGCCAAGCCCCAAATTGGCTGAAACTCAGAGGAGATTCACATACAACTGATGGGAGGGATATGGTTAGAAAAAAGATCCGGTGTAAGCATGTTCCTCTATGTCATATCCAGGAGGGGTTGTACTTCAGTGCTAGGGCACATGTTCAACATGTATGGGCAAGGCAGAGGTAGGCTACCTCTGATTGCCAGGTGCAGGGGAGGGCACCAGGCCGCAGGTTGTGTCTGTTGTCTAGTGTGTTTCCTGAAGCATTTGGTGGGCCACTGTGAGATACAGGAAGCTGGACTAGATGGGCCTTTGGCCTGATGCAGTGGGGCTCTTCTTATGACTGATAGGTTCTAGATTCTAATTTCCCCATGTCATCACTTAAAAAAAGATCTTAGTCACCAGGGGTGGAAAAGCTCCTGCCTGAGAACTTGGAGAGCTGCTGCCAGTCAGATTAAATGGTATCAGGCAAGAAAGACCAGAGGTCTGATCCACTAAAAGGCAGTTTTGTGTTTGTGTTGGTGAAGAACGAGGGGGCATGGTTGGAAAGAGGCAACCCCCCTTGTCCAGCAGAGGGAGCTGAATTTCTCCATCACAAAGAGAACACATTCCAATATGTAGGCTGTCCAATTCCATGGACAACTGGCTCCTGTATGTACAACCACTCGAGCGCTTAGTTTATTCTCAATTGTTTTTCCCATCATTGCAGAGAGCAGAAACTGTCAATAGACTCCTTTGTTTTCTGAGACAAAAAGACTCATGTTCTATTGAGTAGGTGTGAAGAGAGCTCTTGTGGTATACAAGGCAAGCAGCACTGCAAAGCTTAGACTGCAGGCATCAGGTTTCCTGAAAGGTGTGTGACTTTCCCAGTCCCGATCACAGCAGACAAGTAGGAATACAGTTCTTTCACTCTGCCATCCATCCACCTATCTGCAGTAATCTCTCTCATCAATTTGTAGGGCAACAGCAGAATACAGCAGACACCATCTAAGCTAGGGAAGAACTAGCAGCTGGTTATACAGACTGTTCAGAACAGGCCTTTCTAGCAGCTGTTTCGCTTCCTCTCTTTATAAGGAAACGTAAGGGGGGGGAAGACCGAGGACAGAATAGTTCTTGTTTACAGCACAGCTTGCTTAGCTCTCTTAATAGTCTACAGTCAATATTCAAGGACAGAGGATGTAGTTGTAGCAGCAGCACCAATGAAGAGTCTTCATAACAGCTCTATTCCTTCATGTTCATTTTTTCCTTGCTGGATTCTTTACTTGCCCACTGTCTTGTAACAAAATTCTACATCCCATAATAATCAGGCCTGTTCTTTCAATTGCTTGTGGCAGGGAGGGCACCAGCTGTTTTGGTTTTAAATTGATATGTGCCACTTTTATACTCAGCTAAGCATTCAGAGGTGCACAAAATGCATCAGGAGAGAGACAGAGGTCTGCCTAGGAAAAAGACTATCCTGCAAAGTACACAGCAATCCTAAAAAGGCTGGGGGCAAAGACCTTTTAGTGACAATCCCAAGATGTATGTACAATCGGATTAAACAAAAAAAGATACTGACAAACAAGAAAAAAGAAGGTACAAGGGTCAGGATTGAAGAAGTTGTAAATATCTGTGCAGATAGCACCAAGGGACTCCCCTGCAGTAAGACTGATAGCCCCGCTGGATCAGGCCAAAGGCCCATCTAGTCCAGCTTCCTGTATCTCACAGTGGCCCACCAAATGCTTCAGGGAGCACACAATCCTTCAAGATGCTCTCCTGTTCACATGTCAAATGTCTAAGTGTAAATGATGCTCTTATACAAGTCCCATGCATGCCAGCAGGAAAATTTCCCAGCAGGTCATGTCTTATTTTGGAAGATATTGACTTTCATATAAAAAGATTCCTAGAAATAGAATGTGCATCAAAAGGACACACTAATAGAGCCTTTGAAAAAATAGAGCTTCTGAAAAGGAGAACTGTAGGTACTGATAAAATCTGTAAAGGTCATCCTGATCTCCATCCCTGGCCCATTAAAAGCCAGATATCAAACCTAGCACTTTCAAAAGTCCTCCCTCCCCATTACCTTTTAAAGCTTTCAATCCATTTTAAGCCCTGCGGGGGGGGGGGAGCAAACCTAGAAATCAAAGCCCTGCTCTCTAGGCCTGAACCGAATTAAAATGATTTTGTCGCAAATTCCCATATCACACCATGGGCTGGATGATGACTATAGTTCCATTCTATGGGGTTAGGCTCTGGGTCTAGGTATAGATGCATTTATTAAAATGAATAGGGGTAGAAATCAGGCACAGGAAAAATTTACAGACTTGGGATGACAATTTCTCCCCACCTTTTATGTATTCAGAAAGTAAACCAGAGACTTCAGTCATTTGGAAAGAATATCAACAACAACCAGAAAAATCAGAAGGACCAAAAGAAACCGTTGCATAGTGGTAGACTGCACTTTGCATGCAGAAGATCCTTGGTATTTCTAGGTTAGACGGGGAAAGAAAGGCACCTATCTGAAACTTTGAACTGTTACTGCCAGTGAGCATGTAGACAGCACTGTGTAGGATGGGACCAACGGCCTGGCTCATATAAGACAACTTTCTATAGCTGTGCTCATATGTGGGAGAGGGTGTGTGTGGCAGGGGACATGCAGTGTGCCCTGCCACCATGCTCCATATCACACTACACCTGAATTGCTTTGTCTGCTAGGAGAGGTTCAACTTACAGCTATGTATGCAGGCACTTAAACACTCGCAATCATGAGGGGAATCTGCACACAAATGCTATGCGTGGAGAGAGTGGGTAGGCAGGGTTCATCGGTACACTCCCAGCCTTCTGCAAGTATGGTGTTTCTACACTTACAGTACATCTGAATAATGTTTTATTCAAAAATTTTTATTCACATCTAATTCAATGTGGAATATTTAGCTAATGTAAACATCTGCATGAATTATCAAACATCTGCATGAATTATCACAAAATCCAAATTGTGTTAAACCCACAGCTGGGAAGAAAGATCAAGCCTGCGTGGAAGG
The DNA here is from genome assembly GCF_035046505.1 of Tiliqua scincoides. Lineage (NCBI taxonomy): Eukaryota > Metazoa > Chordata > Lepidosauria > Squamata > Scincidae > Tiliqua > Tiliqua scincoides. The sequence goes on along the minus strand of NC_089822.1, from coordinate 133,563,573 downwards.
AGATGCATACCGAGTTGCCATGGAGGAAAGTGCAAGCCCCCTCCCCCATTCCCATCCTGTCCCCGTCCCTTCTCAACCCAGAGGGACCTACAAGCAGCTGCTATGTTGCCATCAGGGATAGAATTCCAGTTCTCAGATTTGTAGACCTACTGGTCATATAATACTTCATTTTAAGGTGTATGCATATTTTGAACTGCCAACTGCCTAAAACTCAAGCCAAGTCTGAGAACAAAAGAATCCTGGACATATTAAAATTTGGGTTACATTTCTAAAGAGACCATCACAGATAGCTTTAGCTGACTTACTTTAAGAGAACAAAGCTGTTTTCAGACTTCACTTCCCTCCCATTCTCATACCTCTTCTCTTTTCCAAGCTTAAGCAACACCATAAGTCTAGCTCCTTCCCGACAAATCAAGCTAGTGTACTTGACCCAAACCCAGACCTACCCCCCACTTCTTGAGGAATTCAAAGCCCTTCTGTTCCAGGAGGAGTTGGCACATTCAAGACCTGCAGATGGAAAGCTGTTAACCACAGAACCCAGGCAGATGAAAGGGTGGGGGAGAGTTCACAGCCATTTCAGAGCACCTGATTAATGTGTGACTCTGATCAGACAAGAGATGGAAGCCAAAAGCACACAGAGAAAAGCTGGGGATGAGAGGATGGCCATCTGTTTCCAAGCAAAAAACTAAGCAACCCTCAAACGTACAGCAGAAGCAAGCAGGGCACAGCAAGATAATGCAGGGAACCCAACAAATCATATGAACTCTGTTGGATCAGGAGAGAAGTCCATCTAGTCCAGCATCATGTTTCCCCACAGTGTTCCACCAGCTAACTCCAGGAAGCCTACAAGCATGAGATAAAGGCATACTTCTCTCCCACCATTGCTCCCCTGGGATTCAGAGGCATACTTTCAGTGAACCTGGAGGTAGCACAGAACCAACATGACTAGTAACCAGTACCTGTTTTCCATTAATCTGTCCAGTCCCTTTTCATAAACTATCTAAGCTAGTGGTCATCACCACATCTTGAAGCAATGGGTTACAGAGGCTAACTACATAAAGACGTACCTCCTTTTCATCCTTCTCTAAGCACATGCTTGGAGAAGAGGAAGGGGTTTATTATGTCTTCCAGCTCCACAGCAGCAATCATTTTCTTGAGCAGTCTCCTGTGTACTCAGACCAAGGCCCACTGCCTTTTCCCATTCTACTTCTTATAAAGTGGTCCGGCAGGAAGGAACAGGACCCTCCCAGCCCAGCACTTTTATAAGAAGCCACAAAGGAGGTGCTGGTGGTGGACAATGATGGACAACAAGACTGCCAGCGTACATGCTAGTAAGCACACTGATGGGACAGAGTGGCAGATCTACTGCCATTTTAGGGGGTAGTTCAGCATGGGCCACCGCCACTGACCCTGCGCACAGAACTTGCCTTCATTTTTGCTTTGAAACCACTCAATAAGCATAGAAGTGGGTAAAGATCAAACAGAAAGCACAGCACAGGTCCTCTTCCAAACCTGTTGGGCTCGTTCTGCGGATTGAACAATTGTCAAACTGTTTGTCTTCCTAATGAACAAAATGAGCCAAACACACCAGTGGCTTCTGTGGTTAAGACAGCTGGCTGGAATTCAGGAAATCTAGCTTCTCTCTAGGCCCTGCAAGGACTCCCTATACTGCTTTGAGAAGGTAACTGAGGGCCAGCTCCCTCTATTATCCCAATTAGTGTGCTACAAGTTACAGAGATGCACAGGAAAATATAAGTTACACAAGGAACTGCGGTTGCATCTTTTGGATGACCCCCCCCCCCCATCACATAGCTGTGCTGGTTACTACTACAAATACTACACACACACACACCCCCCAAAAGCAGGTCCTGGACAGCTTTGACATAGCAGGAAGGAATCCATCCCCCCCCCCCCCCAGGCTCCAGCTGCAATGTAACCCAACACTATTAAGAACTATATCAGATACAGTGTGGGTGGACCTGCTGATGAATGTGATGAATGGCTAGTATGTAACTGTCTTGTTTAAGCAGAACCATCTCTTGAAAGAGGTTTTAAAAACTTTGCCACTTTCCCAAACCAAAAAGGGCAAACTATATGATCACCTTTTCTTGACTGAGAGCAAGCAATCTGTCCAAAACCCTTGACACTTCCTTTTTTTTAAAGTTACAGAGAGGAAGAAAAGTAATGGCCAAAGTAAGCAAGCAGAAAAGGAAAGCACAGGTCCATCACTTATCTTAAGGCCTGTTGCAAACTTAAGAGGGGTTTGGGGTGCTCAGAGTTCTTGGTTCTAGAACCCTAAAGCCCTCAAGGCCCCCCCATCCAGTAGTACTGCCACCACCCTGTATGTGCCAGTGCCTCAGTCCAGGGACACTGAGACCCTCTAGGCTTAATTCTATCCCTTGCAGGCACTGAGCATGTTCTCCAATTAAAGCTTCAGTCCTCAAGTTACTAGACCGCAGTGAGCACTTGGTAGCTTGCTGAAGGGCAGGATTCTGAACCTTTGTCCCCAACAGACAATGAAACAACTTAGTAAAAGATTTTAGTTTATTAAGTACATAAGGTTACAGTAAGGCAGCAAATGCTAGAGGCATAAACATCTAGGAAACATATCAGCAATAATAAAGTTAGCTGGTTATCTCTGCTAATCCCTATCTCTCACCTGGGTCAGTTACTCTTGTAGATCACTTAGCTCCCGGGCTACTTATGAGGCCAGGTGCTCATGGTGGACAATGGAGCTCAAAGCGTGCAGGATGTTGCACCCAAAACTCTGTCCAAGAAGGAACATACCCACACCCCCTGGGCACTCATTCTTATACTTCTTTTGCTAATAGTACTGAGGTGACTTCATACTATTTAGACTGTCCAACCAGACCCTAGAGGAACAGAACCTTCCTGAAGTTGGCCTGGTTGCTAACTCCTCCTAGTTCTTACCCCTCCCAACTGGAGATCCATAGCTGCACTCCATCACTGATCAGGCGCCTCTCTGTCTACTAGGTGTTAAACATTCCAATGGGTTATAATTCTTGTTATCTGTCCTTTCTGGCCAGCAAAGGAGAGACAACCATCTTTTTGTTTATTTACTCACATTCTTGCAGCTAGAAACTGCTAGTAACTTCTCAGTTACACTGTCTTAGTGTGGTTCAGGCTTCTACTGCCAACCTAGGCCTAACATGTACATATTCATGACAAGACCCTCCAAAAGAAAGATGAGAGATTGAATTTTTTAAATACTGATTTAAATCATAAAAATCAGGAATTTAGAGCCCAAACCTAACCATTTTTCCAGTGCTGGTGCAGCTGCACCAATGGGGCACGCACTGCATCCTGTGGTGGGGAGGCAGTCACAGACATGGACTGCATGGGAACATGTGTTCCTTCACCTCGAGGCTGCATTGCAGATGGACAGTTGGTCCAGATAGCACTGGGTGCTTGGTCACATTAAGTGCCTTTTTAAAAAGGCAACTTGGTTTAAAATGAAATGAATGTAAACTAAATAGCCTTAAGTCTATATTCACAGTCCTCAAGCCAAGGGGAGCCAGTCGCATTTCAGTTACATTGACATCAAAGGAATGTAACCACATAATTTCTTAAAATTGAATTCATTTTAATTAGATACTTGGAGAATGCTCTAACTCAGTATAAGTGAACAGGCGCCCAGCTTAAAGTTTTGAAAAGAGTTGAAGAGAATATATTATTGCATCAAGTCATCAATATATTTTACTCCACCAAACAGTATAGAAGGCATGTACAAAAGATAAGGCAGGGAAGCTCATGGCCTCTCATTTCAGAGGCCAAGTTCACAAACCACTGCAAGGACTCTACCCAAAAGTAGTCACTTCTAGATCAGCAAAAGCATGAATTGTAGATACTATATCCCCACAACATCATATACGAAGGCTAGACACAGGCCTGCCTCCACTCCATCTGCAAACATGCAAAAAACCATGCAAAGCATTGCATTTTTAATGAGGGAGGGGAAAAAAAGAATAAATTAGTAGATTTTTTTAAATAAGCATGTAGAAGAGAGTAATTAGTGTTTTTTTTAATGAGCATGTAGCAGCATTTTGAAAGTATTTCATCTGTAGGTTTTCCTAACAGCAAAAATGTAATACTTGTCACATGTTTATGTTCTATATTGCAGCGCCTTATAGCTTGTACACTATACAAGCTATACAGTGCACTTTTGATAAGCCAGTGTATAAATTAAATATTCACAACATTAAACCTATGTGGTTAACAGGCTCCCTGACCCAATTTATCCACACAAATCAAAGTCGTTATTTCAAAAGGAAGCAGGGGGGCGGGGAAGGATGGCATTACAAAACCCCAGGCATGGGAGGCATTACCATAAACAAAATAATTCCAAGATCAGGGTAAGAGTAAAGTTTACAGGGTTCACCCAAGAGTGTACTAGCTCTAATAAACAGAGGTAATTAGCTCACACCATCTCAGATGTGCTTCTTTTCAAAGATCAACCACAAACCGGTCAAATTTAGCTCAAAACATATTCAAAAAGTGAGAAGATGCCAAATTAGCTTCTATTTAGAAGTTCCTGTGAGTTGTCTTCCCTGAATGTTACACCCACAGATCTTAATCGTGTGGCTGCAAGATGAACAAAAACGGCAGCAGCACTTCCTGTACAAGAGAAAACAGAGTGGGTAGCAAGCAATGAGTCAGACAGAAGCATTCCCCAAATGCCATTGCTGTTAGGAAGACAGCCAAGGCAGACCATTGCAGAGATCCAGGCGAAGAAGCCCTCTTTTTCCACTATGCAAGGCTTCCCCAAGTTCACTCATTCCAGAGATCTTGGTCTTACTCAGTACAACAGCTGGCAGGATCTGAAATAGTTAGCCATGTCAGATAGCAGGTTTGATAACGGGTCACCTGTGACAGGTAAGAATTGCATCCAAGCAACCTGGCAGGAAAGGTGGTTGTTAGAAACTGAAGGAGAGTTAAAACCCTTTTTCATCCCTCCAGGCTGTGTATGTGCCTCAAGTGTATGTAATCCAAGTATCTGTGGGTAGACAAGCTTGCAAAACCCTTTTTACAGGCTGGTACCTTCTGCAGAGTTGCTTGCAAAGCTGTCAAGGCTTTAACAGATGAACTGTACAGGCATTCTTGCCTTTAAGTCGCCACTGCTATTTACCCTCCGCAGTTTTGCAGGCTATACATTCCTTTTTCTTTCTTTAAGCCAAATTCCTCTGTAACAGCTGCATGAGGAAGCGTAACATTTCCTAAATGTCCAATAGCAGAGAAACACTCCACTTACAACCACTTACAGTTGTAGGCATGCTCCCCTCTTACAACTTTGGAAAGGTTTATTTTTGCATAGACTGGGGTGGGCAAGTGTTAAAACACCCAGGGAAAGGCAGAAAACACGTGGAGACCTTGGTCTAACTCAGCTCACAGCTCACGACCAGCAGTTGCAGGCTTGAACAGTCTCTGACAGGTCAGAGGCTCATTGGACATGGGGGTTCCCTGTGGGCTGGATTGGGGGTCCCCAAGCGATGCAAATGGCCCGTGGGCCGGGGTTTCCCCACCCCAGCATATACGATCAAAAAGCAGCTTCTGAAGACATCTGCCTCTGCACAGAGATCTAGATATGCCTCATTAGAAACAAGCAAAATAATAGTTGTGACTCATGCAGATACACAACAGGCAGCCTTCTCTGGGGGCATAGTGACAAGATCACTCAATCACACCAAAGCAGAGGTGCGGAAAAACTGCAGAACGGGAAGGTAGCTCAGTTTTTAGCTTTGCACCATGCTTTGCAGGCAGAGGTTGCCAGGTTCAATTCTGGCATCACCAGGTAAGGCTGGGAAAGGCCTTGTCTGAAAGGCAGGTGGAGCCCCCACCACAGCTCTCACTAAATTAGAAAGAACAATGGTCTGGCTTCAGATATTCAGTTACCCATAACCTGCAGAGGTTGAATGGATAAAGGCAGGTCCAGAGCAGTGGGTCATGCATAGAGAAAATCTTTGCTGCAGATGTATTTATATCTTGTCTCTCTTCCATCATGGAACACTAGGTGGGATCTATCAGGGCTCCAGGTAGTCACTTACCCTGGCACTACAGACCTAAACCCGTTTAGGTTTGCATTCACTTTGGTGGCTACGTAAGGTGTTCTCAGGCCACACCCTGGGATAAACAATGACTACTTTGGGCTCACAGGAGCTTTTAAGGACTGCCAGTTTGTTTGTCATGGTAGTTCCCTCATAGCACCTGACTTGTATAGCAGCAACTAGTGGCTTGATTTTGAATTAAGGCATGGGTTCAAAATCCAACTCGTGCAGACACATGCTAATGCTGGTTCTCAGAGGCTTGCTGCCCCAATGGACAGTCAGAGCAGAGAATTGTGCATGGCATGGTTTAAAGGCAGTTCATTGTCTGGTCAGCCTTAATATTCTAAGCCAGCAAGAATGCAAGTGTCCAGCAAAATAAACCAAAAACTTGCCTGTAACATTAAATGCTCAGAATTGTAGCTGGCTGCCACCTTTCTGCCCCAAAGCTAAAAATCTGATCCAACAATATTTTTCCCCTTTCCAAAATATACTGGTGGGGAATCTAGAGCTCTTTCATCTAAATCAACATTTCTCAAACTGTGGGTCAGGACCCACCAAGTGGGTTGTGAGTCAGTTTCAGGCGGGTTGCACAGCACCTAACTCAGCCACCATTGAAAATACAGAGCTGGAAATACAGGGTACAAAGAGGCATGGTGCTTTGCCCTGAAAAGATGGTACACTGAAAAGAGTGGGAGGTCTGGAATATTTGAATTCCGAGCTATGCAAAGTAACATCATGAGTGCACTGTGTAATGGGACTTTTGGCTGATTGAGGCTTAAGCCTAAATTGATGATGTCACTTCCAGCCATGATATAACTTCCAGGTTAATGACATCACTTCTGGTGGGTTCCAACAGACTGTCATTCTAAAAGTGTGTCCTGGTGTTAAAATGTTTGAGAACCACTGATCTAAATGGTACATCCTAGTTAACCTACAGAGAGGTTCAGAGTTTCTGATCATGGTGAGCCACAACTCTACCACGATAACTACCAAAACCTAGGGAGATCATCGAACTCCTGGTTCTAGCTTGCTCAACTAACTTCAGGTGGAAATGAAATAGCACAAAGAAGGAAGGGGCAAAAGAGGCAGGAGAAACCATCACCTGAGACAGGGGAAGAAGAGATTGGCATTGGATAGGAAGTTGAATAGCTCATGAGAAAATAAAAAAGTTAGGCCAATAGAGAACAAGTGGCAGGGGAGAGATAGGAGCCAGCAAAATGAAGCATAACACATTTTTATTAAGGCTGATGAGTACTGGCAAGCTGCAAACTATGCAAAACTTGCTTCCAACACCGTAATCCTAGATAGGTTAAAGCAATCAAGTCAATTACTCCTGGCATAAACTGCTTTACTTTTAGCGTAAGTGGCTGGGAAGATTCCTCATGTAAAAGATTAAGGGCCTCAGCAAAAGCCAGCCAAGAGCAACTGTTTGAGTTCTAGGAATCTTAGAGCAAGCCTTGGAGTTTGATGTCATCAGAGGAGCAACAAGCAAAAGCATAGCTATTTATGGCATGCAATGAATAGTTCATTTCCACAGTTAAGTCAGCTTGCACACTGCACCGCTCTTTCTCCACCCATCTTACACAACTGCCAGTCTTCTAAAGAATTATGGAAAAAATTCACTTCTAGATTTTTTTCTTCTTTTAAATTCACAGATCAGAATACTCTGCTTTTCTTTTGTCATCATGTTTTTTTAAAGTAGATTTTGGAAGACCCTTTGTCTCAGAGTGGTTTAAGCTAAATGGATTTCAAAGACTTAAATATGTTAAAGAAAGACTGTGGTTCAGTTAGAGACTGCCTGTTGCATAGCCGACTGCCTCAGTCTTGATTGGCAACACACCATATTAAAACAGTCTACATCTGAGGCTGCTAATTAAAACAGGGAAAGTATGAGTTTGAAAAATCTATTTAAAAAGTATCCTTGTAGACACTGTTCTCTTGCCATTATTCCTATTCCACAGGGGCTTTTCGTTAACTAAAATTACAATCAGCCCCCTTCCTGGATATTTCCCAACAGTTCTTATATACTTTTTATTTCAAATGGCAAGAGGTGTTTGTTTCTGGTGAGTAACATAGGATACAGCCTAAGTCTTACAGAACACAATGGACTTACTTCTGAAAAAAGGAAATGACAATGTTTTCAAACACCTCTACAAATGGCTTTTGAAGGAGTTGTGGGAGATTTGATAGGTGGATAGTAAGGGGAGGGTCTGCTGAATCATTTACTATCTATCCTCTTTAACTGCTGTTTTCAGGTTTTACTTTTGCTAGCTAATAAATCTTGCATAACAAAATCATATGTTGAATACCTTGGGCACCAGGTTTTGTTATCTGGGGGAAGGCGGTATATAAATATGCACAGAGGACTTCATGCAGTGTTAGCTTATTGATACAGAAATCATTGCAAAGGACCATCCTCCATATAACAGAACACCAACCCCACAAGAACAGTCTTTCCAGGGACACAACACTCCTGCTGAAAGTCATCTCTAACTGGACACATCAATTCCTTCTTTGAGCATTCAATACTCTCAGCTAGGTATCAAAATGCATTCACAATCACAACTGACAGTTTCAGAGTCAGCAATTCACCCCATCTACCCTTTTCAGATTTGACATTTCTCGTTCTTCAATAAAGCACCCTCCCTTCCCTCCCTATATTCCACAATTCTATGCAATTGTTAAAAGGAGTGGCAAGTCATTTATTTGCACCAAATTTGGTTACTTGAGAATCTCAGATTTTCATTTTAAGAAGCAAATTTTTGGGGCCCCCATGCCCCATATAAAGCAGTGCTTTCCAAACCTTTTAGCACCAGGACCCACTTTTTAAAATGGCAATCTATTACGATCCACTAAACAAAAAAGATATAGAAAGATTGTGTTTATTATTAGTAATAATCAATTATAAATTAATAATTGGGGTCTAGTGCTCCTGAGGCTACTAAAGACCTTACATATAATATGTGTGTGCAGACATTTGCTAGACTCCCCATAGAAACAGAGTTCAAGGACTGTTCCCCCAAACCTTTACAGTCATTCTAGGGAACCCAGAAGGGTGAACTAAAGGGCAAGATGTGCAGGGACTTCTAGGCCAGAGAAAAGGCTGAAAGAGGGTTCATGCTAGTTAATAGAGAAAATAAAGTATTTTAATTTGCAGGTATGAAGATTACCCCGTACTACAGGTTCACATTCCAGCTAACAATTTTCTTCTACAAACCAGAAAAGGGTGCTTGAAAAGTCCTCTTTTTAATGTTTAAAAAACTTTTCATGACCCACCAAAATTGGCTCACGGCCCACTGGTGGGTCCCAACCCACAGTTTGGGAAACAAGGCCATAAAGACAATGTTTAGAAATACATAGGCAAGGTCTGGTGACAGCTCTGGATCTGAAGCAGTCAGAACTATGATGCCCTGCAGAATTCATTCCTTCACCTTTTCTATAACTAGCAGAAGCAAAATAAGTGACAAAATTTACTTCATTAGGTATTTTAATTAAAAAATATGGATTACCCTAGCGTGGAAGGGTACTTTTAAGCACCAAGTACTCACTACCTTTCCACAGTCCGCATCTGTACAAAATCTTAAGTAACCCATATGAAACCCTTGGTCAGTGTGACCAAGCCAAAGAAAGCCACTGTACCTCATTTGTCATATCTAGACTTTGGATCAGAGAGTGCCTGCTTTCATCTCAATGCAGTTGCTGCATCCCTACAGTATCAGGTCCTTTAGTCTCAGTAGTGCTAAATAGGGTGTATGACACTTTCACAGGGAAAGATTTCCCTCATCCATTTTCTGCTGCAACAAAAGTACAGGCCTCTGCAGCATGCTATCCAATGTAGCAGCTACCCTTGCTCCTGGTTAGACCAACTCTAGTATCCCATTATAGATCATCCCACCACAGCATAGGCATTTTTACATTTTTCTTTCAATGTACCAGATATTAACCTCACTAGCAGCAAGATCTTGGTCTGGAGGGGTGGGAAAGTAAGAGGATAGAAGCCCTAATACACACATCCTGGCTACAACAGATGTAAACATACAAAATCCCCAGTGCTAATTTCCTTATCCAACCTAACACACTGAAAATAAGTTTAGGTCAATGAGCATGTACCTGAAGTTATGTTACCACAAAAACACAAGGTCAGAATGATGGAAGCGAGCTATTAAAGAATCCTGATCAGGGGTTTAAAATTCCATTATTTTATTTTTAAATAAAATTGCAATGCATGAAGTCAAAGAAGAAACCAGGTAGATGCAAGCAAAGTTAGCAGCAGGAAGAATGATGATTCTGTTAAACACTGAATTATAATATCTTATTGAGATAATAGATACATCTCACTGAGAACTTTTAATGGATGTTTAAGGCCAGAATGACATCGCCGTACATTCCTCCCAGCCACCATCACTGGTTGCTGCCGGTAGGATAGGGAACTCACACTCCCATAAGATCAGGATACTTGTCAAATACAAATTGTCCTGGATGTTACAGAGGAAGTGAGAAGAAGGGAATTAAAAATGTGATCGTTCATAGTGTAGCTTGCAGCTTCCATCAGACAACAAGGAAAGTAATGAGATGTTCTGGGTTACAAGGAGTCTCACTCACTAAAGCAATCCAGGGCTTGAAACTTGTGCATTAGTTTTAGTCTATGTTAACTGAGGGCAAACTAACTCACCATGTTCCATTTGACAGTAATCACAGAAGGAAGCAATTTCATCGTTATCTAATTGTTAGCCTGAACTAGGATAACTAGGATAATCTGTGCTAGGATAAAACATCTGCAAGATCAGCTTTGTGCATCCAATTTATCACATAACAGCAACATTCATGTGAAAACAACATAATCTAGAGTACATTCACAGGTTACATGTATAAGCTACAGAGCAGAAAGACACCGTTCAGTATTTCCCACTACTCAGATGTTTTGCAAAACCACTGCAGCACAGCTGAACTAAAGTCTACTAACATTTATACCCCATAGCACAGTGCTTAAGAAGCCTCATTAAATCCAATAGGACAGTCCCTTTGTGAATATATATCAAGTCTATCTAACCAAAATATTGCATCTGCTTTCTCTCCTTCTGCTGCTGGATCATTAGAGGGGTCTGTTATATTGCCACACCCAAAAAATCAATGCTAGCTCAGCTGACTGAAAGATACAAAGGGATGCATTTCTCCCATCTAAGCACACACCTGATACCACAAGGAGTAGGAAAACATCTCTACAAAAAACTATATGCTCTGCTGCTTTATTCCTGTCCTGTCCCAATCTGCAGTTGATCCTGTCTGGGTTGCCAGTTCAACTCTTCTCTAGTCTCCAAGGGAGGGCAGAGAAAAGTCACCATCAGGAACAGGGCAGGAGATGGAGATAATTAGGCCAAGATTTGAATGAAAGTTGTGGAGGATGGGGAAGAGCCTGCACTCAAGTTAGAGAAATGACACAGAAAGAAACAAGGTAGCATACTTCAGGGACACTAAATTAGAATCCCTCTCCAGAATTCTTCCTCCCCTGAAACTGTAACAACAAAATGTGAATGTAGAATATAACGTGTGGCAAGAAGGGTGCTTCAAGAATGAATGGGAGGCAGGAGAACATACCAAGAGGGTATTATTATCACCCAGTCAGTGGGAACATTAGATGGAGAGGGGCCATTGCTCTGCAGTTGAGCAGCATTCATGAATTCCTGGCAGCTCCATGTATGGCTGGGAAACACCCTTGCCTGAAATACAAGATATCTGCATCCCATCAGCCTAAGATGATTCTGAGCTAGAATAACCAATAGGTACAACTATTTATAATGTAGTTTCACAGGGTGATGGCTCTACAGCCAAGAAGGTGTCTATGCGCATCTTTCCCCAAAAGGACTCTGTGATTAGTAGGATGATGCTGGCTTCTTCTTCCCCTCCCCCAACACACAAATCTCATTTGTGGGTCTCATTGTGCTGTGCTCATTGCAATCTCATTGTGCTGTGCTGAAGCACGGAAAGTTGCAAGTTAACTCCAATGCCTTCCAGATTAACCAGTTGATGGGAAAACAAGAGGAAGTCAGGGATTAAGGCCAAAATAGGTTGTATTTGTACTACTTGCAGGGTACTAGAGTGTTTGTGGTGTGCGTCACATACACTATCTTGTAATTCTTACAAACACCACCCAGTTAGATAGGTCAGTTTTGGGGATGTAGGCTGACTGATAAGGGCATGCCTCCTTACCATGTTCAGAGATATAAGAAAAGCCTAGAAAGCTGGTAAAGGCAAGAAGGCCCACAGACTTTCTAAAATCCATTTTTCCAGCCAGGATAGGAAATCCACAAGGACGAAAATCAAGGAGTGGAATGAGTACTGAATACACTTAAGATTGCCTCAGATGCAAGTTATCCAAGCATCCCAGAACATGCTCCAATTGACTGTAATAAGAATCATCTCCTAGCAATCAACCAGGCCAGCTTCAGAAAGTGATGCTTTTTTAAGGCCATGAGTAACTAGCACAGGCACATGTGGACACACAAGGTAGTAAGTACTGCAGTGGGCAAGCAATTGAGGGACTTCATCGTAATGTAGGGCTGCTTAAAAGCTTCTTTAAGGCTACAAGCCAATGCACACTTTCCTGGGAGCAAGCCCACTGAACATAATGGGACTTACTTTTGAGTAGACCCGCTTAGGAGTGGGCTGCAGGTCTTCATGCCTGAGGGTCTGGTGGGGCTAAGACATGGTCAAGGCTTCAGCCTTTCAAAGCAGGATGTACAAAAAGGGGAACGGAAACCTACACAAGCAGACTTGCATGTGCAGCTAGTCATTCCAGATGAGTGCATCAGGAGTAAGAGGGGATGTGGAGATGTTTCATCCCCCTCATGCCCCAACCTCGTCTTCCTCAGGATGGGAAGCCTGGAGTAACTCCCGCCCCAGGCAGAACCAAAGGGTTCACAAAGGCTACAGTCCTATCCACACTTTCCTGGGAATAAGTCCCACTGACTTTAATGGGACTTACTTCCGAGTAGACATGCATAGTCAGAGCCCAATCCTATGCCTGTCTACTCAGAAGCAAGTCCCACTATAGACAATGGGACTTACTCCCAGGAAAGTGTGGACAGGACTGGGCTGCGAGTCTCCCGGGGTGCCACTCAGCTCCAGCGAAAGCGGGGCGGGGGCTTGCAAGGGACTTACCCAGGCGGGGAGGTCGCTCTGCCCCAGGCTCCGGCCCAGCCCGAGGCTGCTGGCCGTGGTGCTCACCGCCGCCTCCTCGTCGCCCAGCAGCAGCCCCGCCGCCCGCAGCGAGCGCTCCTTGCCCAGCCGCCGGCCCCGCCAGCCCATATAAAGGGCCACTCCGGCCACCACGAAGCCCAGGCTGAGTCCCGCCCGACCCGCCAGGTAGACGGGGAGCAGCCAGAGCAGCCGCCGCCCGATCGCGCCCAGCGCCGCCAGGGCTTCTGCGGACCCGATGCCCCCGAAGCCGCGGGGGGCAGAGCTGGCGGGGAGCGGGTCCGGCCCTGGGGCTCCTCTCTCCGGGCCTGGCTCCATGGCGCTGCCCGGGAACGGCCGCTTACACTGCGACGAACTCCGCTGCTACCCCGAGCTGCCGCGGCTGCTGCAGTCATGGAATAGATGGGCGTGGCCTAGCAGCGAGAACGCTCCCACTAGCCCGCCGATTGGAAGACGGGATTCCGCTGGGGAGAGAAGCCACGCCCCTCCTTCTTTGATTCGTCGAGGCAGAGGGGGAGGGGCCGGAAGGAAACCGAAGTCACGCCCCTCCCTTCCAAGGAAAGGAAACTAAGCAACGGCGAAAACCTTGCCTCGGAGTTCTTCGCGTCTCCGCTCTCCCTGGGCTGTGATGCAGGTGGGCGTGGCCACGGATGCAAATCGCTATCCTCCTTTTTCTTTGATTGGTCAACCGGATCTCGAGGGGCGTGGCCGAGTGCGATGGTTCGTGTCCTCGAGGCAAAACAATTGGAATTTCTTTTTATGCGCTGGTGGGTAGAGAAAAGACTGCTCCTGATCATGTGCAGAGTGCATTTGCCACAGCATTAATGCGCGTGCCAGCCTCTAGTCTTACCACTGGGGCAGGAGTTCTGTCCCAACATGGTTGAGCAGCTTCTCCACTCTCTCTCTCCCTAGCCAGGAACAGTGCTGTATTTGCTGCTGTTGGACTGCTAGAAGACAAAGGAAGGAGTTGAAATCTTGAAGTTCGACTTCTTTTTTTCTATAAGTTCTATAAGTTTTTCTCAAGTTCACATGAATTTTCACAAAATAACATAATGTACATGCAGGTGGGACCTGTGCAATCTACTGATTGGACTTACTAATGATATGGGTCCACCTTTAAACGCCTTGTAACAAGCACCAGAATCCCATTTGCTACCTTCACACTGTTAAATAATTATAATTTCATTCTATTAAATTCCATTATTCACCCCACCTTGTGGCTGAATGCACTATAGTGTCTATACCAATGCATTCTGGGGTGACAACAGAGGAGAAAAAAAACTGGAAGTGAGTCTTTAAAGCTATTTTTCCATTGGTTTGGTATCCACTTATTTTTTTTTTAATCCACTGGGGGTTCCGGAACAGAACTCCCAGTGAATAATGAGGCACGATCTGTACATGATACAAATACTCTATTCACCAATATGGGAAAAGGTTAAATGTATAAGGAGAGCCTGTAAAGTACATCACACTCTTAAAAGCTATCTACATCCTCCTCTCACTCCCTGTCGAAGTTGGGCCCACACCAAACTTGCAGAAACCCATGTGGGAATGAACATTTCTCACATTAGATGCATTTTTGGATGCAAAGCTCACAAGATATTCCTTATCTGTGAGGCTCCCGTGGATATTTTTTTTTGCCACAGAATAGCCAAGTACCTCTTTCCCACTTGTTCCCCTCTTAAACCATGAGTTTGGAGTTTTCCACATGATTTTTTAAACACATGGCTGCAAAACCTATGCAGCTCTCAATATCCATAAAGAGTTTTGATGGAAGAGGTGAGACGGCCCCCAACAGACCGGCTCTTAGTGGAGACCCCATGGCTGCAACTTGCATACTCGTTCTTTAAAGAGTAGCCATCTCCCCCTTTTACTTGAAGCGAATAAGAGGGATAGAAGCAAAAGCAACATTTGCTTGAGTTTTTGCTGTACGTATCTTGTTGGGATTTGGGGTGAGGGAAGGGATAGCCAACAGAGCCTTCTCTCATCAGCACTTTGATATTCAATTTGTTGCAGGTTACAGGCAAGGATGAAAATGGACACCAGGAGGTTTCAAGGAAAACAAGTTTTATTTCTTTTCAGCCAGCTGCTGGTCACAGAGGAATAGCTTCCAAAGTCTGTGACTACGAGCCTTACAGCTCTTGGGTTGATATACACAAACACTCTCATTGCAAAGCATTAACTGAACTTCTGATTGGCAGAAGGCAAAATTCAAACCTTGGATACACTTCTTAATTGGCAGACAGCACATCAAGCAAGGGGCTTTCCATGCCTACAAGCAGGTTACAAAGGGTCACTTTAGCATATCTTTATTTCTATGGAAAGCCCCCTATAGATAATCTTCAGCTAAGTTGGCCTGCATAATATCTCTTTTCCCTTTCCGACCACCTGCTCGTCAAAACAAGCTAGATACAGTTTAGATGAACCTTTTGTGGTTAAGCTAAGTCAGCAACACCCTGCCTTGTAGTTAAGCTAAGTTGGCAACACCTTGCCTTCTGTCTGCTTTCGACACAGGGCACCTACTTCAAATCTTGGGGTTCTTTTTCTCTCTGTAATGGCTAATGGCACGCCGGAAAAGTCTCCTTTCTCTTCTCAAAATGGTTGGCAACCTTCAGTCTCAAAAGACTATAGTATATAAGCCTACACCACTCAGTATTCTGAGGCAGTCTCCCATCTAAGTACTAACCAGGCCTGAACCTGCTTAGCTTCTAAGATCAGACAAGATTTTCTTATCACCACCTATCTGTTGTGGTTAACAAACTGGTTCCTGTTTTTGGGGTGCTAGCTGCAACAGGACTTTTTTAACACAGACACGAAAGGGCATTCAGGGGGCATCTTTTAAGATGTCTTTTTGGCCCAAGCAGCTAAGTATAGGGCCTAACTTTGGCCAAAGCACTCTGCTTATGCTCACAGCAAGGCCCAAACACGGCCTGAATGGGTTCAAACACTTTAAATTCTGAGGGTTCTCCCTCACAAATTAATTTAAAATTTAATTCAGTTTTAAACCCAAGTATACATTTTTAAATGCTGAAAATCACCCATGCCAAATTATATTCCTAAACCATGATGTATTTCATTCTTCTTCAGTGTGGGGTTTCACCTTTCCCCTTCAAGACAAAGGCTGCAATGGCATCAAGTATCCACAAATTTGATCACAAAATGCTGGTCTGATTTGTTTCTCCCTAATCCTGGTGAATTCCCCTGATGTGTTTCACAAACCAGCTGCAAGTTCAAGGCCTGAGTGTGAAATCACAATATAGCAACAATTTAGCCTTTGTCAGGCCAGCAGAGCTGGCTTTACCCTACTTGCAACTCTGCCTATGTTCCCTGCTTGTTCCCACCACCCCCACTCACCAACTTTCCCACTTGTCTGATATGTATTCTTGCACACGCACATGCGCACGCAACTTCCCTGCATCTGAATTCCCAAAACTGGGGAACTGGCATCATTGAAACAATGTGTCAGAGACTTCAAAGCCAATCCTAACTGCCTGCCAAGGATGGGTGCAACTTCTTCCTGCTCTGTCAAGCAGAGTTGAGTTGAAACCAGGGCATTCAGTCCCAGAACAAATCAATAATAAGCAGGGTCTCTGATCATGTAATGAGTGAATTTCCTGTGCTGCTGAACATGGAAAGGCCACACACATTAGGTCTGAGGGTTTCCAAAATTGAACCCATGACTTCTCATGCTTGCCCCACTTGCTTGTGCCCACACACACCACATCCCCATGTGGTCCCCTGCTCCCATGTGCATGCGTCACTCCTTTGTGCCTGCTCCCATGTGTGCCCCCACTCACTTATACAAGTCCTAGTGCACCCCCCCACTTGCATGTGCTCCATGCACACCTGACTTGCTTGCATATATCCTCTTACTCTTGTGCACTCTTCCCTGTTTACTTATGTGTCCTTGGTTGTTTGTATGCATTAGCTTGCATGCCTCCCAGTTGTTCATAGGAGTTAACATGGTCACTGCCTTCTGTATGCATCATATTTGTACCATATCTTCTGTCTGGGTTTATTAAATTCCTTGTAAATTTATCTTTCCAGAAGCTTTCCTGGCAACATAGTAGCTAGGCAGGCAACACACCTGCCCAGACATCTTGCACTTCCCTTGCTGATGCTATATGATGAGTAAGGATTTTTTTTCAGTCACATTTGGCAGCAGAGGCCATCTTGGCTAAAGTGGTTTACTGGTTATTTGACAGGCACACACATTAATCACCGGAACACTTATAAACAAAAAAGCTCCATTAATCATGCCACTTACTGAGGCTGTCATCAAAGATTCTTGCCATTGACCATAAGAGACAGTATTGCCAGAGGTTATTCTAAAGAATCCTGGATTTTGATGTATTAAAAATAAAGTTTCTATCCTCATTACTTTGGCCCTCTTAAGGATAATAAATATCAATGTAATAATGGAATATGACTTCATTCCTCCTGGTATCTAAAAAGGGAGAAGTGTCATTCCATTTTGAAATCAGTTTTGGAAGCAGTCCTAATTGTTTTTAGAAATCCATTCTTAGCAGTGGTGAAAAAAGCTTTTCCTTAAAATTGGCTCAGCCATGAAGCTTCCTGGGTGACTTTGGGCCAGTCACTATCTCTCCACCTCACCTTCCTCACAAGGTTGTGAGGACAAAGGGAGGGAAGGAACCATGTACACCACCCTCAGCTCCATGGAGGAAAGGCAGCATAAAACTGTGAAAAGTAAAGTTGAAATATGTTTCTTATATATGATATTGTTCTCAGGTAGATTTGGTACTACTTTCTAACAATTCAGTGTTTCTCAAACTGTGGGTCAGGACCCACTAGGTGGATCATGAGCCAATTTCAGTTGGGTCCACATTCATTTCAGTATTTTATTTTTAATATATTAGACTGGTTTGTGTCTGCATTTGGGGAAATGTTACAGATCTGTACTTTTAACAGGCTACTATGTATATGCTTTTAGTAATGATCGTCACTTCTGGGTAAGCATGGATAGGATTGCAGCCTAGGATTGTTAAAAATTTTCCTGCATGATGATGTCACTTCTGGTCATGACATCACTTCCAGTGAGTTCTGACAGATTCTCATTCTAAAAAGTGGGTCCCTAAACACTAAATGCTTGAGAACCACTGTAATAAAATAGCTCACACACACACACACCCCTCTGGCCCTTCCCTCTCTGGCAATTGTCCTGAATAGCACATGTGAGATATGTAAGCATATGCTATTCTTTCTTCATAAGTCTTTATCTCCTTAAAATTTTGGAGGATGAATTAAAATGCATTAAAATTGCCATATGCCTAGCTTGTTTAATGGTAACTTGTTATTCCACATAGTGCCACAACCTGTCCTGATGTAACTAATTTGCATTAACTGAGTTTGTGCCCTGAAATTCTATATAGCTTTGAACTGGGTTTCATTCAAATTCTAATGACACTGTATCTTCAAAAACACTGATCTGGGTCTGCCAAAATCTATCAAAAGAACAGCACCTGCTGACTGGTCCAGTAAGCTACATCTTGGGACTACTGAACAAAACAATCATATAATATACGCTCTGTTCTCATCTTTTTAAATAAAAATTCCCAGAATAACTGGATTCTACAACCTGCTTACATGATATAAATCTGACAATCTTGCACATTTTTGCAAGATTTTGCAAGTTATTTTGCTCTCCTGGTCAAAGGACTATGCAAGATAGTGAATCATAGTCTTAACTCTCAGGAACTTCGGCTAGCCCATCTTTAGAGAAGGGTTAGCATTTGCCTTCTTACAAATAATAAAGGTGCCATTCAGTCTCAGGATCTTAAAACCAAACCAACAGAATTCTGTGCTTGTGCATGGTACATACAGCCTTCCCTATAACATCAGCTCAGCAGAAAAGCTGAGGATGCTTCACTTTGCTCTCTCCATAAATGTGCTTTTATAAAAGGTGCCTCTGTTAATTAGGTTTTGACATGTCAGATGATATGCACCTCTCTTTGTGTTTAGTCAACAGAATAGCTAACAGAATAAAACCAGTGTTACATTATTAAATATTGACAAGGCTGACAACTTGTTCTGGAGGCCCTCCTCCAGCTCTCATACAGAAATACTGTATCACCTATTAGCAGAAGAGTCATGGTGCCACCTAGTGGCAGAAAGGCATTACAAGATTCCCTGTTCATTCTTGCAACAGGGGTTCTTATAGTGTAGATGCAACCCCCAGAGTTGGAAGGGAATCCAAAAACTAAAGCAAAATTCTTATGCAAATGAATTTCCTGTCCCCCTGATGGCTATGGCTGCATCCTTGAACTTTTCCCATTTGCATCATGTGGACCACCAGAGCATTCCATCCTACTTCTGAGCAAGGCAAGTAGGTAGGGAGAAGAGGCTGGTCTACTGAGAGACAGTGTGATTGGGGTTTGGCCCATTTAAATTTATGTATTGGGGGGGTCACATAAACAGGTTGAGTACCCATGTTCTGTTGCAAAGGAGTGGTGGAATTAGTGGATCCAGTGCAATGAGGTTTCCTAATTTATTCCATTTGTAAGGCTCAGAAAAGGTAGCAGCCTACAACAGTTTACTCATTAGATTCAGCTTTGAAAATGTATTCCAAAAACTTACTGATTCCATGTACGCCATTCATTTCCATGGGCTCAGCTTGTGTGCACATGTTGCAAGGTGGCAGGCAATGATAATTCTACTCTGCATGATAAAGGTGTAAATTAGGTACTGTACATGCCTCGGACAAAGAATTTGGCTTTTAAAGTCTGATTGAAACATTTACTCTTATGTCTAAATTGTAAGTGACCTGGTCTCCTAAGAATAAATCTGTGGTCCTCCTAGCTGTACTCTACCTAGCACCTAGATTTGAATGATCATGGGAGGGCCATAGCTCTGGGGTAAATGCACTTGCTCTGCATGTGGACAGAGCCATGTTCAATCCCTGTAATCTCCAAGTATAGATGCCTTCAAAAGGGGATTGATTCATGCGGAAAAGCCAATCACAGGTTACAAGCCATGAAGGGTATATGCAACCTCCTGGCCTCTCTAGATGCCTCTCTAAATGCCAGGTGTAAGGGAGTGGCAACAGGATGCAGATATTGTATTGTCTTGTGTGCTCCCCGAGGCATTTGGTGCACCACTGTGAGATACAGGGAGCTGGACTAGATGGGCCCTTGTTCTGATTTAGCAGGGCTCTTATGTTTTAAAGTAGAGTTGGAAAAGAGATTGCTCCCTGAGTATATAAGCTGGACGTTACTGGAAGCTACTGAAGGCCCATTGCTGATCCCCCCCCCCCCCAGGCCACCTCTGTGCCAGCAGCCCATTTGTGGTGGCAAAATGATTCTCTCAGAGTCCATCCAAATAGGGAGGAAATCATGGAGGGCAGCTTGGCAAGAACTTCCTAGAGCTAGCCCAAAGTATAAGGCAACTTCATATGCTCAAGTGCCCAAACCACCCTGCTTTAGTCCAAGCTATTGCTAAATGAATTTTGTTTTATAAGGGGTTAAACCAGGTAATATTTTTTGTAGGAAACTGTAAAAAAGAAGAGTGTAGAAGACTAAAGAATAGAACAAGCAAACCCTACTTAACATTATACAACTATTACAGTAACTGATCTCAGGATGGTAGCTTCCCTATGCTTGAGGAAAGAATTCATGATTTCCTTTGGTTCCTGTTATTATTTCAAATAACCACCTTCAGATTAAAGGTTTAATTGCAAGGCATAAAGGAAAACAAGTCACTAGAGTTTCAGTGGTACCAAAGAGCAATTTTCCAATACATATAGTGTAAGATCTGTTTTGTGACATTCAATTTTAACAAATGTCTAGCACAGAGCAAGTTGCAGCTGTGTTTAAATCCTTTTTGCCTAAGACATCCCCACAGATGTGATTTTAAATTGTTTAAAGTTGTACTGTAATTTAATAATTGGTTTTTGTTTCAGTGAGTTTACAGCTTTGATGTATTGTATGTATTGGCAACCTTCAGTCTTGAAAGACTATGGTATCGCGCTCTGAATGGTGGTTCTGGCACAGCGTCTAGTGTGGCTGAAAAGGCCAATCCGGGAGTGACAATCCCTTCCACACCGGGAGCAAGTGCAGTCTGTCCCTGGTCTGTCTCCCTGACTATGGGCCTTCCTTCTTTGCCTCTTAGCCTCAGACTGTTGGCAAAGTGTCTCATCAAACTGGGAAAGGCCATGCTGCACAGCCTGCCTCCAAGCGGGCCGCTCAGAGGCCAGGGTTTCCCACTTGTTGAGGTCCATCCCTAAGGCCTTCAGATCCCTCTTGCAGATGTCCTTGTATCGCAGCTGTGGTCTGCCTGTAGGGCGCTTTCCTTGCACGAGTTCTCCATAGAGGAGATCCTTTGGGATCCGGCCATCATCCATTCTCACGACATGACCAAGCCAACGCAGGCGTCTCTGTTTCAGCAGTGAATACACGCTAGGGATTCCAGCACGTTCCAGGACTGTGTTGTTTGGAACTTTGTCCTGCCAGGTGATGCCGAGGATGCGTCGGAGGCAGCGCATGTGGAAAGCGCTCAGTTTCCTCTCCTGTTGTGAGTGAAGAGTCCATGACTCGCTGCAGTACAGAAGTGTACTCAGGACGCAAGCTCTGTAGACCTGGATCTTGGTATGTTCCGTCAGCTTCTTGTTGGACCAGACTCTCTTTGTGAGTCTGGAAAACGTGGTAGCTGCTTTACCGATGCGCTTGTTTAGCTCGGTATCGAGAGAATGAGTGTCGGAGATCGTTGAGCCAAGGTACACAAAGTCATGGACAACCTCCAGTTCATGTGCAGAGATTGTAATGCAGGGAGGTGAGTCCACATCCTGAACCATGACCTGTGTTTTCTTCAGGCTGATTGTCAGTCCAAAATCTTGGCAGGCCTTGCTAAAACGATCCATGAGCTGCTGGAGATCTTTGGCAGAGTGGGTAGTGACAGCTGCATCGTCGGCAAAGAGGAAGTCACGCAGACATTTCAGCTGGACTTTGGATTTTGCTCTCAGTCTGGAGAGGTTGAAGAGCTTTCCGTCTGATCTGGTCCGGAGATAGATGCCTTCTGTTGCAGTTCCAAAGGCCTGCTTCAGCAGGACAGCGAAGAAAATCCCAAACAAGGTTGGTGCAAGAACACAGCCCTGCTTCACTCCGCTTCGGATGTCAAAAGGGTCTGATGTGGAGCCATCGAAGACAACAGTGCCCTTCATGTCCTTGTGGAAAGATCTGATGATGCTGAGGAGCCTGGGTGGACATCCAATCTTGGGGAGAATCTTGAAGAGGCCGTCTCTGCTGACCAGGTCGAAAGCCTTTGTGAGATCTATGAAGGCTATAAAGAGTGGCTGTCGTTGTTCCCTGCATTTCTCCTGCAGTTGTCTAAGGGAGAATACCATATCAGTGGTGGACCTGTTGGCTCGGAATCCACACTGCGATTCTGGATAGACGCTCTCTGCAAGTACCTGGAGCCTCTTTAGTACAACTCGGGCAAACAGCTTTCCTACAACGCTAAGGAGAGAGATGCCGCGGTAGTTGTTGCAGTCACCCCTGTCACCTTTGTTCTTGTACAGCGTGATGATGTTTGCATCCCTCATGTCTTGAGGTACTCCACCTTCTCTCCAGCAGAGACAGAGGATTTCATGCAGCTCAGTGACGATGATCTCTTTGCAGCATTTTAGGACTTCAGCAGGGATGCTGTCTTTTCCAGGTGCCTTGCCAAAGGCAAGGGAGTCCAGGGCCACGTGAAGTTCTTCTAGGGTTGGTTCACTGTCAAGCTCTTCCAGCACAGGCAGGCACTCAATGTTGTTCAGTGCTTCTTCGGTGACTACATTTTCTCTGGAATATAGCTCAGAGTAGTGCTGCACCCAGCGTTCCATCTGCTGCGCCCGATCCTGGATGACCTCGCCTGTGGCAGACTTCAGAGGGGCAATTTTCTTCTGTGTTGGACCTAGGGCCTGCTTGATACCATCATACATCCCCTTGATGTTGCCCGTGTCAGCTGCTATCTGTATCTCGGAACAGAGCTGGAGCCAGTAGTCGTTAGCACATCTCCTGGCAGTCTGTTGGACTTTGCTGCGAGCAGTTCGGAGGACCTGCAGGTTGCGCTCACTGGGACAGGCCTTGTATGCTGCTTGAGCTCTCCTCTTTTCCTCAATGACTGGTGTCAACTCCTCAGAGTGGGCTTCAAACCAGTCTGCCGCCTTGTTGGTCTTCTTGCCGAATATGGACAAGGCGGTGTTGTAAACGGTATTCTTGAAATGTTCCCATCTGTTGGATGCGTTTGCGTCGGCCGGGCCTGGAAGAGATTCCTCAAGCGCTTGTGCAAATTCCTCCACTTTTCTCTGATCCCGGGTCTTGCTGGTATCAATGCGAGGTCTTCCTTCCTTTTTCGTGTGATACAGTCGCTTTGTTTGCAGTTTCACTCTGCTGCACACCAGGGAGTGGTCAGTGTCGCAGGCAGCACCATGATAACTGCGTGTGATCTTGATGCTGGGAAGGCTGGAGCGTCTGGTGAGGATCAGGTCGAGCTGGTGCCAGTGCTTTGATCTTGGATGTCTCCAAGAGACTCTATGTTGGGGCTTTGTGTTGAAGAATGTGTTGCTGACACAGAGACCGTGATGACAGCAAAATTCTAGCAGGCGTTGGCCATTTTCGTTCATCCTCCCAGTGCCAAACTGACCTAAGCAAGTGGGCCATGAACTGTTATCAGCACCAACTCTAGCATTGAAATCGCCGAGGATGAACAATGGCTCTTTTACAGGGATTTTCTTGACAGTGGTGGCCAGGTCATCATAGAATTTGTCTTTGGCTTCTGCTGGAGACGACAGAGTCGGTGCATAAGCACTGATGAGAGTGATAGGTCCTGCTGATGACTGGAGCTGCAGGGACAAAATTCTTTCACTTCCCACAGTAGGTGGGATGATGGATTTCAGCAGGGTATTTCTGACCGCAAAGCCAACGCCATGTTCCCTGGTTTCGTTTGGTGGTTTTCCCTGCCAGAAAAATGAGAAATTTCTCTCCTTGACAGATCCGGAATCTGGCAGCCTAGTCTCTTGAAGGGCGACGATGTCCATCTGCAGTCTGCTCAGCTCCATGTCGATGACAGCTGTTTTGCGTGCGTCGTCTATTTCTTGCAGGTCATCAGAGAAGCCAGGTGTCATTGTCCTAACCCCTGGGGGCTGGGGGCTAAGAATAGGCCCTCAGTTTGGCTGTACTTGTCGTAAGAGGCGACTAAACAGCCACCGGGTAGATGGGACTCGTCAGCCTAGGAAGGCAGCTCATCTAAGAGAAGGAAACTCTGACCTCAAACCTCCACTGCCTTGTGGCTACATCCAGTTCTGGAAAAGGCTTCAGGAGTCAACCTCGAGGCAAAATCAGGAGCCGGAGTCCCTTAGGCAGTTCATGGCTGAACACAGTCACGTTCTGGCAACTCCTGCGACGCCGCTGGAACCAACCGTATTGGCTTCTGCCTTTCCATTGGACCATTCCAGCGACGTGGAGAGGGGGGATTTGCTGCATGGGTAACAGCCTATCCTCCATACCTTCTTTACCCAGGCTTCGCGCACTGGAGAGGACACTCCAACTTCGCCATACGGCGTCGGCACAACACGGGAAGCAGCAGTTTACCGGTTATAAGTCTTTGCTCGATTGGCGTAGAGCATGACGCCAGGGGCTGCTTCCGACGGTGGGAGAGATCATTGCATCTCATTGGGCAGCTACCGCCCGCCTTAAGCTGGGCAGTCCCCAGCCAGTAAGGTGTTGCCTCGCCACGGTCCGTTAACCTCATGGGGTGCGTGGGGTTTAGGGTGAAAACCGACAAGCGGATCGACAACTCTGCACCATGCAATAGAAAACAGCTGTCCTATATAATCATTATAGAAGATCAAGGAACGCTTCATTCTCTCAGCCAAAATCCATGGCATCCTCCCCAAGAAGAAATCAGCCCTTTCCCATATGGTATGCATTAGGCAGAGAGACACTGAAACCTTCCATCCACCCACATGGACACAGCAGACTTGCAGAACACAATCATGACCAAGCGAATAGCAGGTACAAAAGCTTTGGGTTGTTCCCCTTCTAATGCCTCAAGCAATGTGAAATATGGGGTAGACTTTGCAGGGCCCATTTGCAGGGATGGGAAAACCCAGCATGGCTTGACTCGAGTTGAGTCGCTGAATCACTGCCCCCCATGACTCAACTTGAAAAAGAGTCCCAATGGGGGCACTTTCTGAGTCACCCTTTAGTGACTCTAATGGACTCAATTCGAGTTGCCCCACCTTTAAAAAACCAGCCGTGGAAAAAATGGGACTGCTGCCAGGGAGAAAGAGAGAGAGAGAGAGAGAGAGAGAGAGAGAGAGAGAGTGTGTTTCGGAGTTCCCTTTACTCACTTCCATGTTGTCCCAGCCTATCTGTAAAGAGGGCAGGAGGAGTGGGAAGGGACAGCAAGATAAGTGGGACAGAAACAGCAAGAGGGAGGAGGGTCACAAGCAGCAGCTGGGAGGCTTACTACGATTACCCAATCCTTGCAGCTCTACTCAGAAGTAGTTCCTCTAGAGCCGCTCATTGTGAGGGTCCCCCTCCCTCCCAAGTAACAACAGAGCCATGAAGTTGGAAAGTGTGATCAATATGAACTCCTTCCTTCCCTGCCCCTTCTCTCTCCCCGGGCTGAATTGCTCCCTTAAAAAAGCCAGTCGTGGGAAAAACAGGGCTGCTGCTGCTGCTGCTGCGTGTGTGCGCGCGCGTGTGTGTTTGTGTCGGAGTTTTCTTTACTTACTCCCCTGCTGCCCCCTTTCATCTGTAAACAGGGTGGGAGGAGTGGGAGGGACTGCAAGAGAGCAGGGACAGAAGCAGAGAGGAGTAGGGTCACAAGCAGCAGCTTGAGGCCTACCAGGATGACCAGATCCTTGCAGCTCTACTCAGAAGTAGACCCTCTGCAGGTCATTCAATGATGCTTCCCCCTCCCCTGCTCCTCCTACCCTCCCTCAGCCAATACAAATATGAGAATGCCCATCCTTTGTCCAATGATCATCCGTTCCTTCCTTCCTATCAGAGACAGGAAAAGGGACCCCAGTCCCACCTCCCCCCATTCATCGCAAACATTAACAGTTTCCTGCCTCCCGCCTGGAGCCCCCTGCTGCTCCCCAATCAGAATGCTTGCCCCAAAGGTTTTCCATGTGGCAAAAACAGTAAGCAAGCACCCCCAGACACAGGAAGACTTGAGTAAGCATGCATGGGGATGAGTACCGAGTCAGGAGGGCCCTGACTCAAGTCTTTTTCAGAGTCTTCCATGCGTGCGACTCGTGAGTCACGGGGTCACCAAAAATCACAATTCAAGTCCAAGTCACTGACTCGAGTTCCCAACACTGCCCATTTGATTTATTTCAACCCTGCAAAATGAGTTTGGCTGAAAGTTGGTGAGTTTTCCCAAGAACATGCTATAAGTTTAATAGCTGAGAGTTGAGCTCATGTCTCTCTTGTTCAAGTCATTCTCCACCACTCTACACTGATCTTCCTTTGAAAGAGAACGCTTAGCTGACTTGCCAATGACCACCCAGAAATGTCTCCTTTTAAAACTGCTGCTGGATCGGAGATGAGGCTGCCACAGCTTCTCACAGCCATTTCTTCTGGCTCCTTTCTCTTCTCCTCTCTGACTGAGCAGCAGATTCAAAGGAGAATCTCTGGGTTGCAACCTGGCAGCCTCTAGACCTCAGGCTGGCTTGTAAAAAAAAAGCGCACATAGATTGACACACAGGTTGTGATGGAATTAACAGAAGGTGCAATAGCCTAGTCTGTGAACGCAAGCAGAGCCACACTCACTACTTGTGCACTGCCATCCATCCCAGCACTGCTATATTGTTCTTCATCACAGAACTAATAAAAAAAATCAAGGATGAGCTGAATCTGGTGCTGACAACAGCATGGTTTGCAGTACATGCAAGTTTTTAAACTTGGAAACTGGGGGGCAACTCCCTCCTCTGAGATGCACTTCTTGGGTGGCCTTGACCAAGAGTCTAGACAGCTCTCTCAGCTTGACAGTCTCCCACCACTAAAGTGACAGAGATAAATAATAACCTGCCTAGACTGATTGAGGGAAAAATCATAAAGCAGCAATTGGCCCACTACTGCAATAATAAACACAGGTTGATTCACCAGGGAGTTCAGCAGTATTTTTAAGGCAGTGATTTTTAACTCTACGCTAGAGATAAGCATGTAAGCCTTGGCCGTATTGTGTTGGGTCAGCTTCTGAATGAACACAGAAAGTCAAATGGTGCCAAGAATCATGCCAATTTCAACAGACGCTTGTACTGGAAGGGACAGCAGTCCCCTGCTTGTTGTCACAGGTTGAGAGACAGCCCATTAACGCAAACGCTTTTTGTAGCAGGAAATCCTGGATCCTGATATCAAGATGGTAATGTAATCACATTCTCATTTTTGGCAAAAAGGTACAATTCAAATTCCCAGCTCAGGATACACTTAGTACTTGGGGTATGAACAGCGATATTTGGGATGGGGAACAAGATTCCTGCAAATACGATCAGCTGGTGAGCACGGGCTCCTCCACTTTCTCCCTGTCCCTTGCAACAAGGCTGAGTTCAACTACTTGCACATTTTACATTTGTTTTTATGAGTACACTTTCATTACTGTGCAAGGTCTTTTGGGTGACACACTTTCCTTATGGCAAGTCTCTACTTTATGGCACCTGAAATTGGCTTGTAATCCATTGTTACCCTGCACATGCTTGATCTCATCTGATCTTGGAAGCTAAGCAGGGTCAGGCCTGGTTAGTACTTGGATGGGAGACCGCCTGGGAATACCAGGTGCTATAGGCTTATACCATAGTCTTTTGAGGCTTAAGGTTGCCAACCAACCACCTAATGGGTCCTGACCTACAGTTAGAGAAACACTGCCCTAGTGTTTTTGTAAATGAGTAAAGTCACAACCTTCTGCAACCCATTATTCTTTAAGGTTACTTATTCTGTTTCCTCTTCTCTTGGTTCCTACAATCAACTGAAAGTATCTCAAGGATAATAATCAAGCACCCAAGTTTTAGCATCAAAGACCCATGAAAAGATATTTCCAGTGACTGTCTGTAAGATTCTGGGAGGTGACGGGCAGTACTGTCAAAGTTGACTTCACAGAACGGTGCCTTGTTTTTTTCTTTCTTCACCCCATCTTTTGGCCCAGAGAGACTTTGAGGCAACTTATAATAGTGAAAAGCATTTTTTTAAAAAACAAAGCCTTTGCATTCACTAAAACAGAGTATAAAAATGTAAAACATATCAGATCAATAATAAAAACAGAAAAAATGTACAAAGATAATTGGTCCAGATGACATTTAAAAACACTTTTGCTTGTTTTCCATAAACAAGCAAGTAGCAGGTGCTGCAGAATTAATAGGGGAGAGAATTCTATACAAAAGGTGTGACTGCCAGGAAGACCCAGTCTTAGGACCCAGTGCTATCCAACTTTCCAGCACTGATGAAGCCATGCCAATAGGGTGTGAACGGCATTTAGAAGTGGGGGAGGGGCCATCACAGTGGACTCCTCAAGCTAAGGGAATGTTTGTTCCCTTACCTTGAGACTGCATTGCAGCTGCATCTAAGCTGGAATGTTGGATGGGATTGGACTCATCAGCTTAATTCAAGAAACCCGCGACACCTACACAATGTATTGGCTAAGAAGACAACCTGTCGTCCCTAACGCTAGCTAAAGGAATAAAGAAGAAAGAAAGAATTCAAGCTCTGCAAAGCAAATCAGCTAGAGCATGGCCCTTCAGAAGGTTTGCATGGGAAGAAACAGTTTCTAGAGAGACCTTGTCCAAGTTACACAATATTTGGTTTTCAATATCAACTGAAATCATTTTCAGCTCTTCAGCAGAGAGCAATATTTCTCAACATTCCCATCCTTCACAGAATCTTCACTTGTACAAGATTTCATTTTCAGAGGCACAACACACACACACACACACACCCATATTACAATAATGTGTAGATGGGTCTAGTGAAAACTCCTTTTGAAATTATTGTGACTGCTTCTCCTTAGTCTGTTGTTTAATTGCCACGGGATTCTCTGCAATGAGCAACACCATTGTGGAGTACCAGAACAAGTTTCTGGAGGAAAAATCCATTACGGGGTACAAGCCATGATGTGTATGCGCAACCTCCTGATTTTAGAAATGGGTTATGTCAGAATGCCAGATGCAAGGGAGGGCACCAGGATGAGGTCTCTTGTTATCTGGTGTGCTCCCTGGGGCATTTGGTGGGCCGCTATGAGATACAGGAAGCTGGACTAGATGGGCCTATGGCCTGATCCAGTGGGCTGTTCTTATGTTCTTATGTTCTTAACAACCAAAGAGCTAATTGCTCTTTAGCCCTGCCCTATCTTGGAATGCAAGCATACCTGAAACCACTTGAACTTTCCTGCTTTCTTTGGCTCCAGACTTCCAGCAGTCCCTATAGAAGGAAGCAGGAGGAGGCTGCAGCTTGGCTGGTCAACAGCCTGTGTTTAGAGCTCTCTGGAGTCACCTTTTGTGCCAGAACTACTGAATCGACCTGTTTTCTTTCCTTGTATTTGTTGATCTGCCTTATCCCTTCCAGTTTGATCCTTTCCTAAGCCTGTTATGATTCCTGCTAAACTCTGTCTGTCTGTTCCTGCCTATCTGGCCTGAGATTTCCTGGTCATAATCCTTCTGAAATACGTACATTTCATTTCTCTGATAGGCCAATGTCCTTGTTTGCCCCCTAATTTCCCATTATATTGCACAGGACTGAATTAAGCACATCTCTCTCTCTCTCTCTCTCTCTCTCTCTCTCTCTCTCAGAGATGGAATGTTGACAGTAAGCGCAGTTACTGTTAAAGAAGGGATTGATTGGAATGACTGGGAAAGAGCGCACACAGGATGGGCCTATGCTGCAGTAGGAAGGGAAAGGAAAAATGAGGAGGGCAGAATTCCAAATGCTGATATAAAACTTCCCAATTCTTGGCTGCAAGCCTATGGAGACTACTTTGTTGCCGTTTCCCTAGGATAGGTTTATCCTACAGATGGAAAGGAACATAAGTTTACAATGGTTAAGTCACTGGCTAGGGCTCAAATTCAAAAGTTTCTTTTCCTCATACTGCATCAATAGTGGAGTTTTACATCAGGAATCGTGACTCGTTATGAAAATATATTTCCCACCTTCCTGATGTGAAAATAACACCTGAAGAAGACCACAAAGCACTACAGAGTAGTGGTTCCCAAAGTGGTGGGTTACAACTCACCATTGGGAACCAGAACCGGGCCATTCCCCCTTAAGGGGAGTGGCCCAGTAATGGGTATCCCAATGGTGTCGCAGTGATCATGGCACTGCAGGGTCCCAGGGGTTTTTCCTCTTACTGGGGGGGGGGTCCCTCTGGCCTTGGGGAAGGTCTGGGTGGCCTACAGCCTCCTCCATGGGCTCCCGGATGCTAAAAATAACTCTGTTTGGGGATTGGAGCACACTTCCAGTTTTCACACAAAAACTGGAAGTGCATTCCAATTCCCAAACGGAATGATTTTTAGCATTGGGGAAGTCCCTAGAGGGGGGCTTTGGGCCTCCTGGACCCTCTACAAGGCCAGTGGGACCTTCCAGGTAAGGGGAGAAACCTCAGGGTCCCCGCACCACAATTACTGCGACACCATTGGGACACCCCAGCGCCCCAGACCCCACCCCCGCAAATACTCACCTGTGGTCCCAAAGTCTGAGTAGAACTTTGGGAACCACTGTTCTAGAGATCAAAACAACAATAAGCTTTAACACATAATAGACTCATGGCCAATTCCCTCTGAACTGCTGATTTGTGCAACCATTATGGCCTTTGGAATACTCTCCTTTATGATAACCATCCAATGAGTAACGGACAGCCCAGTCTTCACCTGTGCTAGAACAGGCAGGCCAGCAAAGGCTAGGAGTGGCTGTCACACAGCAAAGACAAAGCTGTGTGACTGCCACACAACTCAGAGTAAGGGGATATATTTCCCCTTACTCCATGTCACATGGCAGTCACTGCTTTGGGACCACTTGGATCTGTGTCAGCAAAATTGCTGGTGCAGATTCAAAGCAGCCCAACGGCGGGCTGGCCGGGGTGTGTGTGTTAAGATCTGGCCTAAGTTGCCCAGGCCAGTCCCACTCCCCTCCCAGGTCCAAACTGACCACCAGTCCATACCTTCTCTCACCTCAAAACACCCCTGTTCCGCTCTCCTGCCACCCTGCCACACCCCCATGCCATCTGCCCTCACCCAGCACAAACTTTCCTTAGCGCTTCTGAAATGCATTTCATTTTCCTGATAGGCCAATGTCCTTGTTTGCCCCCTGACTTCCCATTATATTGCACAGGACTGAATTAAACACATCTCTCTCTCTCTCTCTCTCTCTCTCTCTCTCTCTCTGTGAAGGATTCAACCTCCATGCGCTGGCTCAGTCAACTCTCAAGGAGCTGCAAATGAGCTTTATGGCACATTTGTGACATACCTGGGTTGGTGCAAGTTGCCGTGGCCCATCTGAAGTTCAGCATTGTGCTCTGATTCCCATCAGAAACCTGATTAACGGTTTTGCACTTCTGCTTCCCTTGGTGGTGAGAAGTGATTTGCAGAGGCTTTGGAAGAGAAGGCATTAGAAACCAAGTGTTGTCATATAATCTATTTTACAGGTGTACAGCAGCAAGAACATAAGCAGACTGTACTGGTTGTTGTGGTGTAACTAAGCCACAGGTGCAGGGGATAGCAATTGCACTGGGCAACAAGCTTTAGGGGGGTAACAAGCAGAGCTTGTCACTAGTGGCCAAAATTGTGAAAACCTTGATATTTTTGATTTATACCATCATGTTATATACCATTCAATGAGGAATTTAATGCAGAACAAACCGTGTCAAAATATCTCTATTCTATCAAAAGTTATAGCCAAATAACCAGAAAATAAAAACACAACTGCTTTATGTAGAACACAAAAACACAAAAACTAGATTTTTCTTAACGCAAAACTGACCAGTGAGAGTGGTTGTTCCAAGAGCCAATTAGGTGTTATTATGATAGAGCAGGGAACCAATGTAGGGGGAGCCTGGGGGGAAGCGGCATAGCAAGTGTGCTGCAAGCTACTGGAGGGAAGAGGTGGATTTTCCCCTCATTTTCACTTTTTGAAAAGCCTGGGCATGACATCACTTCTGGGGCATCATTTTGAGCTTGGCACTGGGTTACACGATCATTAGCTACGCCACTGACTGGCATACATCACGTTGCAACATCACCTTGCAATCAGAAAGCCTGTTTCTCAGGCATACACAGCAGATTCTAAACCAAGAGCGTGCCAGCACCCTGAGACCCTTAAGGTGGGAAACAAATGTGTAAATCAGCTAAGTGT
The DNA here is from genome assembly GCF_035046505.1 of Tiliqua scincoides. Lineage (NCBI taxonomy): Eukaryota > Metazoa > Chordata > Lepidosauria > Squamata > Scincidae > Tiliqua > Tiliqua scincoides. The sequence goes on along the minus strand of NC_089822.1, from coordinate 133,530,983 downwards.
ACAAAATAAGGCAGCTAACTGATTGAACAGACCTACTTTTGACCACTGAGTCTCCTCCAAAAACAATCCACAGTAAATACTACATTGTTGAGACTTCCTCCTTTTCACATATAGCTGGGCCATAACAATGGGGTGGACACGCTGCTTATCTAGGCAATAATCTGGTTGCCTCCTTGAGAGAAACGACTCGAACTTCAGCCTAAGTTTATCTCTTAAGGAAGCATATTGCCTTGTAAAAGAGTATACTCATCCTATTGTCATATAAAAGAAACAAGAGTGACAGGGTCTTCCAGAGTTTCTCATCTTGTTCATGGAGATTTTAAAGTCTTGGCAGAACAGGGGACTTAAGAGAAGACTCATTCCATTCTTTATCTCAGCAGTTCAAAAAGCATTTTGCAGGTTACATAGGCAATATTTGCCACCAGTTTACTGATGAAACCAGTTGAATGCTTTAAGTCATAGGTTCCCAACCTGTGGTCTGTGAGACCCTGTGAAGTGGTCCGCGAGGTTTCAGGAAAATGCCCTTGATCACCTCCTGTGCCTTGTCAAGCAAGCAATCTCCCACAGACCACCAAAGAGGGTGGAGACCACCAGCAGTCACAACTACTTAAGTGTTAGCTGTGGCTGTGGGTGGTCCATTCTCTGTCTTCTCCGATAATCTGTAGGGTAGTGCTTGAGAGACAGACCATCAGAGAGGGTGGAGGGTGGACCACCCAGAGTCACATGTGGTCCTCAGCGATTCCAATTTTTGCCTCAGTGGTCCATGGGCTCCTAAAGATTGGGAACCACTGCATTGAATTGAATTAGAGGAGGCAGCAGGTATCTCCCCAAGCCATGTACCTGCCTGCATGGCCCAAAACTGTTCAATACCAGTCTCCGCTCCATGTGAAAACCTACAGTGAGGCAGTTGCCCCTCTCTTCTCCTTTCCTCCTCCTCCATTCCCTGGGCTCTGCAATGGGACACATGAAGGAAAAAAAAGAAAGAGGAGCACTAGTAGTAGTAGTAGTAGTAGTAGTAGTAGTATTTATATACCGCTTTTTAACTAAAAGTTCCCAAAGCGGTTTACAGAGAAAAATCAAATAACTAAATGGCTCCTTGTCCCAAAAGGGCTCACAATCTAAAAAGATGCAGAACAGCACCAGCAGACAGCCACTAGAAAAGACATTACTAGGGTGAGGAGGGCCAGTTACTCTCCCCCCGCTAAATAAAAGAATAGCACCCACTTAAAAAGTGCCTCTTACCCAGTTAGCAGCCAGTTAGCACTACTGGTTACCAATGGAGAGGGCAAGGTGCATGCATGAGGTAAGAAGAACAGGGGGGCTGTAAAAGCAAATTGCTACCTCAGGTGGCAGGGCTACAGCTGTGAGGCATACTCAGTAGGGTGCCTCAACCAATCCCAGGTGTCCACCAAAGTGCTACAAATTAACTATATCGTGCAGCAATCTGGCACACACATCTGGGCAACACAAGACCCCTACCACACACACACAAGAGGATTGGCTGTTAGATGCACAGAGCCAAGCGGCCTGTGCCAAGGGACTTCCAAGTGGCTTGTGCTCGAGGGCCAGAATCTTCCTCAGCCTTCCTCTGAGTCTTCCTCAGACTCTTCTGCCTTTTAATGATACCCCTAATCTGTCAGCTGTGGCCACCTCAGCTTGCCTCATGGGAAAGGCACCTCTGTCTGTAGAAGGATAGAGTATGAACTCTTCAGCCATCCTAGGCTGAAGAGTTTGGTATGCCAGCAAGTTGTGGGCACGGCAAGAAAAGGAAACAGGATGGTCCAGAGTTCCTTTAAGCCATTTCTGCCCAACGTTGCATATATGTAACAGGGATCAAATTTGTACACATCTGTGCAGGGCAGAAATGGGTTGAATGTGCTTGTTACCTCTTCCATTATGTGCTCACATTATCCTACTGCAATTAGGGTAATAGGATAGGACTTGAACCTCAAATAATATCAAGGACTCTGGATTTGCTTTGCAACTTTTTACTTGAGCAGGAAAGTCAGACTGGGCATCCCATGGTATGATATTAGAGCCCTGCCAGGAAGTACTCACTGAAAATATCTTCCTGGCCACTAAACTGGACTAAGATTTGCCAGTTCTCTCCAGTAAGAACAGGTTGTTCAGTCTTTCATCTCGTTAGATCTACACGTTAGTCTCATGCATCTAAACACCTCATTGGGAGCCCAACCAATAGACTTCTAACATTCACATTTTAATTCTGTTGCAATCCCAGTGAAGGAGTCAACCCAGGTCTTCCAGACTGGTCAACAGACCACTGCCTTTTCTTTGACAGCTGTTGTTTTTTATATAATTGGCTGGCCCCATTCCTAAATAGAATGCAGATGTCCAGTTGCTAGGCTGCCATTAAACTCCACCCCTTCCTAGATGATGACTATTGCTCTGCTTCTCTGTTATTGAATGATGAACCAGGAAGTCCCTGATTCAAATCTCCTCTTAGCATGAATTTACGAAGGTGGGTAGGACAAGACACTGAACCTAAGCTGCCCCCCACCTGTACCAGCCATTTTATTGGCAAAGAACTGAGTAGTGGGAATGGGAGAAGAAATGGGGACATGATCCTGGTACCAATGGGATCCACCTCTGTCCCATTTTATCTCCCACCTGCCCCTCTCCTTAGCCCAGAAACTCCCTCTCCCCTCCCTGCCCCCGCCTCTGCCCCATTCCTCCCACTGCCTGCCCCCACCACCAATTTACTGGTTCTGGCATCAGCTCCTCCATTGGTACACATATGCGACTGCTAGCCATGTGCTCTGGTGGCCTCATCACATGTGCCATCACAGAACATCCACTACAAAATGTTAGTATTGGACCCTTAGCCACTATGCTATACGTCATCGTCTTCTCCCTTTCACAGACTGATTAAAGAACAACAGAGTTTGTTTTCCCACATAAACTCTCCTAGAACATTCATCCTACTTCACGTGCCAAGAACTACTGAATTATGTATTTGGTGTTATGATACTTGTAGATCATACTTAGCTGCCCAATGAGATGCAATGATCTCTCCCACCGTCGGAAGCAGCCCCTGGCGTCATGCTCTACGCCAATCGAGCAAAGACTTATAACCGGTAAACTGCTGCTTCCCGTGTTGTGCCGACGCCGTATGGCGAAGTTGGAGTGTCCTCTCCAGTGCTTGCCTCTCCAGTGCGCGAAGCCTGGGTAAAGAAGGTATGGAGGATAGGCTGTTACCCATGCAGCAAATCCCCCCTCTCCACGCCGCTGGAATGGTCCAATGGAAAGGCAGAAGCCAATACGGTTGGTTCCAGCGGCGTCGCAGGAGTTGCCAGAACGTGACTGTGTTCAGCCATGAACTGCCTAAGGGACTCCGGCTCCTGATTTTGCCTCGAGGTTGACTCCTGAAGCCTTTTCCAGAACTGGATGTAGCCACAAGGCAGTGGAGGTTTGAGGTCAGAGTTTCCTTCTCTTAGATGAGCTGCCTTCCTAGGCTGACGAGTCCCCATCTACCCGGTACTAGCTTTGATGTACTAGCGTTTAAAACTGAGTTTATTTTTTTTAAATTATGTTTATAGAAAGGCAACAGATAAAAAGGTCTGTTAAAGCAAAATTCAGTACCAATATCTCTTATTGTGAAATCCAACATTTATTTAGTGTTTAATTCAATATACTCTACCAACTTTAAAAAAAATCAGAAAATATTCAATGCAATTCAGTTTTACATATAGTTTTTCTCGTATAGCACAATCCTATGCATTCTTAATCAGAAATAAGCTGCAGTATGTGTGTGTGCATAGGGTTGCAGCCTTAATACTGAACATGATAATCATAATTAGTACAAAAATAATAAAAATCTATTAAGCACCAAGAAAACTCACATTCTGCTCAAAGTCAATTATATTTATGCAAATCTGCAGGAAGCAGATGAGTATCATTTACTTATTCTGCTTACAAATATTTCAGTTTTTGTACAATGCAATTTTATTTTTGAATGTTTGTACTAGACATGAGTGGCACTAGACTATTGACAGGAGGCAATGAAGTAGTGATTATGATCATGCCCCCCTTTCCCCCCCTATCTGCCCATTCTCAACAATATCATCAACACCATAAGGGCTAGGAACCTGGTTTAATTATTAAAACAACAATATTCCCCACAATCTGCTCATGTTATTGATAGAGGTATTTATTTACCTTACTCAGAAGTCAGCCCATTGTGTTCAGTAAGACTTCAGGGGTAAACCTATCTTACTCACCAGAAACAAACACCTCTAGTTACTGAGTTCTGTGCCAGACACTATATTCTATACAAAATTCTACACATACAGAATCACAAGAAATGAACAGTCCTAGATGATCCACAACTTGACAGGATAGCAGGTTGGTGTAGAATATTCCTAGAATCATATGTTGGATTTTTTAGTAACTGAAAAATGTAGTTTGGTGAGGGTGCTGAGAAACTCCTTTGGATGAAGCTAGGGTTCCCACAGGAACTATAGTTCCCAGCATTCCCAGAGAAAAGGGAATTACAGTACATCACTGTAGAATTATGAGTTGGAAGGGACCTCACAGCCATCTAATCTTTTCCCATGAATAGGACCATCCAGCTGAGCAAGTTCAGATATGCAATCCAGACTGTGTGTCACAAGTAGAGAGCAGGCACATTAGAGAAACTGTGACTGTGTAGCAAACAGTATGAGACAAATTAGGACAGCACTCCATGCAAAATGCTAGAGAGAGTGGGGGCCTAAGCAAATATAACGGAAGTTATGCAATGGTCCCAATGCATGTTTACTGCATTACCCTTAACTCTTGCCCATGCAAGGGTGTGGGGTGGGGGTGAGATTTTAGATTCATTACTACATCAGCGAAATTTTCAATTACTCAAAGCAAAAAAAAAAAAAAAAAAAAAAAAGAGTATGACTTTTCAAACAGGGGTACAATAGCCCCATGCCCTCCCCCCATGAAGGATTGGTCCCTTGGCAACAAGGTCAGAGTCAAACACAGTTCCTTGCTTGCAGACTGCATGAAAGAAGGAAGCCAGGGATGTGTTTCAGTCAAGCCACAGGAACTAAGGTTCAAAAGGTATCCACTGCAGCCACCAGAGTGTCCATCACCGCCTCTAAATGCTCACGGTAAATATAGGCCACAAGACCCCCTTGGTTGGCCCAGCGCTCAGCACCCAGGGCTCCCTGCACAGGCTGGTTGTAGGTCAGTTCTGGCAGCAAGTTGTGTGGCCCAGCACGCCAAGCCTTCAGGGCCTCTGCAAGGTCAACAATGCCTCCACCAAGGGACTGCAGGATAGCATGGGGGCCACAGGTGTCCCATTTGAAGGTGCTGCCCTCGGAGAGCACGTAGGCATCGGCAAGGCCCAAGGCCACACACAGCATCTTGTACCCTGCACCTGAGGCAAAGCACAGCTGTTCACCATACAGGGGAGTCAGGGCCTTTTGTAACACCACTTTCTCATTGCTGCTCAACACCACGCGAGGGGCAGACCGCAGCAGAGGCTGACTTAGCGAGCTTATGTTGGTGCCTCTGTAGGATATGCCCCAGTGATATTTGCTCTGCCACCTGCAAGAAAAGAAAGAGAGCCTTGGAAGTCTTGCTAGGAGTAGCACCAACCACTTAGGACATTATGCAGAACTTGATTAAGGAAAGTGGCAGCCACTCTTCCTCATCCATGATAAAATCTTGGCAATCTTGTGCCCAGGAAGACAGTGGCAATGATCAACAGCACATAAGTAAGAAGCAAAAATGTGAAACAGCAAACTGCTATGTGCTCAGACTGAGATACGACATGGAGTGGTAGAATCTGGGGAGGACTGAGCACCATCTTTATTCCATCACTTTCTTCAAAAGTGAGTTACAAGCAGTTCTGTGAATATTTTAATATTCAGCCTGCTTCATAAAAAGGCTCTGCTGCAGGGCACAGTGTAGCAAAGTGTCTACAACTGACACAGCTGGCAATGGTCTATACCAGATGGAACTCTGGGGATAGAAGTATTAGATCAGTAACTCAAAAGCTCCATATTAGCATCAGCAGAAAAGCAACAGTTCCTCCACAGCAGATGTAGATTTAAACCAAGTCTCGCAGAGCTTTTCTAACTTCTGCATGGAAGGCAAGTTGTCTGGAAAAAGGAATGGGAATATTAGGCACTTCTGGCAAAGCCACTTGGTGAGGCAGTCAACTTGGCCCACATGTGTGCTTTGTGTGCAGTTACCTGGATGCCTGTAGGTCTTCTTTGAAAAAGGGCTCATTGATGATGCCTAGGACAGGCTCTCCTGAGTGCCGGTCATATGCACCTATCAACACCAGTGCGGAGTGAAGCCCCGATGGATAGATGCCATCCACAGGCTTCACATTGCCACGCCCACGGATATACTGATTGGTGGAATCTGAGGAGGGAGAGAGAGAGAGAGAGTCCTAGGAAACCTGGACTTCCTTCACTGGGGCTCAACATTAGCAGAGGGCAGCAGAGCGCTTAACTTCCATAGCCAATATATATATATTTTTCGGATAGGTAGCAAGTAGAAATTTCTAGGATACTGAATGGGTTTTGGGAAAGTTCTGCAAGCAGTAATGAACCTCTCCCCATTGCACCCCAGTGTGCAAGTCCACAACATGATGCCCCCCCGCATCACGCCACCCCCCCCCCCGGGTACTTGCCAAGGCTCATGGAGCCTCGTGCGATGCTTGGCATGACACAAAAAGCCTTCTGAGGCAACAAAACCGAAAGTATTGCTTAAGATTGCAAGAGTAGCCTCAGAAGGCTTTTGTGTGCTGCCAAGTGCCATGCAAGGCTTCACATGCCTGCGGAATGGCTCCGATGGGCAGGTGGGATGGTGCAGTGGATGGAAGTGACAGATGCGGGGTCATGGCAAGCACAGCGCCCGGGGTTTTTGCCCCCTCCCACCCCTGCTCCAGGTCTGCCACTGTCTGCAAGACTGCCGGTTATTGATAGGAGGATAGTAGAAGACTCCCAGGGTTCCTAATCCCCAATAATTAGAACATGTCTGGAAACTGCACTTGGCACAGACTGTGGCAGCCCATGTAGTCACAGTGCATGGTGGTTTGATTTTGTCAGGCTGCTGCTCCTGCAGCTGCACTTGATGCCAGCACATTTCCAGGTGCAATTCAAGATTCTGGTTTCATCCTTTAAAGCTTAGGACCAGGAAGCCAGAGGGACTGCCTCTTTCCATACATAACAATGCATTCCCTCAAGGTAATCTGCAGAGGCCCTCCTACCTGTACCACTATTATCTAAACTAGTCTGGCAGCAACAAGGGATGTGGCACCACCTTGTCTGTGGTGGTGCCACAGCTGTGGAACCTCCCTCCCATCTGGGCCAAGAACGGCTCCTTCTCTGTCGAGCTTTGGGTATGAGCTGAAAACCTTTTTATATCATTTGGCCTTCTCCCTTTATTTTTGTTGCTTAGATTTTCCACATTTTATCTTTAGCTCTGCTATTGTCTGTTGTGTTTTATTGCTCATATTTAATCATTATTAGCGGTTTTGGGCCCATTAAATGCAAGTGGAGACTGGATGGCAACCTTCAGTCTCGAAAGACTATGGTATAAGCCTACAGCACCCGGTATTCCCAGGCGGTCTCCCATCCAAGTACTAACCAGGCCTGACCCTGCTTAGCTTCCAAGATCAGACGAGATCGGGCATGTGCAGGACTATAAATGTTTTAAAATGCAGTAGTTTGGGACATACATCTAAAAATGTATGTGTTAAGAGGGCCCAAATAAACTTGAATACCGGCACTGGGACAAATTTCAGCCCCAGACATGGGAGATCTATGATCAGGGCAAACAACATATTTAGAAGGTTCAGCCCAATACTATTTCATATGACAAAACTATTCATACATTTGACTATTTCATAAATCAAACGACAGGCCCAGCACTGATTCCCTGGAAGCTTCCAGAGGCCCAACACGACAGCATCTTGTTCCATGTTACCTATGGGATCAATCCACATAGCCATGCTCTCTGTGGGGATTGTCACAGCCACATCATCCAGTGCTGAGTCCGAAAGCTCCACCTCCTGATGAATAGCAGCAGCTAACAGCTTGGCTGCCGTCTGCTTCCGATCCAGGACTTTTTGCAACAGTGCAGCCGTTTCCTGTTGAGTAGGACAAACTTGCACCACCACAGTCTCCCCTATAAAGCAAATATGGTAAAGTAAGTTAGGGAGCTTTTTCCCTGTGTGCCCACCTGTGAAAGAATTTGCTCTCATCTACCCCATTTAAAGAAAACTGGTGGCCTATGTGGGTTCTGAACATTATTTAACTTGGTAGCCCCACCAGACGTTTGTGATTAAAGGGTGTTCGTAGCTTCCTTTCTTAGAAAAAGCAGCAATAGATTTCAAAGTATATTTCATATAAATGTCATGAAGTTGTATATGGGTATTTTGGAAAGGAAAAGGAAGACTACTAGCAGCCTCATGTCCTCCATACCCACAGAACACTTACTGTTCACCAATTTAATAACAATAGCAAAAAACAAACAAAGAAAACAAAATAAACAAAAAAACCCAAAAAATTGTTTTTAAGAATACTTTTATTCCACCTTCTAGTTCAGACATCAACCCATTCAGGATGGTATACAAAGATGTTTCAAAATCATCACCACAAAGCAGCTTAATTATATTTGCATGCATGTACACACAAACACACACCAGTTCAGTAGCAGATAAAACACAAATTAATAGAATTAAGACAATTTAGGAAAAAAAAATCAGCAGAAACAAAATTACCCAAGGAATATAGACCAAAGGGTGGCCTGTAAAGAAATGTCTTCACAAGGTGGCATAATGCCATCAAAGAAGGGGCAGTGCAGATCTCAAGCCAACTACTGTATCACCATAAAGCAGGTACCACAACTGAGAAAGCTCTTTCACATCTTCCCTTCACTGGCACTCCAGAAAAGGCCAGGACAGGTAAAAGGTCTCTCCAAATGAGCTCAGAATTCAGCAGGATTATGCAGGAGGCAATGTTATTTTACATATGAGAGGACTGGGTGGGTCTGATCCTCAGATTAGCATTAAGAGGTATACAGACCCATATGGCACAGATAATGTCCACCTCCAAATCCTCACTGGCAGAAGAGGCCTCCATAGCTCTGCATGTTGAGATCTGGTAGAGGCTCCCTTCTCCAGAAGCTAGACTCCATTTCCGCAACAGGCAGACAGACTCAGTATCACACTGGACTGTTGGATTTGCATTGGAGGTTTCTGCCATAAAACATTTTTCTGGAAATTGCAAGGATGAGACCAGGCTGCTACTCTTACTTACTCCTTTTTAATAATGTTTCTCAGGCATTTTCAAGCATGGAACTTATGCAGCTCACTACAAACACGATAACTGAGCGGTTCCAGTCTAGAGAAAACAAGTTGCACTCAAGTTCCAGTGAAATCAATGGGAGAAGTTAATCACAACTATACTAATGCCCCATTAATTTCAGTGGGAAACAAGCATGACCGATTTTCCTTGGTTTATGGCCAAGGAATAGCTATTAAGCTGATAGTACAAGCAATAAAATGTCAGCTATAACAGCTTATTAACCACTTTCTAGAAAAGCAAAGCTTTCTCAAGCCTATAACAACACAGAACTTGATCTTAAAGATAGCACACAAGAGTAGGAACTTTTCCAATGTGCTCATAGAAGGGATAATTTGAGGGAACATGATACAATCACCTTGCAGAACCCAACCAGATCAAGGGCTAATTGGTGCCTGGATGAGTACCTGCATGAGCTACCTAAGCATGACATGAAAGCCCTGTTGAGTTCCATGATAGAAGACAGATGGGGTATATACTTTATGTTATTAATATGGATAGATGGCCCCTACAGTATGCATAACCCAGACCACTGTGGGCTTGCACACCACCTTAAAATTATAGTATTTGCAAAAGAATTGTGCACTGTACAAAATATAGGGAGGTGTACAATCACTATTAGATGGGGGGGGAAAGAGGAAAAAAAATTGATGACCAATGAGGATGATGGTTTTCAAACTGTACTCTGGGGAGCCCTGGAATTCCTTCAAGAGGTTCTTAAGATGAAGATCAGTAATGGCAGACAGAAAGATAACTTGCCCTCCACTACTGAACTTGCCCTGCAATGGGTAAACACAGAAGCCCTCTTCAGACATTAAGTGTGGAGACCCTCAGGAGGGGGGAGAGGGGCTAAGCAGGACAAAACAGGACGGTCTCCAGGATCAGCTCTTGGAGATTACCTGTTTTTCACCTGAAACTGCAGGTCTATAGACCTGGTAACGAGTGCTAGGAGAAGCACTGTTATCCTGGCAGCTTTTAAAGTTTCTGGAAAGTTTAAAGCTCTGCGGAGAGCTCTTTTTTCAGGATTTTGCCAATAAGGCAGTAAAGGAGGCTACATTTTCCTCAACAAGCTGCTGAACCCCTGTGGAGATACCATCTGACTGAAAGAAGATATTTGAAAGAACTAAGTAAGTGCTGTTTATGTTATGCAAATTCTGGCTATAAAGGATTGATGTAGCTCAAGGCTTTGGAAGATAAAGAAGAAAGAGGGGAAGGATTCCTCCACTTTACTGCAGAGAAGATTATTGAACACTTGGTATTATATGGAGCATGATTTCATCAATATACATTTATAAATGCGTAACCCTGTACTGGATACAATTTCCTTTTATTAGACTTTGGATTTTGGATTATTTGGGATCCTTCACAGTTGCAGGATTTCGTGAAATATGAACTGGTGATTAGGCTTTGTTGTGTCTACTAATAGAGACAAAGAAATTCTTCCAATTCCATAGGAAAAAACCCAAAAGGAACTTTATAGTAAAAGAGAGTTGACATCTAGTGTACTAAATGAAAATTGCAAGAAGAAATGATGGAACTCCTAGAAGAGGAATGGCAGATCCTGATCCACAGTCAGCTGGAGAATTTGCTTGTGATGAGTAGAAATCAGGCGATTCAAACTCTACAAATACAAATTAGTGTGTAAACCTTAAACCAACAAGTATCTAAGCTGTGTGAATTGGAAGTAACACTGGAGAAAACTAACAATCAACAATTTGAGTTACTAACTGATGGGGTAAATTGGAAGATAAGAATTCAAAAACTATCAGATTGGAAGGGAGAAGAGATACCATGAAAAATAGATCTTGAAGGGACTGATCAAGAAATTGGTCAAAAGATGGAGAGAATGTATCAGGAACTGGAGTTGTTGGGAGGAGCAAGAAGAGGATGGATTTTCAAGAAGCAATTGCTGAGAGATGTTGATATGAAGTTTATTAGGAAAAGAAAGAAAAAGAAAAGAGAAAAAAGTTTAGAGATGATATGCAGATCTGAATTGATATTCAAGGTAATGACATGATTTGGTAGTTGTGAAATACTTGATTTGAGAGAAGATGTATGTAGCCATTTTATAGGTTAATTTTGATGAACTAGATTTAAATTTGTTTGACATTGTATTGGAACTTATAGATGGGGAAATGATATGAAGTTAGAAAGTTAAGTTTAGAAAGTAATGGCTATGTAATATATGAGTGGTTTGGTAGATTTGTTTATAATTAGATTTATGATAAGTATTTAGTAGTAATTTGTATTAGAATAAGTTGTATTAATAAAAATAAGAGTTTGAGATTTTATTGAAAGAAGGAACATAAAGAATGATGGGAAAAGAAGGGGAGAGAGAATTATGATGATGGAAATGATAAAGTATAGAGAATATGAAACAGGGTTTTTAGAGATGAATATATATTCTTTGTATTTTTTCCCTCTTTATAATTGTTCTTCTTTGATTATATTAAGAGATATAAGAAATTATTGGTAGAACGAATTATTAATTGGCATATGGTATCCTGCAACCTCAATGTTTGTGTGTATTTGTGTGTGTTTATGTGTTAAAGAAAAAGAAAGTGTGGAGACTCTTCACACTAACCAAAATATACCAGTGAAGCCCCCACCACCACATTGTGTAGCCCCACTCCTGCTCCCCACTGGGGCAGGTATGACCCCAGAGCATGGCAGTGTAATTCACCAGCATGCTATCAGCATTCTGTAAGCATGGGAACACACCAGCCAGGGAAACACTGGCCTGTGTCCCTTTAAGGGGCCGTGGGAAGGCAGCAACGTGACCCCCAGAAGGGGAGGGAGTTTTCACTTAGTGCTGGAGTCCAGGGAGCCCTCCACAGGGCTCCCCAAGGCTCGGTAAGTCTGTAAAAAAGAAAAAAAATCATGCCGCTTCCAGTTTTGTTGCAAAAACTGAAAATGCCAGTTTTTTTCCTATTTTTCAGAATGGCAGACATACAGAAGCTTCAGACATACAGAGGCTTGGGGAGCCCTGTGAAGGACTCCAGCCTCCAAGGACTCCCCAGCAGCAGTGCAATCCCGGGCATTGTGTTGCTGCAACCCCCCACTCAGCATATACTTACGTGGTTCCCTCCTTTCAAGAAGGAGTTTGGGAACCACTGGGCTAGAGTGTTGGTCTAGGTGTCTCTTGGTTCATGAGGGTCAACATTCCAGTCAATGCTCCATCTGAACTACAAGTTCTCTCAAACATCTCCCAGAATACCCAGCAACATACTGAGGAATTCCTGCAGACAAGCCGCTGTGAGAAGCATCCAAGTAACTTTTAATCAACAAGGTAGAAAGTTGGAAAGATACTGGGTTAAGGGATCATTAAGAGTCATCCAAATAAATCCAATATAGTTCAGGAAAAGCTTTGGTGAAGAAGTGGGGCTTAGATGAGGGGAAAGTGACTTGATGAACAGAAAGATTAGGTCAGGCATAGGATATATCAGAGTATGTAAAAATTGAAGACAGAAAACAGAATATCTGATCCAATAAACTAAGAGGGCAAAGTGAGGAACCAAGTTTAGAGAAAAACTTGACTATTTTATTCCCACCTCACCATTCCTAGGCCCTGTCATTCACTGTCATGAATATGTACATGTTAGGCCTAGGTTAGCATGTGGAGCCTGAACCAAACTAAGTTAGTAACGGAGAAGTGGCTAGCAGTTCCTAGGTGCAAGAATGTGAGTAAACAAACACAAAGATTGTTGTCTCTCCTTTGCTGGCCAGAAAAGACAGACAACAAGGATTACAACCCATTGGAATGTAGCACCTTTGCAGACAGAAAGGCGCCCTATCAAGCTGATGAAGTGCAGCTGTGGATCTCCAGTTGGGAGTGGTAAGAATTAGGAGGGCTAGCAACCAGACCCATTCTGTCCTCAAAAGTTTCTGATTGGATAGTCTAAATAAGTATGAAGTCACCCCAGTACTATTAGCATAAGAAGTATAATAATGAGTGCCCCAAGGGGTGTGGGTGCTTTCTTCTTGAGCAGAGTTTTTGGGGTGCAACATCTTGCATACAGTGAGCTCCATTGTCCACCATGGGCATCTGGCCTCACAGGTAGCCTGGAGCTAAGAGATCTACAAGAGTAACTGACCCAGGTGAGAGATAGGGATTAATAGAGATAGCCAGCTAGCTTTATTATTTTATTGCTGATATGTTTCCTAGATGTTTATGCCTCTAGCATTTGCTGCCTTATGTAACCTTATGTACTTAATAAACTGAAATCTCTTTTACCAAGTTGTTTCATTGTCTGTTGGGGACAAAGGTTCAGAATCCTGCCTAGCCCTTCAGCAAGCTACCAAGTGCTCATTGTGGTCTAGTAACTTGAGGACTGAAGCTTTAATTGGAGAAAGCGCTCAGTGTCTGCAAGGGATAGAATTAAGCCTAGAGGGTCTCAGTGTCCCTGGACTGAGGCACTGGCACATACAGGGTGGTGGCAGTACTATTGGACTTGAGGGCTTTAGGGACCTTGAGGGCTTTAGGGTTCAAGAACCAAGAACTCTGAGCACCCCAAACCCCCCTAAGTTTTCAACACTCACCAAGGCCATTTTCGAACTTGTTGGATTCCTCACCACGAATATGATCCTGCAGCTCTGGAAACTGGAGATAGTGTCAATGGGGAGGTGGAAGGATGAGGAAAAAATGAGAAAATGCAGGTCAATCACGTTCATGAGTCCAATCCAACCCCTGGATATCCTGGGCTCCCCAATCAGTAGCAATTTTCATCTCACATGGATTCAGTGTATCAGATCTCAGACAGTGAGTTAATCAATCCCAATCATAAAACTGAGTAAGGACCCAAAAATCAACAATATTGTGTGTCACTGGCACAATTCCACAGAAAGCAAAGGAATTCATCTTCCGCCTTCCCCATGAAAATATACAAGAACAGTGCCTTGCCTCCTCTATAGTTCAGGCTCTCCAAGATACCAAGATAAATTTAACTCTTCCCAGTCATGCAAATAGTTGCTTATTCCATTTAGCCATGTCTCAGGCATAAGAGTGAGCAACTAAGAAGTAGGAAAGGGAGCCTCTATTTTGCTGTCCACACCAGGAATGAGGGGTTATACAACCTACTCCTGCCCTAGTGGCTCAAACCAAATTTTGTCCCTGAAGTCCCAATTTCAAATTGCTCCTCAGTGATGAATTTACAATGTTCCCTTACACGTTACTGTCCATGAGCCTTAATCTGACTTGCGATATAGCAACATTGGCCAACCTTGCAGGGTTACTGTAAGGATTACTAAATTATGTGAACAGCTTTAAAAGTACAGTATTCTACAAGTGCCTTTGTACCAACAAGTAAAGCGAAAGTTACTCTGTCAGCTTGGCTAAGACCTATAGCCATTTCCTTCCTCCCCTTCCAGTATTATCTTCTTAGCAGCCATTTCAGATGGTAATTCTTAGTGCTGGTACCCAAATTGATTTGTTTTCCTCTTTTCTCCCTATCACTTTTGTACAGAGTCTATTAGGGCACAATCCTAACCAGGTCTATTCAGAAGTAAGTCCTATTTTGTTCAGTGGGGCTTACTCTCAGGAAAGTGTGCTTAGGATTGCAGTCTACAACTGATATCCCATAAACAAAACTTGTTTCTTATTAAGTTTATACATAGCATCTAGAACAGGGGTGTTGAACTCATTTTATACAGTGGGCCAAACAGCATTCATGGTGTCTGTGAGGGCCAGAAGCGATGAGCAGGAAGTGATGATGGCAGATGATGGCCAAAAATAAGCATTTTTTTTTCTCACTTAGAACTCAGTAGCTTCAGATGACAAGAGGAAAATATGCAATATGATCACATTTTCAAGATATGGGAGAATTATCACATGGGCCACCCTTTCAGCAGTGCCACTTTTGCCAAGGTGTCATTTTCCAGCTCAGCAGCTGGGAGGTGCTCTGAAAAAAGTGACACCTCAACAGAAGTGACACTGATGAAAGAGTGGCCTACATGAAATCCCAGCATCTCAGGGCCCAAGGTGAGGGTCCAGTTTTCCAGCGCTGGTGCAGCTGTGCCAATGGGGCATGCACTGCATCTTGTGGTGGGGCAGCAGTCATAGAGGTCTCCTTAAAGTGTGGGAACATTTGTTCCCTTACCATGGGGCTGCACTGGGGCTGCACCGGTGCTGGAAAATTGGATAGGATTGGGCCCTCAGAAGTTTCTCTCTCTCTCACCCCTCTTGGTCTGCCCCTTCTGCTGTACCATTCCTCGTCTTCCCAGGCGTCCTTCCATCTCTCCCTCCCAGGGCCCTGGCAGAAGTGGCACTGTTGAAAGGGAAGCACTGGGAATGTCCAGTTATCACACTGGCTGCTGATGAGCAGCTGATGGTGGTGCTGAGGGAGCCCAATGATCATGAAGGCTGGATAAAGAGTTTTATGTTTGAAACCCCTGGTTAGCTGCTTTAGAAATAATACCTTTAGTCAGCAGGTGAAGTCATGTCCTGGGTGTGCACAATTGCTCCCAGACTGCCACCGGTCCCCAACCATGGTTTCTAACCCATCAACTACAGTTGTACCAGCCAGCTCCTAAAAGTAGCAACTCTGGGCTATATTGCATTATACTACCAGGAGATTCTCAGGCTATCATCCCTCCTGTAGACTATAGCTACACAATGAGGCCCTTTCCCCAACAGGTACCTTTTTCCCCACATCATGCTTGATGACCTCTTGAATCAGTACATCTGCCAAAGTCTTAAAATCCTGCAGAAACTTCTTGTTCTTGTCCACACCCCTCTTCTCCTCAATGAGCAAGCTGAAGAGTGCCTCCTCTTGGCGACACAGCTGAGCTATGCTGGCAGCCTTCTCCGAGGCGGCAAGCAGGCTCTTCAGAAGAGCTGCCATGGTATGGAGCCAGGGAAGGAAAGGCTAGGATAGAGGGAAACACAGGGAATTAAAAGAGGCAATTAAAAGTGGCCCCACCCAGCCAGTTAGCTACAAAACCCAGAACACAAAAGGTGATGGCAACAGTGCAAGGTTTTCTTTTCTTTTCCTGTCCCTGGGATGCATCAAGGCAACAGGGTGTCATAGTTCGAATATTGGACCAGGGAGGTACAAGCCCAAATCCTGCTTGATCATAACACCCAGGGTGACCACAGCCTGAATATTACTTTGCATATATACAGTGCTTGCACATGTTGAAAGCATTTCACATGTATCGTAATCTTTACAAGAATCCTACAAGGCAGGTATTACTATACTCAGATTGCAGGTGGGGATTAGCCAAGGCTGAGAGGGAATTACTTCCCTAAAACCACTTAGCAAGTTCACGGCATGGGCAAACTTCAGAACAAGGGAGTTACTGACTCACAGTTCAGTCACTTAACTGTCATGCTACACACCAGGGCTGGCCCACGTATGAAGTAGGGTGGAGTGGCTATGGCAGTCAGGTGGGAGAAGGAGAACTGATGGGAGTGTCCTCACCCATAGAAATAAGGTGCCTGCTTGTGGTATGCTTTGCACATGCAGGGAGGGGAAGTCATGGGGGTGTCCTTTGCATACAAGGTACATACAGGGAGATGCTGCTTCAGAAGAGCAGTGGTGTGGGCCAGGCCTAATCCCTCCTTACTGACCTCACAGCATTGTTTTGAGAATAAATGGGAGAACTAGAAAAAAAATCTTCAATGCCACCCTGAGTTACTTTGAAAAAAAACAACCAGGATAAAAGTATAAACACATACACATACAGTTCTAGTAAGAGATGTTTCTGGTCCCCCCCCCCCAACACATTTAAGCCAACTCAAACAAACCGCTGAACAATATTCAGTTCCACTTATTGGGGGTGGGTGGGAAAATCAAACATGCCATGCACTCCTAACTGTATTTACTCAGTAGTAAATCCAACTGAGTTCAATTAATCTTATTAGGAGACTAGTGTGTTTTGGACTGGGGCCTAACACACCAAGGGAAGAAAGACTGGTCGTATACTGTAATTTCACAAAGGATGTGAAAGACATTTGCAACCAGGAGACTACAGCACTCCCCCCAACCCTTAAAGTGTAAGGCTGGAGAAGAGGTCTGGTAACTTTCAGCAGGAATCCCCTGCAGAGATTTTGAACTCAGGATTCTGTCTGAAATGTGAATATATAAGCCAATAGTAACACACTGGCTTGCCAGGATTCACATTTTGGGGAACTCCAAGAGTCCTTCTGTGCAACTAGACCTCAGTCCTACAGATGTGCATGCATGAATGCAACACAGGGCGCAATCCTAACCCACTTTCCAGCACCGATATAAGGGCAATGCAGCTCCAAGGTAAGGAAACAAACATTCCCTAACTTTGAGGCCTCTGTGAGTGCCCCACAACTGCAGCATGCAGCACACACCCCATTGGAACAGCTATGCCAGTGCTCAAAAATGGTTAGGATTTGGGCCGCAGTCTGTTACAATACTTTTTTGAGAGTATTCTCATTATAAAAGTTATAACATACTGTTTTCTTAATAAATACAGTAGAACCTCTTTAAGTTGACCACCCAAGGAACTGGAGGAAATTGGTCAACATAGCAAGGTGGTCAACATATGGGGGGGGAGAGAAAGATATTTAAATATTATCATGTTGAGCTCCCAGGACAACAAATGTAAGGCCAAGTTATTTAGATTGGATTTTTAAAAAGTTTTATTGCAAATATCTTCAATGAGAATTGATCCTCTTGTGATGCTTACTATTTATATCTTCTATATCTATATCAAGAGACCGAAAATAAACAGCCCACAATCAGTGTTTTAAAAAACCCCAGAAAAGTCATAAGCTTAAAAAAATTGTAAGTTAAAAAAACAAAACTTGGTTTCATAGCAGACAGGCAGACCAATGCTATCCCTTGCCAGCCCATAGCATGCTACATAGCCCCAAGAGCTAAAAAAACAAACACTTTTTTACTTAGGCTGCCTCCACTGGGTCTCCTCAGATTCACTAAATGCCAGAAGGTGTTTGCTACGGTCCCTCACTAAAGGCTGTTGAGAAAATTACACAGTCAGGGAATAAGAGGACAGGTCCTCTCATGGATTGGGAACTGGTTGAGGACCAGGAAACAGAGAGTGGGCGTCAATGGGAATTGACCAAAAAGGTGGAGAGAGGTGGAAAGTGGAGTGCCTCAAGGATCTGTCCTGGGACTGGTGCTTTTCAACATCTTCATAAATGACCTGGAGACAGGGATAAGCAGGGAGGTGGACAAATTTGTGGATGACACTAAGCTTTTCTGAGTGGTGAAGACCAGAAGGGATTGTGGAGTGCTCCAGAAGGACCTCTCTAAACTGGGAGAATAAGCAGCAAAATAGCAGTTGTGTTTCAATATAAGTGTAAAGTAATGCACTGGTGATGGGAACCAAAGTGAAAGGACAGTGGCTTCACTATGCACAAGCAACCTCATGTCCCTCACAACTTGGTACATGTCCAGGTACAATTGGCAGCCGGCACAGGTCTGTTGGCTATGTGCAGTGTGCCCACCTTTAAAAACCCTTTTGCTAGCAGGCGTAGGGTAGGGATTGTCACATGGCTTCTTGCTTTTCCAAGATGGGACAAACTAGACAAAATACAGGCCCACATTATTGCGTTCAGTGGGCAACTTATGGAGGGTAAATTAATACTCTGTGCAATGATTGACGTGGTCAAGATACAACTTACAGAGATGGTCAATATAGAGAGGTTGGTCTCCCATAGTGTATATGCAGTGTTTGTCCATACTGTGAAAATTAGGTCAACTTAAGGAGGTGGTCATTATAGAGAGGTGGTCAACTTTGGAGGGTCTACTGTGTGTGTGTGTGTGTATGCGCCACTTTCCAACAAGAAGTAGTTCACAACGCACTTTACATAGCAAACAAATCAATAAATGGTTCCCTGTCCCCAAAGGACTCATAGTCTAAAAAGAGATGTAAAAGAGAACCCAGCAAAAGCCTCCGGAAAAGATGCCACTGGGGTAGAGAGGCTAAATAAACTCCCCCTGCTAAATATGAGAGGAGACTGCTTAGAAAGGTACCTCTTAGCTGGGGTAATTGAGCAAATAAAATATATTAGTAGATATTGGGCATGTTGGGTGAAGCCAGGCATAACCTTCTGGAGCTAAACCTTAGTACAGTAGTCTTCTCTGGAGTTCCCAGGGATAGACTTGGGAAGGAGGAAGAGAAATGAATTTACACAGAGTAGTAGTTCCTGATTGGTGGGGGGAGGAAGAGGAAACAGTGGGGCAGGAAAGAGATTTCCTTTTCAAACAATTGCTAGCAAGACTGAATAGCATCTGTTTGAAATGTTATGGTTCTTGAAAGATAGAACCTTTCTTCAATTGTAAAGATCCCTACGAGGATTTAGTACAGCCTGCCTATGTAAACAGCCTTGAATTAAAGTCTGAGGAGAAATCTGATGACCAAGAAAGGCAGTATATAAATACCTGTATTATTATTATTATTAGTGTACATATCTCATTAGCACATTTTAATGAACACTTCAGGTGTGTGTCCTCCCATTTACACAAACAACAAGATAATTGTACTGCTCCTAGTGTGTGTGTGGTGTGTGTGTGTTATGGACAGTGACGATGCCTGGCTAAGACTACAATCCTGTCCACACTTACCTGGGAGTAAGCCCCATTGACGATGATGGGACTTACTTCTGAGTAGATATGCAGAGGATTGCGCTTAGGCGCCCATCCTATCTACACTTACCTGGGAGTAAGCCCTGTTGACGATAATGAGACTTACTTTTGAGTAGACATGCCTAGGAATGGGCTGTCAGTGTTCTTCGACATGCGCCCTCCGTTCAGACATACCCGCGCAACATCAACCCAACTCCAAGCATTGCCCCCTTTTACTAAATCCCATTTCTGCCCAGACCACAGGTGATCCTTGTTGCGCATATGCAACGTTGGGCAGAAATGGCTGTGGGGGGGGGGGAGAGGAAAAGAGGCGTAGGGCGAGATGCCTACTTAAAGCACTACACCCTCTCTACTCCGCACCCGCAGGGCCCTAAAGAAACTCCCCACCCCATAGCCTAGACATCCCGCGCCACGTAACACGACCATCCCACTCCACCAGCTGAACAGCCGCTCATTGTCTAGGCTGCTGCTGCTGCTGCAAAGCTTCCGCTCCCACCCTGGACAGGGCAGCAGCATTAAGAAAGGGGGGTGCTCTAGTCACCAATCCCTTATCCCTCACGCACAGCCCCCCATCGGGCTTCAGTCCAGCCGCAGGGAAGCAAAGAGCTCCACGCCTGCCTCTTCTTTTTCTCACCCACCAGATCTTCCCGGTCACGGTCAGCCTAGAACGAGGCAGTCCTTCCTCGATCCCGCTTGGCAGGGCATTGATTGCTGCCAGACTTCCAAGCAAGGAGGGCGGGCACCCAAATCTGTCCTGACCCGAACATGTGATCCTCTGTTCTGCCTCCCCCCTCCTGGCTGGGCGTGGAAACATCAGGCCAGGCTGGGCATGGAAGAGGCTCTGAGCGGAATGTTTCCCAAATCATTGGAGAACTGAGGCAGACTTTCTTTCTCCCTGGAGTAAAATCCAAGGCATGCCTCCCACTCCTTGCACCTGAAAGAGGTTAGAGCGTGAACTCCTTGCCCCAAGTGCTTATGCTTCAGTCTTCCATCTCCGCAGCCTCCTGCTTGGAAGGAGGCAAACCCACCCCAGTGACTCCTGCAGAGACGCAACAGGCAGCCTCCTTGAAGGGTCTCTGTATTTGAATGATGCGATGACAGACTAAATTTAGTGGAATTAATGCCTCCCAGCTGGAAAGAGGCAAGGCTAAAGCAATGAATCATACACAAGCATAATGGGTGGTCTGCTTCTGTGACTTAACCCTTTGGGCTCACAGCAGCTTTAATTCTTTGATGTAGAGCCACTCAGAAGTAAGTCCCATTAGAGTCAATGGGGCTTACTCCAAGGAAAGTCTGGATAGGATTGGGCTGTCAGTCGCAAAAATGGAACTGGGGGTTGACAGGTTCTCCATTTCTCAGAAATAAGGCCCATTAAATTCAATGGAATTTACTCCCAGGAAAGTGTGTACGCACTTACTCAACGATGCTTTATAACAGTAGTCCTTATTCTCTGTGTCTCTTGGCATCTTATGGTGAAAACCAATCCTATGCATGTCTACTGAGAACATAAGAACAGCCCCACTGGATCAGGCCATAGGCCCATCTAGTCCAGCTTCCTGTATCTTACAGTGGCCCACCAAATGCCCCAGGGAGCACACCTGATAACAAAAGACCTCATCCTGGTACCCTCCCTTGCATCTGGCCTTCTGAAATAGCCCATTTCTAAAGTAAATTCCATTATAGTCAATGGGGCTTACTTCCAGGTAAGTCTAGGTAGGATTGCAGCCCAGACCAGTTCATTGTCCTACCTGGATGTGTCCTTAGAGACAGAGATGGGTGTGTGACTCTAGGCCCTTTATTTTCCTTTCTCTATGGGGTTGCCACTTCTTACGCGTCCTACGAGGAAGCGGAAACATCGGCGTAGTTCCACAGAGTCCATAGAGTTCTACTCAAATTGCTTCGAAGAGTTACAATTCCATGGGTCAAAGACGAGGCTGCCCACCTTTGGCTGTTTCCTTTCCTATCCCTTGGGGTTAGAGAGCTGCCCATAGGAAACACTAGAGAGCTCCCACTTCAGTGTCATAGGGACTGGACAGCGGGGAGCTCGCATCCTTGCAGCCCCATCCTAGGCAAGTCTACTCAGAAGTAAGCCCCACCCGAGGATTTTATATGCTAGATATTGGAAGGACTTTAAAATACAATGAAAGATGAATTAATAGAGAAAATAATGAATGTGGCGGAAATGGACAGACTTTCAGAAATTTTGGACCAACAACCAAAACCTACACAAATTGAGCAATGGAAACCTTTTTATGCTTGGTTGAAAATGAAATTTTAGAAATATATGATAGGGCATTTAGATGATTGTACACTCTCTCTCTCTCTCTAATATTTGATATGATATGATAGACGAATGATGAATGAAAAATGATATTAAGAGGTAAATTTAGAAGAGGAAATTGATTAAGATATGTAATGATTTATTACCCTTAGTGATATACAATAATGATATATGATTTCCTGCACCCTTTCTTTTTCTTTTTTGTGTGTAGTGAAGTGTGTTATGTGTTATGTGTGTTTGTTTATATTTGTTTTTGGAAAATAATAAAAAAATTAAAGAAGTAAGCCCCATTATTGTCCAAGGGACCTACTCCTAGGAAAGTGTGCATAGGTTCGCAGCCTTATCCTAGGCAGGTCTTCTCAGAAGTAAGCCCCATTAGAGTCAATGGGGCCTACTCCCAGGAAAGCGTGCCTGGAATTGCAGGCTGATTGCAGGGAGGAAGGGAAACAGGCTCTTTCTTTCTGGCCCCTGCAAGCTCCGGAGGCTTCCTGGGGAGTCAGCGCCCTTGAGCCTGACTCAGCAGCCGAGGAGGCTGGTTGCGCGAGCCAGTCTTGCGACACCTCCGCCTCTTTCCTCTTGAGCTCACTGCTGCCCACGTGACCCGCCTTCCTTGCTGGTGGAAGTGAGGACAGGAGGCGTCCCGGCGGAAGGAGGGGCTATGCGGGGGTGCCCGGGCTAGAGTGGCAGCTGACCCTCCCTCCCTGACGGCAGCATGGAGGCGGTAAGTGGAAGGAGCCCCCGGGAGGGCCCAGAGGCTCAGCCATCAGGAGGGGGGCTCCCTGATGCCCCTTCCTTCTTGCTTGCTTGCTTCCTGTCGCCCTTCATGGTGGACAGTGGGAGGTCCTAAGAGGGATTTTCCTTGGGGGATCCTTTAAGAGAGTGGGGGCGGCAGGGGTGTGTGTACCAACCAACCAACCAGGGGTGGGTGTAGGTCGGTAGGTACACACACACACCCCTAGCCCTACCTACCTGTATATGTACAGGGGTGTGTGTACACACAGGTATACACACACAAGCTAGTCACCATACTT